>NW_027362768.1:352836759-353461759 GCF_046119375.1 Phyllobates terribilis | reverse complement strand
TTGCTTTGTAACATCGTTTATTTTATTATTTTTGTTAGCCATTAAAAGATATCATAACTACAAGATTATCTTGTTTTTTCCTACTGAGAGCAATCTTCTTTTTTTTTTTTTAATTAGCTAACAAGTAGAGATGAGCGAACATTTCAATGTTCGGTTCGGAAATGTTCATAGAATATTTAGATATTCGCCGAACATTTCCGAACACCATACTGTTCAATGGGGGGGACGGGACAAAAAAAAAAAGCATATGCAACACCTTCACTCTGGCCCAAAAGCTGTCAAAACACATCAAATTAAGGGTGTAGACACCAGGAAAGTGGGTCAATTGATGCCAGAGTACAAATACTATATTTATTATTACTATTGCAGCGACATTCATTCCGTGGTGCTTTGCATGTGAAAAGGGGTCACCGACTGGTACAAGAGGAGAGCGGACCCTGCCTGCGAGGGCGCACAAACAATCTGCAAGGGATGGTTGAGGATACAGTAGGTCAGGGTACAGCTGGTTGTGCAAAAGTACGCTGGAGTGAGGGTTACCACATATTGTACGCTTGTCAGAAGAAGTGGATCTTCAGCTTCTTTTTCAAGGTTTCCATGGTAGGCGACAGTCTGATGTGTTGGGGTACAGCGTTATCACAGTAGGGGAGATGCATGGAACAAATCTGCTGAGAGCCTAAATCACGGTAAGCTTCCAAGAGCTCACAACTGAGCAGATAAACCCCTGCACCAATTAATATGAAGGTGAAAGGCTTCTAATGACTGCAGGAGTGGGAGGAATCAAACACTTCTGGCTCCTCTCTGTGACGGTAAACCCATAACACCTTGCAAGCTTCAACACAATGTTCACAAGGTAGACAGCAGTGGTGGTCGGTCTCCTACACAACGAGCTAACTCCATGATGATAGAGGACAACATCTGCAAGTAGTTTGTATGTTCTCCCCGTGTTTGTGGGGGTTTCCTTCAGGTTCTCCGGTTACCTCCTCAGTGAAAAAGCAGTCATACAGCAGTGTTCACAGTTCAAAAAATTAGGGACTGACACCACCATTTGCGTGGCCAACAGTTTGGAGATGGTGGAGTTCGACCTCTTAGCTTTGTCATGTGTGGGAGGAAATTTGTAAGAAGTAAGGGGCAGACCTAGCACCACACTAAATATAAATTATGTATTTGTGCCAATGTCCCCATGAATGCAAACAAGCATAAGAAAAAGACAAGGGGGATTGGGACAAATCCAGGGCACCAAATACAATTAATAAATAGATATAAAGACACTAATGTACAAAAATATGCAAAATTTTATTAGTCTCAAAGCACACTACATAGGACATTATTAAAAAAACATGATAAAAAACATACACAGGACAAAGAAGGAAAAAAATCCACCCAGACAAAAGAAAAATAATCAATAGATATTTCAAAGATGTATTACACAACTGTGCAAGATAAATGTACTTCAATAACAATGGTACATAATTCCAAATATCGCTAAAATATATATGGCATGTTATAGATAAATCAATTGGTAAGAGAGCATAGTGGAAAATATCTATGCTCCACTATCGAGCCCACAAATAAATGAAGTATAAAGCAATATAGGAATAAGGAGAGTACCAGAAAATAAAGATGCACAGAGAAAAGGAAAGAGTATAAATAACCTACGCGTTACGCCAAATGCTTATGAAGCCATAAGCATTTGGCGTAACGCGTAGGTTATTTATACTCTTTCCTTTCCTTTTTTGAAGCCATAAGCATTTGGCGTAACGCGTAGGTTATTTATACTCTTTCCTTTTCTCTGTGCATCTTTATTTTCTGGTACTCTCCTTATTCCTATATTGCTTTATACTTCATTTATTTGTGGGCTCGATAGTGGAGCATAGATATTTTCCACTATGCTCTCTTACCAATTGATTTATCTATAACATGCCATATATATTTTAGCGATATTTGGAATTATGTACCATTGTTATTGAAGTACATTTATCTTGCACAGTTGTGTAATACATCTTTGACATATCTATTGATTATTTTTCTTTTGTCTGGGTGGATTTTTTTCCTTCTTTGTCCTGTGTATGTTTTTTATCATGTTTTTTAATAATGTCCTATGTAGTGTGCTTTGAGACTAATAAAATTTTGCATATTTTTATACATTAGTGTCTTTATATCTATTTATTAATTGTATTTGGTGCCCTGGATTTGTCCCAATCCCCCTTGTCTTTTTCTTATGTGTGGGAGGAAACAATCTTTTACGTGACCACAAATGCGGGACTGAGGGCTGGCTGTGGTGCTGATAGAGGGCGGAGTATGGTGAAACGGACAAACTGCTGGACCGTGAGTGAGGTGCAAGCACAGATGTAACGGTGGACTGAGAAACGTGGTGTGCTCAGTGAAACAAACACAGCAGGCATGTCTGCTTCTGATACAGCTGACAGGCTCTCTTTCAGCCTGACTGGAGCGGGTACAGAACTAGAAGTTCGGCGGTGGGAGACCTGCGTGACAATACTTGGCACGGTAACAGAGAAGGAGGAAGAAGCAGCTGATGCGGTTGATGAGGCAGCTGATGGTTGTTGAGGTCCGCATTTTAGCGCGGTAAGATTACCAGCGTAACACATGTTGTGTGCGCATGTGAAGGTTCATGCATGTAGTAGTCAAATCTTTAGCACTTTTTCCCTCTACTGAGTTTTTTATCGCAAACTTTGCAGATAACGCGATCTGGCTCATCCTTTGCGGTCTCAAAAAAAAAAGCCCAGACTAGGCAACCTTTGCCGCCCCTGCGAGCTGCAGACCAGCGGCCGCTTCCAGTCACTGCCACGGTTGTTGCGAAGGATGCAGTGCTCCTCGTGTTTGCATTACTTTGTGTCTGCGCCATAGGACACAACGTAACCTTCTCGTCTTCCTCCTCCACCTCCTCAGATGAGCTACTCAGCTGCGTACCTCTGGGTTCACACCAAGTTGGATGAACAACCTCATCATCCCATGTGCTATCCCATTCCTCACCTTCAGAGTCACCCTCCTCCTCTTCTTGCCCCGACCGCACAGTACAGTCGAGGGTCACGGAGCTACTCTTACTCAACTCCCCCCTCCCCCCCCGTATGGAGAACAATATCTCTCCCAAACAATTTTAAGCGGAGATGTAGCCTGCTTTATATACCAATTTTGAGTTTATCAGGTCTGTGTACCCCTTTTGTGGAGAAAAATATTGGCACCAAAAAATTTATTTCACTAGAGTATAACTATTGTAAAGGAGACCAAAACCTCTTCGAATACAGCCAACCCAGCACATCGAGATCCAATCAGGAGTGTTCACATTTCCCTAAATTAGGGCCTAAAACCACCGAAGTGGCATCAATTTCACTACAGTAGAAATTGTAGAATTAGGAAGGACACCTCTTCCCCTACAGCCAACCCAGTAGATGGAGATCTAATTAGGATTCCCCACATTTCCAAAAATTAGGGCCTAAAACCTGCAGCAGCAGCAAGAGCAGGCACACAACCCACATCACAGACGCAATTCCGCAAGATCAATGCAGCACACTAAAAACTACAACATCGCCTACTCTGTACAGTCTGCAGTTATGGTGCAAAAGTCCTTGGAGATCCATGACTTGTTCATCTTGATGAAAGTTAGGCGGTCAACACTTTCATGGGACAGCCGGCTGCGCTTATCCGTCGGGACACGACCAGCAGCGCTGAAGACACGTTCTGAGGGAATGCTGGCTGTCGGGCATGATAAAACCTCCAAGGCGTGACAGGCGAGCTCAGGCCATTGATCCATTTTTGAAGACCAAAATGTAAAAGGGTTAAAATCCTCCCTGATAGTATTCATATTGAGCTCTAGATACTCCTCCACCATCCTCTCCAGTCGTTTACCATGTGTCAAACTTGTACTCTGTTGTGCTGGTGCATGAACTGGTCTAAAAAATGTGTGAAAGGACTCAGAAATTGCTTCTGCCACTTACGCTGCTGCTGCTAATGTTTTGGCGTTGACAAACTGACGTGCTGGAGGTTGAAAGACTACAGCTGCGACGCACACTGTGTGCCTCACTCCTATCTTGGGGAAAAGCTCTATTAAGGTTGCTTAAAAGCTTGTTTCGAAACTCCAACATTAGCAGGTCCCTTTCCAGGGCGGGAAGCATCTGGCAAAATTTAGTCTTATAACGTGGATCTAACAAGAGTGGCAACACAGTAGTCAGCATTATTTCGAATCCTAACTATACGAGAATCATGTTGCATATAGTGCATCAAGAAGGCACTTGTATGTCAGGCTCTTCCAGGTGGTCCAAAGCCAGGCTCTGTTGCTGGCTGCGTAACACTGATGCTTTTTTCCTCCGTCCCCTCCTGCAAACCACGTTCAACAGAGAGGGGATGATTATCCTCTTCATCCTCTGACAGCTACTCGCCCATCACCTCTTCCTCCTCCTCCTCCATTTGTTCCTCGGCTCTTGCACCTTCACTAACAGTATGTCTGGTGTCACCAAACCCCTCGATCGCCGGAATCCACCGTCACTTGGCATCCGCCTGTGTGACGATAGTCTGGAACTTTGAGACATTCTTATCCCTTCCGCATCCTCCTCTTCTTCTGGGACAACCACCTCGTGCTGCACACTATTCAAATTCTGCTCCAGCATGTGTATGACCGGAATAGTGATGCTGATGATGGCATCGTCAGCGCTAACTATTTTAACCCCTTTCTGACCTTGTCAGTAATAGTACGTAGCTGTGCCCTGGGACTTATGGACCAGCTACGTATTATTACGCGCGCTGCGATCGCGCCCGCACACAAGCGGGGCGATCGCCGCCGAGTGTCAGCTGATAGCACCGGGTGTCAGCTGTGACAATGTGCTGGGAGCGGTCCCGCACCGCTCCCAGCACATTATCCCCCGCAATGCTGCGATCGAAGTCGATCACAGCATTGCGGTGGCAAGGGGGGAGGTGATCGGTATACTCGCCTCTCCTGCCGGCGTCCAGCGATATCTGCGGCGGCTTCCGGATGTTGCCATGACGATCCGATGTCATCATGACAACATCCGGGTCACCAGGAGGCAGGACGTTCCTTTGGTCATGCGCAGTGTGCGACCAAAGTAATGTCTCCCCGGTGTGCAGCGCTGACAGGCTGCATGACAAAGAGAGTTGCTGCTCTCTATGCCATGCAGCCGATCAGGCAGCAAAAAGTGAAAGTCCCATAGTGGGACAATGTGTAAAAGTAAAAAAAAAAAAAAAAGTAGAAAAGTGAAAAAAAAAAATGTAAAAAAAATTGTAAAAATATAAAAAAAAAAGAAAAAAAAAATCCCCAAAAAATAAAAATATATTGAACCCATAATATTTATTTATTATGAAAAAAAAAAATAAACCAATAAAAGTGCACATATTTGGCATCGCCGCGTCCGGAACGACCTGACCTATAAAACTGTCCCACTAGTTAACCCCTTTAGTGAAGACAGTAAAAAAAAAAAAAACGAAGCAAAAAACAATGCTTTATCATCATACTGTCAAACAAAAAATGGAATAACACGCGATCAGAAAGACGAATGTAAATAAAAATGGTACCGCTAAAAACGGCATCTTGTCCCGTAAAAAAACAAGCCACCACACAGCAACATTGTCCGAAAAAAAAAAAAGTTATAGCTCTCAGAATAAAGCGACACCAAAAAATATTTTTTCTAGAAAATCGTTTTTATTGTGTAAAAGCGGCAAAACATAAAAAAAACTATATAAAAAATGCACTGACCCGAAGAATAACGCTGCATTATCAATTTTACCACACGCAGAATGGCATAAAAAAAACGCAAAAAAACAATTCCTGAATTGTTACTTTTTGTTTATTCTGCCTCCCAAAAATCAGAATAGAAAAAAAATGTCACGTGCCTGAAAATAGTACCAATAAAAAAACCTCAACTTGTCCTGCAAAAAACAAGAAATCACATGACTCTGTCGGCCAAAATATGGAAAAATTATAGCTCTCAAAATATGGTGATGCAAACACTAGTCTGTGCAAAAAAAAGCGTCTTTTAGTGTGTGACCGCTGTCAGTCATAAAAACCCGATATGAATCTGGTATTGCTGTAATCGCACCGACCCGAAGAATAAAGTAGTCTAATCACTTGTACCACGCGAGGAATGGTGTAAAAAAATAAACACTAGGGTTACGGATGTGCTAGGGTTAGGGTTGGGGTTGTATTAGGGTTGGGGCTAGGGTTGTTTTTTTTTCAAAAGTAAAGAAAAAAAAAAAGATAATATGGCGACCAGTGTTGACCCAAGTGCTCGCTACTTGAGTTTGCATCGGGTACTCGGGTATGCACTGAGTATCGCGGGTGCTCGAGTGACATGCTCGAGTCTCCGCCCCATATGCTTCGCGGCCAAAAAAAAACGTTGCTGGGATCGCCTGCCATGCACGAGCGATCCCCGCATGTTTTTTTTGGATGTCTAACAACCGTGAAACATGCGGGGCGGGGACTCGAGCATGTCATTCGAGCACCCGCGATACTTGGTGCATACCCGAGTACCCGATGCAAACTCAAGTAGCGAGCACTTGTGCTCAAGACTAATGACAACTTATTTAATATGTTGACCTAATGTTATCAAATTCTGTCGTACCTTTGGGTTCAAAATGTACACTATACCCCTTGATAAAATTCTTGAGGGGTCTAGTTTCCAAAATGGGGTCACTTGTGGGGGGTTTTCACTATTTCGGCACATCAGGGGCTCCCGAAATGCGACATGGCGTCCGCTCTTGATTCCAGGCAATTTTGCGTTCAAAAAGTCACACAGTGCTCCTTCCCTTCTGAACCCTGATGTGCGCCCAAACAGTGTATTTTCCCCACATATGGGGTATTGGCGCACTCAGGAGAAATTGCACAACAGTTTTTAGGTTCCATTTTCTCCTCTTACCCTTGTGGAACTAAAAAAAATTGGGGCATTTTTGTGGAAAAAGTTAGATTTTTTTTATTTTCACGGCTTCATGTTCTAAACTTCTGTGAAGCACCTGGGGGTTAAGGGTGCTCACCACACATCTAGATAAGTTCCCTCAGGGGTCTAGTTTCCAAAATGGTGTCACTTGTGGGGTTTTTACACTGTTTAGGCACATCATGGGCACATCCGCTAATTATTCAAGCAAATTTTACATTCAAAAAGTCAAATGGCGCTCCTTCCCTTCCGAATCCTGCCGTGCGCCCAAACAGTGGTTTTCCCACACATATGGGGTATTGGCTTACTCAGGAGAGAATGCACAACAAGTTAGATGGTGCAATTTCTCCTGTTACCCTTATGAAAATGCAAAAATGGGGGCTGAAAAACATTTTCGTGGGAAAAATGTGAAAATGTTATTTACATTGCTCCATGTTATAAACTTCTGTGAAGCACCTGGGGGTTCAAGATGCTCACCACACATCTAGATAAGTTCCCTGAGGGGTCCAGTTTCCAAAATGGTATCACTTTCCACTGTTTAGGCACATCAGGGGCTCTCCAAACGCAACATGGCGTCCGCTAATTATTCAAGCAAATTTTACATTCAAAAAGTCAAATGGCGCTCCTTCCCTTCTGAGCCCTGCTGTGCGCCCAGTGTTTTTTCCCCACGTATGGGGTATCTGCGTACTCAGGGGAAATTGCACAACAAATTTTGGGGTCCATTTTTTCCTGTTACCCCTGCAAAAATAAAAAAATTGGGGTCTAAAGTAACATTTTTGTGAAAAAAGTTAAATGTTCAGTTTTTTCTTCCCCATTCCAAAAATTCCTGTGGAGCACGTGAAGGGTTAATAAACTTTTTGAATGTGGTTTTGAGCACCTTGAGGGGTGCAGTTTTTAGAATGGTGTCATTTTTGGGTATTTTCTGTCATAAAGGCCCCTAAAAAAAAAATGGTTTTGTAAATTTTGTTGGAAAAATGAGAAATCGCTGATCAACTTTTAACCCTTATAGCGCACTAATAAAAAAAAAATTTGGTTCCAAAATTGTGCTGATGTAAAGTAGACATGTGGGAAATGTTATTTATTAACTATTTTGTGTAACATATCTCTCTGATTTACCGGAATAAAAATTCAAATTTTGAAAATTGTGAAATTTTCAAAATTTTCGCCAAATTTTCAATTTTTTCCACAAATAAACGCAAGTGATATTGAAGAAATTTTACCACTATCATGAAGTACAATATGTCACGAAAAAACAGTCTCTCATAATCAGCGGGATCTGTTGAAGCGTTTCAGAGTAATTACCTCCTAAAGTGACAGTGGTCAGAATTGTAAACATTGGCCTGGTCATTAACGTGCAAACCACCCTCGGGGGTAAAGGGGTTAATAATAGCCATTTCAAAACTGTGCAGAAGGGTGCAGAGGTCCTTAATCTGTTCCCACTCCGTAAACGTGATACGCCCCACGTCTGTACTGCGTTGGCACAGGCTATACGACATGACATACTGCGTCAGGGCTCGTTGCTGCCACAGTCGCTGCAACATGTGCAGAGTGGAATTCCACCGCGTTGTGGAGCCCTTCTGGTCTGCATCCAGTCCCTCTGTATAAGGTGGTCCCCATCATATTGGTCCCAGTTGGACTTATCTCTTGGCAAATTCCACTATATACTACTATTGTTAAACTGATGAAGGTCGCTAAGACCGAAACGTTTTTGTATGTATATGGACTGCAAATAAATTTCACCGCTTTTGAATATTTGAGTGCCGAGGCTTTTTCTCTTTAACCCTGCTTTGTCCTGCAGAGATCAGGAGTGGTACCTGGCGACTACCTGCGGCCAAGACTATCCTCGCCACCAGAGGCTCTAGTGAAAACCAGTTAGTTGCTTAGTCACGCCACTCCAGGGTCAGCCCGGCCCCAGGAGCAGTGGGTCCACACCCAGCCGTGTTACAGGAAGTTTCATCAGTTTTTATTTTAAGTACATTAAGACAACTTTTTCTGTTGAACAACTTCCTTTGTAGAGAAGCTGTCACTTGACATAAATGTGTAATTTTTTCCGTTCTCATGAATCTGCGTCATTTAGTTTTTCTTTCCTGTGCCCCTTCATTTCTAAAAGATGGCACTTTACGCCTTGTGTAAAGTAGTCTTTTTAGCCAACTCGGAGTGGTCTTTAACCCCTTACTGGCCAGGGGCATATTAGTACACCCCAGGCCATCACTCCCGGTTCCGCACTGGCTCCGGCGCTGAGCCCGCACTGAACCAGGCACATGTCAGCTGATTCTTACAGCTGACATGTGGCTGCAACAGCCGTTGGTGGAATTGCGATCCACCCGCAGCTGTTAACCACTTAAATGCCGCTATCAATCTCCGACAGCGGCATTAGCCCCGCCCATTGGTGACCTGTCACGTGATCGCGGGTTACCGATGCGTGGGCATGGCAACCTGGGGTCTGCAGCAGACCCCTGTGGTTGTCATGTCTTGCTTGCTACGAGCGCCACCTAGTGGTTGGCGCTCATAGCACATGAGCATTTCTGCTACATAGAGGCAATCTGCTCATCGCCTTTCTGAAGCCGAGCCGATCAGGTAACTGCAGCTTCTGGTCTCCTGTGGAGACTATTGAAGCATGCAGAAAGTGGAAAAAAATGTTTTTAAAAATATGAAAAAGGTAAAACAATATATAAAAGTTTAATTCGCCCCCTTTCGCCCCATTCAAAATAAAATAATAGTAAAGAAAAAACACATATTTGGTATTGCTGCGTTCAGAATCGCCCATTCTATCAATATAAAAAAAAGAATTAATCCGATCGGTAAACGGCGTAACGAGAAAATTCTAAACGCCAGAATTATGTTTTTGGTCGTCACAACATTGAAATACAATGAAATAATGGGCGATCAGCTCGACACGCAAAAAATAAGCCCTCACTTGGCCCCAGATCCCGAAAAATGGAGACTCTACGGGTCTCGGAAAATGGCGCCATTTTTAGCAAACTTTGGATTTTTTTTTCACCACTAAAATAAAAAAGAACCTATACATGTTTGGTGTCTACAAACTCGTAATGACCTGGAGAATCATAATTGCAGGTCAGTTATAGCATTCAGTGAACGTGGTAAAAAACAAACAACCGTGGAATAGCATTTTTTGTTGCAATTTCACCGCGCTTGGAATTTTTTTCCCCGTTCTCCAGTACATGATATGGTAAAACCAGTGATGGCGTTTAAAAGTACAACTTGTCCCGCAAAAAATAAGCCGTCACATGGCAATATTGACCTAAAAATAAAAAGGCTATGGGTCTGGGAAGAAGGGGAGCAAAAAATGAAAATGCAAAAATGGAAAATGCTCCGGTCATTAAGGGGTTAAAAAGCCTCCCATGTAGAGGAGTTTTGTATCACTACCACTTAGCTAAAGGGAGAAGATTAATATATAAGTAAGAGGAGTGGAGTGGCCGATGGAAAAGGGAATAAAACCAATCCCAGATTCAGAAGAACAGCGGCATTTACACCAAATAAATGTCACAGATTTATGACAAGTGACAGATCCTATTTAATGTGATTGTTTCTGTGACAGAACAGACATTTTCTGATGTTCTATAACTCCTTTCCATATAAATGTATTGTGGGCTGTAGATGGCACCGTGTATGCTATCATTGTAATCTCCATTACTGGATAGAATTAGAGGAGAAAGACTAAGGCCAGAAGCTGTGACAAAAAATTATCAAAAGTGACTGCAGATTTTATTTGTATTTTTTTTAGGCAAAAGGAGTTAATAACAGCGACCACCTGACTGGGGTCTTACATCTTCAAGCAACTATTCCCAATCATCCGGGGAATCTACAAGAAGAAATGTCTTGTTTGCAGCCACTGATTTCTCTGCCTCCATTCAGTCCACAGTTGTGGATTTGTCCGGCTGAATCTTCCATGAGGCTTTTCCTCCATCACTGACTGCGAGGATCCATCACATAACTGCCATAGATTCAGCTTATGTGCTCAGACATCACTGGGAGCCCCCCAGCAATGTATACATGACATTGCCAGAACAGACCACCCCACTGTATCCAGAGCTGATCACTCCGTACTAGGACCCTGTAATAGAAGTGGACGGCCCCCACACACAGGGGGCAGCTGTGGACGTGGTCCTGTGCCGGCTTCATTAGGGCAAGGTATATAGAGGATCTCATCTGTATCGAGAAGCCGGACGAGCAGTCCTGCAGCAGAAGTGACCGAGCACTGCGAGGGTCAGTACCTAGGACCACCTCTTGGGAGGAGGACGATGTTTTAATGAAGTATAAAAACTTAGGACACTATAGTCCTGATTGATCAATGCAATTATGCCAGAATTCTGGTGTAAATCACTTTGAAAAGTCACAATTTTTGTGCATTGTTGAGTTGATCAAAAATGTTGTGACGTTTGGTGTTTTCACGTCAGTTTTGCCCAGCTTCACCAAAATGGGCAGAGTTGGGGCAAGATGGAAGTGTGGCACCACAGCTTGTCTAATTCATGGCGAACTGTGGATTCCCTTACACCAGAAATCTTACTCCAGTCCGTGACTGGAGTAAGATTTGTGACAAGGTGCACGCACCACTTGTCAGAAGCGCATAATTCATGCGCCACTTAATGAATCTGGACCGTCTGACTCCAGCACGCTCCCTCATCAAGAGCAGCTTGAATATGGCCAGTCTTAATGAATCCGTGTCCTAAGTGCTTTATTAGTTAAAGAATAACCGTTGTTTTAATTTTTGTTTTGTAAATTAATATTACACATGAAAATAAGTAATTTTATAATCTTATCAGAGAAGTCTTCTTTTTCCTGCTGGATTGATCTTTCAGTCTCAATTCGCGGTAACATCTGTAAAATCTGTATTCAGTGAAGACAAACTTTCCTATTAGTGAGATAGATGACAGTTAGTGCTATTAATACTCTTTAAAGAAGGAAGGGGGAGGAGCTAGCGGAAGGGGAGGAGCTAGCGGAAGGCACAGACCTTCTGCTGCAAGTTCTCCTGAAACCACAGTTACTTCTCCATGGAAGATTGCAGCTGGTGTTTATAAATAGAATCCTAGAACATTAGAATTGGAGGAACCTCCAGGGTCCTAGTGTCCAACCCCTGCTCAATGCAGGATTCACTAAACCATCTCAGACAAATGTCTGTCCAGCCTCTGTTTGAAGACTTCCATTGAAGGAGAATTCACCACCTCTCGTGGCAGCCTGTTCCATTGAAGAACGCACCAAATCTGCAGCGTGTGCACACAGCCTTGTTGTTCTTTTGGTCACAGGCAGGTCTTTGCACAGTCCTGAATGATAAGTACAGCACATACACGCTAAGGCTATGTGCCCACGTAGCAGATTTGATGCAGAGCGTTTTTGCCTCTCTCTGGCAGAAAAAAACGCATGCAGATTTACATGCAGATTTACATGCATTTTTTCTGCCAGAGAGAAGTGTTTTTTCAGCATTTTTTCAGCGTTTTTTCAAGCACTTTTCCAAGTGATTTTGAGCATAACTTGGAAAAGTGCTTGACAAGTTGGTCACACAATATAAATCCATACAACCGGCATGGATTTATATTGTGTGACCAACTTAGATGCTTTAAATGCGGCATCTATAGTAAAAAAAAAAGAATTAAAAAGTAAAAAAAAACAAAACAAACCTGTATACTCACCTCTCCAGTCTCCTCCCGGCGGCGTTCTCTCTCATCAGCGTCCCGCGGTATACTGGCAGGACCTGCGGTGACGTCATTTAGTCAGCTGATGGTCACGCGACCATCACCTGACCTCTGACGTCAGCGGTCGCGTGACCATGAGCTGACTAGATGACTTCACCGCAGGTCCTGCAAGTACACCGCTGGACGCCGAGGAGAGAGGATCGCCGCCGGGAGCAGACCGGAGAGGTGAGTATACAGGGTTTTTTATTTTTAACTTATTTATTTCTTTTTTTCACCGCTTGGTAGCCGGGATGAAGAGGAGTTGTAGTCTCTTCTTCATCCTGGGTACCACACGCACCCCGATTACGCTGCAAATTCTCGGCCATTGAATTTAATTGAAACGCAGCAAATCCACATATACCTGCGGGGTTGCTGCTTTACAATGGCCGCGAATTTGCAGCGTAATCGCAGTAGAAATGGTCATGCTGCGTTTTGCAACGCAATGCGAATTCGGCTTTCTAATTAGCGCATCATGTGCACAGCACATCCGAATTCACATTGCTTTGCATGGCAGACGGTTTTACAAGCGTTTTCATGGGCACATAGCCTAAGAGCGGGGAGCGGCTCTAGTGTCACCTGCTGGGATGGCACAATCACTGTCACCAGGATACAGGGGACATTATCAGAAAGGAGGAGATGACGTCTCTTCCCTCTCGCCTATCAGAGAATAAATTGCTGTATACGGGGGGCCTTATCCTCCTCTATTACACATCACTCAGTTCCTAAAGGGAATGATTTGACCATAATACAATATATTTGAGTGGGGCCAGTGCTCCAGTTTTATGTTCATAATGTTGAATGGAGATTGATCAGTTCCAGTGTGTCTGAACAGGGTCCGAGCCCACATCTCCTGAGCTCAGGCTTTACACTGAGCATCACTGTCACGGACGTCAGATTAGAAGGGCATGGAGCACGATGTGGATGGTTGCCTCCGTATCCGCCATTACCTGGACTGCTAGCTTTACCTGTACGCTCTGTATCAGCTCCTCCGTCTTGTCGAGACCTCTAAGGGCCTGTTCACACAAGCAGATAAAATATCATTCAGAGTTTCATCCAGAAAAGTGGGAGAATTCTTTTCTCACTTGTCATCCATGTGCAGTCCAGATCTAATCTGGCTTTTTAACCATTTACAGTTTCCAGGGCTACAGGATTGCAATGTATCTGTATAAAGCAGATTTTTTCTGTACCCATAGACTTGAATGGGTGAATCTTGTCTGACGGATGAAACGAGGACATGCTGCCATTTTCTTTCTTTATTTTTTGCTCACACACAGATTCGATCAGTGACAAAAAAAAAAAAGACTCCTCTGCACTTTCCCATTGAATAGCATTGG
The DNA here is from genome assembly GCF_046119375.1 of Phyllobates terribilis. Taxonomy (NCBI): domain Eukaryota; kingdom Metazoa; phylum Chordata; class Amphibia; order Anura; family Dendrobatidae; genus Phyllobates; species Phyllobates terribilis. Next base: position 353,447,839 of record NW_027362768.1, on the reverse strand, counting down.
TCTGAGTGCCGTCCATTTGTTCCACAGACAACTTTCCTACTGAAAATACATTCGTGTGAACGAGTCCTAAGAAAGACATTGTAATTGGTTATTAGATGTTGACTGAAGTTTGGCTCTGAAAATGCAGGGCTCTTAAAGACGTTCTCTAATACTTTAATGCAGATGATTTATGCATAAAATAGGTCGTCTATATCAGATGGTTGTAGGTCCGACTCTTGGCTCCCCACCAATAAGTTGTTTATAGCTCTGGCAACGGCCGGATGTAACTTGTGCACAGAGCGCACCCCAGTGGCCACTGCCTGGTGCTGCAGATCACCTCCGGTACTCCTCAATAGCTGGTCTGCACCCGGCAGCGGCCGCAGTGTACGGAGCGGTTTTCTTCCACTTTGAACATTGCCTGCATCTTGCCAGAGGTGATGGCGTCTGATCATCGGGGGGCCGATGGTTGGACCCCCACCTATCTTATATTAATGACCTATCCAGTGGAGTATAAAAGTGTTTGATAACTCCTTTTAAAATCTTGTTTCCATCCAATTGTCTTATACAGCGTGTATCTGTGTTCTTGCTGTAACCAGATCGGCCTGACCTCTGATGGTTCTTCTAGGTCTCTATTACAGCTCTTACAGCCCCAGCATGCATCATTTGTGCTGGAGAGGAATATGAAGACGCAGGAGCAAATAGAAGAACAATTAGGAAAGCTTGGATTATTAGAAGAGCAAAAAATGCTCATAGTGGAGGTGAGCCTATTATTATTATTATTTTATTTTTTTTAACTTTCATTTTTATATTTTTTTATTTTTAGGACATTTGTTTCCTCTCTTCAGAAAATAACAGTAGATAAGATTGATTAAAGCTTCTGGAAAGGTGTTCAATAACGTCTGATCAGGTGGCTGGTTTGTAATGGTTGTCCCAACTTACCAATCCCTCTCTCCTGCGGTGAATGTGACATTGTGGGATGAATATATATATATGTATATGTATATGTGAAAAGTTGTTTGCCCCTTCCTGATTTCTCATTCTTTTGCATGTTTGTCACACTTAAATATTTCAGATCTCAAAACAAATTTTAATATTAGACAAAGATAACACAAGTAAACACAAAATGGAGTTTTTAAATGAAGATCCTAATTATTAAGGGAAAAAGAAATCCAAACCTACAGGGCCCTGTGTGAAAAAGTGATGGCCCTCTAATCCTAATAACTGGTTGAAGCACCCTCAGCAACAACAACTACAATCAAGTGTTTGGGATAATTGACAATGAGTCTTTTACAACACTATGAAGTGCATTTTACTATATGGAGGGCTATGGGGAGTGCATTATATTATATGGAGGGCTATGGGGAGTGTATTATACTATATGGAGGACTATGAGGTGCATTATACTATGTGGAGGGCTACGGGGAGTGTATTATACTATTTGGAGGAATATGGGTCACATTATACAATATGGAGCTCTGTGGGGCACATTATACAATATTGAAGACTTTGGGGAGTGCATTATACTATAAGGAGTGTATTATACTATATGGAGGGTTATGGGGCAGTGTATTATACTATATGGAGGGCTATGGGGCAGTGTATTATATTATATGGAGGGCTATGGGGAATGTATTTACTATATTGAGGAATATGGGCCAGATTATACAATATGAAAGACTATGGGGAGTGCATTATACTATATGAAGGACTATAGGGAGTATATTATACTATAGGGAGGGCTATGAGGTGCATTATACTATATGGAGGGCTATGAGGTGCATTATACTATATGGAGAACTATGAGGTGCATTATACTATATAGAGAGCTATGGGGAGTGTATTATACTATTTGGAGGAATATGGGCCACATTATACAATATGGAGGGCTATGGGGAGGGCATTATACTATATAGAGATCTATGGGGAGTGTATTATACTATATGGAGGACTATGGGGCACATTATACAATATGGGGGGCTGTGGGGCACATTATAAAATATGGAGTCTATGGCATGTATTATACTAAACAAGCAAAATGCTGCCTATTCATCGAGTAATTGGATTGTTTATGCCAGAACAAAAATCCTTGTTCTCAGCAGCACATCGGCCGGTGGATAACATAATGCTGTATGGGGACAGATTGATCTATTAGTGATTGTTCTGTATCCATCATTCTTCCTCAGCTGGTGTAAAGAGGTCGGGAAACAAGCGTCGAACGGCTTCAGTATTGTGGATTGTTCTCGTTTAGCGGCCTGATCTCAGCGCATGTAAATACAAGCTAAATGTTTGTGTGGTGCTGTATGTCAGCATTTGGGACCCCACTTTAAACTTTTCCCCAGGGCCCCACTTGACCGTATACGGCCAACCCGGGTTCCACCGTTCATATGCCTCCGCCCCCATCTTACCACACTTACATACTTTAACAAATAAAAACACTGCACCTGTAATTTTCTTTGGATAAATTTGGCCACAACGGCCATTTTATTAACAAACAACATTAACATATATACATTATTATGAAATAAATAAGAAGGGAGGGTTCTTGGAGTTAAAAATTGATCTGGCAAAACTAAACCGAAGTCGAACCACCGTGTTACCCTCAGCTGTCCATCACCAGCTCGAGGGCACCAAAAGCTCCCAGGGTAAAACCCCGTCCAGAGCCCCAAAAACCAGATGCCAGATCATCCCTCTTAATCAAACCACTGCCTGTAAAATTCAAATAATTTTCCACCGACACTTCTGTGCCAACTCCAAGAACCCCACCCCCCGCCACAAACGAACAGCCCTGACCACCTCAGGCTTGTGAGCGCCCCAACACCGCCATGGCCCTCTCAATCCCCTCCTGTATAGCCAATGTCCACAAATCAATTCCAACATCGTTCAGATGTACGCCATCCTTTGCCCAAAATTCTCCAACCCCTGCCTCAAGATCAAGATGCCGAACACTTATTCCCCCGTTCCTACCGAAAAACGCTGCTATGGCCCTATTTAACTTAACTCGTGCCCTGTTAATGTCCTTCACTGATCTAGCCTCCCTCCATTTTTTTCTCGGTACAATGTCAGACCAAACCGTTAACACCCCCGGAAAAGATGTCAACAACTTTAAAAAATCAATCCGAATATCCCTCATCAATTCCCTAACCGGCGGAGACCCCAAATCATTCCCCCCCAAATGCACTACCAAAATATCCGGCGCCCGGTCCAAACGAGCCGCCTTATGGAATTCAGACAGCATCCTTCTCCATACCATCCCTCGAAAACCTAGCCACCGAACCACCGCTTGCTCCCTGCTAAAACCCAATTGCCTACCGTTCGGCCTCACGTCCGCCCGCAGCGCCCCCCAATGAACGAAAGAGTGTCCGAGAATCCAGACTAATAATGGGACGCCACCTGCAAAAAGACAACCAAAGAATTGTATTCACTTCTGACCAGATAAAACATAAGCCTGCACACCTAATGCCGTACATAGATAGAATCATAGAATGTAGAGTTGGAAGGGACCTCCTGGGTCATCTGGTCCAACCCCCTGCTCAAAGCAGGATTCACTAAATCATCTCAAACAGATGTCTGTCCAGCCTCTGTTTGAAGACGTCCATTGAAGGGGAACTCACCACCTCTCGTGGCAGCCTGTTCCACTCATTGATCACCCTCACTGTCAAAAAGTTTTTTCTAATATCTAATCTGTGTCTCCTCCCATTTAGTTTCATCCCATTGCTTCTAGTCTTTCCTTGTGCAAATGAGAATAAAGATGATCCTTCTACAATGTGACAGCCCTTGACATATTTGTAGACAGCTATTAAGTCTCCTCTCAGTCTTCTTTTTTGCAAGCTAAACATTCCCAAATCCTGCAACCGTTCCTCATAGGACATGGTTTGCAGACCAGTCACCATTCTGGTCGCTCTTCTCTGAACTTGCTCCAGTTTGTCTATGTCTTTTTTAAAATGTGGTGCCCAAAACTGTACACAGTATTCCAGATGAGGTCTGACCAAAGAGGAGTAAAGTCCGATAATGACTTCACGTGATCTAGACTGTATGCTTCTGTTAATACATCCCAGAATTGTATTTGCCTTTTTTGCTGCTGCATCACACTGTTGACTCATGTTCAGTCTATGATCTATTAGTATACCTAAGTCTTTTTCACATGTACTTTTGCTTAGCTCTATTCCTCCCATCTGTCCCATAGGACAGATAACGATCTGAACTCCACCTCCCAATGCACTTTATCACCTCCTGGCTTAAACCCAAACCGTCCGCTTCTGACGCCGCACCGATTCTGAACGAATGCGACCCGTATACCTCAGGGCTAAGGCCCAATTCTATGATCCCTTTCTTAAACACTGCAATAAATTGAAATGAGACAAAAACTCACCATTTTTATGACACAATAATGGGCCCTTACGTCCCGACCAGACTTGCCAATAAGCCATTAAACATCTCCTAGGACACATAAACGATCCATCAACTTCCCCCAATACCACTCGCTTGCCTCTTCCCAATTGATCCGTCTTCCCCCTCATGATCCAGAATTCAATGCACCTGTCCCGACCGCTCACGTCCTCGGCAAACAAACCCCCAGCCTTATTCCTACTTGGTGCCACCAACTCACCTAATCTTAGTGCGCCGAAAAACGCCCATGAAAAAGCCAACCTAAACAGTGTGGCTTCAAAAGCCGAACAACAGATCTTATCCAACGCAAAACCCAACTGCTCTAAAATACTAAAAGTCACCGGTCTTCATTTATCTAACACTTTACTTCCCCTCCTAAAGCCCTTAATTGCTTGTTTCACTAAAAACGATTTTGTAACATCTTTTAACCCCTGTAATCTAAAACCGAATGCCAATCCTGCAACAAATTTACTAACTTTTGAAACGGACCATCCGCTCTCCGCTGCCTTTCCCACAAGAAACAACACCGCCATCTCTCTATCTCCCTCACTCTCCACGCCACCCCACTGCAAAATACAGCTTTGCCATACTCGCCATGATGCCTCGTATGATGCCCAAGTCTGCCTTGTAATGGACTCCTGTATTAAACGTCCTGCTCTTCCATAACCAGCTGCCACAAATGCGAAGGGCATTCCTGTCCCGCGTCCTCGGCCTCTGGTGCTAGCGCCCGAAAACGGTCCCACTGAAAACGAGACAAGGCATCTGCTATGGTATTTTGCACACCTGGAACATGTACCGCTGTAATCCAAGCATTCAAGTTAAGGCAACAAAGAACTAGTTCCCTCAGCAGCCTAATCACAGGCAGGGACGAGGCCGACAAGCTGTTTATGACAGACACCACTCCCATGTTGTCGCAATGAAACTGAATTCTCCTGTTGGCAAAACACTCACCCCAAATAGTAACCGCAACAACGATGGGAAACAATTCCAAAAAAGCCAAATTCTTCATAAGACCCTTCTCCGTCCACTCGCCCGGCCATACTCCAACACTCCACCTCCCTTTCCAATAGGCCCCATAACCAGCACCTCCTGCCGCATCCGTAAATATCTCACAATCAAAGCTGCTTAAGAACTCCTGCTGGATTAATGACCTGCCGTTATAACTTTCCAAAAACAGCTTCCAAACCTTTAGATCCTCCTTGTGTTCCCTATTTAGCCGAATAAAATGATGGGGGGCCCGCACTCCTGCTGTCGCGCCTGACAACCTGCGACAAAATATTCTGCCCATTGGCATAATCCTGCATGCAAAATTCAGTCGCCCTGACAGCGATTGCAACTCCCTCAGGGTCACCTTGCGCAGCCTCCCGACTCTATCAACCTCCTGCTTGAGCAAAATCAATTTGTCCTCCGGTAACCGACACTCCATCCTTTCTGTATCAATTACAATGCCCAAAAAACTTATGGTTGTGCAAGGGCCTTCTGTCTTTTCTTCAGCCAATGGTACGCCAAAATGCTCTGCCACCCACACCATAGTACCTAATAAATTCCTACACAACAACGATTGCGGAGGGCCTATAAACAAGAAATCATCCAAATAATGAATGACTGACTTAACTGATGCCAGGTCCTTCACAACCCATTCCAAAAATGTACTAAATGTTTCAAACAAAGAACACGAAATTGCACAACCCATTGGCAAACACCTATCCACGTAATATGCCCCATTCCAAAAACAACCTAACAACGGGATACTATCCGGGTGAACTGGCAGCAACCTAAAAGCCGACTCGATATCCGTTTTTGCTAGCAACGATCCTGACCCATATCGCCGTACCCATTGCACCGCAGCATCAAATGAAGTATATTCAACTGAACACAATTCTTGTGCAATGCCATCGTTCAACGAGAGCCCCTTGGGGTACGACAAATGCTGAATTAACCGAAACTTATTCCTCTCTTTTTTGGGCACAACCCCCAGTGGCGAGATAATCACTTTGCTACTAGGTAAGTCCTGAAACGGTCCTGCCATCCTGCCCAATTCCACTTCCTTAGCCAATTTCACACTGACCACATCAGGATGAAGGGAGGCAGACAACAAATTTTTTACTGAAACGGGGACCTCGTGCTCAGGAAGAGGTATTCTAAAACCTTCCAAAAAACCTTCCGAAATAACCTTAGCCTTCAACTGATCCGGATACCTACTTAGAAAGGGGGCCATTGCGTGCACCCTCACTGGAGTCCCCCCTTTGACCGGTACCCACTGTCGGCTTTCCCTTACCCTTTTTAAAACATTTTGTTGCTCCGTGTGAGCCTCCACTACAATGGGAGCACACATGTTTAAATTTACAGGAGCTCCCATATTTGCAATGGCCATCGTTGAATTGCCAGCAAGTTCCCGCTTCTTTCTTAGTGCTTTGTGCCCCCTGACAGTTTCCCCCATGTCCTGCTGATTGGTTCCCGCCACTGTTGCTCCCGTGAAAGGACTGCCCATACCTCACTGGGGCCATAACCTTCAGCCACAATCCAATGTCCTTTTGATCCCATCTAATCTCCGGGCGAACTGTCTTCCTCTGACGAAATTGCTCGTCATACCGTAACCATGCCTGACCCCCATAAGTCCTATGAGCCTCCCCAATGGCGTCCAAGTAGCAAAACAGCCCCGAGCAATTATCAGGAGCCTTTTCCCCAATAACGCTAGCCATTATTGCAAAAGCTTGTAACCAGTTAACAAACGTCTGTGGAATCAACCTCCACCTGCGCTTTTCTTCCTCCTCTTTCTTACTGTCGTCCTTTTTTCCCTTATCCAGGTTAAACTTTTCCATCGGAAGAAGGGAAAATTTCCACATACTCATCCCGCCAAATTTTTTCCTTAACCTCTTTTTTTAAATGAGCCCACAACGGCCCCTCAAAACACACATATACTTCCCCTTTCGCCCTATCATCCAGTTTTACGGTATCCCGTTTCTCCTTTTCCGTCTGCACACACACCGACACCCCAGACGGTATCCCGGCTGCCACCACCGCTGACCTGGCCGATTCGCTCCCCTCCTGTGACAGCGCCACTTGACTATGTACCCAAGCCCCCGCTGGTGACGACCCCACTTGATTAGCCCCACCGCCTTCTAATCTGGCCAGAATGAGCGACATGTTAACCAACATATCCCTAATCCCGCATACATCCGACCCACTACCTCCTCTAACATTTCCCCCGCTGGGGCCCGCCAACTGCCTATCCCCCACCCCGTCCGCTAAAGACCCCGCGGGCGACAAACCATACATAGATGCATACTCACCGAGCTGCACGGGTGCTGTGTCCCCGCCAGCCGTACGCCCCGAGTCCTGACGATTCCTTGCTTCGCCTTGATCTCCACCGAAGTCCAATCCACCCGCCTCCATGCGTTCAGGGCCCGCGCCCCTGGCCTCCACGTCACCAGGTGGGACCCGAGCCTGTGTTGATGTCCCAGCCGCTCGTCCTCCACTCATCTCTGCTCCGGTCCTCACCGCCATCCATGTACGGCCTTGATTGACAGATCCGGACTCCCTGGCCCGATCCGTGTCAGACAGCGAAAAACTGCCAGGCAACCCCATGCTGCTGCCTGCCGCCTCATCCCTCTGCCTGGTGTGACTTGGCCAGGCAGGAGGTCCTGGAATTGCTGCCTGCCCTTGCGCCTCTGCTGCATCCTTCCCCTGGTCTGTCTAGCAGGCACCCCGACAGGTACCTCGCCAGGTGTGCCTGCCGTGCTAGTGTTCCCTCCGTTATCCGCCTCTGCAGTAGCGCTGGTGCTCCGACTTTTGAATTTCCCGCTCCGTACGTTGCCGCGGGATCTTGGAGTGGGGGGCGTGTCCCCACGCCCGCCGCTGATAGGCCTGTCGTTCCTGCCGTCTGTTTCCTGGGGCGGAAGTGACGTGGGCCGCCCTTCCGGTGAGGCCCCGCCCCCTGGATGACGCGTCTGCAGCATGGGCCTTCCTTCCGGCGCGGCCTGCGCTCTGGTACTGCGGCGCGCCACCGGAGCAGGCCGCACCACAACGGAGCGGGGCACCATCTTCCTGGACCGCAACCCGACACTTGGGGAGCCAGCAGGCCGGCTGGGCGGATTCCTGCCGCGGCGTGCACGCTGGCGGGGGGTTCCGCCGGCATGGTCACCAGACGCAGGGTCCCCTGAGGGGCTCCGCAGCCTGCGCCTGCTGCCCGTAGCCACCATCTCCGGGGAGAGCCTCTCGGGTGGCCGCGTCCTCCTGGCGGTTCTTCCTGATCCCGACGTGGATTCTTCTTCGCCTGCATTCCCCAGCAGACCAGACAGCTGGGCCTCGAGCCATCCTCCTCGCCTGGATCTTACTGCCTCCCTCAACCTAGCGACAAGGGACTCCACAGACTCCATGACAGCCAGAGAAGCGTCCCAAACGACTTGGAATTAAGGTAAGATTTTTTTTTTTTTTTTTTTAATGTTCCTCTGTTACTTTTTCCTATGCTCTTCTCCTCTGGACTAACAGTTTCCCACACTTTTCCTTCTTATACCTCTCTTCCCCCATCTCCATCCCGTCCCAATGCCCGCCCTTCCTGACCTCTACCCAATCCCAATTATTGGGATTCAAATTACACCCTGCTGGCCCATCCCGGTCATGTGGGGCTTCCTTCTAGGTTGCCCTGCCTCCAGCCCCTTTCTTTATCTAAAATCGGCCCTGCACCCATTTAAATGGTTCCCGTCCGCTGCACAGACTGGGAGAGAGAGGGGAGACTATTTGTGGCTTATGTAGTGGCGCTCAGTTTTGTGGACATCGGAGGGAAAGTTTTCTTTTCATTTATGAAATTCAATTCATGTGCTAAATTTAAAAAAATAATATTAGTAACAATTCAACTTTATTTTAGTCCTTAGGTTATGGGTGAGGATCTTTTGGCAGAAAGAACAGAGGAAGGACAAACGGACACAAAAACCACTCAGACATTGGCCTCTTACATAATGCCGTCTGACGCCGAGTTCAGAGTCCAATGGTTTCAGAAAGCGACCACTTTCCTAATGAGCAGCGAGTAAAGATGATCAGCTCTCCGCCATCACTGACTGTCTGCCAACTGGAGCTTGTCCATCTCTAATCATTCCTGCTCAATGGGGGCGACAATATTTTAACTTCACAGTAATCCCTGACATCTTTTCGGAGTATATTGTATACATATATTTATATTTATACGGCTGGAGCACTTAGCAAATCAGATGACATGCAGGTAGCGTTGTGCGAGATACAGTATGCCGTCCTGCTTCTATCATTAGAGGGTCCTGCTAGAGAACAGCGGCCACACTATTATACTGTGTCCAGAGTTACAGGAGTCTGTCAGATGTGGACTGCTACGTTGCAAAAAATGCTTAATAAGTTATTTTTTTTCAAACTGGATTGATATGCAAAATATTTTTAATAAAATCATTTTCTTATACTTGCAGGGTTTCTGTTTATTCAGTAATGTTGTAGCTGTTTTCTCTCACGCTGTGGATGATTGTAAATGAATACAGTTTCCTACATAATCATTGCAGCGGATCAGTTAAAAACGGGTGCCGTATGTGTTGTAGCCACGGCCGGCATCACCACCCGGGCAAGTGCCTGGGCCCTGAGCGAGCAGGGGGCCCACTCACCCTCTGGGACACCAGCGCGCTATGGGGCCCATGAGTCGGCGGGGCCTGATGCCAGCGAATGGGCACTTGCACTGGGTCTTCCCCAGTGCTTTAAACTGTTTGCAATACTTACCTCTCCCTGTTCCTCTGCTGCTCCTTTGTCTTCTGCGTCTTCTTACTCTGTGACATCTCAGGGCAGAGGGCGCGATGACGTCACTACAGAGCGCCCTCTGCTGATCAGTCCCAGTGCAGAGAGTCGGAAGACGCTGATAAGACAGGCCTGCTTCCAGCAAGGAACGGTGAGTATTTGATTTTTTTTTTTATGTAAGGAGTATTATATGGAGCTCATTATGTATGGAGTATTATACGGGGCTCATTATTTATTGAGCAATATATGGGGCCCATTATGTATGGAGTATTATATGGGGCTTATTATCTATTGAACAATATATGGGGCCCATTATGTATGGAGTATTATATGGGGCTTATTATCTACTAGATGGTGGCCCGATTCGAACACATCGGGTATTCTAGAATAGGTATGCGGCCGACGGGGCGCAATTAGCAGAGCGGCGTTTAAATTTGGCGCCCAAATCGCTGATTGGTCGCATTCAGCAACCGCGACCAATCAGCAAAGCGGTGTTTAAATTTGGCGGCAATATCGGTGATTGGTCGCGGGCGGCGGCCGCGACCAATCTGCGAACCGTATTAGTGAGGACTGGAGAGCGTGTTTAAATTTGGCACCAAAATCGCTGATTAGTCGCGACCAATCAGCAGAGCGGTGTTTAAATTTGGTGCCAATACTGCTGATTGGTCGCGACAAATCAGCGAGATTGGCGCCAAATTTAAACAACGCTCTGCTGATTGGTCGAGGCCGGCGACCGCGACCAATCAGCAGAGCGATGCAGAGCGGGGTTTAAATTTGGCCCCAAAGTCGCTGATTAGTCGCGTCTGACGGCCGCGACCAATCAGCGATTTTGGCGCAAAATTTAAACAACGCTCTGCTGATTGGTCGCCGGCCTCGACCAATCAGCAGAGCGTTGTTTAAATTTGGCGCCAATCTCGCTGATTTGTTGCGGATGGCGGCCGCGACCAATCAGCAGAGCGGTGTTTAAATTTGGCGCCAAAATCGCTGATTGGTCGCGGGCGGCAGCCGCGACCAATCAGCGAACCGTGTTAGTGAGGAATGGAGAGCGTGTTTAAATTTGGCACCAAAATCGCTGATTAGTCGCGACCGCGACCAATCAGCAAAGAGGTGTTTAAATTTGGCGACAATACTGCTGATTGTCGCGGCCGATATTTAAATTTGGTGCCCAAATCGGTGATTGGTCGCGGGCAGCGCCAGCGACCAATCAGCGATTTTTAACACAAATGTCCGGACCTTTGTAACACCATGCGGATACTGTGGGGACATCAGCGGCTAGGGTGTGAAGGGAGGACCGGGGAGTGGCGCTGCGGGTCGGGATACTTCTGCTGCGAGCAGTCGCTCATGTCTCGGGTTCTCGCAGTGGAAGTATCCGCACAGGCAGCGGCGCTCCCCGGTCCTCACTAATACGATGCCGCTCCCCGCTCCTCACCAATACGATTCGCTGATTGGTCGCGCTCTCCGCACACGACCAATCAGTGATCTTGGCGCTAAAGTTAAACACCGCTCTGCTGATTGGTCGCGGCCGCTGCCCGCGACCAATCACCGATTTGGGGGCCAAATTTAAATATCGGCCACGACCAATCAGTACAGCGGTGTTTAAATGTGGAGCCAAGATCGGTGATTGGTCGCGGCCGATATTTTAATTTGGCGCCCAAATCGTTGATTGGTCGCGGGCACCGCCCGCGACCAATCAGCAATTTTTAACACAAATGTCCTGATCTTTGTAACACCATGCGGATACTGTGGGGACATCAGCGGCTAGGGTGTGAACGGAGGACCGGGGAGCGGCGCTGCGGGTCGGGATACTTCTGCTGCGAGCTCATGTCCCGGGTTCTCGCAGCGGAAGTATCCGCACAGGCAGCGCCGCTGACATCCATGCGGCTAGGGCGTGAAGGGAGGACCGGGGAGCGGCGCTGCGGGTCCAATTGGTCGCGGCCGCTATTTAAATGTGCCGCACAAATCGTTGATTGGTCGCGGACTTGGCCCGCGACCAATCACTGATCTTGCGGCCAAAGTTAAACACTACTGTGCTGATTGGTCGCGGACGCTGCCCGCGACCAATCACCGATTTGGGCGCCAAATTTAAATATCGGCCGTGACCAATCACCGATCTTGGCTCCACATTTAAACACCGCTGTGCTGATTGTTCGCGGCCGATATTTAAATGTGGCGCCCAAATCTGTGATTGGTCGCGGGCAGCGTCGGCGACCAATCAGCACAGCGGTGTTTAAGTTTTGCGCTAAGATCAGTGATTGACGCAGGATTTCCTGGACAGACAGACAGACAGACGGGATAAGACAATTATATATATAGATTGAACAATATATGGGGCCCATTATGTATGGAGTATTATATGGGGCTCATTATCTATTGAACAATATATGGGGCTCATTATGTATGGAGTATTATATGGGGCTCATTATCTATTGAACAATATATGGGGCCCATTATGTATGGAGTATTATATAGGGCCCATTATCTATGGAGCATTATATGGGGCCTATTTTTTATGGAGCAATATATTGGGCCCACTATTTATGGAGCAATATATAGGGCCCATACTGTATGGAGCAATATATGGGGCCCATACTGAATGGAGCAATATTTGGGCTCCATTATTCTGTATGGAGCATTATATGGTACCCATTATGTATGGAGCAATATATGAGGCTCATTTTACTTTATGAAGCAATATATTGGGTCCATTATACTGAATGGAGCAATATATGGGGATCATACTGTATGGAGCATTATATGCGGTCCATTATTCTGTATGGAGCAATATATGGTGCCCATAGTACTGGATGCAGGACCATGTGCTGCCCATAATACTATATGGAGGACCATGTGGTGTCCATAATACTGTATGGAGGACCATGTGGTGTCCATAATACTGTATGGAGGACCATATGGTGTCCATAATACTGTGTGGAGGACCATGTGGTGTCCATAATACTGTGTGGAGGACCATGTGGTGCCCATAATACTGTGTGGAGGACCATGTGGTGCACATAATACTGTATATGGAGGACCACGTGGTGCTCATAATACTGTATATGGAGGACCACGTGGTGCCCATAATACTGTATGGAGGACCACGTGGTGCCCATAATACTGTATATGGAGGACCACGTGGTGCCCATAATACTGTATATGGAGGACCACGTGGTGCCCATAATACTGTATATGGAGGACCACGTGGTGCCCATAATACTGTATGGAGGACCACGTGGTGCCCATAATACTGTATATGGAGGACCACGTGGTGCCCATAATACTGTATATGGAGGACCACGTGGTGCCCATAATACTGTATATGGAGGACCACGTGGTGCCCATAATACTGTATATGGAGGACCACGTGGTGCCCATAATACTGTATATGGAGGATTACGTGGGGCCCATAATACTGTATATGGAGGACTACGTGGGGCCCATAATACTGTATATGGAGGACCACGTGGTGCCCATAATACTATATATGGAGGACCACGTGGTGCCCATAATACTGTATATGGAGGACCACGTGGTGCCCATAATACTGTATATGGAGGACTACGTGGGGCCCATAATACTGTATAGAGGACTATATTGTCTGCACTGTGCGCTGGGAGGATTCGCCGGTTTCTGAGCTGTTGTAGACTTTACAATAGATATCACTCATGTAATGTGAGAAGTCAGTGAAATCTTTAGCATTGTACTATACCTATATTTCTGTGCATCATGAATCGTGGTAGGTGTGAAAGGGGCCCACTGAGACTTTTGCCCGGGGCCCATGAAATCCTGGAGCCGGCCCTGGTTGTGGCATCTATTTCTTTTTGTACTGTATGCATGAGTTTTAATGGCAAATTTCTTTCAAAAAACAGTGGGATAAACAGTCATCTGAACTTGTCCCTTAACTTACATTGGTCTGTGAGGTGATCTGAAAGCAGAAAATCCAATGCTGACTTCTATAACATTTGGGTTAACTTTCCCGCATTGGTCTCTACATAATCTGTGAATTCAGGGAACTGCTAGATCTGCAGCAGATAAGAGGGATTATATCAAAATGCCATCATGCAGACCAGCAAGTGACACATCGCTGGGATAAGGTCCTCTGCCCCGACTTGTTGCTTTTAGATTACATAGCAAAAACCTGATGACAGTTTCCCTGTAATAAAATATCAGAGCTTCTCACATGGGAAATACAGCGGGTGGCAGATACTGGCCTGGAATCCTGCAAATACACAGTACTGCCGTCGCCTATACAGTGCATTGTGAAAGGATTTGGCCCCCTTGAGTTAATACTTTGTAGTGCCACCTTTTGCTGCGATTACAGCTGCAAGTCGCTTGGGGTATGTCTCTATCAGTTTTGCACATCGAGAGGCTGAAATTCTTGCCCATTCTTCCTTGCAAAACAGCTCGAGCTCATTGAGGTTGGATGGAGGGCGTTTGTGAACAGCAGTTTTCAGCTCTTTCCATTGATTCTCAATTGGATTCAGGTCTGGACTTTGACTTGGCCATTCTAACACCTGGATACTTTTATTTTCTAACCATTCCATTGTAGAGTTTGCTTTATGTTTGGGATCATTGTCTTGTTGGAAGATAAATCTTCTTCCCAGTCTCAGGTCTTTTGCAGACCCCAACAGGTTTTCTTCCAGAATGGTCCTGTATTTGGCTCCATCCATCTTCCCATCAATTTTAACCATCTTCTCTGTCCATGCTGAAGATAAGCAGGCCCAAACCATGATGCTGCCACCACCATGTCCGACAGTGGGGATGGTGTTTTGAGGGTGATGAGCTGTGTTGCTTTTATGCCAAACATATCGTTTTGCATTGTGGCCAAAAAGTTCGATATTGGTTTAATCTGACCAGAGCACCTTATTCCACATGTTTGGTGTGTCTCCCAGGTGGCTTGTGGCAAACTTCAAACCAGACTGTTTATGGATATGACGCGCCCCCTGGGACATATTCCTTTTTGAGGGGAATACCCGGCACCGGATCAGATGGGGGGTTGTAGTCTCCGAGCGGCTGTGACCCGGCCCCGTGCCCAGGGCGTCAAGCTCAGTGTTATGTGGCAGTCCTACAGATGTTATTAAGAGTTCTTTTGTGTCGACTACGCCACCCGTTGTGATGCGGTCACTGTGGCCGCCGCTGCAGCAGGGTCCGCTGAGGCTGATGATGCAGGTGCAGCTTGTGATGATAACCCCCAACGGGAGGGGTATAGCCTCAGGGGGGACAGGTGCAGAGGATGGGGGTTGTGGTGGTGCAGTGCAGACGGCAGTGAAGACAGAGTCGGGTTATGCAGTTAAGGGTGTTTACTTACTGCAGATGTTGTACTGGTCACTCCAGCTCCGAGTGACCACCCGAGCCGTGCTGCGTCCACCAGGTCCTGGATCCAGCCAACCCCCAAACAAGTCCGGAGCGTGGCCCTGAGCTCTCCTTCTGTCCCGTTCTCTGGCCGTCCCCACCAGTGATCCACCTAGGTCCAGCTCCCTCGGGTCTTCTGTTGGGACACCCTTGGCCTTGGGTTCCCTGACCCTTCATGTGGTGTGCCTTCGGGGTGGATGTAGTGGGTGACCGTGGCAAACGCTGCCCACGGTCTCCGGTCTCTGGCTGGGGAATGTTTTTACCCCCACCAGCTTGGGTTCCGGTACCCTGATGCCGACTCTTCACCCGGGGTTTTAATTTGGGATCTTAGAGTCCTGTTCTTCTGTGCCTCTGGGTCTCTCTCTCTCCTCTCTCACTCTGGGTCTTTCCTTCTCCTCTGCTCCTGACTTGTTCTCTGCATCTGACCCTGTTCTTAGTTGGTGCCCACCTTATATACACCCTCTATGTGTGAGCTCAGGTGACCAGCACCCAATGAGCTCCTAACTTTACCCAGGCTGCTCCCCCTATCTGCCCCTACACTACTTGGGATGTACCACCCCCCTCCCACTCCAGCCAGGAACAGACTCGGTCGTACCTGCACATTTCTAAGTGGGAGTACCGTCGGTCTGCTCCTCGGAAATGGGATGTGTGTAGTGCATGCAGCCTACCGAGCTCAGATCCACACTCCATCCTTACCCGGGAGTGGAATATCACACCTCTGGGTTGAGGTGCAATACCCCTGTAGCAGCCGAATCCTCAGGGTGCTACATTCCCCCCTGGTAAATCACAGCACGTCCTCGGGCTGTAAGACATAAAACATCACCAAAACATACAAATTTTTATAAACATATAAAACATATAAAACATTATATATATATAAAACTTTTCATATAACATTCTCGTCGTCTCTTGTTTCTGGTTCCTCCTCCGGACACTGTGCAACGTGTGTCCGGGAAAAGTGCGACAGTCTCTTAGAAAAACTGGTTTTCCTATAAAACCGGTAGGGGGCGCTTTAGGACGCGCAACTATTTACAAGGGAAGTTGGCCGCTCTCAGTCCTCGGCCAGGTAAGGAGGGAAAGGGAATGGCTGCTCACAGTCCTCAGCCTGTGGGATTAAGGGTAAACGGGTAAACAGTTCACACTTGCTGGTCCCAACGGGGACTATATTAGCAGCAACAGTTTCAGTTTCTTTATACCCCGATTGGGTAACTTATTTACAGCACCTGCTCTGCCGCACTCAACGGCGTCTTCCTCCTGCTCTTTGCTTATAGCTGGTGGTAACTTCAGACCCGTCCGGGTCCTCTTGCTCCTCCTCCTCGCACCGCAACTCCTCCTCCGTCAGGCGGTGTACGTGGAGGGCGTAAGGTCCTTTGGCACACTTGTGCCGGGTAAAGGTGACCTCGTCCCCGATATAAAGGTCACGACCTCTGTGCCCCTCCGGCAGATGGGACTCAACGTCTCTGCGCGTTACAAAAACGTCGCCGGGGGTGTTGTGGTCTCTGATGAAGCCCCACCCATGCTGCTGGTTGAACTTGATCACTGTCCCGATGGTGCGGGGACAATGCGCTGCACGGGGGTCTCTCCTGGCCCGGCTCTTCTGCTCCGCGCTCCTTATCTGGGCTTGTTGTTCCCGGACCCGCCTCTCTCTCCGCTCCCTCTCAAAGACCTCGAGCTGCTGGCGGCAGCACTCTGCACGCTCCGCTGCGGCTGCCCGAGTCTCTTGAGTGAACCCCATGAGATCTTCTCCGGTGGGGTCCCACTCAAACTGCGCTTCTGCTAGCGGGGGCGAGATCCTCTTAACGGGCTTTGGAGCCGGGATCAGGGGTTCACACATGGGCCTTGCCCTCTTTTGGAGCTCTTGTTCGTAGTACTCCCTGGGCCAGACAAAGGGCTGCCCGTCCGGCCATGTGTGTTGGGCGAACAGATCTTCTCCCAGATGCGGCACTTTAGGTTTTATGGGCGCGGTGGTGGTGGCGCCCGGGTTGCCCAGGCCTTGCGGCCAGGCCTGGGGCACCTGGAAGGTGAAGGGCACCGTTAATACGGCGGCGCCCTGGGCTACCTGGCCTTGCGGCCAGGCCGGAGGCTCCGCGGAGGTAGGGGGCGCTGTTGGTATTGCGGCGCCCGGGGGTACTAGGCCTTGCGACCAGGCTGGTGGTACTTCCTGCTTGGTCACGCTCGGGGTCGAGGCGTGTGACGTCACAGGGGTCGCGGCGGCGGCTTCCGGTTGGGGCCTAGTCTGCGTCGGTGACATGGCGTTTTCGGGCACAGCAGGGGGACTTTCGGGCTCTGCGACGGGGAGCTGGGGCAGGTAAGCGGTGTCCCGGCTTGGGGTGTAGACGTCCCCTTTACCTGCCTCCATGCGTTCGGCTCCCTTCTCGGCGCCGTCTCCGGCCTTTGGTCCTCCCGCGCCATCCTCAGAGGCAGTCTGTTTCCTCATCTTGGCTGGCGTGCTCCGGGTCTTGGTTTCAGCTTGCTGGGCCATCTCCCGGCTCCATTCCGCCAATATCTCTCGCTGTACCCGGGCCATCCTCCGTGCGAGGCCCTCCAGGGCAGTTTGTGCACACTCCCGGTCTCGGGGGAGCTGTGCAAGGACCTCCACTAGGCCTAGCGGGGTCGTGGTGTCTAGCAGGCTCCTGACCAACGGGTCGGTGCTGCTCTGCTCTTCTTCCAGCAGGCTCCTGGCCAGCGGGCCGGTGCTGCTCTGCTCTCTGGACATCTCCGGGTGAGCTTCTTTGCTGCTCCTCTCCAGGCTTCCTGCCTCCGGGTGTGCTCGCTCCAGACTCCTCCAAGCGACACCCATCTTTGCTCTCTCCTTTCGTCTCCTCCCACTTCGAGGGCGGTCCCGGGGCAACTCGGTGACTGTCAGCTCCAGGGGTAGTTCTTTCACGCTGACAGACACCTCCAGCATCACAGTCTCTGTTGGTGGGGGCGGTTTCCACTTTTGGCGCCATTTTCTGTCCCGGCCCACGATGGGAGGCGGCCTCTTGCCCTCCTTTGGCACGCCCATAATGGCGTCCGCTGCTCTTCCAAGGCGGGAAATCTTCGGATTTGGCGGGAAGCGTCGCCCAGTGGCGGGAAACTCTGCAGATGGCGGGAACAAGCTGGAAATGGCGGACAATCGGCGGGACACGACCTGTGATGGGGTCCGATGGTGTGGACCCTCCGGAACCGGCGGGAGACTTCTTTCTGAGGTAAACTTGCACTTTTCTTCAGGCACGCAGTACCCGGGTGTTGCGGGCACGTAATCCTGCCGACTACGCCAAAGTTGACGCGCCCCCTGGGACATATTCCTTTTTGAGGGGAATACCCGGCACCGGATCAGATGGGGGGTTGTAGTCTCCGAGCGGCTGTGACCCGGCCCCGTGCCCAGGGCGTCAAGCTCAGTGTTATGTGGCAGTCCTACAGATGTTATTAAGAGTTCTTTTGTGTCGACTACGCCACCCGTTGTGATGCGGTCACTGTGGCCGCCGCTGCAGCAGGGTCCGCTGAGGCTGATGATGCAGGTGCAGCTTGTGATGATAACCCCCAACGGGAGGGGTATAGCCTCAGGGGGGACAGGTGCAGAGGATGGGGGTTGTGGTGGTGCAGTGCAGACGGCAGTGAAGACAGAGTCGGGTTATGCAGTTAAGGGTGTTTACTTACTGCAGATGTTGTACTGGTCACTCCAGCTCCGAGTGACCACCCGAGCCGTGCTGCGTCCACCAGGTCCTGGATCCAGCCAACCCCCAAACAAGTCCGGAGCGTGGCCCTGAGCTCTCCTTCTGTCCCGTTCTCTGGCCGTCCCCACCAGTGATCCACCTAGGTCCAGCTCCCTCGGGTCTTCTGTTGGGACACCCTTGGCCTTGGGTTCCCTGACCCTTCATGTGGTGTGCCTTCGGGGTGGATGTAGTGGGTGACCGTGGCAAACGCTGCCCACGGTCTCCGGTCTCTGGCTGGGGAATGTTTTTACCCCCACCAGCTTGGGTTCCGGTACCCTGATGCCGACTCTTCACCCGGGGTTTTAATTTGGGATCTTAGAGTCCTGTTCTTCTGTGCCTCTGGGTCTCTCTCTCTCCTCTCTCACTCTGGGTCTTTCCTTCTCCTCTGCTCCTGACTTGTTCTCTGCATCTGACCCTGTTCTTAGTTGGTGCCCACCTTATATACACCCTCTATGTGTGAGCTCAGGTGACCAGCACCCAATGAGCTCCTAACTTTACCCAGGCTGCTCCCCCTATCTGCCCCTACACTACTTGGGATGTACCACCCCCCTCCCACTCCAGCCAGGAACAGACTCGGTCGTACCTGCACATTTCTAAGTGGGAGTACCGTCGGTCTGCTCCTCGGAAATGGGATGTGTGTAGTGCATGCAGCCTACCGAGCTCAGATCCACACTCCATCCTTACCCGGGAGTGGAATATCACACCTCTGGGTTGAGGTGCAATACCCCTGTAGCAGCTGAATCCTCAGGGTGCTACAGATATCTTTGAGAAATGGCTTTCTTCTTGCCATTCTTCCATAAAGGCCAGATTTGTGCAGTGTACGACTGATTGTTGTCCTATAGACAGACTATCCCACCTCAGCTCTATATCTCCGCAGTTCATCCATAGTGATCATGGGCCTTTTGGCTGCATCTCTGATCACTCTTCTCCTTGTTCGAGATGAAAGTTTAGAGCAGTGTTTCCCATACTCCTGTCCTCACAGACCCCACAGGTCATGTTTTCAGGATTTCCATAGTATTGCACAGGTGAGAGAATTCCTGATGCCTTGATGATACTTACATCACCTATGCAATACTAAGGAAATCCTGAAAACACAACTTGTGGGGGTCCGTGAGGACTGGAGTTTGGGAAAAACTGGTTTAGAGGGACGGCCGGGTCATGGTAGATTTGCATTGGTCTGATACTCCTTCCATTTCAATATGATTGCTTGCACAGTGCTCCTTGAGATGTTTAAAACTTGAGAAATCTTTTTGTATCCAAATCCGGTTTTGAACTTCGCCACAACAATATCTCGGACCTGCCTGGTGTGTTCCTTGGTCTTCATGATGCTCTCTGCACTTGAAACAGAACCCTGAGACTATCACACAGCAGGTGCATTTATACAGAGACTTGATTACACACAGGTGGATTCTAGTTATCGTTACCAGTCATTTAGGACAACATTGGATCAGTGGATTCTAGTTATCGTTACCAGTCATTTAGGACAACATTGGATCATTCAGAGATCCTCACTGAACTTCTGGAGTGAGTTTGCTGCACTGAAAGTAAAAGGGGCCAAATAATATTGCTCGTCCCACTTTTCATTTTTTTTTTATTTTTTAAAAGTTTAAAATATCCAATAGATTTCATTCCCACTTGTTGATTCTTCCCAAAAAAATTTGAATTTTATATCTTTATGTTTGAAGCCAGAAATGTGGCAAAAGGTAGAAAAGTTCAACGGGGCCAAATCCTTTCACAATGCGCTGTATCTACCACTCGCCGACCTCCCTCTGTGAGAAGCTGATGGTTATTAATTATGGAATACAATGTTTTATTATAGCGGTGAGTGCTGCATTCACTTCTTACACTCATTCATGTGGATTTGTCTGATTAGTGACCTGCACCAGCTTATATCATGGGGCTGCTCAAAGTATAACAATTTACCAAAAAGGTGTGGTCTGTTTATTTTCTTTTGGTTTCCATTTTTTTTTTACTTTTTTTTTTTTTCTTTACCTGGATCTTTCTGTAAAAAATAAATAAATAAAAAATAAAATATAGTCAACCTCTGGTATGCTCTACTACCATGAGATCCCCAGAATAAAGGCAGAATTTAATAAAGGATTACACATTTATCCAAGACATTGAAAGTAACGGTTAAAAAGGTAAAAAGACTTTTCTTTTTTTGCAGCAAAATTGGCTACAATTGCCCAGCCAGGTTATATTTGCCCACAGCGTCGGACTGGGGAGACTGGGGCCCACCCTACAGCTAGATGCAGATACCTGTTAGCCTTTATCCCCGTTATAGTGGAACCTCGACTGTAAAACACAGGCGGCTCCTGCACATCTACTGTGCGCACAGCACAACTGGGATGGACAATTACGGTAGTTTGCATTAAAGGGCTTCTTTGGTGAAAACAAGTTATCACCAATCCATGGGCTCCTCAGGATTGGTGATAACTTAATGATCGTTTAGGTCCGTCCATTGGAAACCGCACTGATCAGAATTGGGAAGTTTTATCCCTGGCAGGACACTTTTATCCCCATTTTAAAATGCAGCGGCAGGTGGGATGTCTGACTGCAGATCCATTCATTCTCTTTGGGGCTTCCAGAAAAAAACAAGAGCAGCGCTCGCAGCCATTGAGGGAATGAATGGATCAGTGGTGAAGTCGCACATGCTGCTCCAGTCTAGTGGGGATAAAAGCTCCACATTCTACCAATCGGTGCGGGTCCCAGCAGTCAGACCCCCACCAATCAATACCTTATCACTTATCCTTTGGAAAGGTGATTACTTGTTTTCACAGTAGAATTCCTGTAAGTGCATCTTGTTCCAAGTATTTAATCACAAATCTAAATAAAGATTATTCTCCTAATTAATATCAGAGAGAACAATTGACTGCTATACACAACACAATCCACTTTTTCAAGACCAATAATACCACATTCAAGGGAGAACTAACGCGACACTGTGACCAGACCACATATTACCAGCATAAAGCGACCGAATAATCCCACGTAGAAGGGAGAAATACAGCCACACCGTGACCAGACCACATATTACCACCACATAGTGACCGAATAATACCACATATTGTATAAGGGACAAATATTGCCACACCATGACCAGACCAGATTTTAGCAGCATATAGCGACCAAATTATTCCACATACAAGGGAGAACTAATGTCACACCGTGAGCAGACCACATATGACCACCACATAGTGACCGAACAATACCACATACTGTAAAAGGGAGAAATATCGCTACACCATGACCAGACCAGATATTACCAACATATAGCGACCAAATAATTCCACATACAAGGGAGAAATACCACCACACCATGTCCACACCACATAGTGACCAAATAATAATACATACAGGGATAAATACCACACCATGACCGGACCAGATATTACAACATAGTGACCGAATATTACAATACTGATCATTAATGAAATGTCCTCGGACGCACATTCAGTTGAAACCAGTGTGCCCCCTCTATGTCCTGCTCAGGGTCCTGCCAAGGACCCTGGCCCACCGGATAATCGTCCAGTGTCCCGGTGCTCCAGTCAGACCCTGTTTGCCCACAA
This sequence comes from Phyllobates terribilis, assembly GCF_046119375.1. Taxonomy (NCBI): domain Eukaryota; kingdom Metazoa; phylum Chordata; class Amphibia; order Anura; family Dendrobatidae; genus Phyllobates; species Phyllobates terribilis. The sequence continues at coordinate 353,425,110 of NW_027362768.1, read as the reverse complement.
AACTCATCCATTTAAATGTCTGATTTTAGAGTTTGCATTGTGTTCCTTTTCTTTGCTTATAAAAACATAATAATTATAGTCTATGGACCTTTTCTGATGCTGATGGTTCACAAAAGAAATTTGAGACATGTTTGATTGTAATCTGATTTGCAGATAAAACTGGCCCATTCAAATGATTGGATTGTCAAAAAAAAGATACATTTGCATCCTTGTTCTGTATGTTTTTCACTGACTAATGTTAGAAGTTTGTAAATCTTCATCACTTTTTTTCTCTCATCAATAGGTGGCAGAAAATGTCATTTTTCAACATGAGGAGAGAAAACTTCCTTCCATCACTTTACCTGATGGGCCCATGTGTCAGATCAGCACAGAAGCAAATAGGCAGCAATTGCTCATTTTTAACTCCTCTTTAGCTCATAATGTGGAGTAACATTGTGTGGATCAGACACACAAAAACTCTGTTCAAAGGTCGGCTTAGGGTTTACTTCATGTACACACAAATTGCCAAAGGCAAATAGAGATCCCTTAATAAAGACCGAAATATAAAACATAACTTTTATTTTGATTATTAGATATAATAACGGAAAAGATAACACACACTTAAAATCACACAGTACTGGATGTTTCTGATAATTCAGCGCTGGGTTATATGAGCCATAACTATTAAAGTGCTTGTGCTTCTGTTATGGCAGTTGTGTATCGAGGGCTTATTTGTCTAATATATTATTCTTCAGAATAAATCACCACCAATAGTGAGTCCTCAATATAATCCTACTCGGTATACACTATTCACTTTATTATGAGGGCTTATTTATCAGGAAATTGGATAAAAGGGATTATGCTATACAGTACAGACCAAAAGTTTGGACATACCTTCACATTTAAAGATTTTTCTGTATTTTCATGACTATGAAAATTGTACATTCACACTGAAGGCATCAAAACTATGAATTAACACATGTGGAATTATATACTTAACAAAAAAGTGTGAAACAACTGAAAATATGTCTTATATTCTAGGTTCTTCAAAGTAGCCACCTTTTGCTTTGATGACTGCTTTGCACACTCTTGGCATTCTCTTGATGAGCTTCAAGAGGTAGTCACTGGAAATGGTCTTCCAACAATCTTGAAGGAGTTCCCAGAGATGCTTAGCACTTGTTGGCCCTTTTGCCTTCACTCTGCGGTCCAGCTCACCCCAAACCATCTCGATTGGGTTCAGGTCTGGTGACTGTGGAGGCCAGGTCATCTGACGTAGCACCCCATCACTCTCCTTCTTGATCAAATAGCCCTTACACAGCCTGGAGGTGTGTTTGGGGTCATTGTCCTGTTGAAAAATAAATGATGGTCCAACTAAACGCAAACCGGATGGAATAGCATGCCGCTGCAAGATGCTGTGGTAGCCATGCTAGTTCAGTATGCCTTCAATTTTGAATAAATTCCCAACAGTGTCATCAGCAAAGCACCCCCACACCATCACACCTCCTCCTCCATGCTTCACAGTGGGAACCAGGCATGTAGAGTCCATCCGTTCACATTTTCTGGGTCGCACAAAGACACAGTGGTTGGAACCAAAGATCTCAAATTTGGACTCATCAGACCAAAGCACAGATTTCCACTGGTCTAATGTCCATTCCTTGTGTTCTTTAGCCCAAACAAGTCTCTTCTGCTTGTTGCCTGTCCTTAGCAGTGTTTTCCTAGCAGCTATTTTACCATGAAGGCCTGCTGCACAAAGTCTCCTCTTAACAGTTGTTGTAGAGATGTGTCTGCTGCTAGAACTCTGTGAGGCATTGACCTTGTCTCTAATCTGAGCTGGTGTTAACCTGTGATTTCTGAGGCTGGTGACTCGGATGAACTTATTCTCAGAAGCAGAGGTGACTCTTGGTCTTCCTTTCCTGGGGCGATCCTCATATGAGCCAGTTTCTTTGCAGCGCTTCATGGTTTTTGCAACTGCACTTGGGGACACTTTCAAAGTTTTCCCAATTTTTTGGACTGACTGACCTTCATTTCTTAAAGTAATGATGGCCACTCGTTTTTCTTTACTTAGCTGCTTTTTTCTTGCCATAATACAAATTCTAACAGCCTATTCAGTAGGACTATCAGCTGTGTATCCACCAGACTTCTGCACAACACAACTGATGGTCCCAACCCCATTTATAAGGCAAGAAATCCCACTTATTAAACCTGACAGGGCACACCTGTGAAGTGAAAACCATTTCCGGTGACTACCTCTTGAACCTCATCAAGAGAATGCCAAGAGTGTGCAAAGCAGTCATCAAAGCAAAAGGTGGCTACTTTGAAGAACCTAGAATATAAGACATATTTTCAGTTGTTCCACACTTTTTTGTTAAGTATATAATTCCACATGTGTTAATTCATAGTTTTGATGCCTTCAGTGTGAATGTACAATTTTCATAGTCATGAAAATACAGAAAAATCTTTAAATAAGAAGGTGTGTCCAAACTTTTGGTCTGTACTGTACATAGCAAGAGAAAACTGGTTCTATGTACAACTACACTGGTCATCCCGGTGTTCAGCCGTCTCTCCAGTCTCTATAGATAGAAAACTATTTGGATCACAATAGATATCTTTTCATATCCAAATGAGCCTTATTCGGCAATATTTGGTTTCATTCATTAGTGGGCAGTGAGGTAAATGCTTCTACTGCCGCCCTTGTATCTCATCTATTAGACTTATGAGCTGTAGCACTTATTTATCATTGTAGTGCTTTTCAATGGTCATACAATAGGGCTTCTTGTAGCATGCATTCTTACCTGTAGCAGCTACTCCAAACCATAAAATGTACTGATTTTTATCAATCCTACTACTATTATAAATGCGAAAGTTCGTGAGTTTGTATGTTTGTTACTCTTTCACAAAAAAACTACTGGACGGATTTGCATGAAACTTTACAGTAATATAGATTATACATCGGAATAACATATAGGCTACAATTTGTAATGATTTTATGTAATTTTGGTTGTAATATAACGATACATGTCAATTAAGTTGGAAAAAAATCTGGCCTCTGAGAGCTCTCTTGGCGTACGCTGCCTAAACCGTTGGGAGTTACACAAAGATGATGTACCGTAGAATTGTTTGTCTTGAATAGTTCTAAATAAAAGTCCGCGACAGCATATATCTACCTTTTATGTGGAAGCCACTATGACCAAAATTGTGAACCATAAATTTAATTAAATTAGATACTATTTTACAATGCACATTTTAGTATATTTATCAAACTTTTTAGTATATTTATCAAACTCTTATATACACACATACACAGGTGATATTTAAATGGCTGATTTACAGCAGTCAGAAGAGGTTGATAATACAATAATTTGCCCATAGTGGATCATTGTATAGGGAGGTCACAGTTGCCGCCTGTCCACAGTCAGAATACAGGGGTGATCATATACCGTGGCCAGGTACAAGTGTGGCACAGGGGGTTCACACAAGACCCCCAGGGACTGACATTTCCTAGAAACTTTGGCAGCTGTCAGTCATGAGCTCACCCTGATACATTACACTCTGGAAACAGCTGAAGGGAGAAGGATAATTTATGACATTTTCTCAGACTTAAAAAAAAAAAAAAAAAAATAGCCCAGAAAACAGCCCATATGTCAGGAACAGGTTACTAGGGAACTACACGTCCCAGCACGGCCTGCCCGCGCCCACAGCCCTAGGGGAGTGTGAGGCTTCCTCCTGCAGGTTGCCCGGGGGCACCGGGCCATCATTGTCCTCACACAGGGGGTCCCCGCCGCCATTGTCCCTCCACATAACACCGTATAATAAAACATGCGCTCACCTGCGCCAGCTGCTGCAGCCGGGAAAGTTCCGAGCGCCTCACCTGGGCGGAGGGGAAGTGACTCACACACGGGGAGGGGCAGTAACCTGAGCGCGGCTCCATGGAGGATGCACACACTGCAGCCTGACAGCACCGGCAGCAGCGCTACACAAATGGCGTCCTCCCCTCCTGTGTGCAGCACAGCCCTGTGTGTGTGCAGCGCAGCATGTCACCCACAGCACCAGCAGGCTGCTCTCAGCTCCCACAGAGCACTGGGAATGGTTGCTATGGGTAACCGTGCCACAGCTGCTCCTCATAGACCAGTCATATACAACTGATATCGTCTGTACAGCGATCGTAATATAACTAATTAGATTGTTTTAGTATTTTGTTTGAACTTTACTAAGTATCTATTTTGTAATTAGTACTTATAAAAATGCCGCGAAAGCGTAAGTCTAACATTTCGCAAAGCTCTAATAAAGCCCGAGCTATGAAAATAATTAGACGTGATGAGACGTCTCAACAAGCCGAGCAACGAAGGCTGAGCAGGCGGTGCGTTGTGCGGCACATAGAGCTGCAGAGACTCCAGAACAATCCCAAGCCCGACGTGAACAGCATGCGGAGTATCTGGCGTCTCAACGGGCTGCTGAAACTCAAGAACAGTCCCAAGCCCGACGTGAACAGCATGCGGAGTATCTGGCGTCTCAACGGGCTGCTGAAACTCAAGAACAGTCCCAAGCCCGACGTGAACAGCATGCGGAGTATCTGGCGTCTCAACGGGCTGCTGAAACTCAAGAACAGTCCCAAGCTCGACGTGAACAGCATGCGGAGTATCTGGCGTCTCAATGGGCTTCAGAGACTCAAGAACAGTCCCAAGCCCGACGTGAACAGCATGCGGAGTATCTGGCGTCTCAACGGGCTGCTGAAACTCAAGAACAGTCCCAAGCCCGACGTGAACAGCATGCGGAGTATCTGGCGTCTCAACGGGCTGCTGAAACTCAAGAACAGTCCCAAGCCCGACGTGAACAGCATGCGGAGTATCTGGCATCTCAACGGGCTGCTGAAACTCAAGAACAGTCCCAAGCTCGACGTGAACAGCATGCGGAGTATCTGGCGTCTCAACGGGCTGCTGAAACTCAAGAACAGTCCCAAGCCCGACGTGAACAGCATGCGGAGTATCTGGCGTCTCAACGGGCTGCTGAAACTCAAGAACAGTCCCAAGCCCGACGTGAACAGCATGCGGAGTATCTGGCGTCTCAACGGGCTGCTGAAACTCAAGAACAGTCCCAAGCCCGACGTGAACAGCATGCGGAGTATCTGGCGTCTCAACGGGCTGCTGAAACTCCAGAACAGTCCCAAGCTCGACGTCAGCAGCAAGCGACTTACATGGCGTCCCAAAGAGCCACTGAAACTTATGAAATGGCCGAATCTCGCAGACGCACTGTTGCTGAAAGGGCAGCACAGCGACGTCAAACATTTACAAGAAATACATGGATATTGTTTAATAAAGCTGCATTTGAGTATGACGAGACTCTTGATTATGAAACTCACAAGCTTATAAAAATAGAAACAATGACCATAGATTGCAAATATTGCGGAGCTCTTAAGTGGAAAGAGGAAGCAGCAGGTATGTGTTGTTTGGGTGGGAAAGTAGCTCTTCCTTATATAGACGAGCCAGTTCAACCTTTAAAAGAGCTTTTCTCTAATGAAACTGATAAATCTCGCCTTTTTCTAAATAATATAAGAAAATACAACATGTGCTTTCATATGACGTCTTTTGGAGCAGATCAAATTGTCTCAATGCCAGGGTTTTGCCCGACCTTTACAATACGAGGACAAGTATACCACCGTATCGGTTCTTTAATTCCTATGTCCATTTCGCAACCACAATTTTTACAAGTTTATTTCATAGGTGGCGAGGAAGAAGAACAAATCAACAGGCATACTGAGTGCGTGCAAAGCGTAGATAGAAACATAGTTAAAATATTACAACAAGTACTTCACGACCACAACATTTTGGTGCATGAATTTAAAACGGCTAGAGACAGAATGATCAATGACGATCATTTCAAAGTAGTGATTCACCCAGACCGTGTACCACGTGGTCAACATGAGAGACGATTCAATGCCCCTACTACAAATGAAATAGCTGCTGTAATAGTAGCGAACAAACTATGTCTCGGGACATCGTTGTGCAGCCGCGCGATGGCATGCTCACTAGGGTTCCCGATACACATAGATTCTATGACGCTCTCGAGTACCCAATAATTTTTTGGAAAGGACAAGAGGGGTACAGCATTGATATTCCTCAGATAAATCCAATTACCAAACAAGCAATGCCAAGCAAAAAGGTGTCCTGCAAAGATTTTTATGCCTTTCACTTGATGGTCCGTCGCAGCGATTTTAATTTGATGCTTAAGTGTAGGCTCCTACTTCATCAGTTTCTGGTCGACATGTATGTAAAGATGGAAAGTGAGCGCTTAAGGTTCATTTCTTTAAATAAAAAAAAACTGCGCGCAGAAAATTATATTCACTTGCAAGATGCAATAAGAAATGATGCGGATTTGGATCCAAATAACTTAGGTCAGATGGTGATTCTCCCGTCATCATTTGTAAATAGCCCGAGATACCTACACGAATACACACAAGATGCGTTCACATACGTACGTAATTATGGGAGGCCTGATTTATTTATTACAATGACTTGCAACCCCGCTTGGCCAGAAATCACCAAAGAGCTTATGGCTGGTCAAAATTCAACGGACAGACGTGACTTAACAGCTCGAGTATTTAGAATAAAAGTACAGAAGTTGGTAGCTCTACTTACAAAAGGTAACATATTTGGTGATATGCAATGCTTCATGTACTCGATCGAGTGGCAAAAGCGAAGTTTGCCTCATGTGCACTTACTGCTGTGGTTAAAGGAAAAATTGCATCCGAACCAAATTGACGAAATCATATGTGCTGAGATACCAAACCCAGAAACCAATCAAAAGCTCTATGATACAGTGACAAAGAATATGATTCACGGGCCATGTGGTACATTCAATTCTTCATCGCCATGCATGAAGGAAGGAAAATGTACCAAAAAATATCCGAGGAAGCTTTTAAAAGATACTCAAACCAATGACAAAGGTTATCCTTTGTACAGGCGCAGAGCACCAGAGAATAGTGGACGCACGACGATTATAAAAACCCGTAGAGGGACACAGGAAATATTGGTGGACAATGGCTGGGTGGTCCCATATTCTCCACTCTTATCAAAAAATTTTAATTCTCATTTAAATGTAGAGTTCTGTAATACGGTACATGCGATAAAATATATTTGCAAATATATTAATAAGGGTAGCGACCAGGCTATTTTTAACATCCGCCAGCAAGGGAATGTTAACATTGACCCAAGAGATGAGGTGCAGACCTTTAGAACCGGCCGATATGTTAGTAGTAACGAAGCAGCGTGGCGGATCTTAGGTCTGCCTCTGCACGAGAGACACCCAACCGTTACTCATCTCGCGATTCATTTACCCAATGGCGAGAGGGTTTACTTTACGGAAAATAATTTTAGAGAGAGATTAGAAGCACCACCTAAAACTACACTAACTGCATTTTTCCTGTTGTGCCAAAGTGATACGTTTGTAAAAACATTACTTTACATTGACGTGCCTCGCTACTATACTTGGAATGTGGCACGGAAGCAATGGAAACGTCGTTTACAAGGAACACCTGTCGATGGCTGGCCAGGTGTGAAGGCAGGAGACGCTCTAGGTGGCATTTACACGGTGCACGTTAGCAATTTTGAATGTTATTGCTTGCGTATGCTGCTGAATGTAATAAGGGGTCCAACCAACTTCTCGGATTTAAAAACATTTGAAGGTCAAGAACTTGCAACTTTTCGGCAGGTGTGTGAGAAGATGGGGTTGTTGGAAGATGATAACCACTGGGATACCACCTTAGAAGAGGCCGTGCTATGTCGCACCCCGGCGCAAATAAGAGAGCTGTTTGCCATATTGATATGCACTTGCGGTTTATCCAATCCTCTACAACTCTGGCACAAGTATAAAACTGCGTTATCAGAGGATATCATGCACAGATTTGAAAGAATGGATCACGTTAACGATGATCTCTGTTTCAATGAGGCGTTGGGGCTTATCGAGGACAAAATATTAATAATTTCTGGAAAGAAATTGTCCGATTTTGGTCTACCCTCACCGCGGCGTAGAGGAGAGCTGTCGAATGAGTTGATAAAAGAGCTAAGCTATGATACCAACCAGTTAGACGCTCACGTTTGTGAAACTGAGCCACGTTTGCTACCTGATAAAAGAGAGATTTATCACAAAATAGTAGGACGAGTTGAGAATGGTGAAGGTGGACTTTTTTTCCTTGATGCCCCGGGTGGTACAGGAAAAACTTTCTTGCTTAATTTACTTTTAGCAAAAATTCGTAGCGGTCATAACGTTGCATTAGCTGTGGCTTCCTCTGGAATTGCTGCAACATTGCTAAGCGGTGGACGGACGGCACATTCAGTCTTTAAATTACCTCTTCATCTGGTGAACGAAGAAACCCCATCGTGTAATATCAGCAAGAGCAGCGCCCGTGGCCTCCTGTTGCAACAGTGCAAACTAATCGTGTGGGACGAGTGCACAATGTCACACAAACGTGCCATCGAAGCTCTTGATCGTTGTCTACAAGACTTATACAGTAAACAAACAATAATGGGTGGTGTGGTTGTTTTATTGGCTGGGGACTTTAGGCAAACTTTGCCTATCATCGAGCGAGGCACTGCAGCAGACGAAATTAAAGCATGTCTGAAATCCTCATATTTATGGACCAAAGTTGAAAAGCTGCACCTCACCACCAACATGCGTGTCCAGTTATTCAGTGATCTAGAGTCGGGCGCGTACGCTGAGAAACTGCTCGAGATCGGTGAAGGTCGAATCGAAACTGACGAAGAAGGTATGGTTCTATTCACTAACCAATTTTGTCATGTTGTGGATTCGGAAGACGCACTTATTGCTCAAGTTTTTCCAAATTTGCAACAAAACATCCACGATGAAAATTGGCTATGTGAAAGAACTATACTAGCACCAAGAAATGAAACAGTTGCGAAAATCAATAAAATTATCTTGGACCAAGTAACCAGCGATGCAACAACCTACAACTCTATCGACACAGTCATGTCATCTGAAGACTGTACGAGCTACCCCGTGGAGTTTCTTAACTCTTTGGAGCTATCCAGGGTCCCATCTCATAAGCTCAAATTAAAGGTCAGTATATCCGTTTTGTTAATGCGCAACTTGGACGCCCCGAGATTATGTAATGGCACTAGATTGCGAGTCACTGAACTAGGCAGGCACATTGTAAAGGCCACAATTTTAACTGGAGAAGCTAAGGGTGAAAATATTCTTATATCACACATCCCAATAATACCCAATAACTTACCCTTTAATTTCAAACGTTTGCAGTTCCCACTTAAAGTTGCATTTTCAATGACCATCAATAAATCGCAAGCGCAAACTTTGAAGGTAGCGGGGATACATTTAGGCACGCCCTGTTTTTCCCACGGTCAGCTATACGTAGCTTGCTCACGTGTTTCTAAATCGCAAAATCTACATATTTTCGCTGAACGAAAGAAATCAAATAACATAGTTTACAGGAGTATATTGCAGTAAAAACGCATAGATAAATTACCTGCAGATGTCCTTTATTCCAATTACATACTAATTCTTTACTAACACGAACAATATTAAACGCAAGTAACTTCAGTCCGTCCTGTTTATTAATCAGTGTTTAGTAATCCGTTTGTGATGAAATTTGATATGGATAATTTCAAGCCTGGGGAAGGACATAGGGCTACTTTTTATAAACACACCATACAGGCGAAGTTATATAAAACTGTAAACCTGATTGACTGACACACCTAGCGGTCAACGCACAGCCGAAACCACTGAACTTAGCATCTTGAAATTTGCAGATAGGTTTTATTATAGCTTAAATGAGCACTAAGAAAGGAATTTTGATAATTCCACCCTCAAGAGTTTCCCTCTTCATATTATAGGGGTTCAAAGATTGTATGGAATCCGTCAGTTTTGAAGTTAGACATCTGAAATTTTGGATGTACGCGTAACTAAATAAGATTATTTTTTTTTACTATTAAGATTATTTTTTTTTACTATTAAGATTATTTTTTTTTACTATTAAAATGATCTGTCACGAAACTTAATGTGGCAGACCAAATTCCACGCGAGCGAAGCCGCGGGTAAAAGCTAGTACAGTATAATGGCCACAATATTATATAACAGGCCCAATATATTGCTCCATACAGTTTATACTGGACCCCATATATAGCTCCATACAGTATAATGGCTTCATATAGTATATAATAGGCCCCATATATTGCTCCATACAGTATATACTGGGCCCCATATATTGTTCCAGACAGTATAATGGCCACATATAGTATATAATGGGCCCCATATATTGCTCTATACAGTATATACTGGGCTCTATATATTGCTGCACAGTATAATGGCCCCATATAGTATATACTGGGTTCCATAAATTGCTAAATGCAGTATAATGGCCTCATAGAATTTATAATGGGCCCCATATATTGCTCAAAACAGTATAATGGCCCCATATAGTGCTCCATACAGTATAATGACCACATATAGTATATAATAGGCCCCATATATTGCTCCATACAGTATATACTGGGCCCCATATATTGCTCCTTACAGTATATACTGGGCCCCATAAATTTTTCCATACAGTATAATTGCCTCGTACAGTATATAATGGGCCCCATATATTGTTCCATACAGTATAATGGCTCCATACAGTATGTACTGGGCCCAATATATTGCTCCATACAGTATATACTGGGCCCCATATATTGATCCACAGTATAATGGCCCCATATAGCATATAATAGGCCACATATATTGCTCCATACAGTATAATGGCCCCATATAGCGCTCCATACAGTATAATGACTGCATATAGTATATAATAGGCCCCATATAGTTCTCCATACAGTATAATGGGCCCAATATATTGCTCCATACAGTATATACTGGGCCCCATATATTGCTCCATACTGTATAATGGCCCCACATAGCATATAATAGGCCCCATATATTGCTCCATACAGTATAATGGCCCCATGTAGGGTATAATGGGCCACATATTTTGCTCCATACTGTATATACTGGGAACCATAAATTGCTCAATACAGTATAATGGCCCCATATATTGCTCCATACAGTATACTGACCACATATAGAATATAATAGGCCTATATATTGCTTCATACAGTATAATGGCTCCATATAGTATATAATGGGCCCCATATATTGCTCCATACAGTATAATAGCTCCATATAGTATATAATGGGCCCCACATATTGCTCCATACAGTATAATGGCCCCATATAGTGCTCCATACAGTATATACTGGACCCCATATATTGCTCCATACAGTATAATGGCCCTACATATTGCTCCATACAGTATAATGGCCCCATATAGTGCTCCATACAGTATATACTGGACCCCGTATATTGTTCCATAAAGTATAATGGTCCCATATAGTATATAATGAGCCCCATATATTGCTCCATACAGTGTAATGGCCCCATATATTGCTACATACAGTATATAGCGGGCCCCATATATTGCTCCATACAGTTTATACTGGGCCCCATATATTGCTACATACAGTATATAATGGGCCCCATATATTTCTACATACAGTATATACTGGGCCCCAATTATTGCTCCATACAGTATAATGGCCCCATATAGTATATAATGGGCCTTCCTCATATTTTGCTCCATACAGTATACTGGCTTCATAGAGTATATCAAATACTCACCTTTCCCTTTCCCCGTAGGTTCGGTATACTCAGAGCGTATTCTAATTCTGGAGTGCTCAGGTCAGAGGGCGCGCTGAGGTGACGTCATTGCGCCCTCTGCCCTGACACATCAGTGTTAGAAGACACTGGAGCTGTGGGGAATGAGGAGAGATGGGGAAGGGGCCAAGGGTGGCGGGGATCCCGGTGGCTGCACGGGCCCCATAGCGTGCCATTGTTTCCCCCTCCCTGGGCCACAGTACTTGCCTGCATGCATGGGGTGGTGATGCCAGCCATTGTTGCCATGGCAGGTCAGTTCTGCATGTGCTCACTCCTGCATCCTTCGCTTTTAAAGGGCCAGTGCCCTTTTCCTCCTCCTCTCTGGGGCCCATTGGGCATTTCACCTGTACCCGGCCAGGCCAGTCCGACCCTGTGTGAATGTAATGTTGTACAGAGCACAGACAGATGCCGGCCCTTCCTCCAAAGTGGAACTAAACAATGTGTGCTGCATCTGTGCTGCGCAGACTATGCTGACTTCAGATGACGTCCAGGTTACAGCCCCACTGGATCCGGGACGGTTGTGAGATATGCCGATGATTTCTGCAGGACCCACAGCTTGTTTTTCTCAGTCGCTGCTCTCCTCCTTCTCTGACTGATCACAATAATATCTATTCCAGGTCCTTCAGCTTTGTGGTAGGAGGTAACAGGTTCCCCCAGCACTCCATGTGGCTCACACCTCACACTGCTCAGTACTCTGTCAGTAATCTGCTATATATCATTGTTGCACCAGAGCCATCTAGAGGTCACAGTAATACATTGCAACACAACAAAGTATAACATATACAGCATTACATTAAAAGAGAGAAAAATAGACACTATAGATTAAAATATTCAGTTATTTAAAGGCAGACTGAAAAATTAAATAGTTGGCAGAATACACAGAGGTGACACCACTGAGAAGATGTGTTTTATTGATTAAGTGGTGTGCGCCTCTTCATGAATTTGATGCATCCAACTATAAAATACTCCCTCATTAAAACTGGGGTATACAATGTCAATATAAATGGAAGGTGCCGTGATTTTTATTTTTGTATTAATAATTATTGAGTATATAATCAATTATTTTTAATACAAAATTAATTGCACTGGTTTAATATTTTTTAAATTATTAACTCTATCTACAGCCACAGTGGGCGGCCATATAATATTGCTGATGTGTAATTGTCTGAACACGAAGCTTACACACTTCAAATATGGCAGCCTCTGTGTACTGTGTCCTCCTGCATCTCCTGCATTGTGTCACACCAGGTGTTAGTGCAACACAAAGGGAAAGGGAGCCCAGACACTAGGGAAAGGGGGAAGTGGAGACCTCCTAGTCTGGTCTAGCGTCACCCTGTCTCAACTACTGTCCCTATATTGCCTCTTCAGCAATCGCCGCACGCATGCCTCGCCCCACTTTCCCTGGCGTATGGCTAAGGCTATGGAAGGGAGGAGATGAGCACTAGTCAACCTCCACTAAACACTATAGACAACATGGGAAGACAAAACAGGGGGGAATTGCTTAGCTTTAGATGAGTCCAAATAAGCACACGGCCTCAAGCTCCAGAGAGGACAAAGTACTGCTCCTGCTAAGCCTCACAAGTAGAAATGGATATAGCCGGCGACTCCCTCTCAGACACACCAGGTATATATACACCCAGGCCAGAGAGCTAATTAGCAAGAGAGAGGTAGCCGCTCGGTCCTAAAGACAGCCTCTTATCTAAGAGGCTGTCTGAAATGCCAAACGTAGAGATCTCCTGCAACCCACTGCAGGGCGACTGTCTGTCACCTCTGACACACCCATGACACATTGTGGCTGCCTCCTGCTGTGACCTAGGCACACCTCCTGGGCTGTCCAGGTCACAACTGTGGGAGGAGATCGGCACCATGTTTTTTGAAGCCCATAGCTGTACTGCGAGCTACACTTTCCACCTGTCACCATTCACACTGCTCAGTGCGAGCAGTGACAGGAGGCGCAGGGATGCAGTGAATGCTGAGCGGAGGTCCAGGATGAGATGAGTATCGGCGGTGGTGAACAGTGTTCTGCAGCCTGACATTAGCAGAACAATACTGATCACCGCTCTCAGCCGCTGTCACTGCAGTGTTCAGTAGACTTATATAGCAGGATAGGAAGAATTTCTGCGCTCTCCAAAGAGACAAATGTTGGTAATAGAATTGTAGGTTTATTGTCAACGCGTTTCAGAGTCCACAGACTCCTTCCTCAGGACAACCATACATAACCAGTTACAGGCATACATGGTTTAAATACAGAAAAAAAAAAAAATGGCGCCAAGTGCAGAGGGAGGGGAATGTAGAGTCACATGTCTAAATACGTGCACATGACAGCTGATCTGATCAGCTATCATGTGCCTCTAACAACTGCGGGAGGATCCGAGATCCACCCGTGGTTGTTAACCAGTTAAATGCTGCTGTCAATCACTGACCGTGGCATTTAAAATAAGTGCCAGCCGAAAGTGCATCACATGTCCCGCCCATGGATTGTCAAGACAGCCAGGGGCTCTGCAGAAGACCCCTGTGCTTGTCATTGGGAATCTACTATGAACGCTGGCGCATGGCCAGCATTCATGGGAGATCGTGATTTTTGCTACAAATAGCAGTGCTGAAGCCTTGCTATGTGTAGCACAAGCGATCAGATGATCGCAGCTTCAAGTCCCCTATGAAGAATATTGAAGCAAGTTAAAAAAAAAGTTAAAAAAATATTTTAAAAATAAAAAAAAACAAACGTTCAAATCATCCCCCTTTTGCCCCATAGAAAATAAAAAAATAATAAAATAAACATATTTGGTATCGCTCTGTTCAGAATCGCCCGATCTATCAAAATATAGTAAATAAAGTAAATTAATCCTATCTGTAAATGGAGTAACAAGAAAAACATCGAAAAGCCAGAATTACGTTTTTTTGATCGCCTCAACATTGTAATAAAATGCAATAAAGGGCAATCAAAACATCAGATCTACCCCAAAATGGTATCAATAAAAACATCAGCTTGTTGCGCAAAAAATAAGCCCTCACCCAGCCCCAGATCCCAAAACATGGAGACGCTACGGGTCTCGGAAAATGGCGACATAAGCTAAATTTTTTTTCTTACAAATTTCAGATTTTGTTTCACCACTTAAATGAAAAAGAACCTATCCATGTTTGGTATCTGCGAACTCGTAATGACCTGGAGAATTATAATAGAGGGCAGTTTTAGCATTTAGAGAACATGATTAAAAAAAAATTGTGGAAATTAACTTTTTTTACAATTTCACAGCATTTTTAATTTTTTTCCCGTTTTCCAGTACACTATATGGTAAAATCAATGGTGTCATTCAAAAACACAACTTGTCCCACAAAAAGCAAGCCCTCGTACGGCCATATTGACGGAAGAATAAATAAGTTATGGCTCTGGGAAAAAGGGGAGCAGAAAACAAAAGAGCAAAAATGGAAAATCGCAAGGTCGTGAAGGGGTTAAAAACAAATGTTAATATTTAAAAAAAAGTGACAGTTTACATGTTTTCAATTGCCAAAAATAAAATTTTGATGGCACATTCCCTTTAATGAATGTCCTGATATGAAATCTAATGAGATTTCAGTCCCTCTGTATGTAAATTAAAGCTGTGCCCACGGATTATCTCCACAGCTTCATATTATAAGCAGAATTACAACACGCACATATGAAATACACTGAAGAGAAATAAGAGCGTTCTGTCCCTTTAAATTCAGTGTGTTACATAACACTGCTCAGCCAATAGGATCACTGGATTTGAATTTGAAAATAAAGCAAACTGTCATTCATCCTCAGTCTGTTACAGGACAGTGAGCGGTGAAGATGGATGTCGGTGAGTGCTCCCATCCCATCATCTGATGTCACTGATCTCACCTAAATTCAATATAGGAGAGAACGGCTGCTGTCACCTGCCACTAGGGGGAGCTATCAGTACAATATATATCTACTGGTGCACTGTGCTCCCCCTAGTGGCTGCAGGAAAGCAGAATTGTATCATTAGGTCACACAGGACACTCTGCCAGTATTATTTATTGAGGGGTTTATGCCACTGTTGTCAATGGGATGAGTGTGCTGGCACTGATAATGGGGGTTAGGCTTTATCCGCTGTTAATGAAGTCACTTTGGCAGTTGTTTTTAGGGGGTTTCCTGTACTTATGGGAATGAAGAACATAGAAATACATGAATGTCATATATCTTTATTTACACCCAGTAAAGACTATGCTCCATGTGGTCATATGAGTGTATGTGTGTAATGGGGGTCCGATACCGGGGGGACGTTCACTATGAATAAATGTGGAAAGCTGCGCGGTTTGTGTCTTTATCAGATCTGTGACTAAGTCTTTTTTGGATTCACAGCTTTTCCTATGACTACTGCAGAAGAGAATAGATACAGGATGGCCGCGAGCCGCAGATCTTGGGGGGTCAGCAGCTTTATTATAACCGGACCCCTTATCCTATGCTTCATCCCTGGTGAATGATAAGTGGACACTCATTGGATTCTGTTTTCTTTAGGACGTCTACCTCCAACAGGAATGTGTCTTCGGACCTGGACTCTTCTCATGTGAGATTATTTTTTTAAATATTTTTTTTTCCATTAATCTGAAAATATTGTGCCATTAACCCCTTAAAGACCCTGGGATTTTCCGTTTTTTGCATCTTCTTTTTTTGCTCCCCTTGCTCCCAGAGCCATAGCGTTTTTATTTTTGGTCAATATGGCCATGTGAGGGCTTATTTTTTGCGGGACGAGTTGTACGGGGGTGATGGCCTGGGGCGTACTAATACGCCCCAGGCTTTAAAGGGGTTAATCCAGCATTTGATAATGCAGACCATCTATTAGTTCAGTACAGAATTGAAACACAATGTAGATTGAGCAGAAAGTCAGTTAAAAGACAGTTTCCAATAGTAGATTGTTTGCTTTCTATGCCGGGAATAATTCCGAATTCAGCAGGTCACGTTGATGTTAACAGGCTTGGACTGGCCAACAGGAAAACGGGAGAATCCTCCGGTGGGCCACCACCCTCTGATATGAACAGTACTTGGCATAATATACTTGAATCTCTATGTACAGACAAAGTCAGCATCTTATTCACTTAACAATCTATCAAGTTCATTGTTATATAGATTTATGACTGAGGATAATGTTACGTTAATTGAAAAGTGGGGTCCTGGAGTTGGCTACTGGTGGGCCGAAACTGGATGCTGGATTAAATAAATTTACCTGTAATTTAAAGATTTAATACCTCTGGGCTTTGTATGATTGATCCCATTATGTGCTTGTTTTTTCTTGCCAGCTTGTCCAAGAACAAAAGAAGAAAGGGATCTACAACTTCTGATATACTGCACCAGATTCCTGCCGTCTCCGATCTTCAACATGGAGGTCACTGATCATACCGCAGAATATGTTGTCTATGTTTTCTCCATAGATGTAAAGGAACGTCTCAATAGTCAACTGAATGAATATCTTCTTTTATTAGCGCCTCATGCCGACCAACCGGGAAGCTCAGAAGAAATATCTACCGTTTCCTTTGGATGAAGAAAAACCTGAGCCAACATCAGTGATGCCAGAAGAGCCGAAAGAAGAGGAGATGAAGGAGGCAATGAAGTATTGGGAGATAGAAGAAATGGAAGTAGATGAGGCAGAAGACACCAAGGCGAAAGAAGAAGATAAGGCAGAAGATAGCAAGGGGAAAAAACAAGATAAGGAAGAAGATACAAAGGGGAAAAAACAAGATAAGGCAGAAGATACCAAAGGGAAAAAAGAAGATAAGGCAGAAGATACCAAGGGGAAAAAACAACAAGATAGGGCAGAAGATACCAAGGGGAAAAAACAACAAGATAGGGCAGAAGATACCAAGGGGAAAAAAGAAGATAAGGCAGAAGATACCAAGGGGAAAAAAGAAGAAGATAAGGCAGAAGATACCAAGGGGAAAAAAGAAGATAAGGCAGAAGATACCAAGGGGAAAAAACAACAAGATAGGACAGAAGATACCAAGGGGAAAAAAGAAGAAGATAAGGCAGAAGATACCAAGGGGAAAAAAGAAGATAAGGCAGAAGATACCAAGGGGAAAAAAGAAGAAGATAAGGCAGAAGATACCAAGGGGAAAAAAGAAGAAGATAAGGCAGAAGATACCAAGGGGAAAAAAGAAGAAGATGCTAAAATATTAAAAGCAAAAGAAGAAAAGAACAACACCTGGGCCAGAAGAGTTGAGAACCAGCCAGCAGGAAGACACAAGATCCGCCAGCAGTCCATCCTTAAATACGTGAATACCAACCTCAGAGGAAGGAGGAACATCATCTGGACCATCCTCCTCAAATCAACGAGACGTTGATGGACGCTAAGGCACCAACATTCCAGCTG
Source organism: Phyllobates terribilis (assembly GCF_046119375.1). Classification (NCBI taxonomy): domain Eukaryota; kingdom Metazoa; phylum Chordata; class Amphibia; order Anura; family Dendrobatidae; genus Phyllobates; species Phyllobates terribilis. The sequence continues at coordinate 353,407,069 of NW_027362768.1, read as the reverse complement.
AAGGAACATCAACAGCTTCATATCTAAAAATAATAAAAATAATAGACATAAAATAGTTATTATTAGATTAAGAAAGCTTAAAAATGTAGTAAAATCATAGTAAAGACTTTAATAATATTAGGAGCAGTAATAATAGCAGTAATATAATATTAATTTGTGTAATAATGGTAGAGACATAAAAATAACATCAGCAGGTTTGATCCAGGGTTCTAGGACTGATCGCCTTTTCCCGGGGTCAAGAAGGAATTTTCCCCCTGAGACACCAATTGGCTGAATGTGTCCAGGGGTTTTTGCCTTCTTCTGGATCAACAGCTTTAGGAATAAGGACCTACGAATTAGTAAGATTATAGTAGAATTAGCAATAGTGGAGTAGTAATATAATATAGTATATAGCGTAATATTAGTGACCATAAAACAGGAATAATTTCACTAGTAAAGTAATAATACATTTATACTATAATATTAAAAATAAAATATTAATAATATTTGTTAAATGATTAATTATTAATTAAATTAAATATTAATTATTAAAATTTGAATAAGTATTAGGAGATTTGATCCAGGGTTCTAGGACTGATCGCCTTTTCTCGGGGTCAAGAAGGAATTTTTCCACCATGACACAAATTGGCCGAACGTGTCCGGGGTTTTTTGCCTTCTTCTGGATCAACATCTTTAGGAATTAGGATCTAATTTTTAGTTTTAGTAAAATATCAATACAAATGTTAGCAAAAATGGTAAGAATAAAATAGCAATAATACAAAAATATCTAGCATAAAATAGTAGAATATTAGTAATAATATCAGTAAAATAGCAGGAAACTAAAAATAACACAAATAATAGTAATACAAAAAATAGTATCTAATGTAATGATTCTAATAATTAGTAAATAATTAATATATATTAGGGTTTTGATCCAGGGTCCTAGGACTGATCGCCTTTTCTCGGGGTCAAGAAGGAATTTTTCCCGAGTGACATAAATTGGCCGAATGTGTCCAGGTTTTTTTTGCCTTCTTCTGGATCAATAACATTAGGAGTAGGATCTAATTAATAGTAACTAGAGAAATAATATAAATATTAGTAACAATAATTATAATATTAAATAGTAAAAAAATCGAAATAAATGTTAAAAAAAAATAGCGGTAGTAATAAAATAGCAAAATAAGTTATAATAGTATAGCATTATTAGAAATAGTATAATAATAGCATAGGACATTATTTGGCATCAGCAGGTTTGATCCAGTGTTCTAGGACTGATCGCTTTTTCCCGGGGTCGAGAAGGAATTTTTCCCCTTGATACAAATTGGCTGAATGTGTCCAGGGGTTTTTGCCTTCTTCTGGATCAACAGCTTTAATTCTAGGAATCTCATAGTACTAGAGTAATAATAGCAATAATAAGTATAATAATGTTGTAATAACAAGCAATAGATTGTGAGGATAAGAATAAGATAAATACAATAAATAGGTTAGTTTGTTAGTGTAGGGCCCCATCTGATGAGGTCGCCTTGTCGTTGGCAGATGGGCTTGCACAATTTGATCAAAATGTGCACTAAGAACCTCAAATTTATTAGTTTAAAGAATAAGGAAGTAATAAAATACACAAGATTATAAATATAACTTTGTCTTGCCACCTTTATTTTCCTGTAATGAAGAAAATCCAGAACATTTTAGACATCTGTATCTCTGTGTTGTAATCATAGCAGGTTAAAAATGGGCCCAATATATTGCTCCATAAAGTATATACTGGGCCCCATATATTGCTCCATACAGTATAATGGCCACATATAGTATATAATGGGCCACATATTTTGCTCCATACTGTATATACTGGGCACCATAAATTGCTCAATACAGTATAATGACCACATATAGTATATAATAGGCCCCATATATTGCTCCATACAGTATGATGACCCCATATATTGCTTCATACAGTATAATGGCTCCATATAGTATATAATGGGCCCCATATATTGCTCCATACAGTATAATAGCCCCTTATAGCATATAATGGGCCCCACATATTGCTCCATACATTATAATGGCCACATCTAGTGCTCAATACAGTATATACTGGACCCCGTATATTGCTCCATAAAGTATAATAGTCCCATATAGTATATAATGAGCCCCATATATTGTTCCATACAGTATAATGGCCAAATAAATTGCTCCATACAGTATAATAGCCCCTAATAGTATATAATAAGCCCCACATATTGCTCCATACAGTATAATGGCCCCATATATTGCTACATACAATATATAATGGGCCCCATATATTGCTCCATACAGTATATAATGGGCCCCGTATATTGCTCCATACAGTAAATACTGGGCCCCATATATTGCTACATACAGTATATACTGGGCCCCATTTATTGCTCCATAAAGTATATACTGCCAGCATATACTGTATGGAGCAATAAATGGGGCCCAGTATATACTGTATGTAGCAATATATGGGGCCCAGTATATACTGTATGGAGCAATATATGGGGCCCATTATATACTGTATGGAGCAAATATATGGGGCCTATTATATACTATATGTGGCCATTAAACTGTATGGAGCAATATATGTGGGCATTATCTATATATATAATCGTCTTATCCCGTCTGTCTGTCTGTCTGTGTGTCTGTCTGTCCAGGAAATCCCGCGTCGCTCATTGGTCCGACAGCGGCCAATCAGCACCGCGGGATTTCAGAAAAAAGATGGCGGCCGTTAGCGGCTCATCTGCGGGACGGAGCTGTGCGGCGATGCAGCCGGGAGATGAGCGCCGCGAGGCGCTCAGCTCCTGGCCCGCATCAACAGAAGGACCCCGACCGCCGGACCCATCTGCAGGACGGAGATGCAGCCGGGAGATGAGCGACGCAAGGCGCTCATCTCCCGGCCGGTAGCAGCGGATGGACCGCCGGCGCCGCTGACCTCCATGCGGAAGGGAGGATCGGGGTGCGGCGCTGCGGGTCGGGATACTTCTGCTGCAAGCGCCTGCTATGTCCCGGGTTCTCGCAGCGGAAGTAGCCACACTGGCAGCGCCGCTCCCCGGTCCTCACCAAGACGATTCGATGATTGGTCGCGGTCTTCGGACCCGACCAATCACTGATCTTAGCGCAAAAGTTAAATACCGCTGTGCTAATTGGTCGCGGACGCTGCCCGCGACCAATCACCGATTTGGGCGCCAAATTTAAATATCGGCCGCGACCAATCAGCACAGCGGTGTTTAAATCTGGAGCCAAGATCGGTGATTGGTCGCGGGCAGCGTCCGCGACCAATCAGCACAGTAGTGGTTAACTTTAGCCGCAAGATCAGTGATTGGTCGCGGGCCAAGACCGCGACCAATCACCGATTTGTGCGGCTCATTTAAATAGCGGCCGCGACCAATTGGATGTCAGCGCCGCTCCCCGGTCCTCCCTTCACACCCTTGCCGCATGGATGTCAGCGGCGCTGCCTGTGCGGATACTTCAGCTCCGAGAACCCGGGACATGAGCGGGCGCTCGGAGCAGAAGTATCCCGACCCGCAGCGCCGCTCCCCGGTCCTCCCTTCACACCCTAGCCGCTGATGTCCCCAGAGTATCCGCATGGTGTTACAAAGGTCCGGACATTTGTGTTAAAAATCGCTGATTGGTCGCTGGCCGCGACCAATCACCGATTTGGGCGCCAAATTTAAATATCGGCCGCAACCAATCACCGATCTTGGCTCCACATTTAAACACCACTGTACTGATTGGTCGCGGACGCTATTTAAATGTGGCGCCAAAATCGGTGATTGGTCGCGCCCAGCGTCGGCGACCAATCAGCACAGCGGTGTTTAAATGCGGAGCCAAGATCGGTGATTGGTCGCGGCCGATATTTAAATTTGGCGCCCAAATCGGTGATTAGTCGCGGTCAGCGTCCGCGACCAATCAGCACAATAGTGTTTAACTTTGGCGCCAAGATCAGTGATTGGTCGCGGGCCAAGACAGCGACCAATCACCGATTTGTGCGGCAGATTTAAATAGCGGCCGCGACCAATTGGATGTCAGCGCCGCTCCCCGGTCCTCCCTTCACACCCTAGCCGCATGGATGTCAGCGGCGCTGCCTGTGCGGATACTTCCGCTCCGAGAACCCAGGACATGAGCGGGCGCTCGGAGCAGAAGTATCCCGACCCGCAGCGCCGCTCCCCAGTCCTCCCTTCACACCCTAGCCGCTGATGTCCCCACAGTATCCGCATGGTGTTACAAAGGTCCGGACATTTGTGTTAAAAATCGCTGATTGGTCGCTGGCGCTGCCCGCGACCAATCACCGATTTGGGCGCCAAATTTAAATATCAGCCGCGACCAATCAGCACAGCGGTGTTTAAATGTGGAGCCAAGATCGGTGATTGGTCGCGGGCAGCGCCAGCGACCAATCACCGATTTTTAACACAAATGTCTGGACCTTTGTAACACCATGCGGATACTGTGGGTACATCAGCGGCTAGGGTGTGAAGGGAGGACCGGGGAGCGGCGCTGCGGGTCGGGATACTTCTGCTCCGAGCGCCCGCTCATGTCCCTGGTTCTCGCAGCGGAAGTACCCGCACAGGCAGCGGCGCTGCCCGGTCCTCACTAATACGATTCCGCTCCCCGCTCCTCACCAATACGATTCGCTGATTGGTCGCGCTCTCCGCACGCGACCAATCAGTGATCTTGGCGCTAAAGTTAAACACAGCTCTGCTGATTGGTCGCGGCCGCTGCCCGCGACCAATCACCGATTTGGGCGCCACATTTATATAGCGGCCGCGACCAATCACCGATCTTGCCGCCACATTTAAACACTGCTGTGCTAATTGGTCGCGGACGCCAGCCGCGACCAATCACCGAGCTTGGCGCCAAATTTAAACAACGCTCTGCTGATTGGTTGTGGACGCCGGACGCGTCCAATCAGCGAAATTGGCGCCAAATTTAAACAACGCTCTGCTGATTGGTCGCGGACTCCAGCCGCGACCAATCAACGAGATTGGCGCCAAATTTAAGCAACGCTCTGCTGATTGATCGCGGTCGCTAGCCGAGATCAATCAGCAGTATTGGCGCAAAATTTAAACACCGCTCTGCTGATTGGTCGCGGTTGTTGGCCGTGACCAGTCAGCAGTATTGGCGCCAAATTTAAACCTCACTCTGCTGATTGGTCGCAACCACCGGCCGCGACCAATCTGCGTTTTTTGTGCCAAATTTAAAAAACGCTCTGCTGATTGGTCGCGGAGTTGGCGACCGTGACCAATCAGCAGTATTGGGGCCAAATTTAAACCCCGCTCTGCTGATTGGTCGCGGTCGCCGGCCGCGACCCATCAGCATTATTGGTGCCAAATTTAAACCCCGCTCTGCTGATTGGTCGCGGCCACCAGCCGCCAACAATCAGCGAGATTGGCGCCAAATTTAAACACCGCTCTGCTGATTGGTTGAGGCCGGTGGCCGCGACCAATCAGCGATTTTGGCTCCAAATTTAAACAACGCTCTGCTGATTGGTCACGGCCGTCAGCCGCGATTAATCAGCGATTTTCGCGCCAAATTTAAACAACGCTCTCCTGATTGGTCGCGGTCGCCGGCCTCGACCAATCAGCGATTTTGGCGCCAAATTTAAACCCCGCTCTGCATCGCTCTGCTGATTGGTCGCGGTCGGGAGCTGCGACCAGTCAGCAGTATTGGCGCCAAATTTAAACACCGCTCTGCTGATTGGTCGCGACTAATCAGCGATTTTGGTGCCAAATTTAAACACACTCTCCAGTCCTCACTAACACGGTTTGCTGATTGGTCACGGCCGCGGCCCGCGACCAATCACCGATATTGCCGCCAAATTTAAACACCGCTTTGCTGATTGGTCGCGGTTGCCGAACGCGACCAATCAGCGATTTTGGCGCCAAATTTAAACACAGCTCTGCTGATTGTGCCCGGTCGGCCGCATACCTATTCTAGAATACCCGATGCATTAGAATCGGGCCACCATCTAGTATACTATATGGGGCCATTATACTGTATGAAGCAATATATCGGGCCCATTATATACTATATGTTGCCATTATACTGTATGGAGCAATATATGGGGCCTATTATATACTATATTTGGCCATTATACTGTAAGGAGCAATATATGGGGCTTAATAAATACTGTATGGAGCAATCAATGGGGTCCATTATATACTGTATTGAGCAATATATGGGGCCTATTATATACTATATGGGGCCATTATACTGTATGGAGCAATATATGTGGGCCACTATATACTACACGAGGCCATTATACTGTATGAAGCAATATATGGGGCCCATTATATACTCTATGGGGCCATTAAACTGTGGATCAATATATTGGGCCCAGTATATACTGTATAGAGAAATATATGGGGTCCATTATAAAATATATGGGGCCATTATACTGTATGGAGCAATATATGGGGCCCATTATATACTATATGAGGCCATTATACTGTGGATCAATATATGGGGCCCAGTATATACTGTATGGAGCAATATATGGGGCCCAGTATATACTGTATGGAGCCATTATACTGTATGGAACAATATATGGGGGCCATTATATACTGTATGGGGCAGTTATACTGTAGAGAACAATTTATGAGGCCCAGTATATACTATATGGAGCAATATATGGGGCCCATTATACTGTATGGAGTACTATATGGGGCCTATTATATACTTTATGTGGTCATTATACTGTATGGAGCACTATATGGGGGAAATTATACTGTATGGAGCAATATATGGGGCCCATTATATATTATATGGGGCCATTAGAATGTATGGAGCAATTTATGGAGCCCATTATATACTATATGGGGCCATTATACTGTGCAGCAATATATGGGGCCCAGTATATACTGTATGGAGCAATATACTGAGCCCATTATATCTTATATGTGGCCATAATACTATATGGAGCAATATATGGGACCCATTATATACTGTATGGAGTAATATATGAGGCCTGTTATATACTATATGGGACCATTATACTGTATGGAGCAATATATTGGACCTATTATATACTATATGAAGCCATTATACTGTATGGAGAAATATGTGGGGCCCAGTATATACTGTATGGACCAATATATGAGGTCCTTTATATACTATATGGGGCCATTACACTGTGCAGCAATATATGGTGCCCAGTATGTACTGTATGGAGCAATATATGGGATGGGCCGGCTCCAGGTTTTTGTGGGCCCCAGGCGAAAAAGTCTCAGTGGGCCCCTTTAATACATACACGATTCATGATGCACAGATACTGCAGAGAAATATATATATAGTACAAGGCCAAAGATTTCACGTCTTACATTACATGAGTGATATCTATTGTAAATTCCACAATAGTTCAGAAACCGGCGAATCGCTCCACACAGTATACTGGCCCCCATAAAATGCTCCATAAAGAATACTGGCCCCCATATAACGCTCCATGAAGGCTGTTCCCCCCACATAATGCCTCATGCAGGCTGTTCCCCCCACATAATGCCCCACACAGGCTGTTTTTCTCCCCACATAATGCCCCACGCAGGCTGTTCTCCCCACATAATGTCCCACGCAGGCTGTTCCCCCCCATATAATGCCCCATGCAGGCTGTTCCCCCCATATAATGCCCCATGTAGGATGTCCACTCTTATAATGCCCCATGTAGGATGTCACACCCCCCCTCCCTTATAATGCCCCATGCAGGAGGTCACACACCCCCTCCCTTATAATGCCCCATGCAGGATGTCACACCCCCCCTCCCTTATAATGCCCCATGCAGGAGGTCACACACCCCCTCCCTTATAATGCCCCATGCAGGAGGTCACACACACCCTCCCTTATAATGCCCCATGCAGGATGTCACCCCCCCTCCCTTATAATGCCCCATGCAGGATGTTACACCCCCCCTCCCTTATAATGCCCCATGCAGGATGTCACCCCCCCTCCCTTATAATGCCCCATGCAGGATGTCACCCCCCCTCCCTTATAATGCCCCATGCAGGATGTCACACACCCCCTCCCATTTAATGCCCCATGCAGGATGTCACACACCCCTTCCCTTATAATGCCCCATGCAGGATGTCACACCCCCCCTCTCTTATAATGTCCCATGCAGGATGTCACACCCCCCCCTCTCTTATAATGCCCCATGCAGGATGTCACACACACCCCTCCCTTATAATGCCCCATGCAAGATGTCACACCCGCCCTCTCTTATAATGCCCCATGCAGGATGTCACACCCCCTCGCTTATAATGCCCCATGCAGGATGTCACACACACCCCCTCCCTTATAATGCCCCATGCAGGATGTCACACACACCCCTCTCTTATAATGCCCCATGCAGGATGTCACACACACCCCTCCCTTATAATGCCCCATGCAGGATGTCACACCCGCCCTCTCTTATAATGCCCCATGCAGGATGTCACACCCCCTCGCTTATAATGCCCCATGCAGGATGTCACACACACCCCCTCCCTTATAATGCCCCATGCAGGATGTCACACACTCCTCCCTTATAATGCCCCATGCAGGATGTCACACACACCCCCTCCCTTATAATGCCCCATGCAGGATGTCACACACACCCCCTCCCTTATAATGCACCATGCAGGATGTCACACACATAGTTACATAGTTTATAAGATAAGATAAGATAAGACATACTTTATTTATCCCGGAGGAAATTGCGGTATCACAGCAGCAGAACACAGATCTCGAACATGACACATATGATAACATAACATTTGGAATGCTTTAGACATTGCTTTTCAGACATTTGTTAAACACCCCCATAGCTGTTGGAACAAACGATCTCCTGTATTTTTCCTTTTTACACCTTAGTTGTATTAGGCGATTGCTGAATGTGCTCTTCTGTTTCGCAAACAGTTCATAAAGCGGGTGTGTGTTGTTGCCCATTATAGCTCTGCACTTCTTCTTAATCCTATCCTCTACCACCTCTTCAAAAGTCCCAAGCTGTAGGCCCACCGTCGCGCTAGCCTTCTTTATAAGTTTGTTGAGCTTGTTGGCGTCAGCAACACGCACACTGTTACCCCAGCAAATTATTGCCGCAAAGGTGGCACTAGCCACAATGGATTGGTAGAACACCTCAAGCATTTTGCCACACACATTAAAAGACCTTAACTTCCTTAGGAAGTACAATCTACTCATCCCCTTCTTGTAGACCTTCTCCATGTGGCACTTCCAGTCTAGCTTGCTATCCAGGTAAACCCCCAAATATTTGAAACTGTCCACCATCTCCACATCCTGACTGTCAATGGTAGCAGGTAGGCATACCTTCTTGCACCTTCCATAGCTCATCACCAACTCCCTGGCCAGCTTACTAAACTGGTCCCTCACGTCATTTTTGGAGACCGAGAAATGATCTATTTCACCCCCTGTTAATTTAGCTAGTTGTTCCCCGGCCTCCTCCCCCTTCCCTGCTGCTACCGCACCTTTATTGCTGAATCTATTGAAGAACTCATTAATTTCATTAGCCATTCTAAGTCCACCACCCCCCTGCTCCGACCTTGCCTTAAACCCAGTCACTAGCTTCATTCCAGCCCACACCTCTCTGGAGCTTTTTTGTGCAAATTGATTTTCTAATTTAACTCTGAATGCCTCACGGGCAATCTTAATTTTCCCCTTTAGGTCTTGCTGTATAATTTTCAATGCCTCCTTGTCCTTCCTTTTAAAAGCCAGTTTTTTCATGTTTAGTAAATGTTTCAACTCTTTTGTAATCCATGGCTTATTGTTTGCATAACACCGAATCTCTTGAACAGGTACTACAAGGCCGAAAAAAGACAAGCGTCCATCCAGTTCAGCCTATTTCTTGTGCACTGCAGCTATTCCGCAGCGTTGATCCAGGGGTATGCAAAAAAAAAACCCATGCGGTATAGGCCAATTTACATCATTGAGGAAAAATTCACTTCCCGACTCCAATCTGGCAGTCAGATTAAATCCCTGGATTAATTAACTATCACTAAACATAAGATGTAATTTTATTGTTCTCAAGAAAGGCGTCCAGGCCTCTCTTGAACTCATTAAGTGAGTTGGACATCACCACTTCCTCTCCCAGAGAGTTCCAGAGTCTCACGGCTCTGACCGTAAAGAATCCCCTTCTATGCTGGTGCAGGAACCTCCTTTCCTCCAGACGCATAGTGTGCCCCCTCGTCTTTGTCACCATCCTTGGTATAAACAGGTCATGGGAGAGATCTCTGTACTGCCCCCTGATGTATTTATACATGTTTATGAGGTCTCCCCTAAGCCTTCTCTTTTCCAATGTAAATAGGCCTAATTTTGACAACCTCTCCGGGTATTCTAGCCCCTCCATTCCCTTTATTACCTTAGTCGCCCTCCTTTGTACCCTCTCTAGCTCCAATATGTCTTTCCTGAACACCGGAGCCCAGAACTGTGCACAATATTCTAAGTGCGGCCTTACCAGCGCTTTATACAGAGGAAGAACAATGTTCTCATCATATGCCCCTATTCCTCTTCTGATGCATGCCATGACTCTATTTGCCTTCGCAGCTGCTGCCTGACACTGGGCACTCCAATTTAATTTGCTGTTAACCAAGACGCCCAGGTCCTTCTTCATGTCAGATTTCCCCAACGGTTTCCCATTTAATATGTATGGGTGACTGCTGTTTTTCTTTCCCATGTGCATGACCTTACATTTATCGGCATTGAACCCCATTTGCCATTTTTTGGCCCAACTCCCCAATTTATCTAAATCCTCCTGTAGCTGTGCCCTATCCTCATCTGTATTAACTACTTTACAAAGTTTAGTATCATCTGCAAATATTGCTATTTTACTATGCAACCCTTCCACTAGATCATTAATAAATATATTAAATAATATAGGGCCCAAGACAGACCCTTGAGGCACCCCGCTACTAACCCTGACACCCCCTGAGCTTACTCCATTGATAACCACCCTCTGCTTTCTATCACTCAGCCAGCTATTTACCCACTTGCACACATTATCCCCCAGACCAAGCATTCTCATTTTATATACCAACCTTTTGTGTGGCACGGTATCAAACGCTTTGGAGAAGTCAAGGTCTACAACATCCACTGACTCTCCCCGGTCCAGCTGTGAGCTCACCTCCTCGTAGAAGGCCATCAGGTTTGTTTGGCAGGAGCGATCCCTCATGAATCCATGTTGATATGGAGTTAGACAGTTATTATCATTAAGATATTCTACAATAGCATCTCTAAGAAATCCTTCAAACAATTTACCCACAACAGACGTTAAGCTGACTGGTCTATAGTTCCCAGGGTCACTTTTAGACCCCTTTTTGAATATTGGTGCCACATTTGCTTGGCGCCAGTCTAGTGGGACAGTCCCTGTCCATAAAGAGTGCTTGAATATAAGATACAGCGGTCTGTCTATCACATTACTTCATTCTTTTAGTACCCGGGGGTGTATGTCATCTGGGCCTGGTGACTTGTCTATTTTGATATTATTTAGGCGTTTCTGAACTTCCTCCTGGGTTAGGTGGGTGATATTTAGCGGAGGGTTTACTTTATCACTCTGCATTTCCTCCGATAAATTGTTTTCTTTTGTGAAAACAGTGGAGAAGAAGCTATTGAGTAGGTTTGCTTTACCCTCATCGCCCTCTATGATTTTACCCAGGTTATTTTTCAATGGGCCAACTCCATCAGTTTTAATCCTTTTACTGTTTATATAGTTAAAGAACAGTTTGGGATTCGTTTTACTTTCCTTGGCAATTAGTCTCTCTGTCTCCTCTTTTGCTATTCTTATTTGTTTCTTACAGATTTAGTTTTTTTCCCTATAAGATATTAGCGCTTCCTCGCTGCCTTCTTGTTTAAGTTTACCGAAAGCCCTTTTTTTGTTTTTCATTGCCCTCTTGACTTCCTTATGTAGCCACATTGGCTTCCTCCTATTCCTAGCCCTTTTATTTCCATAAGGTATGTACCTTCTACAGTGACTATGTAGGACAGTTTTGAAAATTTCCCATTTTCTATCCGTGCTCCTATTACTGAAGATACTATCCCAGTCTATAAGGTGAAGGGCATCTCTTAGCTGATCAAACTTTGCCCTCCTGAAGTTCAGTGTTTTTGTGACTCCCTTGCTGGGCACCTACTGAAGCACATGTGGAATTGTATAATGTTGTGGTCACTATTTCCCAGGTGCCCCCTGACCTGCACCTCAGTTATTCTGTCTGGCCTGTTAGTTAATATTAAGTCTAAAAGGGCCGTCCCTCTAGTTGGTTCCTGCACAAGTTGTGACAAATAATTGTCTTTGATAATTGACAGAAACCTGTTTCCTTTCTGAGATCTACAGCTTTCGGTTTCCCAGTCTATATCGGGGTAGTTGAAGTCCCCCGTAATAATCACCTCGTTATTTTTTGCTACTTCGTCTATTTGTCTCATTAATAGACTTTCCGTGGCTTCTGCTATATTTGGTGGTTTATAACAGACTCCTATGATAATTTTATTATTGTTTTTTGCCCCATGTATCTCCACCCATAAGGACTCGACCTCCTCATTTCCCTCCCATACATCCTCCCGTATTGTAGGCTTTAGAGACGTCTTTACATATAGACAGACTCCACCCCCTTTCCGATTTCTTCGATCCCTTCTAAACAGACTGTAACCCTGTAAGTTAACTGCCCAGTCATAGCTTTCATCTAACCATGTCTCGGTTATTCCCACTATGTCATAGTTACCTGTAGATATTTCTGCTTCCAGTTCATCCATCTTGTTTGTCAGGCTTCTGGCATTTGCTAGCACGCACTTTACACGATTTACTTCCAAGTATCTTGTCTTGGACCTTCTTTGTCGCACTTCATATCTTTCATTAGTATGTTCTCTGGTTGCATGTTCGTGTCCGGCGTTTTTCTTCCCATCCCCTCTTCTTCTAGTTTAACGCCCTCCTGATGAGTGTTGCGAGTCTCCTGGCGAATGTGTGTTTCCCGGGTTTGTTGAGGTGTAGTCCGTCTCTGGCAAGGAGTCCGTCATAGAGGTAATTCACACCGTGGTCCAGGAATCCAAATCCTTGTTGTCTGCACCATCGTCTCAGCCAGTTGTTCACATCAAGGATCCTGTTCCATCTCCTGACGCCATGCCCGTCTACTGGAAGGATAGAAGAAAAAACTACCTGCACATCCAGTTCTTTTACTTTCTTCCCCAATGCTTCAAAGTCCTTGCAGATTGTCGGTAGGTCCTTCTTTGCCGTGTCATTGGTGCCAACATGTATCAGAAGAAATGGGTGGACATCCTTGGAACTGATGGGCTTCGGTATCCTATCGGTAACATCCTTGATCTTCGCCCCTGGGAGGCAGCATACTTCTCTTGCGGTTATGTCCGGTCTGCAGATAGCTGCTTCTGTTCCTCTCAGTAGTGAGTCTCCCACCACCACCACTCTTCTTCCCTTCTCGGCTGTCCTTTTTCTTGTCGCTTCTGGGTGTTTCTGGGTGCTCTTTCCTTTTTTGCTTGCTGGTAGTTCCTCATCCTTAGGTGTGCCATCTTCATCCTCCACAAGTCCTTGGAATCTGTTTCTCAGTTGTGTGGTTGGTGGTGTCTCCATGGTCTTCTTGCTTCTTTTGGTCACTTGCCTCCACTTGTCTGCCTCTGGAGGTTCTCTGATGCTTCCTTCACTTTCCGTGACCAGTAGTGACGCTTCTGTTCTGTCCAGGAAGTCTTCATCTTCCTTGATGAGCTTTAATGTCGCAATTCTTTCTTCCAGTCGCCGCACCTTTTCTTCTAAAAGAGCCAGTAGTCTACACTTCTGGCAGGTGAAGTTGGTTTCATCTTCTGGTCGATCTGTGAACATGTAGCACATGTTGCAGCTCACCATGTAGGTTGTCACATCTGCCATGCTGCTCCTTGTCCCTGCTGACTTGATGTCTGTCTTCTTTCTTGTGATACCCTAGGATAAACAAATTCGCGCGGTTTGGCGATGCTTTCCAAGCAGCTGGTCCCGGCTGTACCCAACGATCTTCTAGCTGAGGGAGACTCTTCGCTTTTCCCAGAAGGCACCTGGAATATGCATATTGTCCTCTTCAAGCTTCAATCCCTGGCTTCCTGATGACCTGATGTAAAAGCAGAATAGTGACTGCAGCACTAGAGGTGACTGGAGGATAAGACACGATGTAATAGCAGAATAGTGACTGCAGCTCTGGAGGTGACTGGAGGATAAGACACGATGTAACAACAGAATAGTGAGTGCAGCCCTGGAGTTGACTGTAGAATAAGACATGATGTAACAGCAGAATAGTGACTGCAGCTCTGGAGGTGACTGGAGGATAAGACACGATGTAACAGCAGAATAGTGACTGCAGCTCTGCAGGTGGCTGTAGGATAAGACATGATGTAACAGCAGAATAGTGACTGCAGCTCTGGAGGTGGCTGGAGGATAATACATGATTTAACAGCAGAATAGTGACTGCAGCTCTGGAGGTGACAGGAGGATAAGACACAACGTAACAGCAGAATAGTGAGTGCAGCTCTGGAGGAAACTGGAGGATAAGACATGATGTAACAGCAGAATAGTGACTGCAGCTCTGGAGGTAACTGGAGGATAAGACATAATGTAACAGCAGAATAGTGACTACAGCTCTGGAGCTGACTGGAGGATAAAACACAATGTAACAGCAGAATGGTGAGTGCAGCTCTGGAGGTGACTGGAGGATAAGATGTGATGTAACAGCAGAATAGTGAGTGCAGCTCTGGAGGTGATTGGATGATAAGAACTGATGTAATAGCAGAATAGTGACTGCAGCTCTGGAGCTGACTGGAGGATAAGACACGATGTAACAGCAGAATAGTGACTGCAGCTCTGGAGGTGACTGGAGGATAAAACACAATGTAACAGCAGAATGGTGAGTGCAGCTCTGGAGGTGAATGGAGGATAAGATGTGATGTAACAGCAGAATAGTGAGTGCAGCTCTGGAGGTGATTGGATGATAAGAACTGATGTAACAGCAGAATAGTGACTGCAGCTCTGGAGCAGACTGGAGGATAAGACACGATGTAACAGCAGAAAAGTGACTGCAGCTGTGGAGGTGATTGGAGGATAAGACACGATGTAACAGCAGAATAGAGACCGCAGCTCTGGAGGTGAACGGAGGATAAAACATGATATAACAGCATAATGGTGAGTGCAGCTCTGGAGGTGACTGGAGGATAAGACACGATGTAACAGCATAATGGTGAGTGCAGCTCTGGCGGTGACTGGAGGATAAGACACGATGTAACAGCAGAATAGTGAGTGCAGCTCTGGAGGTGACTGGAGGATAAGACCTGATGTAACAGCAGAATAGTGATTGCCGCTATGGAGGTTACAGGAGGATAAGACACGATGTAACAGCAGAATAGTGAATGCAGCTCTGGAGGTGGCTGGAGGATAAGACATGATGTAACAGTAGAATAGTGACCACAGCTCTGGAGGTGACTGGAGGATAAGACACAATGTAACAGCAGAATGGTGAGTGCAGCTCTGGAGGTGACTGGAGGATAAGACACGATGTAACAGCAGAATAGTGAGTGCAGCTCTGGAGGTGATTGGAGGATAAGACAAGATGTAACAGCAGAATAGAGACTCCAGATCTGGAGGTGACTGGAAGATAAGACACGATGTAACAGCAGAAAAGAGACTGCAGCTCTGGAGGTGACTGGAGGATAAGACACGATGTAACAGCAGAATAGTGAGTGCAGCTCTGGAGGTGACTGGAGGATAAGATGTGATGTAACAGCAGAATATTGACTGCAGCACTGGAGGTGACTGGAGGATAAGACAACATGTAACAGTAGAAAACAGACTGCAGCTCTGGAGGTGACTGGAGGATAAGACACGATGTAACAGCAGAATAGTGACTGCAGCTCTGGAGGTGACTGGAGGATAAGACACGATGTAACAGCAGAAAAGTGACTGCAGCTGAGGAGGTGATTGGAGGATAACACATGATGTAACAGCAGAATAGAGACCGCAGCTCTGGAGGTGAACGGAGGATAAAACATGATATAACAGCATAATGGTGAGTGCAGCTCTGGAGGTGACTGGAGGATAAGACACGATATAACAGCATAATGGTGAGTGCAGCTCTGGCGGTGACTGGAGGATAAGACACGATGTAACAGCAGAATAGTGAGTGCAGCTCTGGAGGTGACTGGAGGATAAGACCTGATGTAACAGCAGAATAGTGATTGCCGCTCTGGAGGTTACAGGAGGATAAGACACGATGTAACAGCAGAATAGTGAATGCAGCTCTGGAGGTGGCTGGAGGATAAGACATGATGTAACAGTAGAATAGTGACCACAGCTCTGGAGGTGACTGGAGGATAAGACACAATGTAACAGCAGAATGGTGAGTGCAGCTCTGGAGGTGACTGGAGGATAAGACACGATGTAACAGCAGAATAGTGAGTGCAGCTCTGGAGGTGATTGGAGGATAAGACACGATGTAACAGCAGAATAGTGAGTGCAGCTCTGGAGGTGACTGGAGGATAAGATGTGATGTAACAGCAGAATATTGACTGCAGCACTGGAGGTGACTGGAGGATAAGACAACATGTAACAGTAGAAAAGAGACTGCAGCTCTGGAGGTGACTGGAGGATAAAACATGATGTAACAGCAGAATAGAGACTGCATCTCTGGAGGTGACTGGAGGATAAAACATGATGTAACAGTAGAAAAGAGACTGCAGCTCAGGAGGTGACTGGAGGATAAGACATGATGTAACAGCAGAATAGTGACTGCAGTTCTGGAGGTGACTGGAGAATAAGACATGATGTAACAGTAGAATAGTGACTGCAGCTCTGGAGGTGACTGGAAGATAAGACACGATGTAACAGTAGAATAGTGAGTGCAGCTCTGGAGGTGACTGGAGGATAAGATGCGATGTAGCAGCAGAATAGTGACTGCAGCTCTGGAGGTGACTGGAGGATAAGATGCGATGTAACAGCAGAATAGTGACTGCAGCTCTGGAGGTGACTGGAAGATAAGACACGATGTAACAGCAGAATAGTGAGTGCAGCTCTGGAGGTGACTGGAGGATAAGATGTGATGTAGCAGCAGAATAGTGACTGCAGCTCTGGAGGTGACTGGAGGATAAGATGCGATGTAAAAGCAGAATAGTGACTGCAGCTCTGGAGGTGACTGGAAGATAAGACACGATGTAACAGTAGAATAGTGACTGCAGCTCTGGAGGTGGCTGGAGGATTAGACATCATGTAACAGCAGAATAGTGACTGCAGCTCTGGAGGTGACTGCAGGACAAGACACGATGTAACAGCAGAATAGTGTGTGCAGCTCTGGAGGTGACTGGAGGATAAGATGTGATGTAACAGCAGAATAGTGACTTCAGCTCTGGAGGTGACTGGAGGATAAGACACGATGTAACAGCAGAAAAGAGACTGCAGCTCTGGAGGTGGCTGGAGGATAAGACATGATGTAACAGCATGATAGAGACTGCAGCTCTGGAGGTGACTGGAGGATAATACATGATGTAATAGCAGAATGATGAGTGCAGCTCTGGAGGTGACTGGAGGATAAGACACGATGTAACAGCAAAATGGTGAGTGCAGCTCTGGAGGTGACTGGAGGATAAAACACGATGTAACAGCAGAATAGTGAGTGCAGCTCTGGAGGTGACTGGAGGATAAGACCTGATGTAAGAGTAGAATAGTGACTGCAGCTCTGGAGGTGACTGGAGGTTAAGACATCATGTAACAGCAGAATAGAGTCTGCAGCTCTGGAGGTGACTGGAGGATAAGACATTATGTAACAGCAGAATAGAGACTGCAGCTCCGGAGGTGACTGGAGGATAAGATATGATGTAACAGCAGAATGATGAGTGCAGCTCTGGAGGTGCCAGAAGGATTAGACATGATGTAACAGCAGAATAGTGAGTGCAGCTCTGGAGGTGACTCGAGGATAAGACACAATGTAACAGCAGAATAGTGACCGCAGCTCTGGAGGTGGCTGGAGGATAAGACCTGATGTAACAGCAGAATAGTGACTGCTGGAAGTGGCTGGAGGATAAGACATCATGTAACAGCAGAATAGTGACCACAGCTCTGGAGGTGACTGGATGATAAGACACGATGTAACAGCAGAATAGTGAGTGCAGCTCTGGAGGTGATGGGAGGATAAGACACGATGTAACAGCAGAATAGTGAGTGCAGCTCTGGAGGTGATTGGAGGATAAGACCTGATGTAACAGCAGAATAATGACTGCAGCTCTGGAGGTGACTGGAGGATAAGAAACGTTGTAACAGCAGAACAGTGACTGCAGCTCTGGAGGTGACTGAAGGATAAGACACGATGTAACAGCAGAATAGTGACTGCAGCTCTGGAGGTGACTGGAGGATAAGACACGATGTAAGAGCAGAATAGTGAGAGCAGCTCTGGAGGTGACTGGAGGATAAGACACGATGTAACAGCAGAATAGTGAGTGCAGCTCTGGAGGTAACTAGAGAATAAGATGTGATGTAACATCAGAATAGTGTCTGCAGCTCTGGAGGTGACTGGAGGATAAGACACGATGTAACAGCAGAATAGTGACTGCAGCTCTGGAGGTTACTGGAGGATAAGACATGATGTAACAGAAGAATGGAGACTGCAGCTCTGGAAGTGACTGGAGGATAAGACATGATGTAATAGCAGAATGGTGAGTGCAGCTCTGGAGGTGACTGGAGGATAAGACACGATGTAACAGCAGAATGGTGAGTGCAGCTCTGGAGGTGACTGGAGGATTAGACACGATGTAACAGCAGAATAGTGAGTGCAGCTCTGGAGGTGATTGTAGGATAAGACATCATGTAACAGCAAAATAGTGACTACAGCTCTGGAGGTGACTGGAGGATAAAGCACTATGTAACAGCAGGATACTGACTGCAGCTCTGGAGGAGACAGGAGGATAAGACCTGATGTAACAGCAGAATAGAGACTGCAGCTCTGGAGGTGACTCGAGGATAAGACACAATGTAACAGCAGAATAGTGACCGCAGCTCTGGAGGTGGCTGGAGGATAAGACATGATGTAACAGCAGAATAGTGACTGCTGGAAGTGGCTGGAGGATAAGACATTATGTAACAGCAGAATAGTGACCACAGCTCTGGAGGTGACTGGATGATAAGACACGATGTAACAGCAGAATAGTGAGTGCAGCTCTGGAGGTGATGGGAGGATAAGACACGATGTAACAGCAGAATAGTGAGTGCAGCTCTGGAGGTGATTGGAGGATAAGACCTGATGTAACAGCAGAATAATGACTACAGCTCTGGAGGTGACTGGAGGATAAGAAACGTTGTAACAGCAGAACAGTGACTGCAGTTCTGGAGGTGACTGAAGGATAAGACACGATGTAACAGCAGAATAGTGATTGCAGCTCTGGAGGTGACTGGAGGATAAGACACGATGTAAGAGCAGAATAGTGAGAGCAGCTATGGAGGTGACTGGAGGATAAGACACGATGTAACAGCAGAATAGTGAGTGCAGCTCTGGAGGTGACTGGAGGATAAGACACGATGTAACAGCAGAATAGTGACTGCAGCTCTGGAGGTTACTGGAGGATAAGACATGATGTAACAGAAGAATGGAGACTGCAGCTCTGGAAGTGACTGGAGGATAAGACATGATGTAATAGCAGAATGGTGAGTGCAGCTCTGGAGGTGACTGGAGGATAAGACACGATGTAACAGCAGAATGGTGAGTGCAGCTCTGGAGGTGACTGGAGGATTAGACACGATGTAACAGCAGAATAGTGAGTGCAGCTCTCTAGGAGATTGTAGGATAAGACCTCATGTATCAGCAAAATAGTGAATACAGCTCTGGAGGTGACTGGAGGATAAGACACTAGGTAACAGCAGAATACTGACTGCAGCTCTGGAGGAGACAGGAGGATAAGACCTGATGTAACAGCAGAATAGAGACTGCAGCTCTGGAGGTGACTGGAGGATAAGACACAATGTAACAGCAGAATAGTAAGTGCAGCTCTGGAGAAAACTGGAGGATAATACATGATGTAACAGCAGAATAGTGACTGCAGCTCTGGAGGTGGATGGAGGATAAGACATGATGTAACAGCAGAATAGTGACTACAGCTCTGGAGGTGACTGGAGGATAAGACACTATGTAACAGCAGAATACTGACTGCAGCTCTGGAGGAGACAGGAGGATAAGACCTGATGTAACAGCAGAATAGAGACTGCAGCTCTGGAGGTGACTGGAGGATAAGACACAATGTAACAGCAGAATAGTAAGTGCAGCTCTGGAGAAAACTGGAGGATAATACATGATGTAACAGCAGAATAGTGACTGCAGCTCTGGAGGTGGATGGAGGATAAGACATGATGTAACAGCAGAATAGTGACTACAGCTCTGGAGGTGACTGGAGGATAAGACACAATGTAACAGCAGAAAGGTGAATGCAGCTCTGGAGGTGACTGGAGGATAAGCCATGATGTAACAGCAGAATAGTGAGTGCAGCTCTGGAGGTGATTGGAGGATAAGACCTGATGTAACAACAGAATAGTGACTGCAGCTCTGGAGGTGACTGGAGAATAAGACACAATGTAACAGCATAATAGTGAGTGCAGTTCTGGAGGTGACTGGAGGATAAGAAATTATGTAACAGCAGAATAATGAGTGCAGCTCTGGAGGTGACTGGAGGATAAAACACGATGTAACAGCAGAATAGTGACTGCAGCACTGGAGGTGACTGGAGGATAAGACATGACGTAACAGCAGAATAGTGACTGCAGCTCTGAAGGTGACTGGAGGATAAGACATGATGTAACAGCAGAATAGTGACTGCAGCTCTGGAGGTGGAAGGAGGATAAGACATGATGTAACAGCAGAATAGTGACTGCAGCTCTGGAGGTGACTGGAGGATAAGACACAATGTAACAGCAGAATGGTGAATGCAGCTCTGGAGGTGACTGGAGGATAAGACACGATGTAACAGCAGAATAGTGAGTGCAGCTCTGGAGGTGATTGGAGGATAAGACCTGATGTAACAGCAGAATAGTGACTGCAGCTCTGGAGGTGACTGGAGAATAAGACACGATGTAACAGCAGAATAGTGACTGCAGCTCTGGAGGTGGCTGGAGGATAAGACATGATGTAACAGTAGAATAGTGACCACAGCTCTGGAGGTGACTGGAGGATAAGACACAATGTAACAGCAGAATGGTGAGTGCAGATCTGGAGGTGACTGGAGGATAAGACACGATGTAACAGCAGAATACTGACTGCAGCTCTGGAGGTGACAGGAGAATAAGACCTGATGTAACAGCAGAATAGAGACTGCAGCTCTGGAGGTGACTGGAGGATAAGACACAATGTAACAGCAGAATAGTAAGTGCAGCTCTGGAGAAAACTGGAGGATAATACATGATGTAACAGCAGAATAGTGACTGCAGCTCTGGAGGTGGATGGAGGATAAGACATGATGTAACAGCAGAATAGTGACTACAGCTCTGGAGGTGACTGGAGGATAAGACACAATGTAACAGCAGAATGGTGAATGGAGCTCTGTAGGTGACTGGAGGATAAGCTATGATGTAACACCAGAATAGTGAGTACAGCTCTGGAGGTGATTGGAGGATAAGACCTGATGTAACAACAGAATAATGAGTGCAGCTCTGGAGGTGACTGGAGGATAACACACGATGTAACAGCAGAATAGTGATTGCAGCTCTGGAGGTGACTGGAGGATAAGACACGATGTAACAGCAGAATAGTGATTGCAGCTCTGGAGGTAATTGGAGGATAAGACATGATGTAACAGCAGAATAGTGACTGCAGCTCTGGAGGTGACTGGAGGATAAGACACAAAGTAACAGCAGAATGGTGAGTGCAGCTCTGGAGGTGACTGGAGGATAAGACACGATGTAACAGTAGAATAGAGAGTGCAGTTCTGGAGGTGATTGCAGGATAAAACCTGATGTAACAGCAGAATAGTGACTGCAGCTCTGGAGGTGACTGGAGGATAAGACATGATGTAACAGCAGAATAGTGACTGCAGCTCTGGAGGAGACTGGAGGATAAGACACGATGTAACAGCAGAATAGTGACTGCAGCTCTGGTGGTGACTGAAGGATAAGACATGACGTAACAGCAGAATAGTGAGTGCAGCTCTGGAGGTGACTGGAGGATAAGACACGATGTAACAGCAGAATAGTGACTGCAGATCTGGAGGTGATTGGAGGAAAAGACACGATGTAACAGCAGAATAGTGACTGCAGCTCTGGAGGTGACTGGAGGATAAGACACGATGTAACAGCAGAATAGTGAGTGCAGCTCTGGAGGTGACTGGAGGAAAAGATGTGATGTAATAGCAGAATAGTGACTGCAGTTCTGGAGGTGACTGGAGGATAAGACACGATGTAACAGCAGAATAGTGACTGCAGCTCTGGAGGTGACTGGAGGATAAGACACGATGTAACAGCAGAAAAGTGACTACAGCTATGGAGGTGATTGGAGGATAAGACATGATGTAACAGCAGAATAGAGACCGCAGCTCTGGAGGTGAACGGAGGATAAAACATGATATAACAGCATAATGGTGAGTGCAGCTCTGGAGGTGACTGGAGGATAAGACACGATGTAACAGCATAATGGTGAGTGCAGCTCTGGCGATGACTGGAGGATAAGACACGATGTAACAGCAGAATAGTGAGTGCAGCTCTCGAGGTGACTGGAGGATAAGACCTGATGTAACAGCAGAATAGTGATTGCCGCTCTGGAGGTTACAGGAGGATAAGACACGATGTAACAGCAGAATAGTGACTGCAGCTCTGGAGGTGGCTGGAGGATAAGACATGATGTAACAGTAGAATAGTGACCACAGCTCTGGAGGTGACTGGAGGATAAGACACAATGTAACAGCAGAATGGTGAGTGCAGCTCCGGAGGTTACTGGAGGATAAGACACGATGTAACAGCAGAATAGTGAGTGCAGCTCTGGAGGTGACTGGAGGATAAGACAAGATGTAACAGCAGAATAGAGACTCCAGATCTGGAGGTGACTGGAAGATAAGACACGATGTAACAGCAGAAAAGAGACTGCAGCTCTGGAGGTGACTGGAGGATAAGACACGATGTAACAGCAGAATAGTGAGTGCAGCTCTGGAGGTGACTGGAGGATAAGATGTGATGTAACAGCAGAACATTGACTGCAGCACTGGAGGTGACTGGAGGATAAGACAACATGTAACAGTAGAAAAGAGACTGCAGCTCTGGAGGTGACTGGAGGATAAAACATGATGTAACAGTAGAAAAGAGACTGCAGCTCTGGAGGTGACTGGAGGATAAGACATGATGTAACAGCAGAATAGTGACTGCAGTTCTGTAGGTGACTGGAGGATAAGACATGATGTAACAGTAGAATAGTGACTGCAGCTCTGGAGGAGACTGGAAGATAAGACACAATATAACAGCAGAATAGTGAGTGCAGCTCTGGAGGTGACTGGAGGATAAAACATGATGTAACAGTAGAAAAGAGACTGCAGCTCTGGAGGTGACTGGAGGATAAGACATGATGTAACAGCAGAATAGTGACTGCAGTTCTGTAGGTGACTGGAGGATAAGACACAATGTAACAGCAGAATACTGACTGCAGCTCTGGAGGAGACTGGAAGATAAGACACAATATAACAGCAGAATAGTGAGTGCAGCTCTGGAGGTGACTGGAGGATAAAACATGATGTAACAGTAGAAAAGAGACTGCAGCTCTGGAGGTGACTGGAGGATAAGACATGATGTAACAGCAGAATAGTGACTGCAGTTCTGTAGGTGACTGGAGGAAAAGACACGATGTAACAGCAGAATAGTGACTGCAGCTCTGGAGGTGACTGGAGGATAAGACACGATGTAGCAGTAGAATAGTGACTGCAGCTCTGGAGGTGGCTGGAGGATAAGACATGACGTAACAGCAGAATAGTGACTGCAGCTCTGGAGGTGACTGGAGGAAAAGACATGATGTAACAGTAGAATAGTGACTGCAGCTATGCAGGTGACTGGAAGATAAGACACAATATAACAGCAGAATAGTGAGTGCAGCTCTGGAGGTGACTGGAGGATAAGATGCGATGTAACAGCAGAATAGTGACTGCAGCTCTGGAGGTGACTGGAGGATAAGACACGATGTAGCAGTAGAATAGTGACTGCAGCTCTGGAGGTGGCTGGAGGATTAGACATCATGTAACAGCAGAATAGTGACTGCAGCTCTGGAGGTGACTGCAGGATAAGACACGATGTAACAGTAGAATACTGACTGCAGCTCTGGAGGTGACTGGAGGATAAGACACGATGTAACAGCAGAATAGTGAGTGCAACTCTGGAGGTGACTGGAGGATAAGATGTGATGTAACAGCAGAATAGTGACTTCAGCTCTGGAGGTGACTGGAGGATAAGACACGATGTAACAGCAGAAAAGAGACTGCAGCTCTGGAGGTGGCTGGAGGATAAGACATGATGTAACAGCATGATACAGACTGCAGCTCTGGAGGTGACTGGAGGATAAGACATGATGTAATAGCAGAATGGTGAGTGCAGCTCTGGAGGTGACTGGAGGATAAGACACGATGTAACAGCAAAATGGTGAGTGCAGCTCTGGAGGTGACTGGAGGATAAAACACGATGTAACAGCAGAATACTGAGTGCAGCTCTGGAGGTGACTGGAGGATAAGACCTGATGTAAGAGTAGAATAGTGACTGCAGCTCTGGAGGTGACTGGAGGTTAAGACATCATGTAACAGCAGAATAGAGTCTGCAGCTCTGGAGGTGACTGGAGGATAAGACATTATGTAACAGCAGAATAGAGACTGCAGCTCCGGAGGTGACTGGGGGATAAGATACGATAAAACAGCAGAATGATGAGTGCAGCTCTGGAGGTGCCAGAAGGATTAGACATGATGTAACAGCAGAATAGTAACCGCAGCTCTGGAGGTGGCTGGAGGATAAGACATGATGTAACAGCAGAATAGTGACTGCTGGAAGTGGCTGGAGGATAAGACATCATGTAACAGCAGAATAGTGACCACAGCTCTGGAGGTGACTGGATGATAAGACACGATGTAACAGCAGAATAGTGAGTGCAGCTCTGGAGGTGATGGGAGGATAAGACACGATGTAACAGCAGAATAGAGAGTGCAGCTCTGGAGGTGATTGAAGGATAAGACCTGATGTAACAGCAGAATAATGACTGCAGCTCTGGAGGTGACTGGAGGATAAGAAACGTTGTAACAGCAGAACAGTGACTGCAGCTCTGGAGGCGACTGAAGGATAAGACACGATGTAACAGCAGAATAGTGACTGCAGCTCTGGAGGTGACTGGAGGATAAGACACGATGTAAGAGCAGAATAGTGAGAGCAGCTCTGGAGGTGACTGGAGGATAAGACACGATGTAACAGCAGAATAGTGAGTGCAGCTCTGGAGGTGACTAGAGAATAAGATGTGATGTAACATCAGAATAGTGTCTGCAGCTCTGGAGGTGACTGGAGGATAAGACACGATGTAACAGCAGAATAGTGACTGCAGCTCTGGAGGTTACTGGAGGATAAGACATGATGTAACAGAAGAATGGAGACTGCAGCTCTGGAAGTGACTGGAGGATAAGACATGATGTAATAGCAGAATGGTGAGTGCAGCTCTGGAGGTGACTGGAGGATAAGACACGATGTAACAGCAGAATGGTGAGTGCAGCTCTGGAGGTGACTGGAGGATTAGACACGATGTAACAGCAGAATAGTGAGTGCAGCTCTGGAGGTGATTGTAGGATAAGACCTCATGTAACAGCAAAATAGTGACTACAGCTCTGGAGGTGACTGGAGGATAAGACACTATGTAACAGCAGGATACTGACTGCAGCTCTGGAGGAGACAGGAGGATAAGACCTGATGTAACAGCAGAATAGAGACTGCAGCTCTGGAGGTGACTCGAGGATAAGACACAATATAACAGCAGAATAGTGACCGCAGCTCTGGAGGTGGCTGGAGGATAAGCCATGATGTAACAGCAGAATAGTGACCACAGCTCTGGAGGTGACTGGATGATAAGACACGATGTAACAGCAGAATAGTGAGTGCAGCTCTGGAGGTGATGGGAGGATAAGACACGATGTAACAGCAGAATAGTGAGTGCAGCTCTGGAGGTGATTGGAGGATAAGACCTGATGTAACAGCAGAATAATGACTGCAGCTCTGGAGGTGACTGGAGGATAAGAAACGTAACAGCAGAACAGTGACTGCAGCTCTGGAGGTGACTGAAGGATAAGACACGATGTAACAGCAGAATAGTGATTGCAGCTCTGGAGGTGACTGGAGGATAAGACACGATGTAAGAGCAGAATAGTGAGAGCAGCTCTGGAGGTGACTGGAGAATAAGACACGATGTAACAGCAGAATAGTGAGTGCAGCTCTGGAGGAGACTAGAGAATAAGATGTGATCTAACATCAGAATAGTGTCTGCAGCTCTGGAGGTGACTGGAGGATAAGACACGATGTAACAGCAGAATAGTGACTGCAGCTCTGGAGGTTACTGGAGGATAAGACATGATGTAACAGAAGAATGGAGACTGCAGCTCTGGAAGTGACTGGAGGATAAGACATGATGTAATAGCAGAATGGTGAGTGCAGCTCTGGAGGTGACTGGAGGATAAGACACGATGTAACAGCAGAATGGTGAGTGCAGCTCTGGAGGTGACTGGAGGATTAGACACGATGTAACAGCAGAATAGTGAGTGCAGCTCTGGAGGTGATTGTAGGATAAGACCTCATGTAACAGCAAAATAGTGACTACAGCTCTGGAGGTGACTGGAGGATAAGACACTATGTAACAGCAGAATACTGACTGCAGATCTGGAGGAGACAGGAGGATAAGACCTGATGTAACAGCAGAATAGAGACTGCAGCTCTGGAGGTGACTGGAGGATAAGACACAATGTAACAGCAGAATAGTAAGTGCAGCTCTGGAGAAAACTGGAGGATAATACATGATGTAACAGCAGAATAGTGACTGCAGCTCTGGAGGAGACTTGAGGAGAAGACACGATGTAACAGCAGAATAGTGACTGCAGCTCTGGAGGTGATTGGAGGATAAGACACGATGTAACAGCAGAATAGTGAGTGCAGCTCTGGAGGTGACTGGAGGATAAGATGTGATGTAACAGCAGAATAGTGACTGCCGCTCTGGAGGTGACTGGAGGATAAGATGCGATGTAACAGCAGAATTGTGACTGCAGCTCTGCAGGTGACTGGAGGATAAGACATGATGTAACAGCAGAATAGTGACTGCAGCTTTGGAGGTGACTGGAGGATAAGATATGATGTAACAGCAGAATGGTGAGTGCAGCCAGTGTCGGACTGGGGTGTCTGGGGCCCACAGGAGGAATTGATCCTCGGGGCCCACCCTACAGCAATATGCAAGTAACTGTTAGCCGATATCCCCGTTATAGTGGAGCGTCGGCTGTAAATCACAGGCGGCTCCTGCACATATACTGTGCACCGCTAGAACTGGGATGTATAATTACGGTAGTTTGCATTAAAGCGGTTCTTTGGTCAAAACAAGTTATCACCGATCCACGGGATCCACAGGATCACACACACCCCCTCCCTTATAATGCCCCATACAGGACGTCACACCTCCACCCCTTATAATGCCCCATGCAGGATGTCACACCCCCCCTCCCTTATAATGCCCCATGCAGAATGTCACCCCCCCTTATAATGCCCCATGCAGGATGTCCCCCCCCCCCTTATAATGCCCCATACAGGATGTCACACACACCCCTCCCTTATACTGCCCCATGCAGGATGTCACACAACCCCCCTCCTTTATAATGCCCCATGCAGGATGTCACACACACCCCTCCCTTATACTGCCCCATGCAGGATGTCACACAACCCCCCTCCCTTATAATGCCCCATGCAAGATGTCACCCCCCCTTATAATGCCCCATACAGGATGTAACCCCCCCCCTTATAATGCTCCATACAGGATGTCACACCCCCCCCTCCCTTATACTGCCCCATGCAGGATGTCACACAACCACCCCATATAATGCCCCATGCAGGATGTCACCCCCCCTCCCTTATAATGCCCCATACAGGATGTCACACACACCCCTCCCTTATACTGCCCCATGCAGGATGTCACACAAACCCCCTCCCTTATAATGCCCCATGCAGGATGTCACCCCCTCCTCCCTTATAATGCCCCATACAGGATGTCACACACACCCCTCCCTTATACTGCCCCATGCAGGATGTCACACAACCCCCCTCCCTTATAATGCCCCATGCAAGATGTCACCCCCCCTTATAATGCCCCATGCAGGATGTAACCCCCCCTTATAATGCTCCATACAGGATGTCACACCCCCTCCTCCCTTATACTGCCCCATGCAGGATGTCACACAACCACCCCATATAATGCCCCATGCAGGATGTCACCCCCCCCTCCCTTATAATGCCCCATACAGGATGTCACACACACCCCTCCCTTATACTGCCCCATGCAGGATGTCACACAACCCCCCTCCCTTATAATGCCCCATGCAGGATAACACCACCTCTTCCTTATAATGCCCCATGCAGGATGTCACACACACCCCCTCCCTTATAATGCCCTATGCAGGATGTCACACACCCCCACTCCCTTATAATGTCCCATGAAGGATGTCACACACACCCCCTCCCTTATAATGCCCCATACAGGACGTCACACCTCCACCCCTTATAATGCCCCATGCAGGATGTCACACCCCCCCTCCCTTATAATGCCCCATGCAGGATGTCACCCCCCCTTATAATGCCCCATGCAGGATGTCCCCCCCCTTATAATGCCCCATACAGGATGTCACACACACCCCTCCCTTATACTGCCCCATGCAGGATGTCACACAACCCCCCTCCTTTATAATGCCCCATGCAGGATGTCACACACACCCCTCCCTTATACTGCCCCATGCAGGATGTCACACAACCCCCCTCCCTTATAATGCCCCATGCAAGATGTCAACCCCCCTTATAATGCCCCATACAGGATGTAACCCCCCCCTTATAATGCTCCATACAGGATGTCACACCACCCCCCTCCCTTATACTGCCCCATGCAGGATGTCACACAACCACCCCATATAATGCCCCATGCAGGATGTCACCCCCCCTCCCTTATAATGCCACATACAGGATATCACACACACCCCTCCCTTATACTGCCCCATGCAGGATGTCACACAACCCCCCTCCCTTATAATGCCCCATGCAGGATGTCACCCCCTCCTCCCTTATAATGCCCCATACAGGATGTCACACACACCCCTCCCTTATACTGCCCCATGCAGGATGTCACACAACCCCCCTCCCTTATAATGCCCCATGCAAGATGTTACCCCCCCTTATAATGCCCCATGCAGGATGTAACCCCCCCTTATAATGCTCCATACAGGATGTCACACACCCCCCTCCCTTATACTGCCCCATGCAGGATGTCACACAACCACCCCATATAATGCCCCATGCAGGATGTCACCCCCACTCCCTTATAATGCCCCATACAGGATGTCACACACACCCCTCCCTTATACTGCCCCATGCAGGATGTCACACAACCCCCCTCCCTTATAATGCCCCATGCAAGATGTCACCCCCCCTTATAATGCCCCATGCAGGATGTAACCCCCCCCTTATAATGCTCCATACAGGATGTCACACACCCCCCTCCCTTATACTGCCCCATGCAGGATGTCACACAACCACCCCATATAATGCCCCATGCAGGATGTCACCCCCCCTCCCTTATAATGCCCCATGCAGGATGTCACCCCCCCTCCCTTATAATGCCCCATGCAGGATGTCACACACCCCCACCCTTATAATGCTCCATACAGGATGTCACACACCCCCCTCCCTTATACTGCCCCATGCAGGATGTCACACAACCACCCCATATAATGCCCCATGCAGGATGTCACCCCCCCTCCCTTATAATGCCCCATGCAGGATGTCACCCCCCCCCTCCCTTATAATGCCCCATGCAGGATGTCACACACACCCCCTCCCTTATAATGCCCTATGCAGGATGTCACACACCCCCACTCCCTTATAATGTCCCATGAAGGATGTCACACACACCCTCCCTTATAATGCCCCATACAGGACGTCACACCTCCACCCCTTATAATGCCCCATGCAGGATGTCACACCCCCCTCCCTTATAATGCCCCATGCAGGATGTCACCCCCCCCTTATAATGCCCCATGCAGGATGTCTCCCCCCCCTTATAATGCCCCATACAGGATGTCACACACACCCCTCCCTTATACTGCCCCATGCAGGATGTCACACAACCCCCCTCCTTTATAATGCCCCATGCAGGATGTCACACACACCCCTCCCTTATACTGCCCCATGCAGGATGTCACACAACCCCCCTCCCTTATAATGCCCCATGCAAGATGTCACCCCCCCCTTATAATGCCCCATACAGGATGTAACCCCCCCTTATAATGCTCCATACAGGATGTCACACGCCCCCCTCCCTTATACTGCCCCATGCAGGATGTCACACAACCACCCCATATAATGCCCCATGCAGGATGTCACCCCCCCTCCCTTATAATGCCCCATACAGGATGTCACACACACCCCTCCCTTATACTGCCCCATGCAGGATGTAACCCCCCCCCCTTATAATGCTCCATACAGGATGTCACACCCCCCCTCCCTTATACTGCCCCATGCAGGATGTCACACAACCACCCCATATAATGCCCCATGCAGGATGTCACCCCCCCTCCCTTATAATGCCCCATACAGGATGTCACACACACCCCTCCCTTATACTGCCCCATGCAGGATGTCACACAACCCCCCTCCCTTATAATGCCCCATGCAGGATGTCACCCCCTCCTCCCTTATAATGCCCCATACAGGATGTCACACACACCCCTCCCTTATACTGCCCCATGCAGGATGTCACACAACCCCCCTCCCTTATAATGCCCCATGCAAGATGTCACCCCCCCTTATAATGCCCCATGCAGGATGTAACCCCCCCTTATAATGCTCCATACAGGATGTCACACACCCCCCTCCCTTATACTGCCCCATGCAGGATGTCACACAACCACCCCATATAATGCCCCATGCAGGATGTCACCCCCCCTCCCTTATAATGCCCCATACAGGATGTCACACACACCCCTCCCTTATACTGCCCCATGCAGGATGTCACACAACCCCCCTCCCTTATAATGCCCCATGCAAGATGTCACCCCCCCCTTATAATGCCCCATGCAGGATGTAACCCCCCCCCCTTATAATGCTCCATATAGGATGTCACACACCCCCCTCCCTTATACTGCCCCATGCAGGATGTCACACAACCACCCCATATAATGCCCCATGCAGGATGTCACCCCCCCCTCCCTTATAATGCCCCATGCAGGATGTCACCCCCCCTCCCTTATAATGCCCCATGCAGGATGTCACACACCCCCACCCTTATAATGCACCATACAGGATGTCACACACCCCCCTCCCTTATACTGCCCCATGCAGGATGTCACACAACCACCCCATATAATGCCCCATGCAGGATGTCACCCCCCCCCTCCCTTATAATGCCCCATGCAGGATGTCACACCCCCCCTCCCTTATAATGCCCCATGCAGGATGTCACACACCCCCACCCTTATAATGCCCCATACAGGATGTCACACACCCCCACCCTTATAATGCCCCATGCAGGATGTCACACAACCACCCCATATAATGCCACATGTAGGATGTCACACACCCCCACCTCACCCCCCTCCCTTATACTGCCACAGGCCTCCATACAGTAGAAAAAAAATCAAATACTCACCTCACGGCTCACCTGCTGCCGCTGCTCCGGACTCCAGCGTCGCCGGCTTCATCCCGCTCTGCGCTGTGACTGCTCAGGAGAGAGCGCCCTCTGACCTGAGACGTCACAGTGCAGCAGCAGCGGAGGATGCAGGAGCTGCTGCGGAGGCACGGGGAGTGGTAAGTATTGTGCCGGGGCCCTGAGCAAGCGGGGGGGAGCGGGTGCTGACACCGCTCTCCTCCGCTCACGGGTCCCATAGCGCGCGGGGTGCCCGACGGTGAGGGGCCCCCCGCCTGCTCAGGGCCCCGGCATTTGCCCGGGTGCGCTGGGTGCTGACACCGGCCCTGGTGTGTGGCGTGCGTCCCTGCTTCTAGGGGGGGCAGCTGCCCCCCCGCCCCACGGTGGGTACGCCCATGGGATGAGTTATACTTTTGAACAACACCATTGATTTTACCATATAGTGCACTGGAAAACTGGAAAAATATCCAAGTGTCGTGAAAGGGCAAAAAAAGTGCAATTCCACAAAAGTTTTTTTTTTACCATGTTCACTAAATGCTAACACTGACCTGCCATTATGATTCTCCAGGTCATTACGAGTTCGTAGTTACCGAACATGTATAGGTTCTATTTTATTTAAGTGGTGAAATCAAAATCCAAAGCATGTAAAAAAAAAAATGGCGCAGTTTTCCGAGACCCGTATTGTCTCCATTTTTTGTGATCTGGGGCCATGTTAGGGATTATTTTTTGCGCCAAGCTGACGTTTTTATTGATACCGTTTTGGTGTAGATATGATGTTTTGATCGCCTGTTATTACATTTTAATGCAATGTTGCGGCGACCAAAACAACTTAATTCTGGAGTTTAGATTTTTTTTCT
This sequence comes from Phyllobates terribilis, assembly GCF_046119375.1. Classification (NCBI taxonomy): domain Eukaryota; kingdom Metazoa; phylum Chordata; class Amphibia; order Anura; family Dendrobatidae; genus Phyllobates; species Phyllobates terribilis. The sequence continues at coordinate 353,374,383 of NW_027362768.1, read as the reverse complement.
CGTTACGCCGTTTACTGATCGGATTCATTCTTTTTATATATTGATAGATCGGGCGATTCTGAAGGCGGCGATACCAAACGTGTATTTTTGATTGTTTTATTTTGAATGGGGCAAAAGGGGGGTGATTTGAATTTTTATATATATATTTTTTTTACTTTTTACATGCTTCAATAGTCTCCTTAGCAGACTAGAAGCTGTGATCTTCCGATCGCTTGTGTTACACAAATGGCCGCCTGAGGCAGCAGATGCGCAATTGAGACCTCAGTAGCCGAGATCTCAGGAGACATTTACTTGGTTTGGCTTTCTACTTCTTTATCTAACTGTATTGTCCTCTGTATCATCCATTCTGTATGGACTGCTCTGTACTCATATTGGACATTTATGCATTTAGTAGGGCTTAAGGGGATTATTGTGCTCGTTACCCATCAGATCTGTAGATGCGCTCACTAATTAGATTTTGGTCAGGGCAATTTTAACCCCTTTACCCCCGAGGGTGGTTTGCACGTTAATGACCGGGCCAATTTTTACACTTCTGACCACTGTCACTTTATGAGGTAATTACTCTGGAACGCTTCAACGGATCCCCCTGATTCTGAGACTGTTTTTTCGTGACATATTGTACTTCATGATTGTGGTAAAATTTCTTCGATATCACTTGCGTTTATTTGTGAAAAAAAACAGAAATTTAGCTAAAATTTTGAAAATGTTGCAATTTTCAAAATTTGCATTTTTATGCCCTTAAATCAGAGAGATATGTCACACAAAATACTTAATAAATAACATTTCCCACATGTCTACTTTACATCAGCACAATATTGGAACCAATTTTTTTTTTGTTAGGAAGTTATAAGAGTTAAAAGTTGACCAGTGATTTCTCATTTTTCCAACAAAATTTACAAAACCATTTTTTTAGGGACCACATCACATTTGAAGTCACTTTGAGGGGTCTTTATGACAGAAAATACCCAAAAGTGACACCAATCTAAAAACTGCACCCCTCAAGGTGCTCAAAACCACATTCAAGAACTTTATTAACCCTTCAGGTGCTTCACAGGAATTTTGGGAATGTGGAAGAAAAAAATGAACATTTAACTTTTTTCACAAAAATGTTACTTTAGATCCATTTTTTTTATTTTCACAGGGGTAACAAGAAAAAATGGACCCAAAATTTGTTGTGCAATTTCCCCTGGGCACGCAGATACCCCAAATGTGGGGAAAAACAACTGTTTGGGCGCACGGCAGGGCTCGGAAGGGAAGGAGTGCAATTTGACTTTTTGATTGTAAAATTTGCTTGAATAATTCGTGGACGCCATGTTGCGTTTGGAGAGCCCCTGATGTGCCTAAACAGTGGAAACCCCCCACAAGTGACACCATTTTGGAAACTAGACCCCCAAGGCACCTATCTAGATGCATAGTAAATTGAGCCACATTATGAGACCAAATGATGTGTATGTATTGTTATGAATCACAGAAATGTATATACATTATGATCTATGTATATGTATTGTATGTTTTTATGCACTTTGCACGTTGCACTTTTTGCACTTTATAATATAATTGTACTATAAATGGTTGATCTGATATATACCTCACCTGTATACTCTGCACTTTGCTTGAAAAAGGCTATATCTAGCCGAAACGTTGCCACAGCTCTTGCTGAGCTAATAAATCATCTGTTTTTGGAGTGCTGTCTCTACTATTTTTTCCATATGTAAGAAGGCTTGGTATTTACCTGGAGGACGGGCACCCAGCCATTCACATTTTGTTTGTGCTGATTTTTTCTCTTTTTTTCCTGTATGAATCTCTAGTTATATGGTTACATTTCTATATGTAAAACAAAAACTGCATAGATTTGTCCTCATATATATTAGAGTAGAATATACAGACTCCAGCCAATCGGCAGGATCTATTGTAAAACTTCTTCGGCTGGTATTCAGACTGAAGCATCTTGGATGTATGTAGCATTTAATACAAGGGCGCACTAGTTCTTGATCGACTGAATAACTTTACTTGCCCCTGATCCGATTCCCATGGAGTCCTGTGAATCTTTTTGTTCACCTCTACATTACACTATTATATATTGATGCTGGTTATCCAGTGATTTTGGCCATGGCTCAGGTTGTGCGGCTTAAAATCATTGTAAGCTGCTGCTACATTACATAGCAGCAGAAATGAAGTGAATAGGGTCACATTAAGTACTGCAACAAGCAGATTAAAAAAAATTGGAGCTTGTCACCGCCGGAGTCGCAATGTGACCCTACTCACCTGCATCACGCTACCATGCAGCAGCGGCATAGAACGAAGTTTGGCAGCTTGACCTATGTTGTGACCAAACTTCGTGTAGCCCCAGCCTAGGCTAGACCATGTGTGTGGGCTTTAGTCACTGCCATGCGACACCAATGCCTGGCATATCAACGTCAGCTGCTGCCCTCTGATTGGCCGGCGGCATGTATCGCAGTGCAGGGACTCAACGATTCTCTGCACCGCAACACACTTCAGCTGATTGTGCATCCTGAGGTGCACATCCGACTGAAGTAGTCATATGGGTCCAGTTGCACTTTATGAGACCGCAATCATTACGCCCCTGGGTAATGTAGGGGACATGGGATGATACTGACATCATTGTGGATGGGGTGTGAGATGAAGTGATCGGTGCTGCACTGCCACAGATAAAAGCACAGGATCACTGCTCAGTCAGTTCCAATGCTGGAATGAATGAGGTCAGTGCTGAGGCGGATTACTAACAGCCAATGAGTGAGTATTGGGCGGGTAGAAGCAAGTGCTGGACAATTGAGCCAGGCAGTGCTAGCTCTGGTTCTGAGTCTACAAAAAAAGCACAGGGAGCACAACCTAGTCTGGAGAGCAGCATGTAAACAGGGTGCCGTAAATAAAAAGAAATTCAGGAGTAATGAAAGGTAGAAATCAAGAACAAATTTTATTGGGCTGCCATCCAAAATTGGCATTAAAAAAAATAAAAAAGTTGTATCTATCAAGGCTGGTGGTGGTATCAAGGCGGCTGGTGGTGGTAGCAAGGCGGCTGGTGGTGGTGGTAGCTATGCGGCTGGTGGTGGTGGTAGCAAGGCGGCTAGTGGTAGCAAGGAGGCTGGTGGTGGTAGCAAGGCGGCTGTTGGTGGTGGTAGCCAGGCGGCTGGTGGTGGTGGTAGCCAGGCAGCTGGTGGTGGTGGTAGCCAGGCGGCTGGTGGTGGTAAGGCGGTTGGTGGTGGTACCAAGGTGGCTGGTGGTGGTAGCAAGGCAGCTGGTGGTGGTGGTAGCCAGGCGGCTGGTGGTGGTGGTAGCCAGGCAGCTGGTGGTGGTGGTAGCCAGGCGGCTGGTGGTGGTAAGGCGGTTGGTGGTGGTACCAAGGTGGCTGGTGGTGGTAGCAAGGCAGCTGGTGGTGGTATCAAGGCGGCTGGTGGTGATAGGAAGGCGGCTGGTGGTGGTAGGAAGGCTGCTGGTGGTGGTGGTAGCAAGGTGGCTGCTGGTGGCGGTAGCAAGGCGGCTGGTGGTGGTGGTAGCAAGGCAGCTGGTGGTGATGGTAGCAAGGCGGCTGGTGGTAACAAGGCGGCTGGTGGTATCAAGGCGGCTGGTGGTGGTAGGAAGGCGGCTGGTAGTGGTAGCCAGGCGGCTGGTGGTGGTAGGAAGGTGGCTGATGGTGGTAGAAAGGAGGCTGGTGGTGGTGGTAGCAAGGTGGCTGGTGGTGGTGGTAGCAAGGTGGCTGTTGGTGCTGGTAGCCAGGCGGTTGGTGGTGGTGGTAGCAAGGCGGCTGGTGGTGGTAGCAAGGCGGCTGGTGGTAGCAAGGCGGCAGGTGGGGGTGGTAGCAAGGTGGCTGGTGGTGGTGGTAGCAAGGCAGCTGATGGTGGTGGTAGCCAGGCAGCTGGTGGTGGTGGTAGCAAGGCGGCAGGTGGTGGTGGTAGCAAGGTGACTGGTGGTAGCAAGGCGGCTGGTGGTGGTGGTAGCAAGGCGGTTGGTGGTGGTGACAGCCAGGCGGCTGGTGGTGGTGGTAGCAAGGCGGCTGATGGTAGCAAGGTGGCTGGTGGTGGCAAGGCGGCTGGTGGTGGCAAGGCGGCTGGTGGTGGTGGTATCGGCAAGACGGCTGGAGGTGGTGGTATTGGCAAGGCGACTGGTGGTGGCAAGGTGGCTGATGGTGGTGGTATCGGCAAGGTGGCTGATGGTGGTGGTATCGGTAAGGCGGCTGATGGTGGTGGTATCGGCAAGGTGGCTGGTGGTGGTATCGGCAAGGCGGCTGGTGGTATCGGCAAGGCAGCTAGTGGTATCGGCAAGGCGCCTGGTGGTATCAGGAAGGCGCCTGGTGGTAGCAAGGCGGCTGGTGGTGGTGGTATTGGCAAGGCGGCTGGTGGTGGCAAGGCGGCTGGTGGTGGTGGTATCAGCAAGGCGGCTGGTGGTGGTATCAGCAAGGCGGCTGGTGGTGGTGGTATCAGCAAGGTGGTTGGTGGTGGTGGTATCAGCAAGGCGGCTGGTGATAGTGGTAGTATCAGCAAGGCGGCTGGTGATAGTGGTGGTATCAGCAAGGCGGCTGGTGGTGGTGGTGGTATCAGCAAGGCGGCTGGTGGTGGTGGTGGTATCAGCAAGGCGGCTGGTGGTGGTGGTGATATCAGCAAGGCGGCTAGTGGTGGTGGTATCAGCAAGACGGCTGGTGGTGGTATCAGCAAGGCGGCTGGTGCTGGCGGTGGTATCAGCAAGGCGGCTGCTGCTGGTGGTGGTATCAGCAAGGCGGCTGGTGCTGGTGGTGGTATCAGCAAGGCGGGTGGTGGTGGAGATATCAGCAAGGTGGCTGGTGGTGCTGGTGGCATCAGCAAGGTGGCTGGTGGTGATATCAGCAAGGCTGCTGGTGGTGGTGGTATAATCAGCAAGGCGGCTGGTGGTGGTGGTATCATTAGCAAGGCGGCTGGTGGTGGTGGTATCAGCAAGGTGGCTGGTGGTGGTGGTATCAGCAAGGTGGCTGGTGGTGGTGGTATCAGCAAGGCGGCTGGAGGTGGTGGTATCAGCAAGGCGGCCGGTGGTGGTATCAGCAAAGCGGCTGGTGGTGGTGGTATCAGCAAGGTTGCTGGTGGTATCAGCAAGGCGGCTGGTGATAGTGGTGGTATCAGCAAGGCGGCTGGTGGTGGTGGTATCAGCAAGGCGGCTGGTGGTGTTGGTGGTATCAGCAAGGCGGCTGGTGGTGGTGTTGATATCAGCAAGGCGGCTGGTGGTGGTGATATCAGCAAGGCGGCTGGTGGTGGTGGTATCAGCAAGGCGGGTGGTGGTATCAGCAAGGTGGCTGGTGCTGGTGGTGGTATCAGCAAGGCGGCTGGTGGTGGTGATATCAGCAAGGTGGCTGGTGGTGGTGGCATCAGCAAGGCGGCTGGTGGTGATATCAGCAAGGCGGCTGGTGGTGGTGGTATAATCAGCAAGGCGGCTGGTGGTGGTATCATCAGCAAGGCGGCTGGTGGTGGTGGTATCATCAGCAAGGCGGCTGGTGGTGGTGGTATCATCAGCAAGGCAGCTGGTGGTGGTATCATCAGCACGGCAGCTGGTGGTGGTGGTATCATCAGCAAGGCGGCTAGTGGTGGTGGTATCATCAGCAAGGTGGCTGGTGGTTGTGGTATCATCAGCAAGGCGGCTGGTCGTGGTGGTATCATCAGCAAGGCGGCTGGTGGTGGTGGTATCATCAGCAAGGCGGCTGGTGATGGTGGTATCATCAGCAAGGCGGCTGGTGATGTTGGTATCATCAACAAGGCGGCTGGTGGTGGTGGTATCAGCAAGGTGGCTGGTGGTGGTGGTATCAGCAAGGCGGCTGGTGGAGCTGGTGGTATCAGCAAGGCGGCTGGTGCTGGTATCAGCAAGGTGGCTGGTGGTGGTGATATCAGCAAGGCGGCTGGTGGTGGTGGTATCAGCAAGGCGGCTGGTGGTGATATCAGCAAGGCGGCTGGTGGTGATATCAGCAAGGCGGCTGGTGGTGGTGGTATCATCAGCAAGGCGGCTGGTGGTGGTGGTATCATCAGCAAGGCGGCTGGTGGTGGTGGTATCATCAGCAAGGTGGCTGGTCGTGGTGGTATCATCAGCAAGGCGGCTGGTGGTGGTGGTGTCATCAGCAAGGCGGCTGGTGGTGGGGGTATCATCAGCAAGGCGGCTGGTGGTGGTGGTATCATCAGCAAGGCGGCTGGTGATGGTGGTATCATCAACAAGGCAGCTGGTGGTGGTGGCATCAGCAAGGCAGCTGGTGGTGGTGGTATCATCAGCAAGGCGGCTGGCGGTGGTGGTATCAGCAAGGCGGCTGGTGGTGGTGGTATCATCAGCAAGGCGGCTGGTGGTGGTGGTATCATCAGCAAGGCGGCTGGTGGTGGTGGTATCATCAGCAAGGTGGCTGGTGGTGGTGGTGGTATCATCAGCAAGGAGGCTGGTGATGGTGGTATCATCAATAAGGCGGCTGGTGGTGGTGGTATCATCAGCAAGGCGGCTGGTGGTGGTGGTATCAGCAAGGCGGCTGGTGGTGGTGGTGGTATCAGCAAGGCGGCTGGTGCTGGTGGTATCATCAGCAAGGCGGCTGGTGATGGTGGTGTCATCAGCAAGGCGGCTGGTGATGTTGGTATCATCAACAAGGCGGCTGGTGGTGGTGGTATCAGCAAGGTGGCTGGTGGTGGTGGTATCAGCAAGGCGGCTGGTGGTGCTGGTGGTATCAGCAAGGCGGCTGGTGCTGGTGGTGGTATCAGCAAGGCGGCTGGTGGTGGTGATATCAGCAAGGTGGCTGGTGGTGGTGGCATCAGCAAGGCGGCTGGTGGTGGTGGTATCATTAGCAAGGCGGCTGGTGGTGGTGGTATCAGCAAGGCGGCTGGTGGTGATATCAGCAAGGCGGCTGGTGGTGGTGGTATCATCAGCAAGGCGGCTGGTGGTGGTGGTATCATTAGCAAGGCGGCTGGTGGTGGTGGTATCATCAGCAAGGTGGCTGGTCGTGGTGGTATCATCAGCAAGGCGGCTGGTGGTGGTGGTGTCATCAGCAAGGCGGCTGGTGGTGGGGGTATCATCAGCAAGGCGGCTGGTGGTGGTGGTATCATCAGCAAGGCGGCTGGTGATGGTGGTATCATCAACAAGGCAGCTGGTGGTGGTGGTATCAGAAAGGCGGCTGGTGGTGGTGGTATCAGCAAGGCGGCTGGTGGTGGTGGCATCAGCAAGGCAGCTGGTGGTGGTGGTATCATCAGCAAGGCGCCTGGCGGTGGTGGTATCAGCAAGGCGGCTGGTGGTGGTGGTATCATCAGCAAGACGGCTGGTGGTGGTGGTATCATCAGCAAGGCGGCTGGTGGTGGTGGTATCATCAGCAAGGTGGCTGGTGGTGGTGGTATCATCAGCAAGGAGGCTGGTGATGGTGGTATCATCAATAAGACGGCTGGTGGTGGTGGTATCATCAGCAAGGCGGCTGGTGGTGGTGGTATCATCAGCAAGGCGGCTGGTGGTGGAAGTATCATAAGCAAGGTTATGGTATAATGGCAACACAGATTGCACCATACAGTATAATGGCCCCATATAGTGCTCAACATGGTATAAGGGCACTATATAGTGCACCATATAGTGCACCATACAGTATAATGGCCCCATATAGTGCTCAATATGGTATAAGAGCACTATATAGTGCACCATATAGTGCACCATCTATATATATAATCGTCTTATCCCGTCTGTCTGTCTGTCTGTCTGTCTTTCTGTCTGTCTGTCCTGGAAATCCCGCGTAGCTCATTGGTCCGGCAGCGGCCAATCAGCACCGCGGGATTTCTGAAAAAAGATGGCGGCCGTTAGCGGCTCATCTGGCGGACGGAGGTCAGCGGCGATGCAGCGGGGAGATGAGCGGCGCTAGCTGCACAACTACCCCGACCGGTGCCGCTGACCTCCATGCGGCTAACGTCGGAAGATCAGCGGCTTGGCCCGCTGATCTCCTGACAGCAAGTGTGAACGGAGGACCGGGGAGCGGAGCCGCCGGTCGGGATGCTTCTGCTGCGAGCAGCCGCTCATCTCCCGGCTTCTCGCAGCAGAAGGAGCCACACAGACAGCGCCGCTCCCCGGTCCTCGCTAATACGGAGCCGCACAAGCAGCGCCGCTCCCGGGCCCACACTAATACGACGCTGATTGGTCGCGGTGGCCGGCCGCGACCAATCAGCGAGATGGGAGCCAAATTTAAACGCCGCTCTGCTCATTGGTCGTGGCCGGCCACAGCGACCAATCAGCGAGATGGGCGGCAAATTTAAAAGCCGCTCTGCTGATTGGTCGCGGTGGCCGGCCGCGACCAATCAGCGAGATGGGCGGCAAATTTAAACGCCGCTGTGCTGATTGGTCCCGGTGGCCGACCGCGACCAATCAGCGAGATGGGCGGCAAATTTAAACGCCGCTGTGCTGATTGGTCGCGGTGGCCGGCCGTGACCAATCAGCGAGATGGGCGGCAAATTTAAACGCCGCTCTGCTGATTAATCGTGGCCGGCCACCGCGACCAATGAGCGAGATGGGCGGCAAATTTAAACGCCGCTCTGCTGATTGGTCGCGGTGGCCGGCCGACCGCGACCAATCAGCGAGGTGGGCGGCAAATTTAAACGCCGCTCGGCTGATTGGTCGCGGTGGCCGGCCGCGACCAATCAGCGAGATGGGCGGCAAATTTAAACGCCGCTCTGCTGATTAATCGTGGCCGGCCACCGCGACCAATGAGCGAGATGGACGGCAAATTTAAACGCCGCTCTGCTCATTGGTCGTGATGGCCGGCCGCGACCAATCAGCGAGATGGGCGGCAAATTTAAACGCCGCTCTGCCGATTGGTCGCGGTGGCCGGCCGCGACCAATCAGCGAGATGGCCGGCAAATTTAAACGCCGCTCTGCTCATTGGTCGCGGTGGTCGGCCGCGACCAATCAGCGAGATGGCCGGCACATTTAAACGCCGCTCTGCTGATTGGTCGCGGTGGCTGGCCGTGACCAATCAGCGAGATGGGCGGCAAATCTAAACGCCGCTCTGCTGATTGGTCGCAGTGGCCGGCCGCAACCAATCAGCGATATAGGCTGCAAATTTAAACGCCGCTCTGCTGATTGGTCGCGGTGGCCGACCGCGACCAATCCGCGATATAGGCTGCAAATTTAAACGTCGCTCTGCTGATTGGTCGCGGTGGCCGGCCGCGACCAATCAGCGATATAGGCTGCAAATTTAAACGCCGCTCTGCTGATTGGTCGCGGCCGCCGACCGACCGCGACCAATCAGCGAGATTGGCGCCAAATGTAAACACCGCTGTGCTTATTGGTCGCGGCCGCCAGCCGTGACCAATCAGCGAGATTGGCGCCAAACTTAAACAACGCTCTGCTGATTGATCGCGGCCGCCGGCGACCGCTACCAATCAGTGATTTTGCCGCCAAATTTAAACAACGCTCTGCTGAGTGGTCGATTTTATCGCCAAATTTAAACAAGCTCTCCGGTCCTCACTAACACAGTTCGCTGATTGGTCGCGGCCGCCACCCGTGACCAATCACCGATATTGCCGCCAAATTTAAACACAGCTTTGCTGATTAGTCGCGGTTGCCGGCTGTGACCAATCAGCGATTTTGGCGCCAAATTTAAACAACGTTCTGCTGATTGCGCCCGGTCGGCCGCATACATATTCTAGAATACCCGATGCGTTAGAATCGGGCCACCATCTAGTAAGTATAATGGCTCCACGTAGTGAACCATATGGTATAATGGCCCCACATAGTGCTCAATATAATCAATACATAAGGATAATCTAGAATAAATCAAATGACCTGCTTACCATAAAATACAAGATTTTATTAGGTTACATTCATAATAAAAGCAGGTGAGAGTAACAACAATTAATGAAATAAGCAAATAGTAAATGGACAGGCTAGTGACTTTACAACAATGAAAATTGTGGCTCTTTGGTTGCTACAACTCAACAAAAAATGCATTAAGAAACAATCAAAGCAGCATAACTACTCCAAAATAGTATCAATAAATACATCAGATCACCACACCAAAAACCTGCCCTCACACAGCTCCAGGGACCAAAAAATAAAAATGTTATGAGCATTTGAAAATGGCGACTCAAGCTAATTTATTTATTTTTTTACAAATTTCTGAATTTTTTTCATAAAAAAAAAATGTGGCTAAATACTAACAGGCAGGCCACCTCTCTGTCATCCCTGTCTCCATTCTATACCGACACAGAGGGGCCCGCTGCCTAACTGGGGGGCCGGATGTCAATCAGCATGATGCCAGCAGTCACACCTCCTCAACAGAGCAGAGAAGAAACTGCCAATCTGTCAGCGTGACGTCAGCAGAGGCCGACAGTTGAATGTGCCAGTGAAGAATGGCGCTGGGCACAACAGGCAGGTAGGTAGGAACTAGCCGCCTGTTAGTGTGTAGGCACATTTTTTTTTTACAAAGTCCCGGATATCCCATTTAAAGAAAACAAAGTCAAGTTTGGTGTCGTCATAATCATGCTGACCTGATTGGTCCAGGCATTTGGCCGTGCATAAAGAATGGACCTGAGACAACAGAAATTCATTTTTATCTAGATCTTTTCTTATTTTGGACTTACATAAATTGCTCTCCGTTGTTTGCTCGATTTTTTTCTGGTAGCTATAATAATCACAAATACCTAAATGGACAAATAGAGAGGTTTTCTTATAAATATCCTGATCTTAAATCCCAGTTTTATTAGTAGTACATATTGCCATAACTAATGAACAAATATAAAGTTTTCTCATTAAAAATATTTGGGATAAGAGAATTGGGAAGTAGAGGAAGCTTGTGATGAGAAATCAGAAACTTATATAGATAGGAAATGGGAAATAATAACAGGACAGGACAGAAGTGTAAGATACAGATACTCACTGTAAAACTTCTTCTTTAACCCTCAAAGGAGTTCCGGGCGAGCGATTGCTTATATAACCTTCATGATGTCATAATGTCCAGGCAGAGGTGACCATGGCGCCGGTCCTGTGATGTCACAACATTCTAGAATGTGCCCTGCAAGCCCTACAGCCAATGATATTCAATATAATGTATAATATAACCGGGTATGCGTCCCTCTGTCTGAAGCCTCGATAGACTGCGCAAGCGCGACGCGCCTGCATAGTCTGGACCCCACAGAGGCATGCATCCCCATCCTAAACGAGGATGTGGATTGTGGCGCCGGAGATCGCGGTATACGTAAGCACTGAACGCATACCGCGATTTCCGGCACCATAACAACTTACCTATCCAGGAGGTCAGTTGCCGCAGCGTCTCTTCAGGCAGAAGGCCGGGATCCACCATCGGTACCGATGCATGCGCATAGCGCGCTACCGGCACCGTTTAATTGAAGACACATTGCAATTGTGTCTTCAACAAGATGGCGCCGGAAAGCGCAGACTGAGCAGGCGCTGATCCGGAGTCACAGTTCTCCCCCACCCTATCATGACATCACTTAGAATTTAAATATGTTATGTACCCCTGTCGCCGGAAAGCGAGGTCTGTGCAGGCGCTGATCCGGCGTCAGTGTTCTCCCCGCCCTCCCTCGCCCTCTCCTGACATCACTAATAATTTAAATATGTAACGTACCCTCACACTTCACCGCCGTTTTAAAGACAGAAGATTTCTGTGTCACACAGCGCCTCCAGTCTCTAGCTTAAAAAAACATTTTGTAGTATATATAGATATATATATTACACATATATCTATATATATCTAAAGAAGATACTATATACAAATATACATATATATATCTACTATATAGAATAGTTATCAGAGTACTCCAACACAGTCAGCGGAGCAATCCCGCACAAAATACGTCAGCGGAGCAATCCCGCACAAAATGCGTCAGCGGAGCAATCCCGCACAAAATAAGTCAGCGGAGCAATCCCGCACAAAATGCGTCAGCGGAGCAATCCCGCACAAAATGTGTCAGCGGAGCAATCCCGCACAAAATACGTCAGCGGAGCAATCCCGCACAAAATGCGTCAGCGGAGCAATCCCGCACAAAATACGTCAGCGGAGCAATCCTGCACAAAATACGTCAGCGGAGCAATCCCGCACAAAATACGTCAGCGGAGCAATCCCACACAAAATACGTCAGCGGAGCAATCCTGCACAAAATACGTCAGCGGAGCAATCCCGCACAAAATACGTCAGCGGAGCAATCCAGCCACTTTCTACTTAATATAAATATATAACACGTCAGAGGAGCAATCCAGCCACTTTCTACTGAATATATATACAGTACAGACCAAAAGTTTGGACACACCTTCTCATTTAAAGAATTTTCTGTATTTTCATGAAAATTGTACATTCACACTGAAGGCATCAAAACGATGAATTAACACATGTGGAATTATATACTTAACAAAAAAGTGTGAAACAACTGAAAATATGTCTTATATTCTAGGTTCTTCAAAGTTGCTTTGATGACTGCTTTGCACACTCTTGGCATTTTCTTGATGAGCTTCAAGAGGTAGTCACCGGAAATGATTTTCACTTCACAGGTGTGCCCTGTCAGGTTTAATAAGTGGGATTTCTTGCTTTATAAATAGGGTTGGGACCATCAGTTGTGTTGTGCTGAAGTCAGGTGGATACACAGCTGATAGTCCTACTGAATAGACTGTTAGAATTTGTATTATGGCAAGAAAAAAGCAGCTAAGTAAAGAAAAACGAGTGGCCATCATTACTTTAAGAAATGAAGGTCAGTCAATCCGAAAAATTGGGAAAACTTTGAAAGTGTCCCCAAGTGCAGTTGCAAAAACCATCAAGCGCTACAAAGAAACTGGCTCACATGAGGACCGCCCCAGGAAAGGAAGACCAAGAGTCACCTCTGCTTCTGAGGATAAGTTTATCCGAGTCACCAGCGTCAGAAATCGCAGGTTAACAGCAGCTCAGATTAGAGACCAGGTCAATGCCACACAGAGTTCTAGCAGCAGACACATCTCTACAACAACTGTTAAGAGGAGTCTTTGTGCAGCAGGCCTTCATGGTAAAATAGCTGCTAGGAAACCGCTGCTAAGGACGAGCAACAAGCAGAAGAGACTTGTTTGGGCTAAAGAACACAAGGAATGGACATTAGACCAGTGGAAAATTGTGCTTTGGTCTGATGAGTCCAAATTTGAGATCTTTGGTTCCAACCACCGTGTCTTTGTGCGACGCAGAAAAGGTGAACGGACGGACTCTACATGCCTGGTTCCCACCGTGAAGCATGGAGGAGGAGGTGTGATGGTGTGGGGGTGCTTTGCTGGTGACACTGTTGGGGATTTATTCAAAATTGAAGGCATACTGAACCAGCATGGCTTCCACAGCATCTTGCAGCAGCATGGTATTCTATCCGATTTGCGTTTAGTTGGACCATTATTTCTTTTTCAACAGGACAATGACCCCAAACACACCTCCAGGCTGTGTAAGGGCTATTTGACCAAGAAGGAGAGTGATGGGGTGCTATGCCAGATGACCTGACCTCCACAGTCACCAAACCTGAACCCAATCAAGATGGTTTGGGGTGAGCTGGACCGCAGAGTGAAGGCAAAAGGGCCAACAAGTGCTAAGCATCTCTGGGAACTCCTTCAAGATTGTTGGAAGACCATTTCCGGTGACTACCTATTGAAGCTCATCAAGAGAATGCCAAGAGTGTGCAAAGCAGTCATCAAAGCAAAAGGTGGCTACTTTGAAGAACCTAGAATATAAGACATATTTTCAGTTGTTTCACACTTTTTTGTTAAGTATATAATTCCACATGTGGTAATTCATAGTTTTGATGCCTTCAGTGTGAATGTACAATTTTCAAAGTCATGAAAATACAGAAAAATCTTTAAATGAGAAGGTGTGTCCAAACTTTTGGTCTGTACTATATAATCAAAAGATGTCAGCAGAACATCGGTTGGAGTCAGTTTATTATCTGCAATGGAGCAGCTTAACATTGTATGTACCTTTGACATTGCTATGTAGTCCAAACCATTAGAGCAGTTAAAGACCACACACTGCACGGCCAGCGCCTTGGCCAAATCTTTGGTGGTCTCAGTTTTTCCTGTGCCGGCCGGACCTTCTGGAGCTCCACCAAGATTTAGATAAAAAGCACCGATCTTCCAATGAAACATGAAAGAACTGGTATGAAATATCAATAAACTTGCTTGTAAGTTTCATGCATCATACAAAAGTCATTTCTGAGCATAACCCATCACATCATAGCAGAGTCCGCTAGCATCTGTCAGTGAGCGGAGTGATGACCAGGCGTGGGGAGTTGCCCAGGTACTCATAGGCGGACTTCACATTGCAGTTGATGATTCGCACTCTCGCATTCTCATTCTCCCAGTAATAGCGGAGTTGGGCAAGCCACTGGAAGTCTGTCTCATGAGAAACTCCTGAGCAATGTAGGAAAAGATGGTCAACCTCTAAGACACTGCAGAATCACTAGGGAGAGTTTCTAAAGGGAAGGCAAATGCACATACATTATAGGACAAAACTCCGAGTCACCGAATTCTGCTTTTTTAATTTAGTCCCATTACCCACGGTGTATAACATCTGGACTCTCAGCCCCCAGTTTATAAAATCCGGCCTCTCGCCTCCCCCGGTGTATAACATCCACCCCTCGCCCCTAGTTTAGAATAACATCCGTCCCCTCGCCCCCCCGCCAGTGCATAAAATCCATCCCCTCAACCCCACTGTATAACATCCAACCCCAAGCCCTCCATTGCATAACATCCGGCCCCCAGGGTATAATATCCGGCCCCCAGCCCCGGTGTATAACATCTGTCCCCTAGCTCCCTCCCCCTGGCCTCTCGCCCCCTGGTGTATAATATCCGTCCCCTCGCCCCTGAGTGTATAACATCTAGCCCCTCGTACCCCCAGTGTATAACATCTGGCCCCTCGGCCTTGTATAACATTAAGACTCTTGCCCCCCACCAGTCTATAACATCAATCCCCACGCCCCCCGGTGTATAATATCCGTCCCCTCGCCCCTGGTGTATAATATCCGTCCCCTCGCCCCTGGTGTATAATATCCGTCCCCTCGCCCCGGTGTATAATATCCGTCCCCTCGCCCCGGTGTATAATATCCATCCCCTCGCCCCTCAGTGTATCACATCCAGACCTCGGACATGTATAACATCTAGCCCCTCGTACCCCTAGGGTATAACATCTGGCTCCTCGGCCTTGTATAACATTAAGACTCTCGCCCCCCACCAGTGTATAACATCAATCCCCACGCCCCCCGGTGTATAACATCCATCCCCTCGCCCCTGGTGTATAATATCCGTCCCCTCGCCCCTCAGTGTATCACATCCAGCCCTCGGACATGTATAACATCTAGCCCCTCGTACTCCTAGGGTATAACATCTGGCCCCTCGGCCTGGTATAACATTAAGACTCTCGCCCCCCACCAGTGTATAACATCAATCCCCACGCCCCCCGGTGTATAACATCCGCCCTCCCATGCTGTGTGCTGTTACTAACATATGACAGAACGGCTGGTGGTGCAGAGCTCTCTGATACCAGCGCGGTCCTGTAATAGGAGCCACCGGGGTAACAAGTCTGCATATTACATTTCTTCCCTCCTAAATCTTCCCCCATCACATGTGAGTGATATTATTAAGGAGTGGAAGGAACTGCAGCAACTCAGGAGACCCCGGAACATTACAGAGCGGGGTCACTGAGTGCTGAGGAGCAGAGGGCAGAACGCTCTCCTGACTCCATAACTGCAGAGTCCAGATCTCCTTTGGTAACAACATCACCACAAACACTGCGCCCCCGCCAGGAGCTTTATGGCCGAGCAGCTGCATGCAGCCTTACATAATAATAATAAGAAGAATAAGAATAATTTTTATTTTTATAGCGCCAACATATTCCGCAGCACTTTACAAATTTTAGGGGGGACATATACAAACAATACAGAATAAACATAACTCATATTGAAAGGAGTGAGGGCCCTGCTCGCAAGCTTACAGTCTATGAGGAAATGGGGGAGACACAAAAGGTAGAATGTACATATATTGTATAATGCAGCCTTGATATACTATATAGGATAAATAATACATGGACTGGTCGCCAGCCAGTATGTGTGCAGTCCTGACCGAGGCTATTATGTGCATGGTTGGTATGAACCTGAAATTGAAGAAGATTTTAATATGAGGGAAAACTGGGACGGACAACTGGGATGGACAGATAATGTGTGGAGGCGATACGCCAGTCTAAAGAAATGGGTTTTTAGGGTCCTTTTGAAAC
This sequence comes from Phyllobates terribilis, assembly GCF_046119375.1. Taxonomy (NCBI): domain Eukaryota; kingdom Metazoa; phylum Chordata; class Amphibia; order Anura; family Dendrobatidae; genus Phyllobates; species Phyllobates terribilis. The sequence goes on along the minus strand of NW_027362768.1, from coordinate 353,358,182 downwards.
TGTGAGTATTGGGAATTAATCGAACTGTCCTGGGTAATGCATTCCAAAGAATTGGCGCAGCACGCGAGGAATCTTGGAGACGGGAGTGGGAAGTTCGGATTATGGAGGATTTAAGTTTTAAGTCACCGGCAGAACGGAGGGCACGGGTAGGGTGGTAGACTGAGACAGGGGAGGAGATGTAGGGGGGTACTGAAGCATGGAGCGCTTTGTGGGTAAGCGTGATAAGTTTAAATTGAACTCTATATTGGATGGGTAACCAATGCAATGACTGGCACAGGGAAGAGGCATCGGTGTAGTGGTTGGCGAGGAATATGATCCTGGCTGCTGCGTTAAGGACGGATTGGAGAGGGGAGAGTTTAGTAAGAGGGAGCCCGATAAGTAGAGAGTTGCAGTAGTCCAGACGAGAATGAATAAGAGTGACAGTAAGAGTTTTTGCCGAGTCAAAGGTGAGAAAAGTCCTGATTCTTGAGATGTTTTTGAGGTGTAGATGATATGAACGAGCAAGTGATTTGATGTGAGGAGTGAAGGAAAGATCTGAGTCAAAAATTACCCCAAGACAGCGGGCTTGTTGTTGGGGAGTAATGGTTGAGCCACAAACGGAAATGGCAATATCGGGCACAGGTAGGTTAGTGGAGGGAGGAAAGACGAGTAGTTCAGTTTTTGACAGATTCAGTTTTAGACAGAGGGAGGACATAATGTTAGACACAGCAGAAAGACAATCACTGGTCTTTTGTAGTAATGCCGGGGTGATGTCCGGAGCAGAGGTGTATAATTGGGTGTTATAAGCATAGAGATGGTACTGAAAACCGAATCTACTGATTGTTTGTCCAATGGGAGCGGTGTATAAGGAGAAAAGAAGGGGGCCTAGGACTGATCCTTGAGGAACCCCGACAGTAAGGGGAAGGAGAGAGGAGGAGGAGCTGGCGAAAGACACAGAGAAGGAGCGGTCAGAGAGATAGGAGGAGAACCAGGAGAGAACAGTGTCCTTGAGGCCAATAGTGCGGAGCATAGTGAGGAGGAGCACCAAGGATCACCAAGCACGATGCCGAGCGTCGGATGGAGTGGTGTGAAGCCGCCACCACAGGACTCTGGAGGAGACCAGTTCTGTGCAGTGACGGATCACAGTTCTCTATCTGGCATCTGATGGACGAGTCTGGATTTGGTGAATGCCAGGAGAATGTTACCCTATTAACTGCATTGTGCCCGCTGTACAGTTTGGTGGTGGGGGTATGGCCTTGTTTTTAGGGGTTGGTCTAGGCCCCTTAGTTCCAGTGAAAAGATATCTTAATGCTTCAGCACAAGACATTTTAAACAATTGTAGCTTCCAACCCTAAGGGAATAGAAGAGCAGAACTGTTTCACACACGTTCTCAACCTCAACCCCACTAAACACCTTTAGGATGATTAATTAGAAAAAATACTGGACAATGGCAGCATAAATATGTCACCGCAACATAGGGAAGAACAATGTCAGTCACACATCAATTACATTGCCATATGTCTGCTCAGGCTTAGAATGGCTGACCACTCGGAGAATTACATAATACCTACAAAGAAACCGAATAAAAGGTCATTAAAGGAATTGAAATAAAAAACCCTTTATTAGTACATCCATGGTTATGGAACGACACTGCACAGAGGAGGGCACACACACCATTGATAGAAAATATTACAAACCGCACCTAGGCCATCCACAACATTGACTATAAAGAATATCAATTGTGGCAATGAGTCATATACAGGGGATGCCGACACCTACAGATGCCAAAACATTCCTATATAGTGACCACCATCTCAATATGCATAATGACTACTGCCCCATAGACGTCATTGTAAGTACACCCCAAGATTGCTTTACTGTGACAAGATCAATTGTGTCCTATGAAAACTCAAAGAAAAGAGGGGGGAATATAACATAGATATGGAAAGAGCATAGGAATGTGGTGAAATGTATGAAGGTGCTCGGCATATTGAGCTGTGATATCTGTAGAGGGACTGACTCCATATTAACATCCGGTATATAGATTTAGGATAGGAGGCCATAAAAGCTCCTGTGGGTGTAATGTGGAGGGGGCACAATACCTTTCTCCATGTAGTGTATAATAAATAGAACATGGTATTGGAAAGTTTGGTGCCAGCCATGATGTTTGCACAAACCTGTTTGGATCATTTCCATGACCTGGTCACGAGCGTGCCCCTCTATGGTGACGAGAGCCCCCAATGTGCTGCCAGTCTGCTTGGACAATTTGCCTCCTCGCACAAGCTCCACAATATCATTTAGCTGGAGCTGCAGATTATCATAGGAGTTTTTCAGGCCCTACAAGAAGGATGTAACGGTGAAATCATCTGCAGAAACATTCATAGAACATACATATTGCAAGGGGGCTGAAATATCTACAGATTATAAGCCTGCAGACTAGATTGAGAACTCCACAATATGCAGGCACTTTTTAATGTACACAACAATTTTACAACATATCTTTATAGAAGTTGGAGATCTGGATTGAACCCAGAGCTCCAAATACCCAGATGTACCTCTATAAAACCCTGCCACAAACAGCATGGAAAACTCAATGCAGATGGATTCATTTTATGCTGGTATTATGGGAAATCCCATACAATGTCTTCCCTTATTGGTAGATATGACGAGAGTAGAGATGAGCGAATGGATTTGCAGGACTCTGGTCCAACAGTCGGGTCAGTATTCCACGGCCGCAGGACCGGAGCCCCGTGAACCGGCATCTCCGGCTCCTCTTTTGATGTCAATGTCATAGTTGTGGCGTGAGGCACAAATGACATCACGCCTGGCCGGCTAATCAAAAGAGGAGCCAGGGATGCCGGCATGTAAGAGGTGGTTAGCAAGGCTCCCATCCAACAGCCACAGACTACTAACCTGCTCTCTTAGACCAAGGTCCTGCAAATTTAGTTGCTCATCTCTAGACAAGATGCATGAATCAATGCAAAATCCCAACAATACTGTGGAGCCTTTTGGGTGCCTTCAAGATATTGAGCCGCTGTACAACTGCAACCCCCAGGAGAAGACCCCTGGGCAAGAACAATACATGGGCTCTTTGCAGTCTAATAACGTACTGTGAAAGAAGCTGCTTGCATCTTTTGATGTGAATGTGGGTCCCCTTACCTCTGTTGCACCAATGGTATATCCGCCCCTGGAAACTCCTATAAGCTGCGTCCCTAGGTATGACAGTCTATTAGCAGGAGAACTCATGAAGTCTGTCTATGAATGTATATATATGTATTTCTCCCAGAAAATTATTACAATTACACATGTTTTGTTGTTCACATGTTTATTTAATTTGTGTGTATTGGAACAACACGAAAAGAAGATATTGGTCAACAATTTTGGTTCTCAAGTCCTCAGACAGTTGTCTTCTCCTATTTCTGTTCTCCCTGCTTAGTGAGGCACGTAACAACGCAAAGATTGAGTCAACTTTTCCCCTTTGTATCGGGTTTCAGGTGTGATTTTCATATTGCCCACACCTTTTACTTGCCACAGGTGAGTTTGAACGAGCATCACATGCTTGAAACAAAATTGTTTACCCACAATTTTGGAAAGATGCCAACAATTTTGTCCCGCCCATTTTTGGGGTTTTGTGTGAAATTATATCCAATTTGCCTTTTTTTTCTCTGTTTTTTTTTGTGTTGTTCCAATACACATAAAGGAAATAAACATGTGTATAACAGAAAATACACATGCAATTGCAATAATTTTATGGAAAAATACTTCATTTTCTAGAATAACTTCAAGGGTGCCAACACTTCCGGCCATGACTGTTTCTAGTGAAGCAACCTTGATGAGTAAAGGAGCTTATGCCGTACCTCTGGGCCACTGCCGATAGCTTCATGCACTTCACTTGTCCAGAACATCTGAGACACACAGAGCACGACCTGTCCCGGCCATTCCCTCACCCAGTCTTTTCTTGCAGTTTCGGGGTATGCCTTTTAAAAAACAAAGTTAAATTACGTTGACAGAAACATTTTAGAGAGGGACAACCTTACTAGTATTATCTAGCAAATTCATTTCTACCGATTGCAGGTAGAAGATCTGCTACCTGGCTCTATTGCAAGAGATGCATCATCCACAAATCATTCACTGCTGCCAAATAATCTTATACAAATATAAAAGTACTAGATTAGTTCCAATTAATGCTTTTGGTCTGTAGGTAGATCCGTACCATTCGTGGCCGAGCAATAGCATCATGCATGCTCCTTAACATGACATCTTCCCCTTGGATGAGCCGCTTCTCCACGGCCCCCCGAGCCTCGGAGGTGGAGATGGTCTGGATGAGCTCTACGCGTTCCCCCTCGGTGCTGTACATGGCTTTGATGTCTAGGTTAGGAAGGAACTCCAGCTTTGCGATGCCTTCCAAGCCCTTCTTTAGATGTGGTTGGACCCGCAGAGGATCTTTAGTCTCAGAGAGAATTTTTAGCATTTCGTCGTTGGAAAGGAAGAAAAAGCTAAAGCCAAAATGCACAATATGATAAAAATGTCATTAAAGTATTGGGTCAGGCGCCATTTGTATTAGTGTCTATGTGAGAGAAAATAGAAAAGCAAAGCTTCAAAGTAAAGATTCAGTCCCCATACACATTGGACTAAAATAGTTTAAACCTGACGATTGCAGCAGGACCGGCCTACCCACTGATGTGTATGGGGGTCTCCTGACTCTCCCCCGATAGAGGATGTCAGGGCCAGAAGGATCAGGCAGATGGGATTTCAATACCCGGTCTTTTGGTTCTCAGGGGAGATAACCCACTGCCGGAGGTGTCCAGTACCGACTTTCTCCTCTCTCCCCATTAAAAACACATGACTGTTCAGCAGAATATGTGGGAGTCAGGAGAAATAGCCAAATAACCATTCAGACCACGGGTATCTCATATCTCATGCGTATGGCTAGCTTAAAGTGTCTATCCAGCTTTGGGAACTTTTTTTATTTAACTGAAATGGGTATTCCCATTTCCAGGATTCTACCCCAATATGTAGTAGGCATAATAATAATAATATTAGCAAATAGCTCCAATTAGAAGTGTAGAATAGTTCTTCTGATTTGCTTTGTCGCTTACCCCATGTGCAGGGCATTGCAGTAGCTTAGGTTACGACCACTAGCAAATAACTGTTACTATATGAGTGGTCGTAACCATGGATACCGAAGCTACTGCAATGCCCTGCACATGGGGAAACCGACATATCGAATCAGGAGAACTATACTACACTTCTAATTGGAGGTATTTGCTAATATTATTATTATTTCTACACCTACTACATATTGGGATAGGATCTTGGAGATGGGAATACCCATTTAATTGCGAGTATTTGCGACAATTCAGTTTCATTAAAAATGTTGCACCGTTAGGCTTTTTGTTTCCTGCACATTCAGCTTTGATGTAATCTGTGGTCATAAATCGGCTAAGAGGAGCTGGAAAAAGACAGATTAAAAATAAGTCCAATAGCCAGCGCAACACAGAGCCAATAGAAGGCAAACAGTGCAAAATGATTAATGAAATCCAATTACAAAAATGATTTCAATGCGTTTAAATAAGAAAAAAAAAATTTATTTAAGGAGTATATAGAATCATTGCAACAAGTGAAAGGACTATACCGTGGGAAAAAAGCCTCTTCTTCTCCAGATAGGCATTCAGCCCTTTCATGATTTTATCCAGAAGCACATTGCTGTCCTGAAGTTTCTCCAGAAGTCCGGTCAGAGAAGTGGCGCTTAAAACCTTAAACAAAGTAGATAGCCCATAAGTAAGATTCCATTATATAGTTATAGAGACTGAAAAAAGGTCACATTCATTGACTATTATGCCAATAGTTCATATTAAAAAAAAAATTAGAACCTATTTGGATAGAAAATAGAAGATGCGGGAGGCTGGAGTCCAGGCAGTGCGGAGCCCCATAACCCGGGATCCTTGTGATGGAAGCATTAGGACACGGACTCTTGGAAAACATCAATCCTGGATGCAAGATGACCGTGCTTTCTTGTATCAGTCCACCATGAAGCATCCATTTACCTTCGGGTCTTTAACGCAATGTTTCATGATCTCTCTCCAGTTTCTATCCACAGTCTGGAATAAGTGTCCTTCTTCAGGCATTTGCTGCATGATGTCCTCAGAAGAGAAGATGGGGTCTAGATAAAGCCACTGGGCCGGCACCTTCAGCCATTCATCAATGGTTTCCTGGATCCTTATCAGTCGTTCCTCCCATTGCTTAAAGGAGGAGAGCAAAAAGTTAATTACACATGAAATGAAAATGATAGAAAAAAATCCTATCATTTTAGAAGATAAATTATCAATGGATATGAATTCTGAATTGTTGGACATTTGTAGGGAAAGTTTGGTGAGACTCCTTGATACCATCCCCTTTACATGTAAGCTGGAGCCGCATGTAACTTTAGCCTCGGAGATCCTAATGAAACCTTAGCTTCTGCTAATAAGCAAGTGAAGATTTTATACCTTGATTTCTTTCTTATAGGGCTTGATGAAAGGCGATCCCCTCATTGTCTGAGTCTTCACAATTTGCTCATCCAGAGTGGTTTGGATTTCATCCACGGCTGATAGAATAGAAACGCCAGATTCTCGATAGGGACTGGTATTAAAGGATATGGAGTCCCACATTTCTTCCATGGTATGCATCGATTTCTCCAGGAAAACTCCTAATAAGAAAACACAGAAACTTTTCACTAGTAGCAGATTCCTCTTTGCTCTGACATTGGCCAACAGGGGATAGCGAGACGGCCTTCATTCACATTATATTGTTGGCTGATCAAGTTGACTTTTAGGTTGAGCTTTAGGTTGGTCATTAAGGCTACCCAACAGCTATCTATCCCACCCCATCTCTCAGAATATACATTCATGCCTATCTGATCTCAGCGGGTATATATCCTGTACATGAAGAGGGGAGTAAGCGGATGCCAGTCTGACAGTTGAAATTCAAGTTATCACCTCCACATTTGTGATCGTCATTCCCCCATCTCAACCCCAAGCACACTGGATGGTTAGTCCTGTCAAAAATGTAGGTTCGGCCAATATATCTAAACTAAGTGGGTAAGTGACCAATTTCATACTGTAAAAAAAGTTGATCTGGTCGCACTATTGAGATACCCATTGGCGAAACTGCCACACTCTTGAGAATGCCACTGGTGAAACTGTCATACTCTTGACAAATCCACTGGTGAAACTGTTATACCCTTGAGATAGCCACTGATGAAACTGTTATACTCTTGAGATAGCCACAGGTGAAACTGTTATACCCTTGAGATAGCCACTGGCGAAACTATCACACTCCAGATGGCCACTGGCAAAACTGTTACACTCTTAAGATAGCCACTGGTGAAACTGTCACACTCTTAAGATAGCCACTGGCGAAACTGTCACACTCTTGAGATAGCCACTGGCAAAAAATCCACTGGTGAAACTGTTATACCCTTGAGATAGCCACTGGTGAAACTGTTATACCCTTAAGATAGCCACTGGTGAAATTGTCACACTCTTGAGATAGCCACTGGTGAAACTGCCACACTCTTCAGATAGCCACTGGTAAAACTGCCACACTCTTGAGATAGCCACTGTCGAAACCATCACACACTTGAGATAGCCACTGGCAAAACCATCACACTCTTGAGGTAGCCACTGGCAAAACTGTCACACTCTTGAGATAGCCACTGGTGAAACTGTTATACCCTGGAGATAGTCACAGGTGAACTTGTTATACCCTTGATATAGCCACTGGTGAAACTGTTATACCCTTGAGATAGCCACTGGTGAATCTGTTATACCCTTGAGATAGCCACTGGTGAAACTGTTATACCCTTGAGATAGCCACAGGTGAACTTGTTATACCCTTGATATAGCCACTGGCGAAACTGTTATACCCTTGAGATAGCCACTGGTGAATCTGTTATACCCTTGAGATAGCCACTGGTGAATCTGTTATACCCTTGAGATAGCCACAGGTGAAACTGTTATACCCTTGAGATAGCCACTGGCAAAACCATCACACTCTTGAGATAGCCACTGGCAAAACTGTCACACTCTTGAGATAGCCACTGGTGAAACTGTTATACCCTTGAGATAGCCACTGGCGAAACTGTTATACCCTTGAGATAGCCACTGGTGAAACTGTTATACCCTTGAGATAGCCACAGGTGAAACTGTTATACCCTTGAGATAGCTACTGGCGAAACTGTCACACTCGAGATGGCCACTGGTGAAACTGTTACATTCTTCAGATAGCCACTGGCAAAACTGCCACACTCTTGAGATAGCCATTGTCGAAACCGTCACACTCTTGAGATAGACACTGCAAAACCGTCACACTCTTGAGAAAGCCACTGTCGAAACCATCACACACTTGAGATAGCCACTGGCAAAACCATCACACTCTTGAGATAGCCACTGGCAAAACTGTCACACTCTTGAGATAGCCACTGGTGAAACTGTTATACCCTTGAGATAGTCACAGGTGAACTTGTTATACCCTTGATATAGCCACTGGTGAAACTGTTATACCCTTGAGATAGCCACTGGTGAATCTGTTATACCCTTGAGATAGCCACTGGTGAAACTGTTATACCCTTGAGATAGCCACTGGTGAACTTGTTATACCCTTGATATAGCCACTGGCGAAACTGTTATACCCTTGAGATAGCTACTGGTGAATCTGTTATACCCTTGAGATAGCCACTGGTGAATCTGTTATACCCTTGAGATAGCCACAGGTGAAACTGTTATACCCTTGAGATAGCCACTGGCAAAACCATCACACTCTTGAGATAGCCACTGGCAAAACTGTCACACTCTTGAGATAGCCACTGGTGAAACTGTTATACCCTTGAGATGGCCACTGGCGAATTTGTTATACCCTTGAGATAGCCACTGGTGAAACTGTTATACCCTTGAGATAGCCACTGGTGAAACTGTTATACCCTTGAGATAGCCACAGGTGAAACTGTTATACCCTTGAGATAGCTACTGGCGAAACTGTCACACTCGAGATGGCCACTGGTGAAACTGTTACATTCTTCAGATAGCCACTGGCAAAACTGCCACACTCTTGAGATAGCCATTGTCGAAACCGTCACACTCTTGAGATAGACACTGCAAAACCGTTACACTCTTGAGAAAGCCACTGTCGAAACCATCACACACTTGAGATAGCCACTGGCAAAACCATCACACTCTTGAGATAGCCACTGGCAAAACTGTCACACTCTTGAGATAGCCACTGGTGAAACTGTTATACTCTTGAGATAGTCACAGGTGAACTTGTTATACCCTTGATATAGCCACTGGTGAAACTGTTATACCCTTGAGATAGCCACTGGTGAATCTGTTATACCCTTGAGATAGCCACTGGTGAAACTGTTATACCCTTGAGATAGCCACAGGTGAACTTGTTATACCCTTGATATAGCCACTGGCGAAACTGTTATACCCTTGAGATAGCCACTGGTGAATCTGTTATACCCTTGAGATAGCCACTGGCAAAACCATCACACTCTTGAGATAGCCACTGGCAAAACTGTCACACTCTTGAGATAGCCACTGGTGAAACTGTTATACCCTTGAGATGGCCACTGGCGAAACTGTTATACCCTTGAGATAGCCACTGGTGAAACTGTTATACCCTTGAGATAGCCACAGGTGAAACTGTTATACCCTTGAGATAGCTACTGGCGAAACTGTCACACTCGAGATGGCCACTGGTAAAACTGTTACACTCTTCAGATAGCCACTGGCAAAACTGCCACACTCTTGAGATAGCCATTGTCGAAACCGTCACACTCTTGAGATAGACACTGCAAAACCGTCACACTCTTGAGAAAGCCACTGGTGAAACTGTCATACTCTTGAGAAATCCACTGGTAAAACTGTTAGACCCTTGAGATAGCCACTGGTGAAACTGTTATACCCTTGAGATAGCCACTGGTGAAACTGTTATACCCTTGAGATAGCCACTGGTGAAACTGTCACACTCGAGATGGCCACTGATGAAACTGTCACACTCTTAAGATAGCCACTGGCGAAACTGTCACACTCTTAAGATAGCCACTGGCGAAACTGTCACACTCTTAAGATAGCCCCTGGCAAAAAATCCACTGGTGAAACTGTTATACCCTTGAGATAGCCACTGGTGAATCTGTTATACCCTTAGGATAGCCACTGGTGAAACTGTCACACTCTTGAGATAGCCACGGGCAAAACTACCACACTCTTCAGATAGCCACTGGCAAAACTGTCACACTCTTGAGATAGCCACTGGCGAAACTGCCACACTCTTGAGAGAGCCACTGGAGAAACTGTGATACTCTTGAGATAGCCACTGGCGACACTGCCACACTCTTGAGATAGCCACTGTCGAAACCATCACACTCTTGAGATAGCCACTGGCAAAACTGTCACACTCTTGAGATAGCTACTGGCGAAACTGTCACACTGTTGAGATAGACACTGAAGGAACTGTCACACTGTTGAGATAGCCAGTGGCAAAACTGTAACACTCTTGAGATAGTCACTGGCGAAACTGTCATACTCTTGAGATAGTGTAGCATCGGCATCTCTGCCGCCTGCCAGGCAGAGACGCCGCCCCTCTCACCGCCGCGCTCCCCGCCCGGCGTCCTCCAGTGCTCCTCTTCCTGCTTCTGCCGGCGCGCACAGCTTCCGGGCACTGTGCTAAGGGTACAAGCGCGCTCCCTCCCTCTTAAAGGGGCCACGCGCGCCGCCCTAAGGAGTCCCTGGCCAATTGCCGGAGGTCCTCCCATATTTAAAGCACCTCCTCCAATATGGAGGTGCCCGAGCAATAGTTGATGCACAGTGTACTTACCTCTGCTTCAGCCCTCAGGTCCCGCTGCTAGCCTGACTACTAGTCCTGCCCACCAGCCTGACTATCAGTCCAGTCCGCCAACCTGACTACTCTCCAGCCCGACAGTCTGTCTTCCGTTCAGTCCGCCAGTCTGTCTATGGGCTTTGTCCGCCTGCTTACCTGGAAGCACCTGCCTGTTACCTATCAGCCTACCTGGAGGCTCCTGCCCGTCACTTGCCGTGACCACCTGTCTGCCTACCTGGAGGCTCCTGCCCATCACTTGCCGTGACCACTTGACAGCCTACCTAGAGGCTCCCGCCTGTCACTTGCCGTGACCACCTATCTGCCTACCTGGAGGCTCCCGCCTGTCACTTGCCGTGACCACCTGTCTGCCTACCTGGAGGCTCCTGCCCGTCACTTGCCGTGACCACCTGTCAGCCTACCTAGAGGCTCCTGCCTGTCACTTGCCGTGACCACCTGTCAGCCTACCCGGAGGCTCCTTCCCGTCACTTGCCGTGACCACCTGACAGCCTACCTAGAGGCTCCTGCCTGTCGCCTGCTGTCTCTGCCAGTTCATCTACCCGGACCTCTCGTCAGCCTGCCTGCTGTGCCCATCTGCAGTATCGGTCAGTCTCTGCCATCTGACCCGTGGGAGTTACCTGCTCTCTTACAAGGTCGTCCCCAGAGTAGCACCTGGTCCCTCTGCTCGGTCCCTCCCTGGTCACAGTGTCGTTAGCCGCCGAACGACCTAGGTCGGTCCGAGTTGATACTTAGTTACGCCCTTCTGGGTCCCTCCTTGCACCGCAGCACAGAGGTTCCACCACCCGGATCCGTAACAGATAGCCACTGTCGAAACCATCACACTCTTGAGATAGCCACTGGCAAAACTGTCACACTCTTGAGATAGCCACTGTCGAAACATCACACTCTTGAGATAGCCACAGGCAAAAAATCCACTGGTGAAACTGTTATACCCTTGAGATAGCCACTGGTGAAACTGTTATACCCTTAAGAAAGCCACTGGTGAAACTGTCAGACTCTTGAGATATCCACGGGCAAAACTGTCACACTCTTGAGATAGCCACTGGCGAAACTGTCACACTGTTGAGATAGCCACTGGAGAAACTGTCACAGTGGTGAGATAGCCACGGGCAAAACTGTAACACTCTTGAGATAGCCACTGGAGAAACTGTCACACTGTTGAGATAGCCACTGGAGAAACTGTCACACTCTTGAGATAGCCACTGGAGAAACTGTCACACTCTTGAGAAATCCACTGGTGAAACTGTCACACTCTTGAGATAGCCACTGGAGAAACTGTCACACTCTTGAGATAGCCACTGGCGAAACTGCCCTTTGGTAGACAGCTATTTCTCCCAATACACATTCACACCCTGCTCGGCTGAGCATGCATGCTTAATTAAACAGCGAGATGGGAAAAAGTCCCTGACAAACAGTTTGCAGCAATTTATTCCTTGTGGGAACTAAATGTTCAGCTTTCTAAAATGTAAAAAGCTCCAGCACTTTCCCCTGACAGCTATCGGCTTTCTTTTAACTCAATTCTCCTTTAGTTTTTTTTTGGTTTTCCATTGTTTGTTATTCATTTCAATAACAGGATAGTATTCTCGACCACCGATACACATTTATTAGCCAGAGATGCTTACCTTACTAGCTGCCGCACTAATCTGTTCACACTGGTGTAAGTACGGATCCAAGCTCAGCTCCAGAACCTTCCTCAGGCTGCTGCCAGAATTCGGAGTGAGCTCAGAGCCAACTATCTCAGACATCTGGAGCCAATGTCGGGTTCTGATTCCTGGGTTGCAAAGGATGCTCACCAGAGGGATATATTCCTGAAAAAGGAGTCAATCATAATCAGTGTCCCGGGATTACGGCTACAAAAATGAATCAAAGGGTTATTCCCATCTTCATAGATATTGTAAAAACCTGCACTTTGGCAATTTACTGCTTCTTGACATTTGCAGCCGTTCTTGAGATATTAACACTTTTCTTTTGTTTACAGATCGTTGCCTAGGAGACCGACCACCGCTGCTGTCTCGATAGTAACCACTGTGCTGAAGTTGGCTGGGATTGGGAGGTAACAGCGCGCTCCAGCAAACCTGGCCCAGATTACTGATATATCCATTATTTGATGCATCTACCTTAAAAGCCTTGATTTGCTCGGTGATGGCAGAACACATGAGAACTATGCGGCTTTCCTTCTTTTCCTCGTCCACCGAATCCTTATCTTCAGACAGTGTCCGGTGTTGAGCCGCCTTTTTCTTCTCCTCTTCTAACGTCTTCTGCTTCTGCTGAAATAGTTTCATCATCTTGTAGACCTCTCGGAAGAATTCGTCCACCTCGGCTTCCATGCTTTCTCCGTTCAGGTCAAGGAAAGCGCCGTCGATCCACCTGGAAGCGTGAGATTTTTCAAGACATATTTTGATAAATTTCATGTTTTTAGCTCATCTATTACTGTTTATTCTGCTTTTTTTCTCTTCTACATCTATGGCTATGGTTGTCCCATAAATAATGTTTAATCACCTATCCACAAGGTTGTTGATAAATGTCTGATCACTGGGAGTCTGACTGCTGCAGCCCCCAGCAGTTTTGAAAGCGGTGGTCCTAGATACAGCTTTGTGAATGAAGCATGTGTGCATCTATGGGAGTGATGGCTATGCATGCGCATGACTGCTCCCATGAATGTGTAGCACCCTGAGGATTCGGCTGCTACAGGGGTATTGCACCTCAACCCAGAGGTGTGATATTCCACTCCCGGGTAAGGATGGAGTGTGGATCTGAGCTCGGTAGGCTGCATGCACTACACACATCCCATTTCCGAGGAGCAGACCGACGGTACTCCCACTTAGAAATGTGCAGGTACGACCGAGTCTGTTCCTGGCTGGAGTGGGAGGGGGGTGGAACATCCCAAGTAGTGTAGGGGCAGATAGGGGGAGCAGCCTGGGTAAAGATAGGAGCTCATTGGGTGCTGGTCACCTGAGCTCACACATAGAGGGTGTATATAAGGTGGGCACCAACTAAGAACAGGGTCAGTTGCAGAGAGAAAGTCAGGAGCAGAGGAGAAGAGAGACCCAGAGTGAGAGAGGAGAAGAGAGAGAGACCCAGAGGGGGAAACAGCAGAAAAGGACTCCAAGATCCCAACTTAAATCCCCGGGTGAAGAGTCGGCATCAGGGTACCGGAACCCAAGCTGGTGGGGGTAAAAACACTCCCCAGCCAGAGACCGGAGACCGTGGGCAGCGTTTGCCACGGTCACCCACCACATCCACCACGAAGGCATACCACGAGGAGGGTCAGGGAACCCAAGGCCAAGGGTCTCCCAACAGAAGGCCCGAGGGAGCTGGACCTGGGTGGATCAATAGTGGGGACGGCCAGAGAAAGGACTGAAGTAGAGCTCAGGGTCACGCTCCGGACTTATTTGGGAGTTGGTTGGATCCAGAACCTGGTGGACGCAGCACGGCTCGGGAGGTCACTCGAAGCTGGAGTGACCAGAACATCAGCAGTGAGTAAACATCCTAAACTGCATAACCCGACTCTGTCTCTGATTGCCGTCTACACTGCATCACCACAACTCCCATCCTCTGCACCTGATCCCACTGAGGCTATACCCCTCCCGTTGGGGGTTATCCTATCAAGCTGCACCAACACCACCAGCCTCGGCGGACCCTGCTGCAGCGGCGGCCACAGTGACCGCAACACAACGGGTGGCGTAGTCGACAAATAAAGAACTTATAACATCTGTAGGACTGCCACATACAACTCAGTTTGACACCCTGGGCACGGACCGGGTCACAGCCACTCGGAAGACTACAACCCCCATCTGATCCGGCTCCGGATATTCCCCCTAAAAGAATATGGCCCAGGGGGCACGTCAAATGGAGCGCTGGCTATGCATGCGCACGATCACTCCATTCACACAGCAGACTTAGGAACCTCTGTCCTCAGGATTACTGGAGGACCCTGTGGTTAGAGCACCCCTACCGATCATACATTTATCTCCTATTTTGCAGAAGGGATTGTCCGGCCTTGGGGTACAAGTCTACAGTCTATGTAACTGCAGACTTGTAAATCCTCACATTGCACGCACTGCGAGGATTTTCCGGTGCCGGGAACGGGCTGTTATGTGACCATAAGTATGTGATTTGCATACTTCTGACCAGGGGTGGATTAAGAGTAGCAAGGGCCCCGGGCAGTTTAGAAGGCGCGGCCCCCCCCCCCCCACCTGATTTATCACGTGACATGTCACATGATCCCCTGTGATAGATCATGTGATAGTTCACAGGAAATTAATTTGGCACAATATTAATTGTGCTGCCTCATCTGAGAGCAGCACAATATTGGGGCAGATACCCTGATTCCAGCGATGTGTCACTTTTTCAGCTGCTTGTTGTCATTTTGAGAAAATCACCGTTTTATCTGCTGCAGATCTAGCAGCTCTCTGAATGCTGCGCTCTGTATAGCCCCGCCCACACCACTGATTGGCAGCTTTCTGCCCATGCTCAGTGTACACAGAAATCTACTGATCAGTGATGGGGGTGGGGTCCTACAGAACTTACTAGTCATCTAGTGATAATTACCTTCTGACAAATCAATGATTTTATCAAAACAACACTAAGCAGCCCAGTAAGTGACACATTACTGGAATCAGTGCCTCTAACCCAGGGGTCTCAAACTCGGCTGGGTATATGGGCCGCACATGAAAAAAATTTGAATTTGGGGGGCCGCATTCTTTGTTCAATGTGACATTTTTAGTGATACCATTTTTTTTGTATACACCTTTTGAACATTTTTGCCGTGTATATTTTTTTATGGCTTGGGTCGTTATGGATGTGGCGATAATAAACGTGCACTTTTTTGTGTTTACTTTAGTTTACATATAAAACAGCATTTTTAGTGCCCAATATTTTTTCATGCTTTATTTTATTTTTTATACAATTTTATTTCCCCCAATTGGCCACATACAGTAATATTGTCTTACAATTAGCATCATATAGTAATAATGGAAAACATCTTGTAGTAATGTTCCCCATCCAAGTCCCCATCTTGTACTAATGTGCCCCATCCAGGTCCCCATCCTGTGGCTATGTGCCCCATCCAGGTCCCCATCCTGTAGCAACGTTCCCCATCCTGGCGCCCATCTTGTACTAATGTGCCTCATCCAGGTCCCCATCTTGGGGCTATGTGCCCCATCCAGGTCCCCATCCTGTGGCTATGTGCCCCATCCAGGTCCCCATCTTTTGGCTCTGTGCCCCATCCAGGTCCCCATCTTTTGGCTCTGTGCCCTATCCAGGTCCCCATCTTGTGGCTATGTGCCCCATCCAGGTCCCCATCTTTTGGCTATGTGCCCCATCCAGGTCCCCATCTTTTGGCTCTGTGCCCCATCCAGGTCCCCATCTTTTGGCTCTGTGCCCCATCCAGGTCCCCATCTTTTGGCTATGTGCCCCATCCAGGTCCCCATCTTTTGGCTATGTGCCCCATCCAGGTCCCCATCTTTTGGCTATGTGCCCCATCCAGGTCCCCTCTTGTGGCTATGTGCCCCATCCAGGTCCCCTCTTGTGGCTATGTGCCCCATCCAGGTCCCCTCTTGTGGCTATGTGCCCCATCCAGGTCCCCTCTTGTGGCTATGTGCCCCATCCAGGTCCCCTCTTGTGGCTATGTGCCCCATCCAGGTCCCCTCTTGTGGCTATGTGCCCCATCCAGGTCCCCTCTTGTGGCTATGTGCCCCATCCAGGTCCCCTCTTGTGGCTATGTGCCCCCTGTGTTGTTCTTCACACACATAAAATAGAAAAAAAAAAAGATGATTCTCACCTGTCCTCCGTTCCCTCGGCGGCCTTCCTGCAGATGTGGCCCGCAGGCACCACAGAGTCCGACCCCTTGACGATCCCGACCTGGTCCAGGAGGAGCCGCCGACAGCAGCGCTGAATTGCCGCACAGAGACTGTTTCCCAGCACTGCATTTCCAATGTCAGCCGCCGGCCAATCAGAGGCCAGCAGCTGACATCTGCATATGGCAATGACGTCATACTCGCTGCGCCGACACGCAGATATCAGCTGCTGGCCTCTGATTGGCCGGCGGCTGACATTGGAAATGCAGTGCTGGGAAACAGTCTCTGTGTGGCAATTCAGCGCTGCTGTCGGCGGCTCCTCCTGGACCAGGTCGGGATCGTCAAGGGGTCTGTGCCCGCGGGCCGCGTGTTTGAGACCCCTGCTCTAACCCTACATTATGCTGCTCTCAGATTAGGTGGCAAAAACCTGATGACAGATTCCCTTTAAAGGAGCTGTAAAGACAAAAAAGTTTGTATTAAAAAAAATACAAGCCATTTGTGAAATTAACTTTTTTTCATTGTTAATTCACATTAGACTGTATCTTCAACACTTTTGTCAGCAGGTCTTATTACAGACTCTGAATAGGGCAGCTCTCTCCCTCTCCCTCAGCAGAAAGTCACAGCATGGTTAAAAAATGGGATCTTTTATGATTTTCTCATAATAAATAAAAAAGGACATGCAAGTCCTCCAAACTATTTTCCGTTTCTCTATAGGGGAGGTCCTAAATCTTTCTTGTTCTTTAGTTGATCTCATGTCAAAAAGGCAAAGCATTTACTATGAACTCGCCTAAAAAAATATACACTTGGAGAGTAATATCATCATCTGCATGTAAATATTCCTTGACTCTAAGGGCTCGCTCACACTGTCGTATAACACGGCCGAATGCTATGTGATGTTTTATCGGATAGGACTCGGCCCTATGTTATACTATGGGACAGTGCAGATCTGCTATTATTGGCATGAGAAAATAATCTCATTCGATATTCGGACCATGTGCACCCATACAAGTCTATGGGTGCACGTAAAACATTGGACTGCACTCGGATGTCATCCAAGTGCAGTCCGATGAACACTCACAGAGACTATGGAGAAGATGGAGAAATTAAGTTCTCCATCTTCTCCATATCTGTGCTGCGAGAGAATCGGATCACACTCAGTTGAAGCTCTGACAGAGTTTGAGCCGAGTGTCATTAGCATAATTGGCCCTATTCTCTTGCATGAGAGAATATATGGCTTAGTGAGTGGACCCTAAAACTGAATAGTAGTGACGGACAGGCACCTCACAAGCGGAATCCATGTAGCTCTCAGATGTCATGTAGGTAGGGCTTCATTCCATGGGGTAGGGCTTAATTTCAAGGTATATAAAAAAAATGGACTTCAAATAAAAATTAAATGAACACAAAAAGCACTAATTGAATTATTTTTTTCGTATTTATGTTTGCAGCCCCTTTAAAAACCCTTTGAGGACCAAGGCACATATATGTCCCATAGTTTTAAACTGGAAAAAAATTTGATTGAATAAAATTTAAGGTCCTCCAAGGTTTAAGTAGGTCATAAATTCATATGAATACTTGCTCATACAATTGCACATGCCAAAAGATGAAGAAGGACAGAATCAAAAATCTGACATTAAGTGGAGCACTTACAGGTATTCAAGGTGAAAGAGACCAGCAAAGGCATCGTCTCGAATGACAGTAAATGAGATAGAATTCAGCAAGCTGAAAATGAAGACAGTAGGTTAGAAGCGAACCAGACTTTATTGTGCTCAGAATTAGTCAAGCAGAATTTATTGACTGCTCTTGCCAAGCACTGAGACTCCCGCTGTGTATAGATGGTGCCGTGCGGCCTCCCGCTGTGTATAGATGGCGCCGTGCGGCCTCCCGCTGTGTATAGATGGCGCCGTATAGATGGCTACGTGCGGCCTCCTGCTGAGTATACGTGTATAGATGGCTATGTGCGGCCTCCTGCTGAGTATAGATGCCACACGGCGCTCCCCCCAGAGACAGCAGGAGGCCGCACAGCGCCATCTATACTCAGCGGGAACCCGCACATAGCCATCTATACACAGCAGGAGGCCGCACGGCGACATCTATACTCAGCGGGGGGCTGCACATAGCCATCTATACACAGCGGGGGGAGCACGTAGCCATCTATACACAGCGGGGGGCCACACGGCGCCATCTATACACAGCGGGGGACCGCACGTAGCCATCTATACACAGCGGGGGGCCGCACGTAGCCATCTATACACAGCGGGAGGCCGCACGGTGCCCCCCCCAGAGACATCAGGAGGCCGCACGGCGCCAACTATACTCAGCAGGAGGCCGCATACAGTCATACACACACACACAAACATATACAGACACGCATAAACACATTTGAAACACAAAAATACATACAAACAGACATCACACAATGACATCAGCCCACACACACACACACAGACAGACATCACACACACACCTGCCCACACACACACACCTGCCCACACACACACCTGCCCACACACACACACACACCTGCCCACACACACACACACACCTGCCCACACACACACACCTGCCCACACACACACACATACCTGTCCACACACACACACACACCTGCCCACACACACACACACACACTTGCCCACACACACACACACACACACCTGCCCACACACACACACACACACATACACACATATACACACACACACCTGCCCACACACACACACACACACACCTGCCCACACAGACACCTGCCCACAAACACACACACACCTGCCCACACACACACACCTGCCCACAAACACACACACATCTGCCCACACACACACACTCACCATCCCCCGGCTCCATTCCTCCTGCCTGCTCTCTCTCTTTTCCGGTGCAGCACTGCAGGCCGGGGCGCACGGCGTGAAGTCACAGCTAGGAGACACAGCCGCGCACAGGGCCGTGTCTCCTAGCAGTGACGCGGCCGGGCCAGCACAGGGAAGTTAACTGCTGCAGTGCTGGCCCGGCCGATGAAGAAGTAGCGGCGGCCGCTGCTGAGGGAGCGGTCCGGGGCCCCCCTCCCGCCACTGCTACTGCTATGTGCCGCGGCGGCCCGCACATATAATGAGGGCAATCCGGCATTAGACACCCCGCCTGGAGCCGCGGGCCCCCTGCAGGCTCGGGGCCCCGGGCGGTCGCCCGGATTGCCCTCATTATAATCCGCCTATGCTTCTGACCACATTCCGACTAGACGTGTCTGGCTCCACTCAATATGCTTGCATTGAGCAAGGCCGGATATGTCTAGTTGGGATGTGACCGTATGTATGCAAATCACATACTTGCTGTCACACGCCTGTGCTCCCGATGCTGGAGAATCCTTATAACGCGCACAGTACACATGCTGTGAGGATTCACATGTCTGCAGTCACATGGAGTGACTGCAGACTTGTGCCCCAAGGCCGGACAGCCCTTTAATAACACATAATCCCCTTGTAATATATGCAAGACTTTTGGCGCTTGGTTATTTCCAGGACTGAAGAACAGTGATGGGGACAGAACGATTGGTTATTAGATATACTTTGTCCCTATAACGTTACAAGGGGCAAAGTGCTGTAGATAAAGATGATTTTTGCTGCCATAAATGATTCGTTCCTGACGAATTAGTGTTTTGCTTGTTTATCGGGTGATCACTGGCACATTTACACGGGCTGATAATTGGGAATGATCATCAGCTTGTTTATATGCGCCATTTACTCTCCACTTCAGATCACATATGGTGTTAATAAATAACGGCATGCCAAGAGTTAACTCAGAATTCCCCAATGGGGTGCACATACTTTTTTTCAGTTTTTTGCCATTTGTTAATCAGTGCAAAAAGTTTCTGGTAAGGTTCGATGTTGACTTTTGAAGAATCCAGCTGAGGGTATGTTGTAAGGTCCCATTTATACAGTGCTTCTTCTTTGTTAAAATAAGCCACCGCCTCCTCTGCGTCTGCTATTCGCTTCTGTACAGTCCTCACATCTGTCACGTACTGAAACCAGGCACAATAAACACAGATAAGTAAAGAGTTAACCGGACTGCCTCCATTAAAGAAAATGAGTTAGACGCAACGCATTTCAGGCCTATTGGAACAACGAGTTTCAGGCCTATTGGACGCAATGCGTTTCAGGCCTATTGGACGCAACGCGTTTCAGGCCTATTGGACTCAAATAGTTTCAGGCCTATTGGACGCAATGCGTTTCAGGCCTATTGGACTCAAATAGTTTCAGGCCTATTGGACGCAACGTTTCAGGCCTATTGGACGCAATGTATTTCAGGCCTATTGGACGCAAATCGTTTCAGGCCTATTGGATGCAACGCGTTTCAGGCCTATTGGACGCAATACATTTCAGGCCTATTGGACGCAATGTATTTCAGGCCTATTGGACGCAACGATTTTCAGGCCTATTGGACGCAACGATTTTTAGGCCTATTGGACGCAACGCGTTTCAGGCCTATCGGACGCAAAGCATTTCAGGCCTATTGGACGCAACGCGTTTCAGGCCTATTGGAACAACGCGTTTCAGGCCTATTGGACTCAAATCGTTTCAGGCCTTTTGGACGCAACGCGTTTCAGGCCTATTGGACGCAATGAGTTTCAGGCCTATTGGACGCAAATTGTTTCAGGCCTATTGGATGCAACGCGTTTCAGACCTATTGGACGCAATGTATTTCAGGCCTATTGGACGCAAATCGTTTCAGGCCTATTGGATGCAACGCGTTTCAGACCTATTGGACGCAATACATTTCAGGCCTATTGGACGCAATGTATTTCAGGACTATTGGACGCAACGATTTTCAGGTCTATTGGACGCAACGATTTTTAGGCCTATTGGACGCAAAGCGTTTCAGGCCTATCGGACGCAATGCATTTCAGGCCTATTGGACGCAATGCGTTTCAGGCCTATTGGAACAACGCGTTTCAGGCCTATTGGACTCAAATAGTTTCAGGCCTATTGGACGCAAAGCGTTTCAGGCCTATCGGACGCAATGCATTTCAGGCCTATTGGACGCAACGCGTTTCAGGCCTATTGGACGCAAATTGTTTCAGGCCTATTGGATGCAACGCGTTTCAGACCTATTGGACGCAATGTATTTCAGGCCTATTGGACGCAAATCGTTTCAGGCCTATTGGATGCAACGCGTTTCAGACCTATTGGACGCAATACATTTCAGGCCTATTGGACGCAATGTATTTCAGGACTATTGGACGCAACGATTTTCAGGTCTATTGGACGCAACGATTTTTAGGCCTATTGGACGCAAAGCGTTTCAGGCCTATCGGACGCAATGCATTTCAGGCCTATTGGACGCAATGCGTTTCAGGCCTATTGGAACAACGCGTTTCAGGCCTATTGGACTCAAATAGTTTCAGGCCTATTGGACGCAATGCGTTTCAGGCCTATTGGACGCAACGCGTTTCAGGCCTAGTGGACGCTTTCATACGCCAGTGCTCAGGTGTGACGACTGCCACTGACCTGCCTTTGTTTGACTGCACTTCTGGTCAAGCACTAGGGACTGCCTCTATAAAGACTGTTCTGGATGATAATGGTGGTCAGTCGGGTTTATGTTTTTTTCATAGGTTTTTTTTGTATAGCAAAAATAATGCTGCAGTCAAGGGCGTAACTACAGTGCGTGCAGGGGTTGCAGTCGCATCTGGAGCTAAGGGGGGCCCAAAAGGTCTCTTTGACTCATATGAGAAGACCACTACTATTAAAGACCTGCAATAGTTGGGGGCCCTAATGGAGATTTTGCATTGAAGCTTCAGGTTACACTATTGGCTGTAGTCTCAATATTCTTGATTCTTGCCTTTAAAAAGGGATAGAACCCCCCCAAAAAAACAACATAAAAAAGGCCTAATGCAGCTCCAAACCGGAGTTAGGGAGCATTTTATAACTACTTCCCAGGAACGCTCGTTTAAGGATAATTGTGCAGTATAAATAGGCTGCCAATCACCGACGAATGGCCAAACACTTGTTCGTCGGGTGAAATGATCTTTTGTGTTGGACAAAAAAATTATCGTTCACGACAACCATGATGCGTTTTGGGTAAAAAGGATTTGTACAAATATGAACAGAGTCTTAAAGTAATGAAAATAAGAAGAGGGAAAACTATAACACAGCCTGTGACTATCATACCTGCTGCATCATATCCAGCTCAGAGCACTCTGCAAATTCTTCCATCCGACGCGAAAGTTTCTCCAGTTCCAGCATAAGCTTCTCTCTTTTCCCCAGCAGCTCGCCCTCTCCTTTACGCTTGGCGTTTTCAATCAGCTTTTAGAAAGGAACAGTTATCAAAAAACGCTCCCAGAGCACCCCCTGTTTAATTACCTGGACACTGCAGGGGGCTGCTGCTTCATTGGAGCTGGCACCCGAGACCCCATTTTCAGAAATTAGCCCACATACCTGGTCATTTTCATCAAACACTGGGTTGATATTTTTTGGCCACAGTAACACTGTTGAGTTCAGGATGATATCTTCAGGTACAAATAAATGAACGTCTAGAAGATAATTCATCCTCCGCTGACACTCCTAAAATTAAAAAAATGAAACTCACTCTGTATTAATGTATCTAGCATCTACAATCACAGGGGTTGCACCAATTATATTTTTTCCAAAAACTTAGGTTATAAAATGATACTGATGCTCCACAACTACAGTTCCCTCCATCGGTTTGTGTTCTTCCTGCTCTATGTGGACATGTGATTTCTGTAGCCAATCACTGGCTGTAGCAGGTTACCACCGTAGTCACTGATAGGCTGCAGCAATCACATGATCATGTTGGGGATCTCATCACTGAAACCTGGAGGGGGACTGGTAAGTATAGCTAGTATGACATGACCTATATATGGAAAAATACATATTAACCAGGACACAAGAAATAGCGGAATAATCCTATATATTATGTTTTACACGAATTATACCCAGGGACGTACGTACAGCATTGATGCAGTAATTGATGCAAAAGGAGCCACGACCAAGTATTGAGGCATTTACTGAACAGACATTTCAGATTTTAAAAACATTTTTCAAGCTGTTGTTATAAAGTATTCTAATTTACTGAGATAATGACTTTAGTGTTTTCATTGGCTGTAAGCCATAATCATCAACATTAACAGAAATAAACACGTGAAATAGATCCCTCTGTCTGTAATGACTCTATATAATATAGGAGTTTCACTTTTTGTATTGAAGAACTGAAATAAATTAACTTTTTGATGATATTCTAATTTAGTGAGATGCACCTGTATATTATATACTGGAATGTGATGATATTTTATAGTATCATAAGTAAAGTAATGTCAGATTCTTAACTTTTACTGTAGCATCAGCATCTATAACTCACTGTATGAAATCATAGCAGAAGTAGCACTTGACCTCGACCCCAAGGGCCCCTGAACGGCACATGGCAGCTAGAGGCCCATTACAGATTATTTTTTTCTATTGTGAAACCTCCTTGAATCCAGGATTTTACTCACTCTTCATTCTCCAATCTGTGATTTGTCACCAGTCTATCTAGTAATATATTTGCAAAGCTTTTTGCTTTGTCAGCCAGGCCTTGCTTTAAGTCATCGCAGTCGAGGTGTACCATGGTGAAGTAAGCGCGGGTGGGCAGTCCCATGATATCTCTGGCCAGGGTGTGAAATTGTTCTATAAACTGGAATACAAATATAAATCAGTCTCGTTTACCCTTGAGATTTCTGATTTGACCCTCAATTATTATCGGACACGTTGCACCCCTCGCTCTGTAGGACTTAGGACAGTATTGATTCTAATGGGAATGGTAAGAAAATGATTCCAGCAACTTAGTCCTCGTTGCTGCGTCCACCCGACTACAGCTGTGATCAGCTTATTGTCAAGGGACCCTTCAAATGAACCAAAGGGGGTCCCCATAAAGTGAACCTGTCAGGTTCTTCAGGCATGCCAAATTCCTGCATTGACATCCACGGTATATATCTGGCAAAAATGTTTCTACCTTAAAAAACTAAACTTTTTATGTGCCGGCCGTCATATGTAAATTGGGCATGTGAAATTAAGTATTATACACCTGTCTTGGGTATCCGAGCTCTGCTTCCTTCACTTCGGTCTGCTGCCCCGTGCTGTGCTCCACGTCAGGTTTTACAGGTTATCCTGTGTAGCTCAGTGACATAATCTCCTAAATCCTATTTATGGACAGTTAGGACACACACCTCGGTCTTAGGATTGAGTTTTTAGACTTTTGTTTGGTGTGCTCCACCTTCTGCGTTAACTTTCTTCCATTCCTACTGGGTTACGCTACATCCATCCTGCAGCTCCCAAGATTCCTGAGTGCCAATTCCTTGTTGCTCATGTGCCTTCCTGCTTACCACACCAACACCCGGGGTCCGTGTGGCCACCCGGACCTGAGGCTTAGAAGATCCACCTCACCAGGTGAGACTAAGATGCCATGATTTGGGTGTGATCACAGCATCTGAGGTGGGATTTGTTTGTGGGAAGTGACGTCCCGCTGGACTAGTCCTAGATAACTTGCATATGATGAACGGCACATAAGCAGTCGATTTTTACTAGAAACATCAAAGCCAGTGTTGCTGTGCAGGGATGAGTCAATTTAACATAATGACGGTTCGAGATAATAAGCAAGAAAGTCCAATATGTAAAAAAAAAACACATTATGATCAGACATACGTACCTCTGTGTATTCATCAAAACTGTGCTCCTCGGATAAGAAAGTTTCTACTTTCTCCGCGGCTGAACCATCCACCAGCCAGCTGAAGCTTTCAACTATCAAATAATATAACACAGAATTTATAGTTGTATCTAGACTCATCTTAATGTCGGGCGGAGAAAACTTTCAAAGAGGATTATACAGCTGATCGGACATGGATTTTTGAAAGCAAGTACTCTGGCTTCATCAGGTCTAAGAGATCAATTTGATAATCTACATTTATATGGTGAAATCTAGAGACAGATCCTCTTTGAAGTGCTTGTTAGACCAATGATATATAGTATTTCTGCATGATAATGTCTGATAGATGAGGATCACACCCCTGGGAACCCCTAACACTGAGTTCAATGGCTTTTGGAAAGGTATCAGGATCAAAGCGTCCACAGGAAGATCACGCTGCAAGCGCCGGCAGGAGATTTCTGATTGTGATTGTTCCATCCCTTTAATACTAGATTCACGTCCAGCTTCCCATATGTTCCATCGCTTTAATACTTACGATTCACGTCCAGCTTACTGTATGTACCATTCTTTTAATTATTCGCGGCCAGCTTACCGTATGTACCATCCCTTTAATGATTCACGGCCAGCTTACCGTATGTACTATCCTTTTAATGATTCGCGGCCAGCTTACCATATGTACCATCCTTTTAATGACTCACATCCTGCTTTACTTATGTACCATCCCTTTAATGACTCACATCCAGATTACCATATGTACCATCCCTTTAATAACTCACATCCAGCTTACCGTATGTACCATCCCTGTAATGACTCATGTCCAGCTTACCGTATGCACCATCCCTTTAATGATTCATGTCCAGCTTACAGTATGTACCATCCTTTTAATGATTCATGTCCAGTTTACCGTATGTACCATCCCTTTAATGACTCACATCCTGCTTATCATATGTACCATGCCTTTAATGACTCACATCCTGCTTACCGTATGTACCATCCCTGTAATGACTAATGTCCAGCTTACCATATGTACCATCCCTTTAATGACTCACATCCTGCTTACCGTATGTACCATCCCTTTAATGACTCACATCCTGCTTACCGTATGCACCATCCCTTTAATGACTCACATCCTGCTTACCGTATGTACCATCCCTTTAATGACTCACATCCTGCTTACCGTATGTACCATCCCTGTAATGACTCATGTCCAGCTTACCATATGTACCATCCCTTTAATGACTCACATCCTGCTTACCGTATGTACCATCCCTTTAATGACTCACATCCTGCTTACCGTATGTACCATCCCTTTAATGACTCACATCCTGCTTACCCTATGTACCATCCCTGTAATGACTCATGTCCAGCTTACAGTATGTACCATGCCTTTAATGATTCGCGGCCAGCTTACCGTATGTACCATCCCTTTAATGACTCAAATCCTGCTTACTGTATGTACCATCCCTATAATGATTCACGTCCAGCTTACAGTATGTACCATCCCTTTAATAACTCACGTCGAGCTTACCATATGTACCATCCCTTTAATGATTTACGTCCAGCTTACGTATGTACCATCCCTTTAATATCTCAAGTCGAGCTTACCGTATGTACCATCCCTGTAATGACTCACATCCTGCTTACCGTATGTACCATCCCTTTAATGACTCACATCCTGCTTACCGTATGTACCATCCCTGTAATGACTTATGTCCAGCTTACCGTATGTACCATGCCTTTAATGATTTGCGGCCAGCTTACCGTATGTACCATCCCTTTAAAGACTCATGTCCTGCTTACTGTATGTACCATCCCTATAATGATTCACGTCCAGCTTACAGTATGTACCATCCCTTTAATAACTCACGTCGAGCTTACCGTATGTACCATACCTTTAATAACTCACGTCGAGCTTACCGTATGTACCATCCCTTTAATATCTCAAGTCGAGCTTACCGTATGTACCATCTCTGTAATGACTCACATCCTGCTTACCGTATGTACCATCCCCTTAATGACTCACATCCTGCTTACCCTATGTACCATCCCTGTAATGACTCACGTCGAGCTTACCGTATGTACCATGCCTTTAATGATTCGCGGCCAGCTTACCGTATGTACCATCCCTTTATAGACTCACGTCCTGCTTACTCTATGTACCATCCCTATGATTCACGTCCAGCTTACAGTATGTACCATCCCTTTAATAACTCACGTCGAGCTTACCGTATGTACCATCCCTTTAATATCTCAAGTCGAGCTTACCGTATATACCATCCCTGTAGTGACTCACATCCTGCTTACCGTATGTACCATCCCTTTAATGACTCACATCCTGCTTACCGTATGTACCATCCCTGTAATGACTTATGTCCAGCTTACCGTATGTACCATGCCTTTAATGATTCGCGGCCAGCTTACCGTATGTACCATCCCTTTATAGACTCACGTCCTGCTTACTGTATGTACCATCCCTATGATTCACGTCCAGCTTACAGTATGTACCATCCCTTTAATAACTCACGTCGAGCTTACCGTATGTACCATCCCTTTAATATCTCAAGTCGAGCTTACCGTATATACCATCCCTGTAATGACTCACATCCTGCTTACCGTATGTACCATCCCTTTAATGACTCACATCCTGCTTACCCTATGTACCATCCCTGTAATGACTTATGTCCAGCTTACCGTATGTACCATCCCTTTAATGATTCGCGGCCAGCTTACCGTATGTACCATCCCTTTAATAACTCACGTCGAGCTTACCGTATGTACCATCCCTGTAATGATTCACGTCCAGCTTACCATATGTACCATCCCTTTAATGATTCACGTCCCGCTTACCGTAGGTTTGGAAATGCCTGAATGGCTGGTGTAGATTGTGGCTGACGGCCTCCTTCAGCTTCAGCGCAGCAGAATCAAAGATGTAATCAGGGAGTTTGGCCTCGATGATCTGAACCGTGTTACTACCAGAAAGCCACGGCTGCACCGTCTGAATGTTCTGGACAAAGAAGAACGTTCTATAAAGTGACATGAATACTGCAGAAGTCTCTAATATAAACCCCCTGAACAGCCACCTATTATGATATAAATAAATCAAAAACTCCATACAAAGCTCCATATCCTCAGCATAGACATAGAATAAAAGCTGCCATGCTGTGTATCCTCAGTGGCCACTAATGGGAGCTTAAAGGGCATCTGTCACCCCAAAAATTCAGATTTAACCACTTATACATTTAAAGCGCACCTGTCAGCAGGATTGAGCTCAGTAAAACACATACAATGTCAGGTGGGTGCCACTACACTGATTAAAATGATACCTTAGTTGATTAAATCCGTCCTGTGGTTCTTGTGTAACCTTTACTTTCAGTTTGGAGATAATGATATGCTCGTGCTCCGAGGTGGCCTGTGCGGGGCGCTCTATCTGGTGCTCTGCTTACATATTCATCTGTATGCTCTTATGACAGCTCACTGTGCCTTCACTGACCTGCCTCCTATTTTACATAATGCATCTAGTAGTGCGGGGCTAGGTAAAATAGGAGGCAGGTCAGTGGACAATCAGTGAGCTGTCATAAGAGCATACACATGAATATGTAAGCAGAGCACCAGATAGAGTGCCCCCACACGCCGCCCCGGAGCATAAGCGTATCATTATTTCCAAACTGAAAGTAAAGATTACACAAGAACCACAGGACGAATTTAATCAACTAAGGTATCATTTTACTCTGTGTAATGTCGCCCTCTTGACAGTGTATGTGGTTTACTGAACACACTCCTGCTGACAGGTGCACTTTAATAGGGGACTGGAGTGGAGAGCCATCCCTTCATGGGGGCCCACCGGAGGATTCTCCAGTTCTCCTGTTGGCCAGTCCGAGCCTGTAAAAGTGTTCATGCTATCCAACTCTTCTACTTATAATTCTCATATATTTTTGCAATGTGTATTACAGAGTCAATATACTCGTTGTCCTATCCCTGCATGGGGGCCCACCGGAGGATACTGCTGCGGACGCTCATATACTAGGTGACAGCCAATAGCAATTGTAAATCAGCCGGTACAATATTTTTTTTTTGCTGTGATATTCCAAAATGGTGGCAGCAAATTTCCAATTTTTTTTACTGCAGTTTTTACCTGTGAGCCACACATGTACCTACTATAAAAAGTAAGTTGTCAGCATAGAAAAAAAATCCTGATACCTGAAGGGTCTTGGAGATCGGAGTTAATATAAATAGTACAACTTCTTCTACGTCCTGGCAGCTTGGATAGAAATCCATTTTCTCGTCATCAAATGTAAGTTGCATTTTGAAGACTGGTAAAAATTGCACGTCTATCAGGTCAAATAAACGGACATAAGTTTCTACAGTTTCCTGCAGAAGGTCTCTCACCTGTGGGGGGAGAAATCAGCAAGTATATATTAGTGTTTATAAGGAGAAAAAATACATGACTACGAGAGTGGTGCAGAAAACAGGGAGACGGACTGGGCCATAAGAGAAGAAAGCTGAGTGACAACATTTACTGTGGGTGGGAACTCCTTAATCCCTTCAGGACCGGATAATTGTTTGTTTTGCATTTTTTCCTTCCCTTCTTCAAAAAGCCATACATTTTTTAATTTTTCCATTGATATAGCTGCAAGAGGCTATGTAGTATGCTGTAGCTTAAACCCTTCCCAACATATGACATACTGTTATGCCATATGTCATGTTCCTGTAGATGTGCAAAATTTGGACCTGGGCCCCCAACCGCATGTTGGTCAGATGTATGGGCCCTTGTAGCGTTCTAGATCCGATAATGATGCGTGTGTTCGCCCCTGCCTTGGATGTTTCCCATCGTAGCCCCATCCTATAATAATGTCTCTCATTCTAGGCTCCTTCCTGGTATAATGTTCCCCATCCTGCGCCCCTTCCTGTTATAATATCCCCTATCCTGGGCCTCTTCCTGTTATAATATCCACCTTCTGTGTATAATACCCCCCATCCTGAGCCCCTTTCAGCAATAATGTCCCAATCCTGGGCTCCTTCCTGGTATAATGTTCTTGGTCCTGGGTCTCTTACTGTAATAATGTCCCCCATCCTGGCCCCTTCCTGTAACAATGTCCCCCATCCTGGTATAATGTCCCACATCCTATAACAATGTCCCCCATCCTAGGCCCCATTCTGGTATAATGACCTCCATCCTTGTGCCCTTCCTGGTGTAATGTCCTTCATCCTGGCCCATGTCATGGTATAATGACCCCCATTCTGGTATAATGCTCCCTATCCTGGGCCGCTTCCTTGTACAATGCCCCCCATCCTGAACCCCTCCCTTGTATAATGCTCCCCTTCCTTGTAAAATGCTCCCCATCATGAACCCCTTCCTTGTATAATGCTCCCCATCATGCGCCCCTTCCTTGTATAGTGCTCCCCATCCTGCGCCCCTTCCTTGTGTAATGCTCCACATCTTGCGCCCCTTCCTTGTATAATGCTCCCCATCTTGCGCCCCTTTCTTGTGTAATGCTCCCCATCCTGCGCTCCATCCTTGTGTAATGCACCTCATCCTAGGCTACTTCCTTGTATAATGCTCCCCATCTTGCACCCCTTCCTTGTGTAATGCTCCCCATCCTGCGCCCCTTCCTTGTATAATGCTCCCCATCATGCGCCCCTTCCTTGTATAATGCTCCCCATCCTGCGCCCCTTCCTTGTATAATGCTCCCCATCATGCGCCCCTTCCTTGTATAATGCTTCCCATCCTGCGCCCCTTCCTTGTGTAATGCTCCCCATCCTGCGCCCCTTCCTTGTATAATTCTCTCCATCTTGCGCCCCTTCCTTGTGTAATGCTCCCCATCCTGTGCCCCTTCCTTGTGTAAAGCTCCTCATCCTAGGCTACTTCCTTGTATAATGCTCCCCATCCTGGGACCCTTCCTTGTCTAATTCCCCCCATCCTGGGCACCTTCCTTGTATAATGCTCCCCATCCTGGGACCCTTCCTTGTCTAATTCCCCCTATCCTGGGCCCTTTCCTTGTATAATGCTCCCCATCCTGGGCCCCTTCCTTATATAATGCTCCCCATCCTGGGCCCCTTCCTTGTCTAATGCTCCCCATCCTTGGCCCTTTCCTTGTATAATGCTCCCCATCCTTGGCCCTTTCCTTGTATAATGCTCCCCATCCTGGGCCCCTTCCTTATATAATGCTCCCCATCCTTGGCCCTTTCCTGGTATAATGTTCTGTCGTTCTTTTCCAATACATTAAATAAACAAAAATAAATGATTCTTCTTACCTTCTTCCGCTCCCACGACATGCGACGTCTTCTTCTGTAGCTGATTTCAGTGTGCCGGCACGGGCAGCGCATGACGTCACTTCCATGTGTCACTCGTGACTGGCACGCCGACATCAGCTACCGGCCTTTGATTGTCTGGCGGCATGCATTGCAGCTCAGGGACCCGGCATGTCCCTGCGCAGCAATATACTTCAGCCGGATGTGCGTCCTCAGACTGTGGATGTGCCATAAATATATGAGATGGGAATACCACTCTGAGTCTATGTTTGACCCAGAGATACAATAATGAACATGAATCCTTATATATCACGGATCTTGCAGCCGCCTTTGCCTGGTTGGACATAAGTGTCGAGACGCAGTTATAAAAGGAATCCAATTTGTCCGCTTTAATCAACTGCAGGGCATCTTGATTGGCAAATAGATTGATCACTTTGGGGTACCAAGTGTTCAGCAACTTATCTTCTGTCTTGGCACAAGCCAAGGATACGCTGTTCCTCAGGGATTCACATTCTACAGGACCCCTGGACCTGACAAAGAATAAAGCACTTTATCATATTAAACCTGACAGGGCACACCTGTGAAGTGAAGACCATTTCCGGTGACTACCTCTTGAAGCTCATCAAGAGAATGCCAAGAGTGTGCAAAGCAAATGTGGCACCCCAGGGGTCTGGTTTTCCACAGTAATGTAATGTTATGTCTGAGAGCAGGTGGGAGGTCCTTTGGTCAGGGATCCTGTGCATGCCACACCTCCTGCCCAGTCTTGGGAGGGGAAGAACTTCCCCTGTATAAACCCGGGGCTGAGGCAGGGTGAGTCAGACAAGGAGAGTGGAGACAAGAAGCAGCATAGGAAACAGCAGAGTTACAAGGAGTCAGGGGCTGGCAGCTGCAGAGCTCGCCCTGACTAAGAAGATTCTTTACCGGACCCGGAGTCCGAGGCTGTGGGGACTAACTCCTACCCAGCAGCAGAATCCGTCAGGCAGGGGATTTCAGGTCCTCTGGCCCAGAAGCCCGAAGGCACGGTCACACGCGTGGGACCAGCACCGCCATCGTGGAGCGGAAGCCATTAGAAGGCCCCGAGTCACCGGCCATACGGGTGAGCACCACACGGTACACTCAGGGACGTGGGCTACTTACATCAGCTTCTAGCAAGGTAGCCAGAAGAGTACAGTCAGTTTGGGAGGCCTACAACTACGCCTGGCCAGGGGAGATCCCATCTGCTCAAAGACTGACCAGGCCCCGTTTGCTAGCAAGTACTCCGGGAGGGTCTGTCGTTGTTACCCGTAAAGACCCTGAACTACACCGTACCGTCTCTGAGTGGTTCCTGCTACCCCCATCATCCACGTCGGCTGCCCTGAGGCCATACCCCTCCCGTTGGGGGTTATACTATCACGCTGCACAATCCTACCACCAGCCTCAGCGGTCTGCCCTGCAGCAGCAGCTTCCTGGCTGCACTCAACGGGTGGCGTAGTCATCAACTATTTACTACTAATAGACTGCCGTCTAGTTTGACTCCCTGGGCACGGACCGGGTCACCGCCACGAGACTACAACCCTCCACTGATCCGGCTCCGGGTAGGCTCCCGCATGCGCAACGCAGCGCGACACAGGCCCAGGGGCGCGTCAACTTTGGCGTAGTCGGCAGGATTTCGTGCCCGCAACCACCGGGTACTGCGTGCCTGAAAAGCAAAGACTGTTCAAACTTACCATCCGCGAAGTTTTCCCGCCATCCGGCGCCATCTTCGACCTTCTTCCCGCCATCCGTGGAGTTTTCCCGCCATTGGACGCCATCTTGAGGACGCCGTGCGGGAAGAAGAGGGGCGTGGACTCCGAAAGCGCGCGAGAACTGAAGCCCCGCCTCACGTCCGGACGTTGCGTAAGGTCCTGGAAGGAGCCCAGCAGACTCCGACGTCACAGGAGCGCGACGGAAGGTCCTCAACCCTGACGATCCACTGCGGAGCCGCGGCCTATGGAAGAGGATCATCGCAAGGTAGGCCACGGTCCACTAGGGGGAAGGAAGATGTCGGATACGGAGGAGAGCTTCACTGCCTCAACCCCCGCCAGCGCTACCGCTGCTGCAGTTATGCCCTTCACCATGCCCTATATCCCGGGAGCAGCTTGGCTACCCCAGTACTCAGGGGAGTCACATACCCTGCATGACTTTAGAGAAAAGCTGGATAGCCTCTTCCAGGTGTACCCCCTCACAGAAGAGCAAAAAGTGAGCATCCTGGTGGCCCAACTAACCGGGGCAGCCAAAAGGGAAGTAAAATCCTGGCCACCTGGGAGGAAGACTGTCGCAGGGATACTAACCCGGCTGAAGGACACCTTTGATACCCGCACCTCAGCCGAGATTAAGCTTAGATTCTACGGGTGCAAGCAGCGAGCGCATGAGAGTATAAGGGACTATGCACTAAACCTACAAGAGGCCCTGAGGGCCATAAAGCAGACCGACCCTGATGGGGTGGGAAACGAGGACAGGCTATTGACTGAACAATTTATAGAGGGTTTATATTGCAATGCCCACCGAACCCAGTTGCGGGCAATGGCCTTACAGGATCCCCATCTGGACTTTGCACAGTTCAAGGATAGAGCTATCCGGGTGCTCCGAGAACCAGCACCGGGTGGCGTTGTTACCCACAGGCGCCCAGCTATCACTTACCACCAGGAGGCGGCGCCCTTGTCGGCAGGGCCTGTGAGAGCTGATGCGCAGGCTTTGGACAATGACCCGGCTCCAGACCTACACCATCAGGTCCAAGAGCTAGCTAAGAGCGTTGCTGCGCTAACCCGAACTGTGCAGTCTTTACAGGTTTCCACCCCAGGGAAGATCCAGCTGGCATCCGGACCGGAGGACATCCCGTGGCGTCGACCAAGGAGGACCCCACCGGCCAGAGGAAGACCCAGTGACCGATACAGCGAGGACGGACGACCCATCTGCCGCCGCTGCAATCAACCCGGACATATGGAAAGGTACTGTTCTTTAAACGGGCACAACCTGGGGTAGAGGGCCAACCCCCAGGAAAAAGATCACCAGGCCCATCGAACTGGCGCGACAGATATGTGGGAGGACGTCCAGTCTTGCCTGTGGTACTGGATGGCATTCCCATGAGTGCCCTACTGGATACCGGGTCACAGGTCACCACCATCCCGTACGTGCTCTTCAAGCAGTACTGGAATGACTCGGATATTACCCGCTACCCTGACGACGACTTGAGTATCATCGCCAGCAATGGCCAGCCCGTGCCACAGATCGGATTTAAAGAGGTGACCCTCAAAATCGGTAGAGTCGAACTGGCCGCACAGGGACTGATCATTGTAGATATTGATAAACATGAGAGTCACCCAAAAATAACTCTAGGAACTAACGTAATTGAAAATTGTCTTGCAGAGGTGATTTTCCTTTTACAGCAGGTTGCCAAGAACGCCAGCTCCGGCGAGCAGCGGGTGCTCCAGAAAGAGATCCGGGCACTGATGCAACGGCAACAAGTGGAACTCTCCGGCGGTGAGATTGGTAGCGTAAGAATGTGTGACCCTTTTCCTATTGCCATGCCCCCAAAAAGTGAAATGATGATTTGGTGCTGGGCAGCTATTGGTCTGAGAGGTAGAGATTACCAGGCAATGGTAGAACCAGTTTACTCAGACAGTAGGCCCACCATTTTGACAGCACGGGGGGTGGTCAATATACGCCATGGGAGGGTGCCCATTCGCATAATAAATATCGGGGAGAGGGAAGTGTACCTGCCCCGGTATGCCACGCTAGCCAAATTATATACCACTAATCAAAATTCTATACAATCTGTGGAACCCTTGCCTCCATCTCACCCGGAGGAAGGTAACGGCTCTAAGAAAGACATGGAGGACTGGTGTCAGCAACTACATTTGGGTACTGATTCCACTCCCTCACATCAGAAACAAGGAGTCTATCGGGTGGTTCAAGAGTATGAGAGAGTGTTTAGTAAACACCCGTTAGACTTCGGGCGAGTCAAGGGGGTAGAACACCGCATCCCCACGGGAGATCATCCTCCCATAAAAGAGAGGTATCGACCCGTACCCCCTGCACATTACCAACACGCCAAGGGGATGCTTAGAGACATGAAGGAGGCTGGGGTAATCCGGGATAGCTGTAGCCCCTGGGCAGCCCCACTAGTTTTAGTCAAAAAGAAAGACAACACCATGAGGATGTGTGTAGATTACCGGAAAATCAACCGTATCACACACAAGGATGCGTACCCCTTACCAAGGATAGAGGAGTCATTGGCTGCTTTAAGATCTGCTAACTTCTTCTCTACCTTGGATCTCACTAGCGGGTACTGGCAGGTTCCTGTAGCAGAGGCGGACCGGGAGAAGACCGCATTCACCACCCCGATGGGACTTAGCGAGTTCACCTGCATGCCGTTCGGACTCTGCAACGCCCCAGGAACCTTCCAACGATTAATGGAGTGCTGTCTGGGCCACAGAAACTTCGAGACGGTCCTGTTGTACCTGGACGATGTCATCGTATACTCCAAAACTTATGAGGACCACCTGAAACACCTGGCGGAGGTGTTCGAAGCTCTGGCGAGTTACGGCCTAAAGGTGAAACCCTCCAAGTGTCACCTCCTGAAACCAAAGGTGCAATACCTGGGACACGTGGTGAGCGCTGACGGAGTGGCTCCCGACCCCGATAAGATCACCGCAATTAAGGGATGGCCAAGCCCCTCCAGCGTAAAAGAAGTGCGGCAGTTCCTAGGGTTGGTAGGCTACTACCGAAGGTTTATTCCCGGTTTCACCAAAAAGGCAGCGCCTATGCAGGACCTCCTGATAGGCCAGTCCCGAAAGGCCAAGAACCAGAAGCCGCCCTTCAAATGGGAAGAGCTAGAAGAAGAGTCCTTCCGCCAGCTGAAGATGGCCCTCACGGGGGATGAAATCTTGGCGTACCCGGACTATAGCCAGCCCTTCATCCTCTACACCGACGCCAGTAACATCGGGCTAGGAGCCGTACTGTCCCAGATTCAGCAGGGGAGAGAACGAGTAATCTCCTATGCCAGCCGAAAACTGCGACCCACCGAAAGGAACCCCGAGAATTACAGCTCATTTAAGCTAGAGTTCCTGGCCGTGGTATGGGCAGTCACCGAGCGCTTTAGGCATTACCTCGCTTCTTCCCGGTTCACCGTATACACGGATAACAACCCGTTGACACACCTGGACACGGCAAGACTCGGTGCCCTGGAGCAGAGGTGGATGGCCCGTCTGTCCAACTACGAGTTCACAATCAAATACCGGGCAGGACGCTCCAATACTAACGCGGATGCCCTGTCCAGGATGCCCAACCTGCCGGACGAAGGAGAAGATCCGGAGGGACTGGAAGAAGTTGAACTCCCTGCGTTCCACCGTCATGGGACTATCCAGTATTCCCACCGGGTAAGGGGTAAGCAGGCTGCTACGTTGAACCCCTTACCCCACTACAACTGGGCGGAAACGCAAGACAGCGACCCTGCCGTCCGACTGGTGAAGGAGATGCTGACTCGGCCGGAGGCTCGCCTTGAACCAGACGCTCCGGAGGAAGCCAAACAACTATGGGCGGAGAAGAGTCGACTATTCCTTTACAAGGGGAAGTTGTGCCGCAGAATGGTCAACTCCCGGACGCATGAACTACTCTGGCAAGTAGTGGTGCCACGAAGAGACGCAGCCATGGTGATGGAGGCATACCACGACGGAGCTGGACACTTCGGGTGGAAAAAGCTGGAGTTCCTGCTGCGCGAGCGGTTCCACTGGGTAGGCATGAGGGGAACCATCGAGAAGTGGTGCAGAGACTGTGGCCCGTGCAATCTGAGAAGGAAGGACCGGGCCAGCCAGAAGACTCCCCTGCAGTCCATCGTCACCCGGCAACCGTTGGAACTGGTAGCCTTGGATCATGTAAAACTGACCCCAAGCAGAAGTGGCTACGTCTACGCGTTAACCATCGTGGATCATTACTCCCGGTTCTTGGTTGTCGTCCCCGTCAAGGACTTAACGGCTCAAACAGCAGCTAGAGCCTTCCAGCAGCACTTCTGCCGTCCACACGGGTACCCGGACCAAGTGCTGACGGACCACGGACCTGCCTTTGAAGCGGAGGTCTTCCAGGAATTCTGCAATCTGTATGGCTGCCGGAAGATAAGGACGACACCCTACCATCCGCAAACTAATGGACTTTGTGAAAAAATGAACCAGGTGGTAATGGATCTTCTAAAAACATTGCCCCTGGAAGAACGCAGTCTGTGGCCTGAGAAGTTGCCCGATCTGGTGGACCTATACAACCACATCCCGGTAGGTTCCACCAACTGTACCCCGGCTTACCTAATGAGGGCGAGACCTGGTAAGTTACCTGTTGACCTGGAAATGGGAGTCCTGACACCTGAGGACACTTCACCAGAAACAGACTGGGACACAGAGAGGCAGCAGCAGTACCGGAGAGTACAAGAGAGCGTGGAGCGAAGTCTCTGTCAGGCTAGGGAAAGACAAGAGAAGACTTACAACCAGTATGCTCCCGCTGTTCCCCTGGTACCCGGAGAGCAGGTCTTGAAGAGGAAAAGACGGCTCCACAAGTTGGATGACCAGTGGGAGAAGGACCCGTACACCGTACTGCCCTCAAGCCACGAGAACCCGAAGGTCTGTACCATCAGTAAAGACGGAGGGGAAACCACAGCCATTGTATCCCGGGACCACCTGAAGAAGTGTCCCGAACAACTGAGGAACCCTGAAGAAGAACAAGAAGACCATCGACCCGTAGAGGAAAGGGAAGATATGGTTAGTACCGTGCTCGGGGACTTCCCTCGGTCTTGGACTCAAGTCAATGGTGCAGTTGTGGTACCCATACTCACCTTCCTCCAACCATCATCCCAAGAACCTACGGAGCAACGGGTAGAGCTGGAAGAACAGCCGGTCCAGGAGGCAGAAGACTCCACACGAGTAGAACAGGAGAATCAACCCTCTGCTTATAGTGAGCCTGCCGTACCCCTAGTGAGACAAAGAGCCGGTAGACAGCTGCCCAGTTTACCCTTGACAGCTCCTACACCCTGTAGTTCAGGGCCAGACAGTCAGCTCCGTAGGTCCACTAGGGCCACTAGAGGCCAGTTACCCGCACGCTGGAGAATTTGAAGTGTAAAAATAGTTTTATTTATGTTTATCTGTGTATTGTTGCTTGTGTATAATTTTGTGTTTCCAGTTGTTTTTAGGAAACCTTGGTGGATTTACCGGGAATCCTTGTATATAGTTGGAGCGTAACCCAGGATGGACTAGAGACTGTTAAGGACTCGGGGTAGGACAGACCCCTACCTGGTTACGTCTCCCTGTGTTGGTGAAATGGACACCTTTGCTTTTCTTCAAAGACTGCATCCGGTTGCGGACACGCCGTAACCATCTTATGTGTTTTTCTTATAGTATTGTTATTGTTATACTTTGTTATGTTTTTCTAAATGTGTTTAGTCCCGGAGTACTAAATTTCACTAGGGGGGAATGTGGCACCCCAGGGGTCTGGTTTTCCACAGTAATGTAATGTTATGTCTGAGAGCAGGTGGGAGGTCCTTTGGTCAGGGATCCTGTGCATGCCACACCTCCTGCCCAGTCTTGGGAGGGGAAGAACTTCCCCTGTATAAACCCGGGGCTGAGGCAGGGTGAGTCAGACAAGGAGAGTGGAGACAAGAAGCAGCATAGGAAACAGCAGAGTTACAAGGAGTCAGGGGCTGGCAGCTGCAGAGCTCGCCCTGACTAAGAAGATTCTTTACCGGACCCGGAGTCCGAGGCTGTGGGGACTAACTCCTACCCAGCAGCAGAATCCGTCAGGCAGGGGATTTCAGGTCCTCTGACCCAGAAGCCCGAAGGCACGGTCACACGCGTGGGACCAGCACCGCCATCGTGGAGCGGAAGCCATTAGAAGGCCCCGAGTCACCGGCCATACGGGTGAGCACCACACGGTACACTCAGGGACGTGGGCTACTTACATCAGCTTCTAGCAAGGTAGCCAGAAGAGTACAGTCAGTTTGGGAGGCCTACAACTACGCCTGGCCAGGGGAGATCCCATCTGCTCAAAGACTTACCAGGCCCCGTTTGCTAGCAAGTACTCCGGGAGGGTCTGTCGTTGTTACCAGTAAAGACCCTGAACTACACCGTACCGTCTCTGAGTGGTTCCTGCTACCCCCATCATCCACGTCGGCTGCCCTGAGGCCATACCCCTCCCGTTGGGGGTTATACTATCACGCTGCACAATCCTACCACCAGCCTCAGCGGTCTGCCCTGCAGCAGCAGCTTCCTGGCTGCACTCAACGGGTGGCGTAGTCATCAACTATTTACTACTAATAGACTGCCGTCTAGTTTGACTCCCTGGGCACGGACCGGGTCACCGCCACGAGACTACAACCCTCCACTGATCCGGCTCCGGGTAGGCTCCCGCGTGCGCAACGCAGCGCGACACAGGCCCAGGGGCGCGTCACAGTCATCAAAGCAAAAGGTGGCTACTTTGAAGAACCTAGAATATAAGACATATTTTCAGTTGTTTCACACTTTTTTGTTAAGTATATAATTCCACATGTGTTAATTCATAGTTTTGATGCCTTCAGTGTGAATGTACAATTTTCATAGTCATGAAAATATAGAAAAATCTTTAAATGAGAAGGTGTGTCCAAACTTTTGGTCTGTACTGTATATACACATATATACAGTATATATATACACACACATATACAGTATACATATATATACACATATACAGTATACATATATAAGCACACACATATACAGTATACATATATACACACATATATACAGTATACATATATACACACATACAGTATACATATATGTATATACACATACAGTATACATATATACACACATATACAGTATACATATATACACACACACATACAGTATACAT
Source organism: Phyllobates terribilis (assembly GCF_046119375.1). Taxonomy (NCBI): domain Eukaryota; kingdom Metazoa; phylum Chordata; class Amphibia; order Anura; family Dendrobatidae; genus Phyllobates; species Phyllobates terribilis. The sequence goes on along the minus strand of NW_027362768.1, from coordinate 353,317,710 downwards.
ATATATACACACATACAGTATACATATATACACACACACATACAGTATACATATATACACACATATACAGCATACATATATACACCCATATACAGCATACATATATACACCCATATACAGCATACATATATACACACATATACAGTATACATATATACACACACACATACAGTATACATATATACACACATATACAGTATACATATATATACACACACATACAGTATACATATATACACACATATACACAGTATACATATATATACACATATACAGTATACACATATATACACATATACAGTATACACATATACAGTACAGACCAAAAGTTTGGATACACCTTCTCATTTAAAGATTTTTCTGTATTTTCATGACTATGAAAATTGTACATTCACACTGAAGGCATCAAAACTATGAATTGACACATGTGGAATTATATACTTAGCAAAAAAGTGTGAAACAACTGAAAATATGTCTTATATTCTAGGTTCTTCAAGGTAGCCACCTTTTGCTTTGATGACTGCTTTGCACACTCTTGGCATTCTCTTGATGAGCTTCAAGAGGTAGTCACCGGAAATGGTTTTCACTTCACAGGTGTGCCCTGTCAGGTTTAATAAGTGGGATTTCTTGCCTTATAAATGGGGTTGGGACCATCAGTTGTGTTGTACAGAAGTCTGGTGGATACACAGCTGATAGTCCTACTGAATAGACTGTTAGAATTTGTATTATGGCAAGAAAAAAGCAGCTAACTAAAGAAAAACGAGTGGCCATCATTACTTTAAGAAATGAAGGTCAGTCAGTGCGAAAAATTGGGAAAACTTTGAAAGTGTCCCCAAGTGCAGTTGCAAAAACCATCAAGCGCTACAAAGAAACTGGCTCACATGAGGACCGCCCTAGGAAAGGAAGACCAAGAGTCACCTCTGCTTCTGAGGATAAGTTTATCCGAGTCACTAGCCTCAGAAATCGCAGGTTAACAGCAGCTCAGATTAGAGACCAGGTCAATGCCACACAGAGACCTAGCAGCAGACACATCTCTTCAACAACTGTTAAGAGGAGACTTTGTGCAGCAGGCCTTCATGGTAAAATAGCTGCTAGGAAACCACTGCTAAGGACAGGCAACAAGCAGAAGAGACTTGTTTGGGCTAAAGAACACAAGGAATGGACATTAGACCACTGGAAATCTGTGCTTTGGTCTGATGAGTCCAAATTTGAGATCTTTGGTTCCAACCACCGTGTCTTTGTGCGACGCAGAAAAAGTGAACGGATGGACTCTACATGCCTGGTTCCCACCGTGAAGCATGGAGGAGGAGGTGTGATGGTGTGGGGGTGCTTTGCTGGTGACACTGTTGGGGATTTATTCCAAATTGAAGGCATACTGAACGAGCATGGCTACCACAGCATCTTGCAGCGGCATGCTATTCCATCCGGTTTGCGTTTAGTTGGACCATCATTTATTTTTTAACAGGACAATCTCCTCAAGCACACCTCCAGGCTGTGTAAGGGCTATTTGACCAAGAAGGAGAGTGATGGGGGGCTACGCCAGATGAGCTGGCCTCCACAGTCACCAGACCTGAACCCAATCGAGATGGTTTGGGGTGAGCTGGACCGCAGAGTGAAGGCAAAAGGGCCAACAAGTGCTAAGTATCTCTGGGAACTCCTTCAAGATTGTTGGAAGACCATTTCCGGTGACTACCTCTTGAAGTTCATCAAGAGAATGCCAAGAGTGTGCAAAGTAGTCATCAAAGCAAAAGGTGGCTACTTTGAAGAACCTAGAATGTAAGACATATTTTCCGTTGTTTCACACTTTTTTGTTAAGTATATAATTCCACATGTGTTAATTCATAGTTTTGATGCCTTCAGTGTGAATGTACAATTATCATAGTCATGAAAAAACTGAAAAATCTTTAAATGAGAAGGTGTGTCCAAACTTTTGGTCTGTACTGTATATACACACATATACAGTATACATATATACACACAGATAAAGTATACATACAGTACAGACCAAAAGTGGTTGCCACAGTAATAGAAATATTATGTCTGAGAGCAAGTGGGAGGATTCTCTGGTCAGGAGCCCTAAGCATGCAACACTTCCTGCCCAGACCTGGGAGGGGAGGAATCTGCCCTTATAAACTGGGTCTGGGGCGGGATTAGGTTAGTTAGAGCTTGGAGACGGAAAGATACAGCAGGAGCTCTGTAGGAACAGTAGCTGAAGACCAGGGGCTGGAGCTGAGCGGAGCTCGCCCTGGCTGAGGACACTACAACCGGACACCGGAGTCCGAGGCTGTGGGGACTGATATACACCCAGCAGCAGAAACCAGCCGGCAGGGGATTCCAGGTCCTCTGGCCATAGAAGCCCGGTGGCTCAGTCACAAGAAAGGGGCCAGCGCCGCCATCCAGGAGCGGAGGCTAACAGAAGGCCCCAAGTCACCAGCCATACGGGTGAGCACCACACGGTATACTCAGGGACGTGGGCTATTTGTAACCGCTTACAGCAAGGTAGCCAGGAAAGAGTGCAGATAGACGGGGAGGCCTACAACTCCGCCTGGCCAGGGGAGATCCTGCTTGCTCACAGACTGACCAGGCCTCTACTGCTAACCAGTACTCCCGGGAGGGTCTGCTTTATACCATCAGTAAAGACCCTGAACTGCACCACACGTCTCTGTGTTTCATCGCCGCACCAGCACCATTAGTACTGGGACGCTCACACCATCACTCCCATCATCCACACTAGCTGCCCTGAGGCAATACTTCTGAGTTATCCCATACTTGGCTCCGCTTACAACATCAGCCTCAGCGGTCTGCAGCGCAGCGGCGGTCCCCACTGACCGCACTCCACAGGTGGCGTAGTCGGACATTTGTTATTACACTAAGACTGCCACTGGTTTGACCACCCTGAGCCACAGACCGGGTCGCCGCCACACTGAGACTACCACCCCCAGCATCCCACCAGAGGCCCGGTTCCGGGTTCCCCACGCGGCCCAGGGGGCGCGTCAATTTTGGCGTAGTCGGCAGGATTTCATGCCTGCAACCACCGGGTACTGCGTGTCTGAAAAAAGACTTTTGTACTTACCTGTGGCGAAGTTTCTCGCCGTCCGGAGTTGTTTCCTGCCATCGGACGCCATCTTGGGTCGTTTCCCGCCATCTTCTGCCGTCTTTCCGCCATCCGCAGCCACTTCCCGCCATCGGACGCCATCTTCGGGAAGCCGCACGGGAAGAAGAGGGGCGTGGACGCCGAAAGCGCGCGAGATCCGAAGCTCCGCCCCACGCACTGACGCTTGCCAAGGTCCTGGAAGGGAGGAAGAGCGACGCTGACGTCATCGGAGCGTCCTCTACCCCGACGAGTGACTGCGGAGCCGCGGCCTACGGAAGAAGAGCATCGCAAGGTAGGCCACGATCCACTAGGGGGGAAGGAGGATGTCGGATACCGAGGGGAGCTCCACCGGCCTCCAGCGCAACCGCTGCAGCGGTCATGCCATTTACCATGCCCTATATCCCGGGGGCAACCTGGCTACCCCAGTACTCAGGGGAGTCACATACCCTAAGTGACTTTAGGGAAAGATTGGATAGCCTCTTCCAGGTATACACCCTCACAGAAGAGCAAAAAGTAAGCATCCTGGTGGCCCAGTTAATCTGGGCAGCCCAAAGGGAGGTAAAGTCCTGGTCACCTGGGAAGAAGAGGACTGTCAGAGAAATACTAGCCCGGCTGAAAGACACATTTGATACCCGAACCTCAGCCGAAATAAAGCTCAGATTTTACGGGTGCAAACAGCGGGCACATGAAAGTATAAGAGACTATGCTCTAAACCTACAAGAGGCCCTGAGAGCCATTAACCAGGCAGACCCTGACAGCGTGGGAAATGAAGACAAGCTGTTGACCGAACAATTTATTGAGGGTCTACTGTGCAATGCCCACCGAACCCAGTTGCGGGCAATGGCTTTACAGGACCCTGACCTGGACTTTGCACAGTTCAAGGACAGAGCCATCCGGGTGCTCCGAGAGCCGGCACCAGGTGGCGCTGTGACCCACAGGTGCCCTGCTATCACTTATCACCAGGACGTGGCGCCCTTGTCTGCAGGGCCTGTGGGAGCTGATGCGCAGGCTTTGAATAATAACCCGGCTACAGACCTGCACCATCAGGTCCAAGAGCTGACTAAGAGCGTTGCCGCGCTAACCAGAACTGTGCAGTCTTTGCAGGTCTCTTCTCCAGGAAAGATCCAGCTGGCATCCGGACCAGAGGACGTCCCGTGGCGCCGACTGAGGAAGGCCCCACCGGCCAGAGGAAGACCCAGCGACAGATACAACGAGGACGGACGACCCATCTGCCGCCGCTGCAATCAACCCGGACATATGGCAAGGTACTGTCATTTAAACTGGCACAACCTGGGGTAGAGGGCCAACCCCCAGGCTTAAGATCATCAGGCCCATCGAACTGGCGTGACAAATACGTAGGGGGACGTCCGGTCTTGCCTGTGGTACTGGACGGCATTCCTATGAGTGCCCTACTGGAAACCGGGTCACAGGTCACCACCATCCCGTACGTGCTCTTCAAGCGGTACTGGAATGACTCGGACATAACCCGCTACCCAGATGACGACCTGAGCATTATCGCCAGCAATGGTCAGCCCGTGCCCCAGATAGGATTTAAAGAGGTGATCATCAAGGTCGGTAAAGTTGAACTGCCGGCACAAGGACTGATCATTGTGGACATTGACCGTTGCGAGAGTCACCCAAAAATAACCCTAGGTACTAACGTAATTGAAAACTGTCTTGCAGAGGTGATTCTTATTTTGCAGCAGGTTGCCAAGAACGCCAGTTCCAGCCAGCAGCGTGTGCTCCAAAAAGAGATCCGGGCACTGATGAAGCGGCAACAAGTGGAACTATCTGGTGGTGAGATAGGTAGCGTGAGAATGTGTGACCCGTTCCCTATTGCCATGCCCCCAAAAAGTGAGATGATGATTTGGTGTCGGGCAGCTATTGGTCTGAGAGGTAGAGACTACCAAGCAATGGTAGAACCCGTCTACTCAGACAGTAGGCCCACCATTTTGACAGCACGGGGGGTGGTCGATGTACGTCATGGGAGGGTGCCCGTCCGCATCATAAATATCGGGGAGAGAGAAGTATACCTGCCCGGTATGCCACGCTAGCCAAATTGTTCACCATAAACCAGAACTCTGTACAGGCCGTGGAACCCATGCCTCCATCTCAACCAGAGGAAGGTAACGGCTCTAAGAAACCAATGGAGGACTGGTGTCAGCAACTGCATTTGGGTACTGACTCCACTCCCTCACACCAAAAACAGGGAGTCTACAGGGTGGTTCAAGAGTACGAGAGAGTGTTTAGTAAACACCCGCTGGACTTCAGGCGAGTAAAGGGGGTAGAACATCACATCCGCACGGGAGACCATCCTCCCATAAAGGAGAGATACCGACCCATACCCCCTGCACACTATCAGCACGCCAAGGGTATGTTAAAGGACATGAAGGAGGCTGGGGTAATTAGGGACAGCTGTAGCCCCTGGGCAGCTCCACTAGTCTTAGTGAAAAAGAAAGACAACACCATGAGAATGTGTGTAGACTACAGGAAGGTCAACCGTATCACACACAAAGATGCGTACCCGTTACCAAGGATAGAAGAGTCCTTAGCTGCATTAAAATCTGCTAACTTCTTCTCTACTTTGGACCTCACTAGCGGGTACTGGCAGGTTCCTGTAGCAGAGGCGGACCGGGAGAAGACCGCATTCACCACCCCGATGGGTCTCAGTGAATTTAACTGTATGCCGTTCGGGCTCTGCAACGCACCAGGAACCTTCCAACGGTTGATGGAATGCTGTCTGGAACACCGGAACTTCGAGACGGTCCTATTATACCTGGACGATGTAATCGTCTATTCCAAGACCTACGAGGACCACCTTAAACACCTGGCCGAAGTGTTTGAAGCTCTGGCAAACTATGGCTTAAAGGTGAAACCCTCCAAGTGTCACCTCCTGAAACCAAAGGTGCAATACCTGGGACACGTGGTGAGTGCTGACGGATTGGCTCCGGACCCCGATAAGATCACCGTGATTAAAGACTGGCCAAGACCCTCCAGCATAAAGGAAGTGCGGCAGTTCCTCGGGTTGGTAGGCTACTACTGAAGATTCATTCCCGGTTTCACCAAAATGGCAGCCCCTATGCAGGACCTCCTGATAGGTCAATCTCGGAAAGCCAAAAACCAGAAGCCGCCCTTCAGGTGGGAAAAGCTGGAAGAGGAGTCCTTCTGCCAGCTGAAGATGGCCCTCACGGGGGATGAAATCCTGGCGTACCCTGATTACAGCCAGCCCTTTATCCTCCACAAGGACGCAAGCAACATCGGGCTAGGAGCCGTACTGTCCCAGATCCAGCAGGGGAGAGAACGGGTAATTGCTTACGCTAGCCGAAAACTGCGAGCCACGGAAAGAAACCCTGAGAATTACAGCTCATTTAAGCTCTAATTCCTGGCAGTGGTGTGGGCGGTAACCGAACGTTTTAAGCATTACCTTGCCTCTTCCAAGTTCACCGTGTACACGGATAACAACCCGTTGACACACTGGACACTGCAAGGCTCGGTGCCCTGGAAGAGAGATGGATGGCCCGCCTGTCCAACTATGAATACACCATCAAATACCGGGCGGGACGCTCAAATGCCAACGCGGATGCCCTGTCTAGAATGCCAAACTTACCGGACGTAGGGGAAGATCCAGAAGATCTGGAAGAAGTCGAGCTCCCTGCATTCCACCGTCATGGGATTACCCTGTATTCCCACCGTGTGAAGGACAGGCGCTCTGTGACGTTCAATCCCTTGCCCCACTACAGCTGGGCGGAAACGCAAGACAGTGATCCCGCAGTCAGTCTGGTAAAGGAAATGCTGACACAGGCCGATGCCCGTCTTGACCCAGACGCTCCGGAGGAGACCAAGCAACTGTGGAAGGAGAAAAGTAAGCTGTTCCTCTACAGGGAGAAGCTATGCCGAAGAATGGTTAACTCTCGAACACATGAGTTGACCTGGCAGGTAGTGGTCCCAAGACGAGACGCGGCTATGGTGCTAGAGGCATACCACAATGGAGCAGGGCATTTTGGATGGAAGAAGCTGGAGTACTTGTTGCGTGAACGGTTCTACTGGGTAGGCATGAGAGGAGCCATCGAGAGGTGGTGCAGAGACTGTGGCCCGTGCAACCTAAGAAGAAAGGACCGTGCCAGCCAGAAGACTCCCCTGCAGCCAATCATCACCAGACAGCCACTGGAACTGGTAGCCCTGGACCATGTGAAACTGGCTCCGAGCAGATCTGGGTATGCCTACGCCCTCACAATCGTAGATCACTACTCCCGGTTCCTGGTGGTGGTTCCCGTCAAGGACTTAACGGCTCAAACAGCAGCTAGAGCCTTCCAGCAGCACTTCTGCCGTCCACACGGGTACCCAGAGAAAGTGTTGACAGACCAAGGACCAGCCTTCGAAGCAGAGGTCTTCCAGGAGTTCTGCAACCTGTATGGCTGCAAGAAGATAAGAACAACGCCCTATCACCCGCAGACCAACGGACTCTGCGAGAAGATGAACCAGGTGGTGATAGATCTGCTAAAAACATTGCCCCTGGAAGAACGCAGCCTGTGGCCTGAGAAACTGCCCGATCTGGTGGACCTGTACAATCACATCCCTGTAGGTTCCACCAACTGTACCCCGGCTTACCTAATGAGAGCAAGACCTGGTAAGCTGCCTATTGACCTGGATATGGGAGTCCTGACACCTGAGGACACCTCGCCAGAGGCAGACTGGGATACAGAACGGCAGCAGCAGTACCAGAAAGTACAGGAGAGCGTCGAGCGAAGTCTCTGTCAATCAAGAGAAAGGCAGGAGAGGACTTATAACCAACATGCTCTCACTGTTCCCCTGGTACCTGGAGAGCAGGTCTTGAAAAGAAAAAGGCGGCTCTATAAGTTGGACAACCAGTGGGAAAAGGACCCGTACACCGTACTGCCCTCAAGCCATAATAATCCAAAGGTGTAGTCATCAGCAAGGATGGAGGAGAGACCACAGCCACTGTCTCCAGAGACCACCTGAAAAAGTGCCCCGAGAAGTTGCAAAGCACGGATGAAGATCAGGAAGACCCTCAACCCGTAGAGGAAAAGGAGGAAATGATCAGCACCGTACTCGGAGACTTTCCCCGGTCCTGGACACAAGTAAACAACGCTATCGTGGTGCCCGTCCTCACATTTCTCCAGCCAGCCCCTCAAGTGCCTACAGAAGACCAGGTAGAGCTGGAAGAGCAGCCGGCCCAGGAGGCAGAAGAATCCATACCAGCAGACCAGGAGAATCAACCCTCTGCTAGTAGTGAGCCAGTCATGCCCCTAGTGAGCCAAAGAGTGCGCAGACAGCTGCCCAGCCTACCCGCAACATGCCCTACACCCTGTAGTGCAGAACCAGTTAGTGAGCTCCGTAGGTCCACTAGAGTCACTAGAGGTCAGATGCCCGCTCGCTAGAAAATATAAACTAATGCACTGTAAATGTACCTGTTTCTTGAAAATGTTTACGGTTTTTGTTGTTGCTTGTTATTAATTATGTTTCTCAGTTACCCTGTAGCTTTCTTTGGACTAACAGGTTATGGACGCTGGATAACCGGAACAATTCTTGTAGATAGTTGCACATTGTGCCTCTTGCGAAGATGGCCGCGGAAGAGAAAACCTGTCTGGCGTGGCCTCCTTGCGGCCCAAAGTAGTTAGCTTCAGCCTTGCAGCCACGCCCAAGGCCAACGCAAGGGGTTTGCTTTGGACAGGTCCCCTACTTCGCTTAAAACTTCACCTTGGGTGATATGGACACCCGGTTGGGGACACGCCGTGACCTTTAAAGAACTAAAGCTTCATGTAAATATGTTATTGTATTATCGTTTATACCCTTGTCTTCATGTTTCTTTAAAAATATGTTTAGTCCCGGAGTACTAAAATTTACTAGGGGGGAATCTGGCACCCCAGGGGTCTGGTTGCCATAGTAATAGAAATATTATGTCTGAGAGCAAGTGGGAGGTTTCTCTGGTCAGGAGCCCTAAGCATGCAACACTGCCCACTCAGACCTGGGAGGGGAGGAATCTGCCCTTATAAACTAGGTCTGGGGCGGGATTAGGTTAGTTAGAGCTTGGAGAGGGAAAGATACAGCAGGAGCTCTGTAGGAACAGTAGCTGAAGACCAGGGGCTGGAGCTGAGCAGAGCTCACCCTGGTTGAGGACACTACAACCGGACACCGGAGTCCGAGGCTGTGGGGACTGATATACACCCAGCAGCAGAAACCAGCCGGCAGGGGATTCCAGGTCCTCTGGCCATAGAAGCCCGGAGGCTCAGTCACAAGAAAGGGGCCAGCGCCGCCATCCAGGAGCGGAGGCTAACAGAAGGCCCCAAGTCACCAGCCATACGGGTAAGCACCACACGGTATACTCAGGGACGTGGGCTATTTGTAACCGCTTACAGCAAGGTAGCCAGGAAAGAGTGCAGATAGACGGGGAGGCCTACAACTCCGCCTGGCCAGGGGAGATCCAGCTTGCTCACAGACTGACCAGGCCTCTACTGCTAACCAGTACTCCCGGGAGGGACTGCTTTATACCATCAGTAAAGACCCTGAACTGCACCACACGTCTGTGTTTCATTGCCGCACCAGCACCATTAGTACTGGGACGCTCACACCATCACTCCCATCATCCACACTAGCTGCCCTGAGGCAATACTCCTCCCGTGGGGAGTTATCCCATACTTGGCTGTGCTTACAACATCAGCCTCAGCGGTCTGCAGCGCAGCGGCGGTCCCCACTGACCGCAATCCACGGGTGGCGTAGTCGGACATTTGTTATTACACTAAGACTGCCACTGGTTTGACCACCCTGAGCCACAGACCAGGTCGCCGCCACACTGAGACTACCACCCCCAGCATCCCACCAGAGGCCCCGTTCCGGGTTCCCCACGCGGCCCAGGGGGCGCGTCATATATATACACACATATACAGTATACATGTTAGAACCTTGCTCTTAGGTTTTTTCTATTGCTGGTCACATGACCTTGTTGGCCTATTTAGTCCTGCTCCGCCCTTCTGGCTTTGCTGGACTTCATTGTATTACTACTCTTTAGCTAGCCTGTGCTCTGTATCTAACTCTGTTAGTTTGCTTGGTCTTCGGACCTCTGTGTTCTATATATTTTGTTTGTTCGTCTGTCTGCTACTATTTCTGTTAGGAGGTGTCCATTTTGCTCCCAGTCCCTAGTACTTGTAGGGATTCCTTCCCCACATCTATAGGTCTCCGTACAGACTAGCTGAGGACTTTAGCAGGTCTGATCGCAGGATCAGGTTCCCTGTTACATCGTAGGGATCAAGCTGAGTTCTATCGTAGGGACAGATCTCCCCTCTTTCCTTAGCTCTGGTAGCAGAACATAACAATACATATATACACACATATACAGTATACATATATATATACACACATATACAGTATACATATATACACCCATATACAGTATACATATATACACACATACACAGTATACATATATATATACACACACATATACAGTATACATATACATACCCATATACAGTATTCATATACACACATATACAGTATACATATATATATACACCCATATACAGTATACATATATGTACACCCATATACAGTATACATATATATATATACATACATATACAGTATACATATATACAGGATAAATATATACACACCCATATACAGTATACATATATACACACATATACAGTATATATATATATATATACACATATATACATATATACACATATATACAGTATATATACTGTATATATATATACACATATACAGTATACATATATATACACACACATATACAGTACACATATATATACACACATATACAGTATACATATATACACACCCATATACAGTATACATATATACACACATATACAGTATACATATATATACACATATACAGTATACATATATATACACACATATACAGTATAAATATATATACACACATATACAGTATTCCTATATATACACACATATACAGTATACATATATATACACCCATATACAGTATACATATATGCACACATATATACAGTATAAATATAAACACACCCATATAGAGTATACATACAGTACAGACCAAAAGTTTGGACACACCTTCTCATTTAAAGATTTTTCTGTATTTTCATGACTATGAAAATTGTACTTTCACACTGAAGGCATCAAAACTATGAAGTAACACATGTGGAATTATATACTTAACAAAAAAGTGTGAAACAACTGAAAATATGTCTTATATTCTAGGTTCTTCAAAGTAGCCACCTTTTGCTTTGATGACTGATTTGCACACTCCTTGGCATTCTCTTGATGAGCTTCAAGAGGTAGTCACCGGATATGGTCTTTCAACAATCTTGAAGGAGTTCCCAGAGATGCTTAGCACTTGTTGGCCCTTTTGCCTTCACTCTGTAGTCCAGCTCACCCCAAACCATCTCAATTGGGTTCAGGTCTGGTGACTGTGGAGGCCAGGTCATCTGGCGTAGGACCCCATCACTCTCCTTATTGGTCAAATAGCCCTTACACAGTCTGGAGGTGTGTTTGGGGTCATTGTCCTGTTGAAAAATAAATGATGGTCCAACTAAACGCAAACCGGATGGAATAGCATGCCGCTGCAAGATGTTGTGGTAGCCATGCTGGTTCAGTATGCCTTCAATTTTGAATAAATCCCCAACAGTGTCACCAGCAAAGCACCCCCACACCATCACACCTCCACCTCCATGCTTCACGGTGGGAACCAGGCATGTAGAGTCCATCCGTTCACCTTTTCTGTGTCGCACAAAGACACGGTGGTTGGAGCCAAAGATCTCAAATTTGGACTCATCAGACCAAAGCACAAATTTCCACTGATCTAAAGTCCATTCCTTGTGTTCTTTAGCCCAAACAAGTCTCTTCTGCTTGTTGCCTGTCCTTAGCAGTAGTTTCCTAGCAGCTATTTTACCATGAAGGCCAGCTGCACAAAGTCTCCTCTTAACAGTTGTTGTAGAGATGTGTCTGCTGCTAGAACTCTGTGTGGCATTGACCTGGTCTCTAATCTGAGCTGCTGTTAACCTGCGATTTCTGAGGCTGATGACTCGGATAAGCTTATCCTCAGAAGCAGAGGTGACTCTTGGTCTTCCTTTCCTGGGGCAGTCCTCATGTAAACCAGTTTCTTTGTAGCTCTTGATAGTTTTTGTAACTGCACTTGGGGACACTTTCAAAGTTTTCCCAATTTTTCGAACTGATTGACCTTCATTTCTTAAAGTAATGATGTCCACTCGTTTTTCTTTACTTAGCTGCTTTTTTCTTGCCATAATACAAATTCTAACAGTCTATTCAGTAGGACTATCAGCTGTGTATCCACCAGACTTCTGCACAACACAACTGATGGTCCCAACCCCATTTATAAGGCAAGAAATCCCACTTATTAAACCTGACAGGGCACACCTGTGAAGTGAAAACCATTTCCGGTGACTACCTCTTGAAGCTCATCAAGATAATGCCAAGAGAGTGCAAAGCAGTCATCAAAGCAAAAGGTGACTACTTTGAAGAACCTAGTATATAAGACATATTTTCAGTTGTTTCACACTTTTTTGTTAAGTATATAGTTCCACATGTGTTAATTCATAGTTTTGATGCCTTCAGTGTGAATGTACAATATTCATAGTCATGAAAATACAGAAAAATCTTTAAATGAGAAGGTGTGTCCAAACTTTTGGTCTGTACTGTATATATACACCCATATACAGCATACATATATACAACAATATACAGTATACATATATACAAACACATATACAGTATACATATGTACACCCATATACAGTATACATATATACACACCCATATACAGTATACATATATACACCCATATACAGTATACATATATACACACATATACAGTATAAATATATACACACACATATACAGTATACATATATATACACACATACAGTATACATATATACAGTATACATATATATACACCCATATACAGTATACATATATATACACACATACAGTATACATATATACATATATACAGTATACATATATATACACCCATATACAGTATACATATATATACACACACATATACAGTATACATATATATATACACACATATATACAGTATACATATATATACACCCATATACAGTATACATATATATACACACATACAGTATACATATATACATATATACAGTATACATATATATACACCCATATACAGTATACATATATATACACACATATACAGTATACATATATATACACACACACATATACAGTATACATATATATACACACATATACAGTATACATATATACACCCATATACAGTATACGCACAGTACAGACCAAAAGTTTGGACACACCTTCTCATTTAAAGATTTTTCTGTATTTTCATGACTATGAAAATTGTACATTCACACTGAAAGCATCAAAACTATGAATTAACACATGTGTAATTATATACTTAACAAAAAAGTGTGAAACAACTGAAAATATGTCTTATATTCTAGGTTCTTCAAAGTAGTCACCTTTTGCTTTGATGACTGCTTTGCACACTCTTGGCATTCTCTTGATGAGCTTCAAGAGGTAGTCACCGGAAATGGTTTTCACTTCACAGGTGTGCCCTGTCAGGTTTAATAAGTGGGATTTCTTGCCTTATAAATGGGGTTGGGACCATCAGTTGTGTTGTGCAGAAGTCTGGTGGATAAACAGCTGATAGTCCTACTGAATAGACTGTTAGAATTTGTATTATGGCAAGAAAAAAGCAGCTAAGTAAAGAAAAACGAGTGGCCATCACTACTTTAAGAAATGAAGGTCAGTCAGTGCGAAAAATTGGGCAAACTTTGAAAGTGTCCCCAAGTGCAGTTGCAAAAACCATCAAGCGCTACAAAGAAACTGGCTCACATGAGGACCGCCCCAGGAAAGGAAGACCAAGAGTCACCTCTGCTTCTGAGGATAAGTTTATCCGAGTCACCAGCCTCAGAAATCACAGGGTAACAGCAGCTCAGATTAGAGACCAGATCAATGCCACACAGAGTTCTAGCAGCAGACACATCTCTACAACAACTGTTAAGAGGAGACTTTGTGCAGCTGGCCTTCATGGTAAAATAGCTGCTAGGAAACCACTGCTAAGGACAGGCAACAAGCAGAAGAGACTTGTTTGGGCTAAAGAACACAAGGAATGGACATTAGACCAGTGGAAATCTGTGCTTTGGTCTGATGAATCCAAATTTGAGATCTTTGGTTCCAACCACCGTGTCTTTGTGCGACGCAGAAAAGGTGAACGGACGGACTCTACATGCTTGGTTCCCACCGTGAAGCATGAAGGAGGAGGTGTGATGGTGTGGGGGTGCTTTGCTGGTGACACTGTTGGGGATTTATTCAAAATTGAAGGCATACTGAACCAGCATGGCTACCACAGCATCTTGCAGCAGCATGCTATTCCATCCAGTTTGCGTTTAGTTGGACCATCATTTATTTTTCAACAGGACAATGACCCCAAACACACCTCCAGACTGTGTAAGGGCTATTTGACCAAGAAGGAGAGTGATGGGGTGCTACGCCAGATGACCTGGCCTCCACAGTCACCAGACCTGAACCCAATCGAGATGGTTTGGGGTGAGCTGGACCGCAGAGTGAAGGCAAAAGGGCCAACAAGTGCTAAGCATCTCTGGGAACTCCTTCAAGATTGTTGGAAAACCATTTCCGGTGACTACCTCTTGAAGCTCATCAAGAGAATGCCAAGAGTGTGCAAAGCAGTCATCAAAGCAAAAGGTGGCTACTTTGAAGAACCTAGAATATAAGACATATTTTCAGTTGTTTCACACTTTTTTGTTAAGTATATAATTCCACATGTGTTAATTCATAGTTTTGATGCCTTCAGTGTGAATGTACAATTTTCATAGTCATGAAAATACAGAAAAATCTTTAAATGAGAAGGTGTGTCCAAACCTTTGGTCTGTACTGTATATATACACATACAGTATACATATATACACACATATACAGTATACATATATACACACATATACAGTATACATATATACACAGCCATATACAGTATACATATATATATATACACCCATATATAGTATACATATATATATATACACCCATATACAGTATATGTGACACCCCAGGGGTCTGGTTGCCACAGTGATAGAGATGTTATGTCTGAGAGCAGGTGCGAGGTCCTTTGGTCAGGGATCCTGTGCATGCCACACCTCCTGCCCAGTCTTGGGAGGGGAAGAACTTCCCCTATATAAACCCGGGGCTGAAGCAGGGTTAGGAGTCCAGGAGAGTAGAGACAAGAGACAGTCATAGGAAGAAACAGCTGGAGCTCAGTGGGAGCAATACTACTACGAGTCAGGGGCTGGCAGCTGCAGAGCTCGCCCTGACTGAGAAGCTTTCTTACCGGACCCGGCGTCCGAGGCTGTGGGGACTAACTCTTACCCAGCAGCAGAAGCCGACCGGCAGGGGATTTCAGGTCCCCAGGCCCAGAAACCCGAAGGCACGGTCACACGTGTGGGACCAGCACCGCCATCGTGGAGCGGAAGCCAATAGAAGGCCCCGAGTCACCGGCCATACGGGTGAGCACCACACGGTACACTCAGGGACGTGGGCTACTTATATCCGCTTCTAGCAAGGTAGCCAGAAGAGTACAGTCAGTTTGGGAGGCCTACAACTCCGCCTGGCCAGGGGAGATCCCATCTGCTCAAGGACTGACCAGGCCCCGTTCGCTAGCAAGTACTCCGGGAGGGTCTATCGTTGTTACCAGTAAAGACCCTGAATTACACCGCACCGTCTCTGAGTGGTTCCTGCTACCCCCATCTTCCACGTCGGCTGCCCTGAGGCCATACCCCTCCCGTTGGGGGTTATACTATCACGCTGCACAATTCTACACCGGCCTCAGCGGTCTGCCCTGCAGCGGCAGCTCCATAGCTGCAAATCAACGGGTGGCGTAGTCGACACTCAAATAACATCTATCAAGACTGCCACACACTGAGTCTGACTCCCTGGGCACGGACCGGGTCCCCGCCACTCGGAGACTACAACCCTCATCTGATCCGGTTCCGGGTAAGCCCCCGTGCGCGAGACGCTGCGCGACACAGCAGGCCCAGGGGCGCGTCAACTTTGGCGTAGTCGGCAGGATTTCGTGCTCGCAACCACCGGGTACTGCGTGCCTGAAAAGCAAAGACTGTTCAAACTTACCAGTGGTGAGGTTTCCCGCCATCCGGCGCCATCTTCTGCCTTCTTCCCGCCATCCGCGAAGTTTTCCCGCCATCCGGCGCCATCTTCGGCATTCTTCCCGCCATCCGTGGAGTTTTCCCGCCATTGGACGCCATCTTGAGGACGCCGCGCGGGAAGAAGAGGGGCGTGGACTTCGAAAGCGCGCGAGAGCTGAAGCCCCGCCTCACGTCCGGACGTTGCGTAAGGTCCTGGAAGGAGCCCAGCAGACGCCGACGTCACCGGAGCGCGACGGAAGGTCCTCAACCCTGACGATCTACTGCGGAGCCGCGGCCTACGGAACAGGATCATCGCAAGGTAGGCCACGGTCCACTAGGGGGGAGGAAGATGTCGGATACGGAGGAGAGCTTCACTGCCTCAACCCCCGCCAGCGCCACCGCTGCTGCAGTTATGCCCTTCACCATGCCCTATATCCCGGGAGCAGCTTGGCTACCCCAGTACTCAGGGGAGTCACATACCCTGCATGACTTTAGAGAAAAGCTGGATAGCCTCTTCCAGGTGTACCCCCTCACAGAAGAGCAAAAAGTGAGCATCCTGGTGGCCCAACTAACCGGGGCAGCTAAAAGGGAAGTAAAATCCTGGCCACCTGGGAGGAAGACTGTCGCAGGGATACTAACCCGGCTGAAGGATACCTTTGATACCCGCACCTCAGCCGAGATTAAGCTTAGATTCTACGGGTGCAAGCAGCGAGCGCATGAGAGTATAAGGGACTATGCACTAAACCTACAAGAGGCCCTGAGGGCCATTAAGCAGACCGACCCTGATGGAGTGGGAAACGAGGACAGGCTGTTGACTGAACAATTTATAGAGGGACTGTATTGTAATGCCCACCGAACCCAGTTGCGGGCGATGGCCTTACAGGATCCCCATCTGGGCTTTGCACAGTTCAAGGACAGAGCCATCCGGGTGCTCCGAGAACCGGCACCGGGTGGCGTTATGACCCACAGGCGCCCAGCTATTACTTACCACCAGGAGGCGGCGCCCTTGTCGGCAGGGCCTGTGGGAGCTGATGCGCAGGCTTTGGACAATGACCCGGCTCCAGACCTACACCATCAGGTCCAAGAGCTAGCTAAGAGCGTTGCTGCGCTAACCCGAACTGTGCAGTCTTTACAGGTTTCCACCCCAGGGAAGATCCAGCTGGCATCCGGACCGGAGGACATCCCGTGGCGTCGACCAAGGAGGACCCCACGGGCCAGAGGAAGACCCAGTGACCGATACAGCGAGGACGGACGACCCATCTGCAGCCGCTGCAATCAACCCGGACATATGGCAAGGTACTGTTCTTTAAACGGGCACAACCTGGGGTAGAGGGCCAACCCCCAGGAAAAAGATCACCAGGCCCATCGAACTGGCGCGACAGATATGTGGGAGGACGTCCAGTCTTGCCGGTGGTACTGGATGGCATTCCCATGAGTGCCCTACTGGACACCGGGTCGCAGGTCACCACCATCCCGTACGTGCTCTTTAAGCAGTACTGGAATGACTCGGATATTACCCACTACCCTGACGACGACTTGAGTATCATCGCCAGCAATGGCCAGCCCGTGCCACAGATCGGATTTAAAGAGGTGACCATCAAAATCGGTAGAGTCGAACTGGCAGCACAGGGACTGGTCATTGTAGACATTGACAAACACGAGAGTCACCCAAAGATAACTCTAGGAACTAATGTAATTGAAAATTGTCTTGCAGAGGTGATTTTCCTTTTACAGCAGGTTGCCAAGAACGCCAGCTCCGGCGAGCAGCGGGTGCTCCAGAAAGAGATCTGGGCACTGATGCGACGGCAACAGGTGGAACTCTCCGGCGGTGAGATTGGTAGCGTAAGAATGTGTGACCCTTTTCCTATTGCCATGCCCCCAAAAAGTGAAATGATGATTTGGTGCCGGGCAGCTATTGGTCTGAGAGGTAGGGATTACCAGGCAATGGTAGAACCAGTTTACTCAGACAGTAGGCCCACCATTTTGACAGCATGGGGGGTGGTTGATGTACGCCATGGGAGGGTGCCCGTTCGCATAATAAATATCGGGGAGAGGGAAGTGTACCTGCCCCGGTATGCCACGCTAGCCAAATTATATACCATTAACCAAAATTCTATACAATCTGTGGAACCCTTGCCTCCATCTCACCCGGAGGAAGGTAACGGCTCTAAGAAAAACATGGAGGACTGGTGTCAGCAACTACATCTGGGTACTGACTCCACTCCCTCACACCAGAAACAAGGAGTCTATCGGGTGGTTCAGGAGTACGAGAGAGTGTTCAGTAAACACCCGTTAGACTTCGGGCGAGTCAAGGGGGTAGAACACCACATCCCCACGGGAGACCATCCTCCTATAAAAGAGAGGTATCGACCCGTACCCCCTGCCCACTACCAACACGCCAAGGGGATGCTTAGAGACATGAAGGAGGCTGGGGTGATCAGGGATAGCTGTAGCCCCTGGGCAGCTCCACTAGTCTTAGTCAGAAAAAAAGACAACACCATGAGGATGTGTGTAGATTACCGGAAAATCAACCGTATCACACACAAGGATGCGTACCCCTTACCAAGGATAGAGGAGTCCTTGGCTGCTTTAAGATCTGCTAACTTCTTCTCTACCTTGGATCTCACTAGCGGGTACTGGCAGGTTCCTGTAGCAGAGGCGGACCGGGAGAAGACCGCATTCACCACCCCGATGGGACTTAGCGAGTTCACCTGCATGCCGTTCGGACTCTGCAACGCACCAGGAACCTTCCAACGACTAATGGAGTGTTGTCTGGGCCACAGAAACTTCGAGACGGTCTTGTTGTACCTGGACGATGCCATCGTATATTCCAAGACGTATGAGGACCACCTGAAACACCTGGCGGAAGTGTTCGAAGCTCTGGCGAGTTACGGCCTAAAGGTGAAACCCTCCAAGTGTCACCTCCTGAAACCAAAGGTGCAGTACCTGGGACACGTGGTGAGCGCTGACGGAGTGGCTCCCGACCCTGATAAGATCACCGCAATTAAGGAATGGCCAAGCCCCTCCAGCGTAAAAGAAGTGCGGCAGTTCCTCGGGTTGGTAGGCTACTACCGAAGGTTTATTCCCGGTTTCACCAAAAAGGCAGCACCTATGCAGGACCTCCTGATAGGCCAGTCCCGGAAGGCCAAGAACCAGAAGCCGCCCTTCAAATGGGAGGAGCTGGAAGAAGAGTCCTTCCGCCAGCTGAAGATGGCCCTCACGGGGGACGAAATCCTGGCGTACCCGGATTATAGCCAGCCCTTTATCCTCTACACCGACGCCAGTAACATCGGGCTAGGAGCCGTACTGTCCCAGATCCAGCAGGGGAAGGAACGAGTAATCGCCTACGCCAGCCGAAAACTGTGACCCACCGAAAGGAACCCCGAGAATTACAGCTCATTTAAGCTAGAGTTCCTGGCCGTAGTATGGGCAGTCACCGAGCGCTTTAAGCATTACCTCGCTTCTTCCCGGTTCACCGTGTACACGGATAACAACCCGTTGACACACCTGGACACGGCAAGACTCGGTGCCCTGGAGCAGAGGTGGAAGGCCCGTCTGTCCAACTACGAGTTCACAATCAAATACCGGGCCGGACGCTCCAATACCAACGCGGATGCCCTGTCCAGGATGCCCAACCTGCCGGACGAAGGAGAAGATCCGGAGGGACTGGAAGAAGTTGAACTCCCTGCCTTCCACCGTCATGGGACTATCCAGTATTCCCACCGTGTAAGGAGTAAGCAGGCTGCTACGTTGAACCCCTTACCTCACTACAACTGGGCGGAAACGCAAGACAGCGACCCTGCCGTCCGACTGGTGAAGGAGATGCTGACTCGCCCGGAGGCTTGCCTTGAACCAGACGCTCCGGAGGAAGCCAAACAACTATGGGCAGAGAAGAGTCGACTGTTCCTTTACAAGGGGAAGTTGTGCCGCAGAATGGTTAACTCCCGGACGCATGAACTACTCTGGCAAGTAGTGGTGCCACGAAGAGACGCAGCCATGGTGATGGAGGCATACCACGACAGAGCTGGACACTTCGGGTGGAAGAAGCTGGAGTTCCTGCTGCGCGAGCGATTCCACTGGGTAGGCATGAGGGGAACCATCGAGAGGTGGTGTAGAGACTGTGGCCCGTGCAACCTGAGAAGGAAGGACCGTGCCAGCCAGAAGACTCCCCTGCAATCCATCGTCACCCGGCAACCGTTGGAACTGGTAGCCTTGGATCATGTAAAACTGACCCCAAGCAGAAGTGGCTACGTCTACGCGTTAACCATCGTGGATCATTACTCCCGGTTCTTGGTTGTCGTCCCCGTCAAGGACTTAACGGCTCAAACAGCAGCTAGAGCCTTCCAGCAGCACTTTTGCCGTCCACACGGGTACCCGGACCAAGTGCTGACGGACCAGGGACCTGCCTTTGAAGCGGAGGTCTTCCAGGAATTCTGCAATCTGTATGGCTGCGGGAAGATAAGGACGACACCCTACCATCCGCAAACTAATGGACTTTGTGAGAAAATGAACCAGGTGGTAATGGATCTTTTAAAAACGTTGCCCCTGGAAGAACGCAGTCTGTGGCCTGAGAAGTTGCCCGATCTGGTGGACCTATACAACCACATCCCGGTAGGTTCCACCAACTGTACCCCGGCTTACCTAATGAGGGCAAGACCTGGTAAGTTACCTGTTGACCTGGAAATGGGAGTCCTGACACCCGAGGACACTTCACCAGAAACAGACTGGGACACGGAGAGGCAGCAGCAGTACCGGAGAGTACAGGAGAGCGTGGAGCGAAGTCTCTGTCAGGCTAGGGAAAGACAAGAGAAAACTTACAACCAGTATGCTCCCGCTGTTCCCCTGGTACCCGGAGAGCAGGTCTTGAAGAGGAAGAGACGGCTCCACAAGTTGGACGACCAGTGGGAAAAGGACCCGTACACCGTACTGCCCTCAAGCCACGAGAACCCGAAGGTTTGTACCATCAGTAAAGACGGAGGGGAAACCACAGCTATTGTATCCCGGGACCACCTGAAGAAGTGTCCCGAACAACTGAGGAACCCTGAAGAGGAACAAGAAGACCATCGACCCGTAGGGGAAAGGGAAAATATGGTTAGTACTGTGCTCGGGGACTTCCCTCGGTCTTGGACTCAAGTCAATGGTGCAGTTGTGGTACCCGTACTCGCCTTCCTCCAACCAGCATCCCAAGCACCTACGGAGCAACAGGTAGAGCTGGAAGAACAGTCGGTCCAGGAAGCAGAAGACCCCACACCCGCAGACCAGGAGGATCAACCCTCTGCTTGCAGTGAGCCTGCCATATCCCTAGTGAGCCAAAGAGCCGGTAGACAGCTGCCCAGTTTACCCTTGACAGCTCCTACACCCTGTAGTTCAGGGCTAGGCAGTCAGCTCCGTAGGTCCACTAGGGCCACTAGAGGCCAGTTACCCGCACGGTGGAGGATTTGAAGTGTATAAATTGTTTTATTTATGTTTACCTGTGTATTGTTGCTTGTGTATAATTTTGTGTTTCTAGTTATTTGTAGGAGTCCTTGGTGGATTTACCGGGAATCCTTGTACATAGTTGGAGCGTAACCCAGGACGGACTAAAGACTGTTAAGGACTCGGGGTAGGACAAACCCCTACCTGGTTACGTCTCCCTGTTTTGGTGAAATGGACACCTTGCTTTTCTTCAAGGACTGCACCCGGTTGCGGACACGCCGTAACCATCTTATGTGTTTTTCTTATTGTATTGTTATTGTTATACCTTGTTATGTTTTTCTAAAAATATGTTTAGTCCCGGAGTACTAAATTTCACTAGGGGGGAATGTGACACCCCAGGGGTCTGGTTGCCACAGTGATAGAGATGTTATGTCTGAGAGCAGGTGCGAGGTCCTTTGGTCAGGGATCCTGTGCATGCCACACCTCCTGCCCAGTCTTGGGAGGGGAAGAACTTCCCCTATATAAACCCGGGGCTGAAGCAGGGTTAGGAGTCCAGGAGAGTAGAGACAAGAGACAGTCATAGGAAGAAACAGCTGGAGCTCAGTGGGAGCAATACTACTACGAGTCAGGGGCTGGCAGCTGCAGAGCTCGCCCTGACTGAGAAGCTTTCTTACCGGACCCGGCGTCCGAGGCTGTGGGGACTAACTCTTACCCAGCAGCAGAAGCCGACCGGCAGGGGATTTCAGGTCCTCAGGCCCAGAAACCCGAAGGCACGGTCACACGTGTGGGACCAGCACCGCCATCGTGGAGCGGAAGCCAATAGAAGGCCCCGAGTCACCGGCCATACGGGTGAGCACCACACGGTACACTCAGGGACGTGGGCTACTTATATCCGCTTCTAGCAAGGTAGCCAGAAGAGTACAGTCAGTTTGGGAGGCCTACAACTCCGCCTGGCCAGGGGAGATCCCATCTGCTCAAGGACTGACCAGGCCCCGTTCGCTAGCAAGTACTCCGGGAGGGTCTATCGTTGTTACCAGTAAAGACCCTGAATTACACCGCACCGTCTCTGAGTGGTTCCTGCTACCCCCATCTTCCACGTCGGCTGCCCTGAGGCCATACCCCTCCCGTTGGGGGTTATACTATCACGCTGCACAATTCTACACCGGCCTCAGCGGTCTGCCCTGCAGCGGCAGCTCCATAGCTGCAAATCAACGGGTGGCGTAGTCGACACTCAAATAACATCTATCAAGACTGCCACACACTGAGTCTGACTCCCTGGGCACGGACCGGGTCCCCGCCACTCGGAGACTACAACCCTCATCTGATCCGGTTCCGGGTAAGCCCCCGTGCGCGAGACGCTGCGCGACACAGCAGGCCCAGGGGCGCGTCATATACATATACAGTATATACACACATATACAGTATACACATATATACACACATACAGTATACATATATATACATACATATACAGTATCTATAATATAACGCTACAAGCGTCCCTCTGTCTGAAGCCTTTATAGTCTGCGCTAGTGCGACACGCCTGCACAGTCTGGCTCCAGATTGAAGAACGCATGGAGCCGTTACAGGTAAGAGGAGTGTATGGCGCTGGAGATCGAGGTATGCATATACACTGAACACATACCGCGATCTCCGGCGCCTTACTTACCTGACCGGGATGAGCGTTACCGCGGCACCTCTGTTCGGTCCGGAGGCTGGGGGAAGAGGGAGGCGTCGGAATCGGCGCATGCGCATAGCGCTATCCGGCGCCATTTTACTGAAGACACATTTGCAATGTGTCTTCAACAAAATGGAGTCGGACAGCGTGGTATAGGCACGAGAATACTTCGTCGCCGCACTCCTCCCCCGGCCTCCAGCAGAACGGGAAACAGCGCTGGAGCACAGGGAAGAAAGGTGAGTATAAGTGTTTATTTTCTTGTATGTGTGTGCAGCATGATAGGGATGAGGGGTGCCATACATACCAGGATTGGGGGGTGAGGGGACTATCCATACCAGGATTGGGGGGTGAGGGGTGCCATACATACCAGGATTGGGGGGTGAGAGGACCATACATACCAGGATTGGCGGGTGAGGGGACTATCCATACCAGGATTGGGGAATGAGGGGTGTCATGCATACCAGGATTGGGGGGTGAGGGGACCATGCATACCAGGATTGGGGAATGAGGGGTGCCATGCATACCAGGATTGGGGGGTGAGGAGACCATGCATACCAGGATTGGGGGGTGAGGGGACCATGCATACCAGGATTAGGGGGTGAGGGGACCATGCATACCAGGATTGGGGAATGAGGGGTGCCATGCATACCAGGATTGGGGGGTGAGGGGACCATGCATACCAGGATTGGGGGGTGAGGGGACCATGCATACCAGGATTAGGGGGTGAGGGGTGACATGCATACAAGGATTGGGGGTGAGGGGTGCCATGCATACCAGGATTAGGGGGTGAGGGGTGCCATGCATACCAGGATTGGGGGGTGAGGGGACCATGCATACCAGGATTAGGGGATGAGGGGTGCCATGCATACCAGGATTGGGGAATGAGGGGTGCCATGCATACCAGGATTAGGGGGTGAGGGGACCATGCATACCAGGATTAGGGGGTGAGGGGACCATGCATACCAGGATTAGGGGGTGAGGGGTGCCATGCATACCAGGATTGTGGGTGAGGGGTGACATGCATACCACAATAGGATGGGGCAGCACAAATACCAGGATGGGAGACCATATACCAATAAAAATGCTCACCACCCGGGCGCAGAACGGGTTCAATAGCTAGTAGAGTATATACACGCATATATACAGTAATACAGCATATACATACACATATATATACTGTATTTATATACACACACACATATATATATATATATACACACATATACAGTATACATATATACACGCACACACATATATATATATACTGTATATACACACACACATATATATAGCTACAGGGCCCTGCTGCGTCCTCTGTGTCTCTGTACAGATATAAGTGTAACACGTACTGGACCCAGCACAGGTGACAGTCTGTGTAGCACCCTGAGGACTCGGTTGCTACAGGGGTATTGCACCTCGACCCAGAGGTGTGGTATTCCACTCCCGGGTAAGGATGGAGTGTGGGACTGAGCTCAGAAGGCTGCATACACTACATACATCCCATTTCCGGGGGACAGAACTACGGTACTCCCACCAGATAAATGTGCAGGTACGACAGCGTCTGTCCCTGGCTGGAGTGGGAGGGGGGTGGAACATCCCAGTAGTGTAGGGGCAGATAGGGGAGGGGCTCTGGGCATAGAGTTAGGAGCTCATTGGGTGCTAGTCACCTGGGCTCACACATAGAGGGAGTATATATGGTGGGCACCATCTTAGATCAGGGTCAGTCAGTCAGTCAGTCAGTCAGTTCAGCCTGAGGAGAAGCCGAGCAGAGGAGCTCAGCCAGGAGGGCTGACAGGGAGCTGTGGCTCCGGCTGGACCCAGCTCCAGGGCTAAGCCTGCAGAGGAGAAGAAAGGCCCAGAGACGCAGAGCCAGAGGGAACCCTGAGATCCCAGAATTAAGCCAAAAGGGTGAAGGGTTGGCAGAAGAGGGCACCGGATCCCAAGCTGGCGGAGGCAAAAGTAACCCTTAGCCAGGAACCGGAGGTCGTGGTCAAGCTTTGCCACGACCCTCACCACATCCACCAGGAAGGTACACCACGAATAGGGCCAGGAAAGCCAGAGAAGGTTTTGCCACCAGGAGGCCCAAGGGAACCGGACAAAAGTGGATCCCTGGTGGGAACGGCCAGTAGAGAGAGCGAGAGGGAAGCTCAGGACCACGCTCCGGAACTGCCTGGGGGTTAGCCGAGTCCCACACCTGGTGAATGCAGCACGGCTCGGGTGGTCACTCAAGGCCAGAGTGACTGAAAGAATTACTGTGAGTAAAAACCCTGAAACTGCATCTCACGCCTCTGACTCTCCTTTCTGCATCATCACTACCTCCATCATCTGCACCAGCTGCCCTGAGGCCATACCCCTCCCGTTGGGGGTTATATCACCTTTGCTGCACACATACCACCGGCCTCAGCGGACTGTTCTGCAGCGGCGGCCTTGTGACCGCAAATCAACGGGTGGCGTAGTCGACACTTAAGCAACATCTACAAAGACTGCACACACTTAGTTTGACACCCTAGGCACGGACCGGGTCACCGCCACAAGGACTACTACCCCTACTCAGATCCGGCTCCGGGTATCCCCCTGAACATGGCCCAGGGGGCGCGTCAACTTTGGCGTAGTCGGCAGGATCACGTGCCCGCAACTACCGGGTACTGCGTGCCTGAAGAAAAGTCTAAATGTACCGTAAAAAGAAGTCTCCCGCCAGTTCCGGAGGGTCCCCGCCATCGGACGCCATCTCGGATCATTTCCCGCCGGTTGCCCGCCATCTGCAGCTTTTTCCCGCCATCCACGGAGTTTCCCGCCACTGGGAGACGATTCCCGCCATCTAAGAAGATTTCCCGCCCTGGCAGAGCGGACGCCATTATGGGCGTGCCAGAGGGTGGCAAGAGACCACCTCCCATCGTGGGCCAGGTCGAAGAATGGCGCCAAAAGCGGAGACCGCCCCCACCAGCAGAGACTGCAATGATTGAGGTGTCCATCAGTGTGGGAGGTCTGCCCCTGGAGCTGACAATCACCAAGTTGCCCCGGCACCACCCTGAATGGGGGCGGAGAGAGAACAAAGGAGTGAAGATGGGAGCAGCTTGGAGGAGTCTAGAGAGATCGCACCCAGAGATGGAGGGAGAGTCAGGCAGCACCGACCCTGTGGTCAGGAGCCTGTTGCAGGCCGCCACTCCAGAAGGCCTGCTGGAGATCCTGGCGCAGCTCCCCGGAGATCGGGAGCGTGCACAGACCGCGCTGGAGGGCCTCGCACGGAAGATGGCCCGGGTACAGCAGGAAGCACTGGCGGAGTGGAGCAAGGAGATGGCCCAGCAGGCTGGAACCCGCCAGCGAAGCACGCCACCCACGACAAGGAGCATGTCCGCCTCTGAGGAAGGTGCAGGAGGGACGACGGCCGGAGACGACGCCGCGGAGGGAGTTGAAGAAAAGGGAGCAGGTAATGGGGACGACAACACCCCGTGCCCGATGGTCGCAAGCCTGCCCCAGCTCCCCGTCGCAGAGCCCGATACCCCACTCACCACTCACGTTGCTGCATCGTCACCGCTCCGAGCTAGGCCTCAGGCGGCAGGAGCCGCGGCCACGCCCCCTGCTACGTCATGCGCCTCGACTCAGAGCGTGGCCAAGCAAGAAGCGCCCCCGGCCTGGTCGCAAGGCCAAGTACCCCCGGGCGCCGCCGACTTCACAGCGCCCTCTACCTCCATCATGCCACCGGTCTGGTCGCAAGGCCTGGTAGACCCGGGCGCCGCAGCCTTTAAAGCGCCCTTTGTATTCAGACTACCTTCGGCCTGGACGCAAGGCCAGGAGCCCCTGGGCGCCGCAAACACCACAGCGCCCTCTGCCTCCACAGCACCCCGTCTGGGCGAAGACCGCTCCGCACAAAACATCACCCAGGACGGGCTGCTCTTCGTGTGGCCACCTGAATATATTCACCCTCGATTCCGGAGGGAACGGCCTCTGGATGAGCCTCTAATTCCGGCTCCTGCGCCCGCCAAACTCGATCCGCTTCCGTTGGAGGACGCCCAATTTGAGTGGGACCCTACCGGTGAGGACCTGATGGGATTCACCGAGGAGACCTGGGCAGCCGCAGCCCAGCGTACGGAGTGCTGCCGGCAACAATTGGAGGTTTTTGCTAAGGAGCGACGAGAGAGGCGGGTCCGCGAGGAGCGGCTCCAAGTCCAGAGCGCCGAGCAAAAGCGCCGGGCCCGCAGAAACCCCCGTACTGCCCACGGTCCCCGTGCCAGCGGGACTGTAATAAAATTCCAAATGGAGCACGGGTGGGGTTTTATACGGGACCACAGAACCCCCGGCGACGTCTTTGTCACCCGCAGAGACGTAGAAAGCCATCTGCCGGAGGGACACAGAGGTCGTGACCTTTACCTGGGAGATGAGGTCACCTTCACCCGGCACCAGTGTGCCAAAGGACCCTATGCCCTTCATGTACATCGCCTGACTGAGGAGGAGCTGCGGTGTGAGGAGGAACAAGAGGACCCGGACGGGTCCGAAGATTACCCTCAGGCAGGAGCAGGAGGACGTCGCCACTGATGTACAGTAGGAGCACTGTAAATAGTTACCCGTGAAGGTACAATAACTGTTGCCAGTAAGATGTAGTCCCCGTTGGGACCAGCAAACTGTTACCGTGTATTCCCTATCCCTTACCAGGCTGAGGACTGTGAACAGCCATCCCTATTCCCCACTGGCCGAGGACTGAGAGCGGCCATATCCCTTGTAAATAGTTGCGCTTCTTAAAGCGCCCCCTACTGGTTTTATAGGAAACTGTTTTTTCTACAAGAGACTGTGGCACTTACCTGGTCACAATTTGCACAAGTGGCCAGAGGTCAAAATTGTTTTATATGAAAAGTTTTATTATGCTGAAAGAGTTAATATTATTTTATGATGTGTCCGTAACATTTTAAAAGAGAAGTACCTCCCATAAAGGGATGATTGAAGGTTACTGATTATATATTTTATATGTAGTGCACTTTAAAAAGCTTGTATGTTTTGCTCTTTTACAGCCCGAGGACGTGCTGTGATTTACCAGGGGGGAATGTAGCACCCTGAGGACTCGGTTGCTACAGGGGTATTGCACCTCGACCCAGAGGTGTGGTATTCCACTCCCGGGTAAGGATGGAGTGTGGGACTGAGCTCAGAAGGCTGCATGCACTACATACATCCCATTTCCGGGGGACAGAACTACGGTACTCCCACCAGATAAATGTGCAGGTACGACAGCGTCTGTCCCTGGCTGGAGTGGGAGGGGGGTGGAACATCCCAGTAGTGTAGGGGCAGATAGGGGAGGGGCTCTGGGCATAGAGTTAGGAGCTCATTGGGTGCTAGTCACCTGGGCTCACACATAGAGGGAGTATATATGGTGGGCACCATCTTAGATCAGGGTCAGTCAGTCAGTCAGTCAGTCAGTTCAGCCTGAGGAAAAGCCGAGCAGAGGAGCTCAGCCAGGAGGGCTGACAGGGAGCTGTGGCTCCGGCTGGACCCAGCTCCAGGGCTAAGCCTGCAGAGGAGAAGAAAGGCCCAGAGACGCAGAGCCAGAGGGAACCCTGAGATCCCAGAATTAAGCCAAAAGGGTGAAGGGTTGGCAGAAGAGGGCACCGGATCCCAAGCTGGCGGAGGCAAAAGTAACCCTTAGCCAGGAACCGGAGGTCGTGGTCAAGCTTTGCCACGACCCTCACCACATCCACCAGGAAGGTACACCACGAGTAGGGCCAGGAAAGCCAGAGAAGGTTTTGCCACCAGGAGGCCCAAGGGAACCGGACAAAAGTGGATCCCTGGTGGGAACGGCCAGTAGAGAGAGTGAGAGGGAAGCTCAGGACCACGCTCCGGAACTGCCTGGGGGTTAGCCGAGTCCCACACCTGGTGAATGCAGCACGGCTCGGGTGGTCACTCAAGGCCAGAGTGACTGAAAGAACTACTGTGAGTAAAAACCCTGAAACTGCATCTCACGCCTCTGACTCTCCTTTCTGCATCATCACTACCTCCATCATCTGCACCAGCTGCCCTGAGGCCATACCCCTCCCGTTGGGGGTTATATCACCTTTGCTGCACACATACCACCGGCCTCAGCGGACTGTTCTGCAGCGGCGGCCTTGTGACCGCAAATCAACGGGTGGCGTAGTCGACACTTAAGCAACATCTACAAAGACTGCCACACACTTAGTTTGACACCCTGGGCACGGACCGGGTCACCGCCACAAGGACTACTACCCCTACTCAGATCCGGCTCCGGGTATCCCCCTGAACATGGCCCAGGGGGCGCGTCATCTGCCATAGAGCTGACGTGCAGTACATACACTGTGTTATGGGGGCGCTCACCTGTGCGGACCCCGCGCTCCGGCCGCTACTTCTCTGCTCATATTAGGTCTCTCTTTCTGCCATTAAATAATTTGGTTGTCATGGCAGCAGAGGTGGGGCGTTGGTAGGGGGCGTGTCTGGTATAGGGCAGATTGGGGCGGGGCTGTCATGCAGTGCTTGTCTCATCGCTGTAATTTCCTGCTGATGCCACCTGGTGGACAGCATTGGTCAGTACATCCTGAGAATGCTCACATGGTGGGGGAGGGAGAGCTTATATATGTATATATACAGTCACAATGCAGCTAGGGGTGTGTTCACACAGTGTTTTTTTTTTATGTTTTTTTCCACATTATAAAACTCAGTGTTGTCAGGAAAAGCATTGCATGTATTTTTGATGTATGCCTCATACAAAATACATTTTTGAAGATTTTTTTTTAATCTTCCATCCTATACTCGGGCACTGGCTGTATATTGTTGTGGCCCCGGGACTTGCTTAGCTCCGCTGGGTGGCATTGCCAGCTACACTGCAGTAAATGGGTGACCTGAAATCCCACATTTATCCTGTGACCAGTTAGGGACTGTTTTTTCTTAAAGAAGGGGCTCGTGTTATTAATCCCAGACAATCCATTAATGGAGTTTCCAGTAGTATAATAATGATGATTTATCCTGGGGATGGGTTATCAGTAACAGATCGGTGGGCTCCGACACGTGGCACCGCCTCTACCCATCAGCTGATTGCAGCGATCAAGTGTAAATAGTGTGAAGATTGAACATCACCGCTCCATTCACTGTACTGCGGGTCCTGCAGATCAGCTAATATTCATGTAATAGGAGCTGATCTGCAGCACCAGGGAGCGGCCACTACACAGTGACCAGAGCTGTGATGTTCAGCTCCTCCACACTGTTTACATCTGACCTCTGCCGAAGCTGCAAACAGCTGATTAGTGGAGGTGCCGTGAGCTGGACCCCCAGAAATCTGATATTAATGACCTAACCAGGGGATAGGCCATCAATATGTTTGTCCAGGAAAATCCCTTTAAGGTCCATCTGCACATACTATGTGTAACATATATATATATATAGCACAGGGTGAAAGGGGTTAATCACAGGCTTACAAGACGGACAAACAACACAAATATTGGTTCTATCTTTTACACATTTGGGGTAGCCCTTAAGAGGGCTGTTGGGTCAAAGAGAGAGAGAGAGAGAAGAGAGAGGGGAGGGAGAGATACCGGGAGATACCAAGAGAGAGAAAAAAGAGAGACCCAACCAGTGCAAGGCTAAGCCGGGCAGGTGGTAGCGGCTATTTATACCCACTGCTGATCTCTGATTGGTGGAAAATCTGGGTGCGGCTGCTCTCTGATTGGTGGAAAATCTGGGTGTGGCTGCTCTGTGATTGGTCAGCATTATGACCTCACAGTGGTGATGACTCATACCTCCTGGGTGGTTCTTTTGGGCGGTTCTGTTTTCTGACTGGTGGAAATTCTAATCAGCATTATGACCTCACAGTGGCCGTGACTCATGTTTCATGGACTGTTCTCTCTGGGTGGCCTGAAACATGCTGATCTCTGATTGGTGGAAATTCAAGTCATCTTCATGACATCACAATCAGCATGTTATTATTGCTGAGATGTTCAGTTTTTTCCTAAATTTCCTACGTTTTGTCCTAATTTATTAGCACATATATACCACTCATTCCTACAATCAAAGGATCAGGAAACCACTCTGAAATCAATATCCTACAATTTACCCCAACAGCAAAAAAACAACTATACACAAAATACCAAAAGATATATCCGATTATTAATGAGCAACTAAAAGACACAATCACATAAAAATAATTTTTAGAAAGGTGTAGAAAAAATGCTGTAAAGTAAGAACGCTTCAAAAATAGAAATGTTAATGATTTATTTAATCAATTAACAAAATACAAGTGAATGAACAAACGAAAAATCTAGATCCAATCAATATTTGGTGTGACCAACTTTTCACTTTAAAACAGCATAAATTCTTCTAGGTACACCTGCGCAAAGTCAGGGATTTTGTAATAATACAGTCAGGTGTCTGGTCATACACCATGGCAAGACTGAGCAAGAATACACAAGGAAGTTATACTACATCAGCAAGGTCTCTAAGGTACAAATTTCAAAGCAGATTGAGGGTTCAAGATGTGTCATTCAAGCACTTATGAAGAAGCACAAGAAAATGTGCAACGTTGAGGTCAGTAGATGCAGTGGTTGGCCAAGGAAACTTAGTGCAGCAGATGTATGACACATTATAGTTACTTTCCTTCAAAAGCGGAAGATGTCCAGCAGTGCCATCAGCTCAGAACTGGCAGCAACCAGTGGGACTCAGCTTCACTCATCTACTGTTCAGAGAAGACTGGCCAGAAGTGGTCTTCATCGCAGAATTGTGGCGAAAAAGCCATATCTTCCACATCAAAACAAGGCCAAGTGACTCAACTATGCATTAAAACAGAGGAACCAGGGTGTAGAAAATTGGCAGGATGTGCTCTGGACGGTTGAGTCAAAATATGAAAAATGTTGTTATTACAGAAGAGATTTTGTTCACTGAAGGGCTGGAGAGCAGTACAATAATGAGTGTCTGTGGTCAATAGTGATGCATAAGCACGGTGGAGGGTCCTGTAAGTTTGGGGCTGCATTTCAGCAAATGGAGGTGGAAATTGGGTCAGAATTATTGGTCACCTCAATGCTGAGATATAGAGGCAGATGCTTATCCATCATGCAATATCATCAGGGAGGTGTCTGATTGGATCCAAATGTTTTCTTCAGCAGAACAACAACCCCAAACGTACTGCCAATGTCATTAAGAATTATCTTCAATGTAAAGAACAAGGAGTCCTGGAAATGATCTGGCCCCACCCAGTGGAGTAACTAGAGTCTGATAGGCCCCCACCTGCATGTTGGTCAGATGTATGGGCCCTTGTAGCGCTCTGGATCCTATAAAGATATATGTGTTCTCTCCCTATGTAGTAATGTCCCCCATCCTGGCTCCTTCTTGTAATAATCTCCCACATGCTGGGCCTTATGCTATAACATTTTCCCCCACCTGTGCCCCTGTCTGGTAATGTCCCCATTCTGGCATCATTTCCTTCATTCTGGTTTAATGTCCCCATCCTGGTATAGTGTCCCCATTCTGATATAATGTCCCCATTTTGGTATAATGTCTCTAACCTGGTATAATATCCCCCATGCTGGTGTAATGCTCCCAATTCTGCTACAATGTCCCCAAAGCTGGTATAATGCCCCACATCCTGGTATAGTATCTCCAGTTCTGGCATAATGACCCCCATGCTGCTATAATATCCCCCAAACGGGTATAATATCATCATTGGGATATAATGTCCCCCATCCTGGTATAACATCATCATTGTGATATAATGTCCCCATCCTGGTATAACATCATCATTGTGATATAATGTCCCCATTCTGATATAGTGTCACCCATCCGGGTATGGTGTACCCCATTCTGGTATAGTGTCCCTTATTCTGGTATAATGTCCCCAATTCTGGTATAATTTCCCCATTCCGATATAATGTCCCCAGTCTGATTCAATGTCCCCCTTCCTAGTATATTGTCCCCATTCTGATATATTGTCCCCATTTTGATATAGTGTCCTTCATCTTGGTAAAATGTCCCCATGCTAGTATAGTGTCCCCATTCTGGTATAATGTCCCCATCCTGGTATAATGCCCCCCATCCTGGTTTAATGACCATCATACTGGTCTAATGTCCCTCGCCCTGGTTTAATGTCCCCCATCCTGGTGTAATGCCGCCCATCCTGGTTTAATGACCATCATACTGGTTTAATGTCCCCCATCCTGGTACAATGCACTCCATTCTGTTACAGTGTCTCACATTCTGGCATAATGACCTAATTCTGATATAATGTCCCCATTGTGATATAATGTACCCATTCTGGCATAATGTCCCCCATCCTGGTATGGTATCTACTGTGCTGCCATCCTGGGGATGGGTTATCAATATCAGATCGGTGGGCTCCGACACGCGGCACTGGCTTTACCCATCAGTTGTTTGCAACGCTCAGATGTAAATAGTTTGAAGATCTAAACATCACTGCTCCATTCACTATACTGTGGGTCCTGCAAGTCAGCTAATATTCATGTAATAGGAGCTGATCTGCAGCACCAGGTAGCAGCCACTACACAGTGACAAGAGCTGTGATGTTCAGCTCCTCAACAATGTTTACATCTGACCTCTGCCAGAGTTTCAAACAACTGAGTAGTGGGGGTGGCACGTGCCAGACCCCCACAAATCTGATATTAATGAGCTAACCAGGGGATAGGCCATCAATATGTTTGTCCTGGAAATTCCCTTTAAGGCCCACCTGCACATACTATGTATATAATATATATATATGGCAAAGAGTGGGAAGGGGTTAATCACAGGCTCATAAAACGGACAAACAACACAAATATTGGTTCTATCTTTTACACATTTGGGGTAGCCCTTAAGAGGGCCGTTGGGTCAAAGAGAGAGAGAGAGAGAAGAGAGAGGGGAGGGAGAGATACCGGGAGATACCAAGAGAGAGAAAAAAAGAGAGACCCAACCAGTGCAAGGCTAAGCCGGGCAGGTGGCAGCGGCTATTTATACCCACTGCTGATCTCTGATTGGTGGAAAATCTGGGTGCGGCTACTCTCTGATTGGTGGAAAATCTGGGTGTGGCTGCTCTGTGATTGGTCAGCATTATGACCTCACAGTGGTGATGACTCATACCTCCTGGGTGGTTCTTCTGGGCGGCTCTGTTTTCTGACTGGTGGAAATTCTAATCAGCATTATGACCTCACAGTGGCCGTGACTCATGTTTCATGGACTGTTCTATCTGAGTGACCTGAAACATGCTGATCTCTGATTGGTGGAAATTCAAGTCATCTTCATGACATCACAATCAGCATGTTATTATTGCTGAGATGTTCAGTTTTTTCCTAAATTTCCTACGTTTTGTCCTAATTTATTAGCACATATATACCACTCATTCCTACAATCAAAGGATCAGGAAACCACTCTGAAATCAATATCCTACAATTTACCCCAACAGCAAAAAAACAACTATACACAAAATACCAAAAGATATATCAGAATATTAATGAGCAAATAAAAGACACAATCACATAAAAATAATTTTTAGAAAGGTGTAGAAAAAATGCTGTAAAGTAAAAACGCTTCAAAAATAGAAATGTTAATGATTTATTTAATCAATTAACAAAATACAAGTGAATGAACAAACGAAAAATCTAGATCCAATCAATATTTCGTGTGACCAACTTTTCACTTTAAAACAGCATCAGTTCTTCTAGGTACACCTGCGCAAAGTCAGGGATTTTGTAATAATACAGTCAGGTGTCTGGTCATACACCATGGCAAGACTGAGCAAGAATACACAAGGAAGTTATACTACATCAGCAAGGTCTCTAAGGCACAAATTTCAAAGCAGATTGAGGGTTCAAGATGTGTCATTCAAGCACTTATGAAGAAGCACAAGAAAATGTGCAACGTTGAGGTCAGTAGATGCAGTGGTCGGCCAAGGAAACTTAGTGCAGCAGATGTATGACACATTATGGTTACTTTCCTTCAAAAGCGGAAGATGTCCAGCAGTGCCATCAGCTCAGAACTGGCAGCAACCAGTGGGACTCAGCTTCACTCATCTACTGTTCAGAGAAGACAGGCCAGAAGTGGTCTTCATCGCAGAATTGTGGCGAAAAAGCCATATCTTCCACATCAAAACAAGGCCAAGTGACTCAACTATGCATTAAAACAGAGGAACCAGGGTGTAGAAAATTGGCAGGATGTGCTCTGGACGGTTGAGTCAAAATATGAAAAATGTTGTTATTACAGAAGAGATTTTGTTCACTGAAGGGCTGGAGAGCAGTACAATAATGAGTGTCTGTGGGCAACAGTGATGCATAAGCACGGTGAAGGGTCCTGTAAGTTTGGGGCTGCATTTCAGCAAATGGAGGTGGAAATTGGGTCAGAATTATTGGTTCCCTCAATGCTGAGATATAGAGGCAGATACTTATCCATCATGCAATATCATCAGGGAGGTGTCTGATTGGATCCAAATGTTTTCTTCAGCAGAACAACAACCCCAAACGTACAGCCAATGTCATTAAGAATTATCTTCAATGTAAAGAGCAAGGAGTCCTGGAAATGATCTGGTCCCACACAGTGGAGTAACTAGAGTCTGATAGGCCCCCACCTGCATGTTGGACAGATGTATGGGCCCTTGTAGCGTTCTGGATCCTATAAAGATATATGTGTTCTCTCCCTATGTAGTAATGTCCCCCATCCTGGCTCCTTCTTGTAATAATCTCCCACATGCTGGGCCTTATGCTATAACATTTTCCCCCACCTGTGCCCCTGTCTGGTAATGTCCCCATTCTGGCATCATTTCCTTCATTCTGGTTTAATGTCCCCATCCTGGTATAGTGTCCCCATTCTGATATAATGTCCCCATTTTGGTATAATGTCTCTAACCTGGTATAATATCCCCCATGCTGGTGTAATGCTCCCAATTCTGCTATAATGTCCCCAAAGCTGGTATAATGCCCCACATCCTGGTATAGTATCTCCAGTTCTGGCATAATGTCCCCCATGCTGCCATAATATCCCCCATACTGGTATAATATCATCATTGTGATATAATGTCCCCCATCCTGGTATAACATCATCATTGCGATATAATGTCCCCATTCTGATATAGAGTCACCCATTCGGTTATGGTGTACCCCATTCTGGTATATTGTCCCTTATTCTGGTATAATGTTCCCAATTCTGATATAATTTCCCCATTCTGATATAATGCCCCCATTCTGATTTAATGCCCCCCTTCCTGGTATATTGTCCCCTTTCTGATATATTGTCCCCATTCTGATATAGTGTCCTTCATCTTGGTAAAATGTCCCCATACTAGTATAGTGTCCCCATTCTGGTATAATGTCCCCATCCTGGTATAATGCCCCCCATCCTGGTTTAATGACCATCATACTGGTTTAATGTCCCTCGTCCTGGTTTAATGCCCCCCATCCTGATACAATGCACTCCATTCTGTTACAGTGTCTCACATTCTGGCATAATGACCTAATTCTGATATAATGTCCCCATTCTGATTTCATGTCCCCCTTCCTGGTATATTGTCTCCATTCTGATATAGTGTCCTTCATCTTGGTAAAATGTCCACTTACTAGTATAGTGTCCCCATTCTGGTATAATGTCCCCATCCTGGTATAATGCCCCCCATCCTGGTTTAATGACCATCATACTGGTTTAATGTCCCTCGCCCTGCTTTAATGTCCCCCATCCTGGTACAATGCACTCCATTCTGTTACAGTGTCTCACATTCTGGCATAATGACCTAATTCTGATATAATGTCCCCATTCTGGTATAATGTACCCATTCTAGCATAATGTCCCCCATCCTGGTATGGTATCTACTGAGCTGCCATCCTGGGGATGGGTTATCAATATCAGATCGGTGGGCTCTGACACGCGGCACTGGCTCTACCCATCAGTTGTTTGCAACGCTCAGATGTAAATAGTTTGAAGATCTGAACATCACTGCTCCATTCACTGTACTGTGGGTCCTGCAAGTCAGCTAATATTCATGTAATAGGAGCTGATCTGCATCACCAGGTAGCAGCCACTACACAGTGACCAGAGCTGTGATGTTCAGCTCCTCAACAATGTTTACATCTGACCTCTGCTAGAGTTTCAAACAACTGAGTAGTGGAGGTGCCACGTGCCGGACCCCCCACAAATCTGATATTAATGAGCTAACCAGGGGATAGGCCATCAATATGTTTGTCCTGGAAATTCCCTTTAAGGCCCACCTGCACATACTATGTATATAATATACAGTACAGACCAAAAGTTTGGACACACCTTCTCATTTAAAGATTTTTCTGTATTTTCATGACTATGAAAATTGTACATTCACACTGAAGGCATCAAAACTATGAATTAACATATGTGGAATTATATAATTAACAAAAAAGTGTGAAACAACTGAAAATATGTCTTATATTCTAGGTTCTTCAAAGTAGCCACCTTTTGCCTTGATGACTGCTTTGCACACTCTTGGCATTCTCTTGATGACCTTAAAGACGTAGTCACTGGAAATGGTTTTCACTTCACAGGTGTGCCCTGTCAGGTTTAATAAGTGGGATTTCTTGCCTTATAAATGGGGTTGGGACCATCAGTTGTGTTGTGCAGAAGTCTGGTGGATGCACAGCTGATAGTCCTGCTGAATAGACTCTTAGAATTTGTATTATGGCAAGAAAAAAGCAGCTAAGTAAAGAAAAACGAGTGGCCATCATTACTTTAAGAAATGAAGGTCAGTCAGTGCGAAAAATTGGGAAAACTTTGAAAGTGTCCCCAAGTGCAGTTGCAAAAACTATCAAGCGCTACAAAGAAACTGGCTCACATGAGGACCGCCCCAGGAAAGGAAGACCAAGAGTCACCTCTGCTTCTGAGGATAAGTTTATCCGAGTCACCAGCCTCAGAAATTGCAGGTTAACAGCAGCTCAGATTAGAGACCAGGTCAATGCCACACAGAGTTCTAGCAGCAGACACATCTCTTCAACAACTGTTAAGAGGAGACTTTGTGCAGCAGGCCTTCATGGTAAAATAGCTGCTAGGAAACCACTGCTAAGGACAGGCAACAAGCAGAAGAGACTTGTTTGGGCTAAAGAACACAAGGAATGGACATTAGACCAGTGGAAATCTGTGCTTTGGTCTGATGAGTCCAAATTTGAGATCTTTTGTTCCAACCACCGTGTCTTTGTGCGACGCAGAAAAGGTGAACGGATGGACTCTACATGCCTGGTTCCCACCATGAAGCATGGAGGAGGAGGTGTGATGGTGTGAGGGTGCTTTGCTGGTGACACTGTTGGGGATTTATTCAAAATTGAAGGCATACTGAACCAGCATGGCAACTACAGCATCTTGCAGCGGCATGCTATTCCATCCGGTTCGCGTTTAGTTGGACCAGCATTTATTTTTCAACAGGACAATGACCCCAAACACACCTCCAGGCTGTGTAAGGACTATCTGACCAAGAAGGAGAGTGATGGGGTGCTACGCCAGATGACCTGGCCTCCACAGTCACCAGACCTGAACCCAATCGAGATGGTTTGGGGTGAGCTGGACCGCAGAGTGAAGGCAAAAGGGCCAACAAGTGCTAAGCATCTCTGGGAACTCCTTCAAGATTGTTGGAAAACCATTTCCGGTGACTA
Organism: Phyllobates terribilis; assembly: GCF_046119375.1. Lineage (NCBI taxonomy): Eukaryota > Metazoa > Chordata > Amphibia > Anura > Dendrobatidae > Phyllobates > Phyllobates terribilis. The sequence goes on along the minus strand of NW_027362768.1, from coordinate 353,278,761 downwards.
CCTCTTGAAGCTCATCAAGAGAATGCCAAGAGTGTGCAAAGCAGTCATCAAAGCAAAAGGTGGCTACTTTGAAGAACCTAGAATATAAGACATATTTTCAGTTGTTTCACACTTTTTTGTTAAGTATATAATTCCACATGTGTTAATTCATAGTTTTGATGCCTTCAGTGTGAATGTACAATTTTCATAGTCATGAAAATACAGAAAAATCTTTAAATGAGAAGGTGTGTCCAAACTTTTGGTCTGTATTGTATATATGTGTCACCCCAGGCCAGGATGCCACAAAATATTAAAGGCTGTGTCTGAGAGCAGGAGGGAGGTCCCCTGGTTATGGACCATTAGCATGCAGCACCTCCTGTGCCAGGCCAGTAGGGGGAGCAGGCTGCCCTATAAAAGCTGGAACTGGGGCAGGGTTAGAGAGACCAGAACCCACTTCTGAAGTGACCAGAAGGGTTCTCAGAGAAGAGGGACAGGTCAGCAGCAGCTGAGGAGTCCGTGAGGCAGAGGAGAAACTGCAGGCCAGGGACAGAGGCGACGAGAGACGGTCCTGGAAAAGAATTAATCTAACCGGACATTGGGGTCCGAGGCTGTAAAGACTCTAAGTTCCACAGCAGAGAACCAATCCACGAGGGATTTCATGTCCTTTGGCCTAAGAAGCCCGGAGGCTCCGCCACAACAGAAGGGACCAGCAAGGCCAAGAGAGGCCAAAGGTAAAAGGAACCCAAGTTGCACGCCATACGGGCGAGAAGTATACGACCTGCTCAGGGACGTGGGCTATTACACCACGAAGCGGGAGATAGTCAGAAAGTGCATAGCGAGAATAGTAGGCCTACACACTCACCCTGACCAGTGGGGCTCACCCGAATGCTCTCAGACACCCAGGCCCATCCCTAACCGGTACCACTGTTAGATCATTAATAATGCCTACAAGAAAGACCCTGGACTGTTTGAAGCGGACTCTGAACTCTTACTGTTGCGGCCTGCACTATCACCCCCAGCATCCACCTACACTGCCCTGAGGCTACACTCTTCCCGTGGGGAGTTATCCTACCCCTCTGCTGCACACTAACACCAGCCTCAGCGGTCTGCCTTGCAGCGGCGGTTATCCCTGACCGCAATCCACGGGTGGCGTAGTCGGACATTCAAAACACTGATAAAGACTTCCACCATTTGGTCTGACCACCGTGAGTCTCGGGATCTGGTTGCCACTACTACCCCCAGCATCGCACAGAAGCCCGGTTCCAGGTACCCCACGGCCCAGGGGGCGAGTCAGCATTGGCGTAGTCGGCAGGATCGTGACCAACCCACCACAAACGGGTATTGCGTGCCTGAAAAAGACTTTATACTCACCTGAGTGAAGTTTCCCACCATTCGGGGACATTTCCCGCCAATCGGAGCCGTTTCCTGCCATCGGGCGCCACCTTCGGGACGCCGCGCGGGAAGAAGAGGGGCGTGGACGTCAAAAACGCGCGAGACCTGAAGCCCCGCCCTACGCTGAGACACTGCGCAAGGTCCTGGAAGGAGATCCAGCGGACGCCGACGTCATCACCGAGCGACGCAAGGTCCTCGCCCAGAGCATCGCGAGCGGAGCTGCGGCCTACAGAAGAGGATCGCCGGAAGGTAGGCCACGGTTAACTAGGGGGGAGGAAGATGTCGGACGCGGAGGGACCCTCTACCACCAGCGTAGCCGCTGCAGCTGTGATGCCGTTTTCCATGCCCTATATCCCCGGAGCGGCCTGGCAGCCACAGTATGCCGGTGAGTCGCATACCTTGGGCGACTTTAAAGAAAGGCTGTATAGTCTGTTCAAAGTTTATCCCCTGACAGAAGAACAGAAAGTAAGCATACTGATAGGGCAGTTAACTGGTGCGGCCCTGCGGGAGGTAAAGTCTTGGACAGCTGAGGAGAAAAGGACTGTAAGGGGGGTTCTGACCCGTCAACGGGACACCTTTGATACCCGTACCTCAGCAGAAATCAAAATGCGGTTCTATGGATGTAAGCAGCGAGCTCAAGATAGCATCAGAGATTATGCCCTAAATTTACAGGAAGCCTTGGGGGCAATTAAGCAATAAACTATTGACTGACCAGTTCATAGAAGGTCTGCTGTCCAGCGCCCACAGAACTCAGCTGCGCCTCATGGCCCTACAGAACCCCGATTTGACTTTTGCACAGTTCAAAGATAGGGCCATCCGGGTGCTCCGAGCCGGGTGGCGCTGTAGCTTCCCGGCGCCCTGCCATCACTTACCACCAGGGGGTGGCACCCTACCCAGCAGACCTTGTGGGGGCTGATGCGCAGGCCCTAAATCCATCCCCGCCTGCAAACCTGCACCATCAGGTCCAAGAACTAACAAAGAGTGTTTCTGCATTGACCAGGACCGTACAGTCGTTACAGATGGACCCGTCAGGACCAATTAAGCTGGCTTCCAGTCCAGAGGATGTCCCGTGGCGTCGACAGAGGAGGATCCCGTCGTTCAGAGGGAGGCCCACCGACCGTTACACTGAGGGTGGACAGCCGATTTGCCGCCGTTGCAGCCAGCCGGGACACGTAGCCAGGTACTGTACTTTAAATGGGTCCGACCTGGGGCAGAGGACCAACCCCCAGGCATAAGGTCATCAGGCCCGTCTAATTGGCGTGATAAGTACGTAGGGGGACGCCCGGTTTTACCCGTAGTGTTGGACGGTATCCCCATGAGTGCACTGCTGGACACCGGGTCCCAAGTGACCACCATCCCCTATGTACTTTTCAAGCAGTACTGGAGTGACACTGATATAACACGCTATCCAGATAGTGACTTGGACATCATCGCCAGCAATGGCTTGCCCGTGCTGCAGGTGGGGTTCAGAGAGATGACCATTAAGATTGGTAAAGTTCAACTGCCGGCACAGGGAGTGATCATTGTGGACATTGACCGTCGAGAAAGTCACCCTAAAATAACCTTGGGTACTAACGTAATTGAAAATTGTCTTTCAGAAGTAATTGTAATTTTGCAGCAGGTGGCGATGAATGCGAGCTCCAGCCAACAGAGAGTCCTCCAGAAAGAGATAAGAGCTCTGATGAGACGGCAACAGGTAGAACTGTCTGGTGGTGAGATCGGTAGCGTGAGGATGAGCAACCCATTCCCCATTGCCATGCCTCCCAAAAGTGAAATGATGATCTGGTGTTGGACTGCAATCGGGTTAAGAGGGAGAGACTACCAAGCCATGGTAGAACCCGTGTACTCAGACAGCAGGCCCACCATTTTGACAGCCCGGGGGGTGGTTGTTGTCCGCCATGGGAGGGTGCCCGTCCGCATTCTAAACATTGGGGAAAGGGAAGTACACTTGCCCCGGTATGCTACATTAGCCAAATTGTTTGCTGTTGAACACTGTGCAATCAGGGTCGTGGAACCCTTGCCTTCATCTCCACCGGTGGAGGATAATGGCTCCCAGAAACACAAGGAGGACTGGTGCCAGAAACTCCATGTGGGTGCTGACTCTACTCCCCTGCACCAAAAACAAGGAGTCTACCGGGTGGTTCAGGAGTACGAGAGAATCTTTAGTAAGCACCCGCTAGACTTCGGCCGAGTAAAGGGAGTGGAACACCACATCCCCACGGGGAGCCACCCACCAATAAAAGAGAGGCACAGACCTGTACCCCCTGCACATTATCAGAAAGCAAAGGGCATGCTGAGAGAAATGAAAGAAGCTGGGGTCATTAGAGATAGCTGTAGCCCCTGGGCAGCTCCCTTAGTTTTGGTAAAAAAGAAAGACGGTACCATGAGAATGTGCGTGGACTATAGAAAGGTCAATCGTATCACCCATAAAGACGCGTACCCGTTACCTAGGATAGAGGAGTCTTTAGCCGCACTAAAATCAGCTAATTTCTTCTCTACTTTGGATCTTACTAGCGGGTACTGGCAGGCTCCTGTGGCAGAGGCTGACAAGGAGAAGACCGCCTTCACCACCCCGATGGGATTAAGTGAATTCAACTGTATGCCATTCGGGCTCTGCAATGCACCCGGGACCTTCCAGAGGCTGATGGAATGCTGTCTAGGGCACCGAAACTTTGAGATGGTCCTACTTTACCTGGACGACATGATTGTCTATTCGAAGACTTACGAGGACCATCTTAAGCCCCTGGCCGAGGTGTTCGAAGCCCTGGCAGGCTTTGGCATGAAAGTGAAACCCTCCAAGTGCCATCTGTTAAAGCCGAAGGTACAGTACCTGGGACAAGTGGTGAGTGCAGAAGGAGTAGCCCCCGACCCTGACAAAATCACGGCAATAAAGAACTGGCCAGGCCCCTCTAACATAAAAGAAGTGAGGCAGTTCCTCGGGTTGGTAGGCTACTACCGAAGGTTCATCCCCAGGTTCACCAAGATGGCAGCCCCTATGCAGGACCTCCTTATAGGACAATCTAAGACCAGAAGCCAAAAGCCACCCTTCAAGTGGGACAAGCCGGAAGAGGAGTCCTTCCGCCAGCTGAAGATGGCCCTCACGGGGGATGAGATCCTGGCCTACCCCAATTATGACCAGCTTTTTATCCTCCACACAGACGCCAGTAATGTGGGGCTGGGGGCCGTACTGTCACAGAACCAACAGGGCAGAGAAAGGGTGATCGCGTATGCCAGCCGGAAGCTGAGGCCCACCGAGAGAAACCCGGAGAATTACAGCTCCTTTAAGCTGGAGTTCTTATCAGTGGTGTGGGCCGTAACGGACAAGCATTACCTGGCCTTTGCGAAGTTCACTGTGTACACGGACAACAATCCGTTGACGCATCTGGACAATGCGAGACTTGGTGCCCTAGAGCAGCGGTGGATGGCCCGGCTAGAAAACTATGACTTCACCATCAAGTACCGGGCAGGCCGAGCCAATGCCAATGCAGATGCCCTATCGAGAATGCCCCATTTGCCCGATGAGGGAGAAGATCCAGACGAGCTGGAGGAAATAGAGCTCCCTGCATTCCACCAGTATGGGGCCACTCAGTACTCCCACCGTGTAAGAGACAAAGACCTAACCACCGTCATGTTCAACCCCTTACCCCACCACAGCTGGGCTGAAACGCAAGATAGTGACCCTGCAATTCGCCTGGTGAAAGACCTGTTGACCCAGGCAGACGCTAGCCCTTGCCCGGACGCTCCAGAGGAAGCCAAGCAGTTATGGAAGGAGAAAAACAAGCCATTCCTCTACGAAGGTAAGCTGTGCAGAAGGCTTGTCAACCACGGACGCACAAGCTGACCTGGCAGGTAGTGGTCCCGACATGAGATGCAGCAATGGTCCTGGAGGCCTACCATGACAGAGCGGGACACTTCGGGTGGAAGAAACTGGAGTTCCTACTGAGAGAGCGGTTCTACTGGGTCGGTATGAGAGGAGCCATAGAGAAGTGGTGCAGGGACTGCGGCCCATGTAACCTCAGAAGGAAGGATGGTACCAGCCAGAAGACACCCTTGAGGCCCATCATCACCAGGCAGCCTCTTGAGCTGGTAGCTCTGGACCATGTGAAATTGGCTCCAAGCCGGACGGGCTACGTCTATGCCCTGACAATAGTGGACCACTATTCCCTGTTCCTGGTGGTGGTTCCCGTTAAAGACTTGACAGCCCAAACAGCGGCCAGAGCCTTCCAACAACACTTCTGCTGTCCACACGGGTATCCGGAACAGGTCTTGACAGATCAAGGTCCAGCGTTTGAGGCTGAAATCTTCCAGGAGTTCTGCAACCTCTACGGCTGTAAGAAGATTCGGACAACGCCTTACCACCAACAGGCTGTGTGAGAAAATGAATAATATCGTCATTGATCTCCTCAAGACGTTGCCCCTGGAGGAACACAGCCTGTGGCCGGAGAAGCTGTCAGACCTGATAGACTTATACAACCATATCCCAGTGAATGCTACCAACTGCACCCCGGCTTACCTGATGCGAGCAAGACCAGGTAAGCTGCCTGTGGACCTGGAGATGGGAGTCCTGACACCCGAGGACACCTCCCCAGATGCGGACTGGGATACAGAACGGCGGCTACAGTACAAGAAGGTACAGGAGAGTGTGGAGAGGAGTCTGGCTCAAGCGAGAGAAAAGCAAGAGAGGCTCTTCAACCAAAACACCCCTGCTGGTCCCCTGGAACCTGGCGAGCAGGTCCTGAAGCGGAAGAGAAAGCTTCACAAGCTAGATGACCAGTGGGAGAGAGACCCGTACACAGTACTGCCGTCCGACCACAACAACCCGAAGGTATGTGTAATTACCAAGGATGGAGGAGAAACCGCTAGCACTGTCTCCAGAGACCACCTAAAATGGTGCCCCGAGCAACTGCAGAGTCCAAGTGAAGATCAAGATGACCTTGAGCCCGCAGTGGACAAGGGAGAAATGGTCAGCACCGTTCTCGGAGAGTTTCCCCATTCTGGACTCGGATAAACGACGCAATAGTGGTACCCGTCCTACACTTTCTTCAACCAACTCAGCAAGAACCTATAGGAGAGCAGGAGGAATCAGAAGACCAAGCAGCCCCAGAGGCTGAAGAACCCATGCCAGCAGCCCAGGAGAGTCAACCCTCTGCTGACAGTGAGCCTGCCATGCCTGCGGTAAGCCAAAGGACCCGCAGACAGCTGCCTGCACTACCTGAAAACCCAGCTAGTAGCTGTACCCTAAACGATAGTGGGGAAAGCCAGGTTAGACCACCATCAGACAGTGGGTTACGCTGGTCAACCCGGAGCACTAGGGGTCAAATACCAGCTCGCTGGAAGATCTAAATGCTGTATATTGCAAATGTTTTATGTTTTATTAATAATGTGTTTCCAGTTTCCCTAGTACGATGGACTGACAGGTCATGAACACTGAATGGCCGGAACTGTCTTGTAGATAGTTGCACCTGGTGCCCTCTTTCGAAGATGACCACGGAAGAAAAATCTGTCCGGCGTGGCCTCCTTGTGGTCCAAATTAGTTAGCTTTTACCTTGCTGCAACGCCCAAGGCCAGGAACTTGGGGTTTATAGGGAGAGGTCCACACACCGTGGAAAACTTCACCTTATTGGGTGATATGGACACCCGGTCACGGAAGCGCCGTGGCCTTAAGGACAAAATGTACTTGTACATACGTTATGTTATTGTTTATACCCTGTATTTGTGTTTCCTGTTTAGTCCGGAGTACTAAATTTTACTAGGGGGGAATGTGTCACCCCAGGCCTGGATGTCACAAAATATTAAAGGCTGTGTCTGAGAGCAGGAGGGAGGTTCCCTGGTTAGGGACCATTAGCATGCAGCACCTCCTGTCCCAGGCCAGTAGGGGGAGCAGGCTGCCCTATAAAAGCTGGAACTGGGGCAGGGTTAGAGAGACCAGAACCCACTTCTGAAGTGACCAGAAGGGTTCTCAGAGAAGAGGGACAAGTCAGAAGCAGCTGAGGAGTCCGTGAGGCAGAGGAGAAACTGCAGGCCAGGGACAGAGGCGACAAGAGCCGATCCTGGCAAAGAATTAATGTAACCAGACATTGGGGTCCGAGGCTGTAAAGACTCTAACCCCACAGCAGAGAACCAATCCGAGAGGGATTTCATGTCCTTTGGCCTAAGAAGCCCGGAGGCTCTGCCACAACAGAAGGGACCAGCAAGGCCAAGAGAGGCCGAAGGTAAAAGGAACCCAAGTTGCACGCCATACGGGCGAGAAGTACACGGCCAGCTCAGGGACGTGGGCTATTACACCACGAAGAGCGGGATAGTCAGAAAGAGCATAGAGAGAACGGTAGGCCTACACACTCACCCTGACCAGTGGGGCTCGCCCGAATGCTCTCAGACACCCAGGCCCATCCCTAACCGGTACCACTGTTGGGTCATTAATAATGCCTACAATAAAGACCCTGGACTGTTTGAAGCGGACTCTGAACTCTTACTATTGCTGCCTGCACTATCACCCCCAGCATCCACCTACACTGCCCTGAGGCTACACTCTTCCCATGGGGAGTTATCCTACCCCTCTGCTGCACACCAACACCAGCCTCAGCGGTCTGCCTTGCAGCGGCCGTTATCCCTGACCGCAATCCACGGGTGGCGTAGTCGGTCATTCAAAACACTGATAAATAGACTGCCACCATTTGGTCTGACCACCCTTAGCCAAGGGATCGGGTTGCCACTACCACCCCCAGCATCGTACAGAAGCCCGGTTCCGGGTACCCCACGGCCCAGGGGGCGAGTCATGTATATGGCAAAGAGTGGGAAGGGGTTAATCACAGGCTCATAAAATGGACAAACAACACAAATATTGGTTCTATCTTTTACACATTTGGGGTAGCCCTTAAGAGGGCCGTTGGGTCAAAGAGAGAGAGAGAGGGGAGGGAGAGATACCGGGAGATACCAAGAGAGAGAAAAAAAAGAGAGACCCAACCAGTGCAAGGCTAAGCCGGGCAGGCGGCAGTGGCTATTTATACCCACTGCTGATCTCTGATTGGTGGAAAATCTGGGTGTGGCTGCTCTCTGGTTGGTGGAAAATCTGGGTGTGGCTGCTCTGTGATTGGTCAGCATTATGACCTCACAGTGGCGATTACTCATACCTCCTGGGTGGTTTTTCTGGGCGGTTCTGCTTTCTGACTGGTGGAAATTCTAATCAGCATTATGACCTCACAGTGGCCTTGACTCATGTTTCATGGACTGTTCTATCTGGGTGACCTGAAACATGCTGATCTCTGATTGGTGGAAATTCAAGTCATCTTCATGACATCATAATCAGCATGTTATTACTGCTGAGATGTTCAGTTTTTTCCTAAATTTCCTACGTTTTGTCCTAATTTATTAGCACATATATACCACTCATTCCTACAATCAAAGGATCAGGAAACCACTCTGAAATCAATATCTTACAATTTACCCCAACAGCAAAAAAACAACTATACGCAAAATACCAAAAGATATATCAGATTATTAATGAGCAAATAAAAGACACAATCACATAAAAATAATTTTTAGAAAGGTGTAGAAAAAATGCTGTAAAGTAAGAACGCTTCAAAAATAGAAATGTTAATGATCTATTTAATCAATTAACAAAATACAAGTGAATGAACAAACGAAAAATCTAGATCCAATCAATGTTTGGTGTGACCAACTTTTCACTTTAGAACAGCATGAATTCTTCAAGGTACACCTGCGCAAAGTCAGGGATTTTGTAATAATACAGTCAGGTGTCTGGTCATACACCATGGCAAGACTGAGCAAGAATACACAAGGAAGTTATACTACATCAGCAAGGTCTCTAAGGCACAAATTTCAAAGCAGATTGAGGGTTCAAGATGTGTCATTCAAGCACTTATGAAGAAGCACAAGAAAATGTGCAACGTTGAGGTCAGTAGATGCGGTGGTCGGCCAAGGAAACTTAGTGCAGCAGATGTATGACACATTATGGTTACTTTCCTTCAAAAGGGGAAGATGTCCAGCAGTGCCATCAGCTCAGAACTGGCAGCAACCAGTGGGACTCAGCTTCACTCATCTACTGTTCAGAGAAGACTGGCCAGAAGTGGTCCTCATAGCAGAATTGTGGCGAAAAAGTCATATCTTCCACATCAAAACAAGGCCAAGTGAGTCAACTATGCATTAAAACAGAGGAACCAGGGTGTAGAAAATTGGCAGGATGTGCTCTGGACGGTTGAGTCAAAATATGAAAAATGTTATTACAGAAGAGATTTTGTTCACTGAAGGGCTGGAGAGCAGTACAATAATGAGTGTCTGTGGGCAATAGTGATGCATAAGCACGGTGGAGGGTCCTGTAAGTTTGGGCTGCATTTCAGCAAATGGAGGTGGAAATTGGGTCAGAATTATTGGTTCCCTCAATGCTGAGATATAGAGGCAGATACTTATCCATCATGCAATATCATCAGGGAGGTGTCTGATTGGATCCAAATGTTTTCTTCAGCAGAACAACAACCCCAAACGTACAGCCAATGTCATTAAGAATTATCTTCAATGTAAAGAACAAGGAGTCCTGGAAAAGATCTGGTCCCACCCAGTGGAGTAACTAGAGTCTGATAGGCCCCCACCTGCATGTTGGTCAGATGTATGGGCCCTTGTAGCGTTCTGGATCCTATAAAGATATATGTGTTCTCTCCCTATGTAGTAATGTCCCCCATCCTGGCTCCTTCTTGTAATAATCTCCCACATGCTGGGCCTTATGCTATAACATTTTCCCCCACCTGTGCCCCTGTCTGGAAATGTCCCCATTCTGGCATCATTTCCTTCATTCTGGTTTAATGTCCCCATCCTGGTATAGTGTCCCCATTCTGATATAATGTCCCCATTTTGGTATAATGTCTCTAACCTGGTATAATATCCCCCATGCTCGTGTAATGCTCCCAATTCTGCTATAATGTCCCCAAAGCTGGTATAATGCCCCACATCCTGGTATAGTATCTCCAGTTCTGGCATAATGTTCCCCATGCTGCTATAATATCCCCCATACTGGTATAATATCATCATTGCGATATAATGTCCCCCATCCTGGTGTAACATCATCATTGTGATATAATGTCACCGTTCTGATATAGTGTCACCCATCCGGGTATGGTGTACCCCATTCTGGTTTAGTGTCCCTTATTCTGGTATAATGTCCCCAATTCTGATATAATTTCCCCATTCTGATATAATGTCCCCATTCTGATTTAATGTCCCCCTTCCTGGTATATTGTCCCCATTCTGATATAGTGTCCTTCATCTTGGTAAAATGTCCCCATACTAGTATAGTGTCCCCATTCTGGTATAATGTCCCCATCCTGGTATAATGCTCCCCATAATGGTTTAATGACCATCATACTGGTTTAATGTCCCTCGCCCTGGTTTAATGTCCCCCATCCTGGTATATTGTCCCCATTCTGATATAGTGTCCTTCATCTTGGTAAAATGTCCCCATACTAGTATAGTGTCCCCATTCTGGTATATTGTCCCCATCCTGAATAATGCCCCCCATCCTGGTTTAATGACCATCATACTGGTTTAATGTGCCTCGCCCTGGTTTAATGTCCCCCATCCTGGTACAATGCATTCCATTCTGTTACAGTGTCTCACATTCTGCCATAATGAACTAATTCTGATATAATGTCCCCATTCTGGTATAATGTACCCATTGTGGCAAATGTCCCCCATCCTGGTATGGTATCTACTGAGCTGCCATCCTGGGGATGGGTTATCAATATCAGATCGGTGGGCTCCGACACGTGGCACTGGCTCTACCCATCAGTTGTTTGCAACGCTCAGATGTAAATAGTTTGAAGATCTGAACATCACTGCTCCATTCACTGTACTGTGGGTCCTGCAAGTCAGCTAATATTCATGTAATAGGAGCTGATCTGCATCACCAGGTAGCAGCCACTACACAGTGACCAGAGCTGTGATGTTCAGCTCCTCAACAATGTTTACATCTGACCCCTGCCAGAGTTTCAAACAACTGAGTAGTGGAGGTGCCACGTGCCTGACCCCCACAAATCTGATATTAATGAGCTAACCAGGGGATAGGCCATCAATATGTTTGTCCTGGAAATTCCCTTTAAGGCCCACCTGCACATACTATGTATATAATAAATATATATATGGCAAAGAGTGGGAAGGGGTTAATCACAGGCTCATAAAACGGACAAAGAACACAAATATTGGTTCTATCTTTTACACATTTGGGGTAGCCCTTAAGAGGGCTGTTGGGTCAAAGAGAGAGAGAGAGAAGAGAGAGGGGAGGGAGAGATACCGGGAGATACCAAGAGAGAGAAAAAAATAGAGACCCAACCAATGCAAGGCTAAGCTGGGCAGGCTGCAGCGGCTATTTATACCCACTGCTGATCTCTGATTAGTGGAAAATCTGGGTGTGGCTGCACTCTAATTGGTGGAAAATCTGGGTCTGGCTGCTCTGTGATTGGTCAGCATTATAACCTCACAGTGGTGATGACTCATACCTCCTGGGTGGTTCTTTTGGGCGGTTCTGTTTTCTGACTGGTGGAAATTCTAATCAGCATTATGACCTCACAGTGGCCGTGACTCATGTTTCATGGACTGTTCTATCTGGGTGACCTGAAACATGCTGATCTCTGATTGGTGGAAATTCAAGTCATCTTCATGACATCACAATCAGCATGTTATTACTGCTGAGATGTTCAGTTTTTTCCTAAATTTCCTACGTTTTGTCCTAATTTATTAGCACATATATACCACTCATTCCTACAATCAAAGGATCAGGAAACCACTCTGAAATCAATATCCTACAATTTACCCCAACAGCAAAAAAACAACTATACACAAAATACCAAAAGATATATCAGATTAATAACGAGCAAATAAAAGACACAATCACATAAAAATAATTTTTAGAAAGGTGTAGAAAAAATGCTGCAAAGTAAGAACGCTTCAAAAATAGAAATGTTAATGATTTATTTAATCAATTAACAAAATACAAGTGAATGAACAAACGAAAAATCTAGATCCAATCAATATTTGGTGTGACCAACTTTTTACTTTAAAACAGCATCAATTCTTCTAGGTACACCTGCGCAAAGTCAGGGATTTTGTCATAATACAGTCAGGTGTCTGGTCATACACCATGGCAAGACTGAGCAAGAATACACAAGGAAGTTATACTACATCAGCAAGGTCTCTAAGGCACAAATTTCAAAGCAGATTGAGGGTTCAAGATGTGTCATTCAAGCACTTATGAAGAAGCACAAGAAAATGTGCAACGTTGAGGTCAGTAGATGCGGTGGTCGGCCAAGGAAACTTAGTGCAGCAGATGTATGACACATTATGGTTACTTTCCTTCAAAAGGGGAAGATGTCCAGCAGTGCCATCAGCTCAGAACTGGCAGCAACCAGTGGGACTCAGCTTCACTCATCTACTGTTCAGAGAAGACTGGCCAGAAGTGGTCCTCATAGCAGAATTGTGGCGAAAAAGTCATATCTTCCACATCAAAACAAGGCCAAGTGAGTCAACTATGCATTAAAACAGAGGAACCAGGGTGTAGAAAATTGGCAGGATGTGCTCTGGACGGTTGAGTCAAAATATGAAAAATGTTATTACAGAAGAGATTTTGTTCACTGAAGGGCTGGAGAGCAGTACAATAATGAGTGTCTGTGGGCAATAGTGATGCATAAGCACGGTGGAGGGTCCTGTAAGTTTGGGCTGCATTTCAGCAAATGGAGGTGGAAATTGGGTCAGAATTATTGGTTCCCTCAATGCTGAGATATAGAGGCAGATACTTATCCATCATGCAATATCATCAGGGAGGTGTCTGATTGGATCCAAATGTTTTCTTCAGCAGAACAACAACCCCAAACGTACAGCCAATGTCATTAAGAATTATCTTCAATGTAAAGAACAAGGAGTCCTGGAAAAGATCTGGTCCCACCCAGTGGAGTAACTAGAGTCTGATAGGCCCCCACCTGCATGTTGGTCAGATGTATGGGCCCTTGTAGCGTTCTGGATCCTATAAAGATATATGTGTTCTCTCCCTATGTAGTAATGTCCCCCATCCTGGCTCCTTCTTGTAATAATCTCCCACATGCTGGGCCTTATGCTATAACATTTTCCCCCACCTGTGCCCCTGTCTGGAAATGTCCCCATTCTGGCATCATTTCCTTCATTCTGGTTTAATGTCCCCATCCTGGTATAGTGTCCCCATTCTGATATAATGTCCCCATTTTGGTATAATGTCTCTAACCTGGTATAATATCCCCCATGCTCGTGTAATGCTCCCAATTCTGCTATAATGTCCCCAAAGCTGGTATAATGCCCCACATCCTGGTATAGTATCTCCAGTTCTGGCATAATGTTCCCCATGCTGCTATAATATCCCCCATACTGGTATAATATCATCATTGCGATATAATGTCCCCCATCCTGGTGTAACATCATCATTGTGATATAATGTCACCGTTCTGATATAGTGTCACCCATCCGGGTATGGTGTACCCCATTCTGGTTTAGTGTCCCTTATTCTGGTATAATGTCCCCAATTCTGATATAATTTCCCCATTCTGATATAATGTCCCCATTCTGATTTAATGTCCCCCTTCCTGGTATATTGTCCCCATTCTGATATAGTGTCCTTCATCTTGGTAAAATGTCCCCATACTAGTATAGTGTCCCCATTCTGGTATAATGTCCCCATCCTGGTATAATGCTCCCCATAATGGTTTAATGACCATCATACTGGTTTAATGTCCCTCGCCCTGGTTTAATGTCCCCCATCCTGGTATATTGTCCCCATTCTGATATAGTGTCCTTCATCTTGGTAAAATGTCCCCATACTAGTATAGTGTCCCCATTCTGGTATATTGTCCCCATCCTGAATAATGCCCCCCATCCTGGTTTAATGACCATCATACTGGTTTAATGTGCCTCGCCCTGGTTTAATGTCCCCCATCCTGGTACAATGCATTCCATTCTGTTACAGTGTCTCACATTCTGCCATAATGAACTAATTCTGATATAATGTCCCCATTCTGGTATAATGTACCCATTGTGGCAAATGTCCCCCATCCTGGTATGGTATCTACTGAGCTGCCATCCTGGGGATGGGTTATCAATATCAGATCGGTGGGCTCCGACACGTGGCACTGGCTCTACCCATCAGTTGTTTGCAACGCTCAGATGTAAATAGTTTGAAGATCTGAACATCACTGCTCCATTCACTGTACTGTGGGTCCTGCAAGTCAGCTAATATTCATGTAATAGGAGCTGATCTGCATCACCAGGTAGCAGCCACTACACAGTGACCAGAGCTGTGATGTTCAGCTCCTCAACAATGTTTACATCTGACCCCTGCCAGAGTTTCAAACAACTGAGTAGTGGAGGTGCCACGTGCCTGACCCCCACAAATCTGATATTAATGAGCTAACCAGGGGATAGGCCATCAATATGTTTGTCCTGGAAATTCCCTTTAAGGCCCACCTGCACATACTATGTATATAATAAATATATATATGGCAAAGAGTGGGAAGGGGTTAATCACAGGCTCATAAAACGGACAAAGAACACAAATATTGGTTCTATCTTTTACACATTTGGGGTAGCCCTTAAGAGGGCTGTTGGGTCAAAGAGAGAGAGAGAGAAGAGAGAGGGGAGGGAGAGATACCGGGAGATACCAAGAGAGAGAAAAAAATAGAGACCCAACCAATGCAAGGCTAAGCTGGGCAGGCTGCAGCGGCTATTTATACCCACTGCTGATCTCTGATTAGTGGAAAATCTGGGTGTGGCTGCACTCTAATTGGTGGAAAATCTGGGTCTGGCTGCTCTGTGATTGGTCAGCATTATAACCTCACAGTGGTGATGACTCATACCTCCTGGGTGGTTCTTTTGGGCGGTTCTGTTTTCTGACTGGTGGAAATTCTAATCAGCATTATGACCTCACAGTGGCCGTGACTCATGTTTCATGGACTGTTCTATCTGGGTGACCTGAAACATGCTGATCTCTGATTGGTGGAAATTCAAGTCATCTTCATGACATCACAATCAGCATGTTATTACTGCTGAGATGTTCAGTTTTTTCCTAAATTTCCTACGTTTTGTCCTAATTTATTAGCACATATATACCACTCATTCCTACAATCAAAGGATCAGGAAACCACTCTGAAATCAATATCCTACAATTTACCCCAACAGCAAAAAAACAACTATACACAAAATACCAAAAGATATATCAGATTAATAACGAGCAAATAAAAGACACAATCACATAAAAATAATTTTTAGAAAGGTGTAGAAAAAATGCTGCAAAGTAAGAACGCTTCAAAAATAGAAATGTTAATGATTTATTTAATCAATTAACAAAATACAAGTGAATGAACAAACGAAAAATCTAGATCCAATCAATATTTGGTGTGACCAACTTTTTACTTTAAAACAGCATCAATTCTTCTAGGTACACCTGCGCAAAGTCAGGGATTTTGTCATAATACAGTCAGGTGTCTGGTCATACACCATGGCAAGACTGAGCAAGAATACACAAGGAAGTTATACTACATCAGCAAGGTCTCTAAGGCACAAATTTCAAAGCAGATTGAGGGTTCAAGATGTGTCATTCAAGCACTTATGAAGAAGCACAAGAAAATGTGCAATGTTGAGGTCAGTAGATGCAGTGGTCGGCCAAGGAAACTTAGTGCAGCAGATGTATGACACATTATGGTTACTTTCCTTCAAAAGCAGAAAATGTCCAGCAGTGCCATCAGCCCAGAACTGGTAGCAACCAGTGGGACTCGGCTTCACTCATCTACTGTTCAGAGAAGACTGGCCAGAAGTGGTCTTCATAGCAGAATTGTGGCGAAAAAGCCATATCTTCCACATCAAAACAAGGCTAAGTGACTCAACTATGCATTAAAACAGAGGAACCAGGGTGTAGAAAATTGGCAGGATGTGCTCTGGACGGTTGAGTCAAAATATGAAAAATGTTATTACAGAAGAGATTTTGTTCACTGAAGGGCTGGAGAGCAGTACAATAATGAGTGTCGGTGGGCAATAGTGATGCATAAGCACGGTGGAGGGTCCTGTAAGTTTGGGGCTGCATTTCAGCAAATGGAGGTGGAAATTGGGTCAGAATTATTGGTTCCCTCAATGCTGAGATATAGAGGCAGATACTTATCCATCATGCAATATCATCAGGGAGGTGTCTGATTGGATCCAAATGTTTTCTTCAGCAGAACAACAACCCCAAACGTACAGCCAATGTCATTAAGAATTATCTTCAATGTAAAGAACAAGGAGTCCTGGAAATGATCTGGTCCCACACAGTGGAGTAACTAGAGTCTGATAGGCCCCCACCTGCATGTTGGTCAGATGTATGGGCCCTTGTAGCGTTTTGGATCCTATAAAGATACAGTATATGTGATCTCTCCCTATGTAGTAATGTCCCCCATCCTGGCTCCTTCTTGCAATAATCTCCCACATGCTGGGCCTTATGCTATAACATTTTCCCCCACCTGTGCCCCTGTCTGGTAATGTCCCCATTCTGGCATCATTTCCTTCATTCTGGTGTAATGTCCCCATCCTGGTATAGTGTCCCCATTCTGATATAATGTCCCCATTTTGGTATAATGTCTCTAACCTGGTATAATATCCCCCATGCTGGTGTAATGCTCCCAATTCTGCTATAATATCCCCAAAACCGGTATAATGCCCCACATCCTGGTATAGTATCTCCAGTTCTGGCATAATGTCCCCCATGCTGCTATAATATCCCCCATACTGGTATAATATCATCATTGTGATATAATGTCCCCCATCCTGGTATAACATCATCATTGTGATATAATGTCCCCATTCTGATATAGTGTCACCCATCCGGGTATGGTGTACCCCATTCTGGTATAGTGTCCCTTATTCTGGTATAATGTCCACAATTCTGGTATAATTTCCCCATTCTGATATAATGTCCCCATTCTGATTTAATGTCCCCCTTCCTGGTATATTGTTCCCATTGTGATATATTGTCCCCATTCTGATATAGTGTCCTTCATCTTGGTAAAATGTCCCCATACTAGTATAGTGTCCCCATTCTGGTATAATGTCCCCATCCTGGTATAATGCCCCCCATCCTGGTTTAAAGACCATCATACTGGTTTAATGTCCCCCATCCTGGTACAATGCACTCCATTCTGTTACAGTGTCTCACATTCTGGTATAATGACCTAATTCTGATATAATGTCCCCATTCTGGTATAATGTACCCATTCTGTGATAATGTCCCCCATCCTGGTATGGTATCTACTGAGCTGCCATCCTGGGGATGGGTTATCAATATCAGATTGGTGGGCTCCGACACGCGGCACTGGTTCTACCCATCAGTTGTTTGCAACGCTCAGATGTAAATAGTTTGAAGATCTGAACATCACTGCTCCTTTCACTGTACTGTGGGTCCTGCAAGTCAGCTAATATTCATGTAATAGGAGCTGATCTGCAGCACCAGGTAGCAGCCACTACACAGTGACCAGAGCTGTGATGTTCAGCTCCTCAACAATGTTTACATCTGACCTCTGCCAGAGTTTCAAACAACTGATTAGAGTAGGTGCAACGTGCCTGACCCCCACAAATCTGATATTAATGAGCTAACCAGGGGATAGGCCATCAATATGTTTGTCCTGGAAATTCCCTTTAAGGCCCACCTGCACATACTATGTACAGTGCCTACAAGTAGTATTCAACCCCCTGCAGATTTAGCTGGTTTGATAAGATGCAAATAAGTTAGAGCCTTCAAACTGCAAACGAGAGTAGGTTTTATGAACAGAAGCATAAATCTTACAAACAAAAAAGTTATGTTGCTCAGTTGAATTTTATTAAATTTTAAACATAAAAGTGTGGGTCAATTATTATACAACCCCTATGTTTAATATTTTGTGGAATAACCCTTGTTTGCAATTACAGCTAATAATCGTCTTTTATAAGACCTGACCAGGCCGGCACAGGTCTGTGGAGTTATCTTGGCCCACTCCTCCATGCAGATTTTCTCCAAGTTATCTAGGTTCTTTGGGTGTCTCATGTGGACTTTATTCTTGAGCTCCTTCCACAAGTTTTCAATTGGGTTAAGGTCAGGAGACTGACTAGGCCACTCCAACACCTTGACTTTTTCCCTCTTGAACCAGGCCTTGGTTTTCTTGGCTGTGTGCTTTGGGTCATTGTCTTGTTGGAAGATGAAATTACGACCCATCTTAAGATCCTTGATGGAGGAGCGGAGATTCTTGGCCAAAATCTCCAGGTAGGCCGTGCTATCCATCTTCCCATGGATGCGGCCCAGATGGCCAGGCCCCTTGGCTGAGAAACAGCCCCACAGCATGATGCTGCCACCACCATGCTTGACTGTAGGGATGGTATTCTTGGGGTCGTATGCAGTGCCATCCAGTCTCCAAACGTCACGTGTGTGGTTGGCACCAAAGATCTCGGTCTTGGTCTCATCAGACCATAGAACCTTGAACCAGTCTGTCTCAGAGTCCTCCAAGTGATCATGAGCAAACTGTAGACGAGCCTTGACATGACGCTTTGAAAGTAAAGGTACCTTACGGGCTCGTCTGAAATGGAGACCATTGCGGTGGAGTACGTTACTTTTGGTATTGACTGAAACCAATGTCCCCACTGCCATGAGATCTTCCCGGAGCTCCTTCCTTGTTGTCCTTGGGTTAGCCTTGACTCTTCGGACAAGCCTGGCCTCGGCACGGGAGGACACTTTCAAAGGCTGTCCAGGCCGTGGAAGGCTAACAGTAGTTCCATAAGCCTTCCACTTACGGATGATGCTCCCAACAGTGGAGACAGGTAGGCCCAACTCCTTGGAAAGGGTTTTGTACCCCTTGCCAGCCTTGTGACCCTCCACGATCTTGTCTCTGATGGCCTTGGAATGCTCCTTTGTCTTTCCCATGTTGACCATGTCTGAGTGCTGCTCACAAGTTTGGGGAGGGTCTTAAATAGTCCGAAAAGGCTGGCAAAAGAGATCTTTAATCCACACATGTGAAGCTCATTATTCTTGGTGCCTGAACTACTTCTTAATACTTTAGGGGGACCAAACAGAATTCTTGTGGTTTGAGGGGTTGAATAATAAATGACACTCTGAATTAACTTTTAACGTTTTAAAAAAAAAAAAATAATAAAAAAAACAAACAAAATTTGCTGCAGTGCATTTCCCACTTCCAGGCTGATCTACAGTACAAATGTCACAATGCCAAGTTAATTCCGCATGTGTCAACCAGCTAAATCTGCAGGGGGTTGAATACTACTTGTAGGCACTGTATATAATATATATGGCAAAGAGTGAGAAGGGGTTAATCACAGGCTCATAAAACGGACAAACAACACAAATATTGGTTCTATCTTTTACACATTTGGGGTAGCCCTTAAGAGGGCCGTTGGGTCAAAGAGAGAGAGAGAGAGAAGAGAGAGGGGAGGGAAAGATACTGGGAGATACCAAGAGAGAGAAAAAAAGAGAGACCCAACCAGTGCAAGGCTAAGCCGGGCAGGCTGCAGCGGCTATTTATACCCACTGCTGATCTCTGATTGATGGAAAATCTGGGTGTGGCTGCTCTCTGATTGGTGGAAAATCTGGGTGTGGCTGCTCTGTGATTGGTCAGCATTATGACCTCACAGTGGCGATTACTCATACCTCCTGGGTGATTCTTCTGGGCGGTTCTGTTTTCTGACTGGTGGAAATTCTAATCAGCATTATGACCTCACAGTGGCCGTGACTCATGTTTCATGGACTGTTCTATCTGGGTGACCTGAAACATGCTGATCTCTGATTGGTGGAAATTCAAGTCATCTTCATGACATCACAATCAGCATGTTATTACTGCTGAGATGTTCAGTTTTTTCCTAAATTTCCTACGTTTTGTCCTAATTTATTAGCACATATATACCACTCATTCCTACAATCAAAGGATCAGGAAACCACTCTGAAATCAATATCCTACAATTTAACCCAACAGCAAAAAAACAGCTATACACAAAATACCAAAAGATATATCAGATTATTAATGAGCAAATAAAAGACACAATCACATAAAAATAATTTTTAGAAAGGTGTAGAAAAAATGCTGTAAAGTAAGAACGCTTCAAAAATAGAAATGTTAATGAATTATTTAATCAATTAACACAATACAAGTGAATGAACAAACAAAAAATCTAGATCCAATCAATATTTGGTGTGACCAACTTTTCACTTTAAAACAGCATCAATTCTTCTAGGTACACCTGCGCAAAGTCAGGGATTTTGTAATAATACAATCAGGTGTCAGGTCATACACCATGGCAAGACTGAGAAAGAATACACAAGGAAGTTATACTACATCAGCAAGGTCTCTAAGGCACAAATTTCAAAGCAGATTGAGGGTTCAAGATGTGTCATTCAAGCACTTTTGAAGAAGCACAAGAAAATGGGCAACGTTGAGGTCAGTAGATGCAGTGGTCGGCCAAGGAAACTTAGTGCAGCAGATGTATGACACATTATGGTTACTTTCCTTCAAAAGCGGAAGATGTCCAGCAGTGCCATCAGCTCAGAACTGCCAGCAAACAGTGGGACTCAGCTTCACTCATCTAATGTTCAGAGAAGACTGGCCAGAAGTGGTCTTCATAGCAGAATTGTGGCGAAAAAGCCATATCTTCCACATCAAAACAAGGCTAAGTGACTCAACTATGCATTAAAACAGAGGAACCAGGGTGTAGAAAATTGGCAGGATGTGCTCTGGACAGTTGAGTCAAAATATGAAAAATGTTGTTATTACAGAAGAGATTTTGTTCACTGAAGGGCTGGAGAGCAGTACAATAATGAGTGTCTATGGTCAATAGTGATGCATAAGCACGGTGGAGGGTCCTGTAAGTTTGGGGCTGCATTTCAGCAAATGGAGGTGGAAATCGGGTCAGAATTATTGGTTCCCTCAATGCTGAGATATAGAGGCAGATACTTATCCATCATGCAATATCATCAGGGAGGTGTCTGATTGGATCCAAATGTTTTCTTCAGCAGAACAACAACCCCAAACATACAGCCAATGTCATTAAGAATTATCTTCAATGTAAAGAACAAGGAGTCCTGGAAATGATCTGGTCCCACCCAGTGGAGTAACTAGAGTCTGATAGGCCCCCACCTGCATGCTGGTCAGATGTATGGGCCCTTGTAGCGTTCTGGATCCTATAAAGATATATGTGTTCTCTCCCTATGTAGTAATGTCCCCCATCCTGGCTCCTTCTTGTAATAATCTCCCACATGCTGGGCCTTATGCTATAACATTTTCCCCCATATGTGCCCCGGTCTGGTAATGTCCCCATTCTGGCATCATTTCCTTCATTCTGGTTTAATGTCCCTGTGAAGCCCAGCTGTGCTTGGTATCACAACTCCTGGAAGGGTGTATTGAAGGATTCCTCCACAAGAGGCCCCTATAACCATTCACACATCTCCACCTTCCACCTCAGACCACCAGAGGGAGCTCCTTAGGGAGATATAAAAGGGAAGGCGGAGCCTGGCAAGTGAGTCAGTTCAGAGTCTGGAGACTACAGTCTGTGTGAGTCTAGTCTATTCTGGTATAGCAGTGAGTCCAGTACAGCCTGAGAGGAGTTACCTCAGAGGACAAAAGCCTGTTCAGCTCCTGCAATTGCTATCCTGCAGTGGAGCTTATCCAGATCGAGACTCGGTGCAGCTCAGTGAGGTGAGCTTTAGGTGTGCCGGCGCCATAAGATCGGTGAAAAGCGGCACGCTGCCGTTAGTGTGAGTAGCCTATTGAGGGTCCGAGTAGGCCGAAGGCGAAGGAGTAGAGAGTTAGCTCATAGGGGGCAGAGGAGCTTAATTAGCTCACCCCGAAGAAGTAGTTACCAGACACCGGGTCCGAAGCTTGCCGGGATCTCCATGACCTAGTAAGATAAACCGGAATCCCTGGAGAACTACAGGTCCCAGGATCGCTAAAGTGCTGATACGTACCAGAGCCAGGAGACACATAGGCCCCGTGAGTCGGGAGCGTGCACTCCAAGAGAAGGCCCTACCACAAGGTCAGCAAGCGCAGGACAGAGACAAAGTTAGGCCTAGCTCCAGGCAGGTCAGAAACTTATTACGCAGCAGCAAGAGCCAGGAGACCCAAAGCCTGCTCATTGGGTAGGATCCGGACATACACCCTTCACCCTACAGTGCTCTGGGGAGTGCCTGAATTTCCACCAGTAAAAGGTACTGAAGTGACTTTTGTGTCCGTTCCTGTTCTTGCTGCGACTCGGCTGAGTCTCCTTGTCCTGTACCCCCGTTCTTATACTGCCCTGAGGCCCAGCTCCACCTGTGGGGAGCCATATCATCTAGCTGCCTTATCACCGGCCTCAGTGGACTGCGCAGCGCTGGTGAATATCATCAGAAACCATAGGTGGCGTCACGAACTTTTATAAACCAGACATCTATCAACGCCTTTTTAAAGAGTGACCCCAGAGTACGGGCCCGGGAGCCGACCACCGCGACCTCCTTAAGGCTAAAGGCCCGGGTAACTGAGTCATCCCCATCCCCTGGGCTAGTCATTCTGTTTCTGGCGTCACGAACAGGATTGCGTGCCCGCTGCAATGACGCCGTGTTTTTCCCGTTGCCATCGGGTACTGTGCGCCTTTATACTGAACTGTGTACGTAAAGTTGTGGTGAAGATAGCCGCCATTGTTGGTCCGTTGAGCAAGAAGAAGGGTGTAACCGCGGGAAAATAAGGGGCGTACATGAAAAAGAGCGCGAAGTCCCGGACACGCCCCACGCCAAATCAGGAAGCACCAGGTCCTGTACGGAGCGTCGCTGAACGCTCTGACGTAGGACGCAAGCGACGCAAGGTCCTGAAGATCACCGTCACCTGCGGAGCTGCGGCCTACCGGAAGAAAACTCAGAAGGTAGGCCACGGTTAACTAGGGGGGCGCTAAGATGTCCGTTGAACAGCAGAACGCCGACCTGCCGGTCAACGTCCCTGAAGTCCAACCCACGCCCGATAATGGGCAGGCAGAAGCCGCCGCTCCACTAGCAGCGCCTGTAACACCTGTAATTCCTATGACTTTACCGTACATTCCTGGAGCAAAGTGGCTCCCTGTTAAATAATGAATAGTGGATATTCATTTTATTCTCAAATTTTGAGTTTTATACACTGCACAAGGATTGCATCAGCCATCGTGTCTACTTGACATGCGCTATTTGTGTGTGTATTTTTGGTTCACTACCATATGTAGAACAGGTGTGCCATACGTGTGCTATAAAAGCCCATGGTACAGAAAGGGGGGGGCTTCTTTCTCTTCCCACCCCACAAGACACAAGAATCTTCATGCTGAGAAGTATCTGACATGTAGGCCTGGACACGTGCTGGACAAAGACATGATTTACCAGCCAGGATCCAAGGAAAGATGGGTGAATCTCAACAATTAAGCTAATTATGGACAAATGGACAATTACTTTATAACTAATTATTGTATGTACCTGCTGCAATCTGATTCTTTTTAGTGCTGACGAGCTGAACAGCTGTTGTTCACGTGTCAGTAAATTCACTAATTTGTCACGAGAAGCAGAAAGAATCTACAGACTGAGGACTGACAGGAAGCAGAGGTACTAACAAGGAACAGAATCAGACGAACTGAAGACAGGACGTGCTGATAAAGAGAAGCTAAGGAATCTTAAGGTAAGCAAAATATGGATATAATTTCTTCTTTTGCTAAACAAAGTAATATTAATTTCAAAGTTAATGTAGGAAATGACGTAGACGTTTTGTGGCTCAGTTTATACAAAGAATGTGAATTGCAGAATTTACAGTTAACTTCTAAATTGGTAAATAGAGACAAACAGAAATTGAGAAATATTCTACATTTGATAGATTTTTTTCATAGTCTTGTGTTAGAGAAGTCTAAGCAGAAAAATTGTGTAGAAGAAGTGTCAGATGGTGATACTGATTCTGACTGTAATGTGGAAAATGAACAAGAAGTAAGACACGTGTCTGTAACTGAAGGTGACCTTGGGTCTGACCAAGAGACGGACATACAGAAACCTGACATGGGAGGAGACATGACTGACATACGAGAAACTGACATATTAGGTGAAGTGGGAGGAGACGTGAGTGACGTAGGAGGAGCTGACGTACAAGAGCCACTAAAAATATCAGAGAATTCAGGAATTACCCAGGCTCAGCTGCAAATTAAAATGAGGAAAAATTAGCTGAAATTATACAAAATCATGCCAAAATATGATGTCAAATTCAATGCCTGTAGAAATTCAGAGACATTTGAGAGCTTCTCTGATAAGTTTGATTTATCCAATGAGGAGAGGAATCAATTATTTAAAATATGGATTCCTGTCACATTGTCCAGACGTTTACATTTAAAAATGATTCGGACAGATTAAGATATTTGATTTATTGTGCCACAAAGGATTTTCCCAACATAGAAGATCTGCAGAAACTAAGGATTGGTAGGAAGGAATGTACATATACATTCATGTCCATATTTGAACGGTTGTACAAAGCTCTCATCAAAAATGGAAAAGTACAACATATGATAACAACTTTTGTACAAAAATTCAAATTCCTAGATCCAGTATCTAGAGTTATAGCGTCACAAAAAGAATCCCTATTCAAATGTGCGCAGTTGCTGGATTCTGTTAGAAAACATGAGAATCATGAAAAAAAAATAAATCAAGTTAAATTTATAAAACCAGAGAAGGTAAAATCTTACCAAAAGCCAATATCAAACTCTCCTAGACTGAGTCATCCCCATAGTGAACTCTATCAAATACGCAGAAGATTTCATATCTGTTATAAGCCATATCAGCCAGTGCAAAGCTCCATCTCTTCACAGAATGAGTTAATTCTCAGTCAGAACTGTGATTCTCTAAAAAGGAAAATGGCTGAAACTGATGGACAGAGTCAGGTGAGACGACCAACTCACAGTGACGTCATGGAATGTGGACAGAAGGACAGGCAGTTCTCTGAGGTTTTAAAGGATAGAAAAATGTCTTTCCTAAATAGGGCGTTTATGGAGATATTTGAGAGAGACAGAAGATTTGGTTTAGGGAGTGGCTAAGGAAAAACTGTAATTATAATGTTGTATCAAAATGTTATACAATGTCTCAATATTTATTTATAATCTTATACAGTAAAATTGTAGTTACATAGTTTCTAATAGTTCATATATATATATATATGTACATATATATACTTGTTTAAGTAGAGATTGTGTATACTTGTATTTATATATATATTTATAAAAAAAATATATATATATATTAATTAATAAATTAGAACTTCATATATAAATTTAAGTAACAATATTTTAAATTACATTAGAACCAACCGATATATGTATAAGATATTTAAATAATTCTGTTTCTGTATGAATTTGATATTTAATTTTACTTTCTTATATTTCCTTAGAGGTTTCATTCCAAAGCAGGATTTGATCAAACAACTCTAAAATGGATTTATTTCTTTATTCACACAGGAAGTGAAAAAATTGCATGATTTTATGTGTATAACATTTTAAAATAATAACAATATATCTAGTTGAACTATAATATATATGTAATACTTATTAATTCTTTTGTGTTGCTAATATTTTCTGTGCATGAAGTGTTCGTGTAAATTAAAGTAGCTTTACAGCCAGCATGACGTGTGACAGCTGCAGCCTTTGAACTTTGAGCTAATAGTATAGGATCCCATTCATTCTATTTCCAGCTGATGTAACTTAAGACCGGGCAGCCAATGAATAAAAAAAAAAAAAAAAGGAACCTAAGGACATTTCTATTTTTGCAAGACAAAAGTTTTTTCAAGTGTCTGAAATTCCAGTGACTTACTCTCATATTATATAATATGTACTTTGGGAATATTCAAAGAAATATAAAGATATTCAACTTAACTGATAGTTTACAATGCGCATTAATAAATTGGGATACAACAATTTTGGGTTAAATATATATATATCTATAACTTCGTATGTGGAACGTATGGATTGAACAGATCTGTGAATGTCAGAGTGAACATGACAGATGAGTAAATCAGCAGCTGCTAAGTGTGATTGATGTGACAGAGGCCTCGTACGTTTGTATGTTTGGAAAAAAAATAAATGTTTCTTTATGTGAAGGTACACAAATATATTTAATTCTGAGAAAAATTATAATACATAATTAGGTATTATCTACATATATATATATACTTCTATATTTCTTAATAATTATTATTTCTTGATTTAACTAATAGTGGATAAGGGCAACCACACATCAAAATGGTTTACAAAGCAAATTTATATTTAGAATAATTTTCCACATGATAATATTCTTGAATAACTATGATATTATTTTTAATGGCTACCTAAATAGGTACACACCTCTCTTTAGACAAATCTAGGCTACTCATCGATATGAAATTTATGCAAAATATTGATAGAAGAATAACTATTTTTAATTTGGTTCTGATATATACATAAATTATTTTATAAAATAATATTTTTTGGTATTAAAGGGGAAAATGTGTTTTTGATCCTGATTACATAATCACTTTTGATCAATACTTATTTTTTACACATTTTAATAAAGAAGAAATAATAATAAGGTACAATGGTATAACTAAGAAGGGTATTACATGCAAAGTTGCATAATTTAATATTTTTTGGTGATACAAGGTTATGACAAATATGAAATCATCCAAATAAGGGAGATATAAGGGTATTTTTTATGGAGAATATAATTACTCTTCATTTGTCATTAACATATGAAGGCCTTATTTTTATTTTCATTTTTATTCTTATTTTTATTTTTCATTTTTAAATTTTTATTCTTACTTATTTTCTTATTTTTCCATTTTTCAGTTTTAATTTTCAAATTTTGATTTTAATTCAGTTCAATATTTCAATTGAGAAAACACATTAATATTTAATGGGGTAATGTCAAGTACAAGAGTATTGCTTCATCAAATATAATGATATGAATTAATATAAGAAAAATGTTTACATTTTCTGAGTAAACACAACAATTCATTCATTCATTTATTCATTCATTCATATATTTATTCATTTTGGTTCAGGAGTATACATTCTTTGGTATTATTGGTTTAATAAAGATATAAACACTTGTTGTTTCAAAACACACTGACACCTATGGGTTGGAAAAGGTAATTACACCTATGACATAAAAATGTTCTATCATATGGAGAACTTGATTGATAATGAATTATTATCTATTATTGTTTATTATTCCAAACATAATTTATTTTAATATTTTGATAATAATTAGATGGATATTATTGATTGCTATGGTACGCTGTGATATTATAGGTTAGGAAAAATTGCCAGATTTGGTATCAGATTAGGGAATGAAGACTTCAATCAAGACATCGCAATTATGAATTCTATCTTAATAAAGACTTTTAATTTTTATAAATCAAAGAGATTCTCAAAAGTTACAAGAAGAAGCAAATGATATCCGGACGTCTCAGAAGGTAACAGGTGTGAATGCTGAGTGATAATAGACTGTGTCAGATACAATTCACACCACTGATCACCAGGACGGCAGAGGACGATGATCCTGTATGTACTGTGTTGTGTTCAAGTTTCATCACGTTCCAGTGGTTTCCTATCACCTGCAACGCTTCAATGAAAGCTGGTGAACAGGTAATACCTGGCATATGTGTCCTGTACATAAAGGACTGAGTACTGGTTATGGTGCTATATAAAGCAGGGAAGTGTCAAGTTAACCCTTGCTTTACTGACCAAAGACGTCACATCTGTTCCAAAAGTGACACGAAACCAGTGCGGACGACACGGAAGATTCCAGAATATCGCACAGATATTAAAGCTACATTTCATCCATGGACTTTGTTTTCTTATCAACTGACACACATGATCTTTCTAATAAAGAGTACAGTTTATGGACTGCACAATGATGAATACAATTATGGACTGTACAATATCTACACGCTGTCATTTATTTCAAAGGAGTTTTCATCTAAAGACTGTGTTATAAAAGAACCAAGAAGAAGACGAGACAACGACCCGATGACATCAGATGATGAC
The DNA here is from genome assembly GCF_046119375.1 of Phyllobates terribilis. Lineage (NCBI taxonomy): Eukaryota > Metazoa > Chordata > Amphibia > Anura > Dendrobatidae > Phyllobates > Phyllobates terribilis. Next base: position 353,250,330 of record NW_027362768.1, on the reverse strand, counting down.
GATTGGACCCACGATTACTTCAATTTAGATATAGGGAAGTATAATTATACATATTAAATGAATATTAGTCACGGCTTAACATAACATGAATTCACATCATTATATAACAATAATCCGATATTGATACTATTATTACTATTATTATTATTATGGAAATTTAATGATATTGCCAAGGAAGAAGGAAAGAAAAAATGATTGATGAATGTATCTTCTTTTGAGAATTTTCAGTTAAAGTCCTTTTATTCTCAAAAAAGGGGGAAATGTTAAATGGTTAATTATGGAAATTCATTTGGAATGTTAATCGATAATCATTTTTCTGAGTTCTATGCCTCAGCCATCGTGCTTAGTTGACATGCGCTATTTGTGTGTGTATTTTTGGTTCACTACCATATGTAGAACAGGTGTGCCATACGACTGGCTATAAAAGCCCATGGTACAGAAAGGGGGGGCTCTCTTGCTCTGCCCACCCCACAAGACACAGAATCTTCATGCTGAGAAGCAGATGACATGTAGGCCTGGACACATGCTGGACAAAGACATGATTTACCAGACAGGATCCAAGGAAAGATGGGTGAATCTCAACAATTAAGCTAATTATGGACAAATGGACAATTACTTTATAACTAATTATTGTATGTACCTGCTGCAATCTGATTCTTTTTAATGGACAATCCAAGAATAAATAGATACATTTTTTTATAAGAATATCGTGATATTGATACTTTGAGAAGTCCTCAGTAGGAAAAAATAATACAGGAAGAGTATTATTTTACAGTATCTAGAGCGAGGGTGGGGTGATGCAGAGCAGGCAGAGATCACGCCTCAAGCAGGGGACAGCGTTTCTTGGCCAGTCGGCAGTGTGCAGCACATGGTTGATTTCATGCTGCAGTGCCTGAAAAACGACCGCCGCATCGCCCACATTCTCAACACGGCTGATTATTGTGTGTCCACCCTCCTAGATCCTCGCTACCGGGACAACTTACAAAGCCTCATAACACCGTTGAACCGGGAGCGTAAAATGCGGGAGTACCAAGACGCACTGGTGCATTCCATCATGTTCTCCATTCCAACCGAAAGCAGTGCTGCTAGTGCTTTACAAAGCAGCTCAGTGCGTCGAGGCAGTGGAGGAAGCTCTGCACAAAGAGGGAGCAGAAGCAGCGCCTCAGCACAAGGCAAGACCACTATGGCCGAAATGTGGCAAAGTTTTGTGTCCCCGCCGCCACAAATGTCTACACCATCACAGACGGCTCCAGTCAGCAGGAGGCAACGTTTCCGTCAGATGGTAACAGACTACATGTCTTGCCCTCTTAGTGTACTCCCAGACGGCTCTTCTCCCTTCAAGTTTTGGGTCTGTAAGCTAGATACATGGCCAGAGCTAAGTCAGTATGCATTGGAGGTGCTAGCTTGCCCTGCTGCTAGTGTATTATCGGAACGCGTCTTTAGTGCCGCAGGTGGTGTACTAACAGACCGTCGCATGCGACTATCCTCCGATAACGTTGACCGGCTTACTTTTCTCAAAATGAACAAGGCCTGGATCTCTCATGAATTTGCCAGTCCTCTTCCAGAATAAATAATTGTTGGCAAAAGTATCCAGGTCTCCTGTTCTGTTCATGTTTCTACCACCTGAACTGTAATCCCTGAGCTCCAACACCGCCAGTTGGCACTCGGAAGTGCCGTCTGCACAGTCAACACTTGCTGCCGTGTCATTGGGGTTCAGTAACGTCAGCTGTTCCCCGGCTGTGCGGACGGCAATTTCTCCTGCTCTGTCCACATTCTCACTACTACTGATTTTAAAGTTGCTCCAATTACACCTCTGGCTCCTCTGTTTTCAGTATTATCCCTGAGCTCCAACACCGCCAGTTGGCGCTCGGAAGTGCCGTCTGCACAGTCAACACTTGCTGCCGTGTTATTGGGGTTCAGTAACGTCAGCTGTTCCCCTGCTGTGCGGACGGCACTTTCTCCTGCTCTGTCCACATCCACTGTACTACTGATTTAAAACCTCCTCCAAATACACCTCTGGCTCCTCTGTTTTCAGTATTATCTTTGAGCTCCAACACCGCCAGTTGGCGCTCGGAAGTGCTGTCTGCACAGTCAACACTTGCTGCCATGTTATTGGGGTTCAGTAACGTCAGCTGTTCCCCTGCTGTGCGGACGGCAATTTCTCCTGCTCTGTCCACATCCACTGTACTACTGATTTAAAACCTCCTCCAAATACACCTCTGGCTCCTCTGTTTTCAGTATTATCCCTGAGCTCCAACATCGCCAGTTGGCGCTCGGAAGTGCCGTCTGCACAGTCAACACTTGCTGCCATGTTATTGGGGTTCAGTAACGTCAGCTGTTCCCCTGCTGTGCGGACGGCAATTTCTCCTGCTCTGTCCACATTCTCACTACTACTGATTTTAAAGTTGCTCCAATTACACCTCTGGCTCCTCTGTTTTCAGTATTATCCCTGAGCTCCAACACCGCCAGTTGGTGCTCGGAAGTGCCGTCTGCACAGTCAACACTTGCTGCCGTGTTATTGGGGTTCAGTAACGTCAGCTGTTCCCCTGCTGAGCGGACGGCACTTTCTCCTGCTCTGTCCACATCCACTGTACTACTGATTTAAAACCTCCTCCAAATACACCTCTGGCTCCTCTGTTTTCAGTATTATCCCTGAGCTCCAACACCGCCAGTTGGCGCTCGGAAGTGCCGTCTGCACAGTCAACACTTGCTGCCATGTTATTGGGGTTCAGTAACGTCAGCTGTTCCCCTGCTGTGCGGACGGCAATTTCTCCTGCTCTATCCACATCCACTGTACTACTGATTTAAAACCTCCTCTAAATACACCTCTGGCTCCTCTGTTTTCAGTATTATCCCTGAGCTCCAACATCGCCAGTTGGCGCTCGGAAGTGCCGTCTGCACAGTCAACACTTGCTGCCATGTTATTGGGGTTCAGTAACGTCAGCTGTTCCCCTGCTGTGCGACAGCAATTTCTCCTGCTCTGTCCACATTCTCACTACTACAGATTTTAGAGTTGCTCCAATTACACCTCTGGCTCCTCTGTTTTCACTATTATCCCTGAGCTCCAACACCGCCAGTTGGTGCTCGGAAGTGCCGTCTGCACAGTCAACACTTGCTGCCGTGTTATTGGGGTTCAGTAACGTCAGCTGTTCCCCTGCTGTGCGGACGACAATTTCTCCTGCTCTGTCCACATTCTCACTACTACTGATTTTAAAGTTGCTCCAATTACACCTCTGGCTCCTCTGTTTTCACTATTATCCCTGAGCTCCAACACCGCCAGTTGGTGCTCGGAAGTGCCGTCTGCACAGTCAACACTTGCTGCCATGTTATTGGGGTTCAGTAACGTCAGCTGTTCCCCTGCTGTGCGGACGGCACTTTCTCCTGCTCTGTCCACATCCACTGTACTACTGATTTAAAACCTCCTCCAAATACACCTCTGGCTCCTCTGTTTTCAGTATTATCCCTGAGCTCCAACACCGCCAGTTGGCGCTCGGAAGTGCCGTCTGCACAGTCAACACTTGCTGCCATGTTATTGGGGTTCAGTAACGTCAGCTGTTCCCCTGCTGTGCGGATGGCAATTTCTCCTGCTCTGTCCACATTCTCACTACTACAGATTTTAAAGTTGCTCCAATTACACCTCTGGCTCCTCTGTTTTCAGTATTATCCCTGAGCTCCAACACCGCCAGTTGGCGCTCGGAAGTGCCGTCTGCACAGTCAACACTTGCTGCCGTGTCATTGGGGTTCAGTAACGTCAGCTGTTCCCCTGCTGGGCGGACGGCAATTTCTCCTGCTCTGTCCACATTCTCACTACTACAGATTTAAGAGTTGCTCCAATTACACCTCTGGCTCCTCTGTTTTCAGTATTATCCCTGAGCTCCAACACCGCTAGTTGGCGCTCGGAAGTGCCGTCTGCACAGTCAACACTTGATGCCGTGTCATTGGGGTTCAGTAACGTCAGCTGTTCCCCTGCTGTGCGGACGGCAATTTCTCCTGCTCTGTCCACATTCTCACTACTACAGATTTTAGAGTTGCTCCAATTACACCTCTGGCTCCTCTGTTTTCAGTATTATCCCTGAGCTCCAACACCGCCAGTTGGCGCTCGGAAGTGCCGTCTGCACAGTCAACACTTGCTGCCATGTCATTGGGGTTCAGTAACGTCAGCTGTTCCCCTGCTGTGCGGACGGCAATTTCTCCTGCTCTGTCCACATTCTCACTACTACTGATTTTAAAGTTGCTCCAATTACACCTCTGGCTCCTCTGTTTTCAGTATTATCCCTGAGCTCCAACACCGCCAGTTGGCGCTCGGAAGTGCCGTCTGCACAGTCAACACTTGCTGCCATGTTATTGGGGTTCAGTAACGTCAGCTGTTCCCCTGCTGTGCGGACGGCAATTTCTCCTGCTCTGTCCACATCCACTGTACTACTGATTTAAAACCTCCTCTAAATACACCTCTGGCTCCTCTGTTTTCAGTATTATCCCTGAGCTCCAACACCGCCAGTTGGCGCTCGGAAGTGCCGTCTGCACAGTCAACACTTGCTGCCGTGTTATTGGGGTTCAGTAACGTCAGCTGTTCCCCTGCTGTGCGGACGGCAATTTCTCCTGCTCTGTCCACATTCTCACTACTACAGATTTTAGAGTTGCTCCAATTACACCTCTGGCTCCTCTGTTTTCAGTATTATGCCTGAGCTCCAACACCGCCAGTTGGCGCTCGGAAGTGCCGTCTGCACAGTCAACACTTGCTGCCATGTCATTGGGGTTCAGTAACGTCAGCTGTTCCCCTGCTGTGCGGACGGCAATTTCTCCTGCTCTGTCCACATTCTCACTACTACAGATTTTAGAGTTGCTCCAATTACACCTCTGGCTCCTCTGTTTTCAGTATTATCCCTGAGCTCCAACACCGCCAGTTGGTGCTCGGAAGTGCCGTCTGCACAGTCAACACTTGCTGCCGTGTTATTGGGGTTCAGTAACGTCAGCTGTTCCCCTGCTGTGCGGACGGCACTTTCTCCTGCTCTGTCCACATCCACTGTACTACTGATTTAAAACCTCCTCCAAATACACCTCTGGCTCCTCTGTTTTCAGTATTATCCCTGAGCTCCAACACCGCCAGTTGGCGCTCGGAAGTGCCGTCTGCACAGTCAACACTTGCTGCCATGTTATTGGGGTTCAGTAACGTCAGCTGTTCCCCTGCTGTGCGGACGGCAATTTCTCCTGCTCTGTCCACATCCACTGTACTACTGATTTAAAACCTCCTCTAAATACACCTCTGGCTCCTCTGTTTTCAGTATTATCCCTGAGCTCCAACATCGCCAGTTGGCGCTCGGAAGTGCCGTCTGCACAGTCAACACTTGCTGCCATGTTATTGGGGTTCAGTAACGTCAGCTGTTCCCCTGCTGTGCGGACGGCAATTTCTCCTGCTCTGTCCACATTCTCACTACTACAGATTTTAGAGTTGCTCCAATTACACCTCTGGCTCCTCTGTTTTCACTATTATCCCTGAGCTCCAACACCGCCAGTTGGTGCTCGGAAGTGCCGTCTGCACAGTCAACAGTTGCTGCCGTGTTATTGGGGTTCAGTAACGTCAGCTGTTCCCCTGCTGTGCGGATGACAATTTCTCCTGCTCTGTCCACATTCTCACTACTACTGATTTTAAAGTTGCTCCAATTACACCTCTGGCTCCTCTGTTTTCAGTATTATCCCTGAGCTCCAACACCGCCAGTTGGCGCTCGGAAGTGCCGTCTGCACAGTCAACACTTGCTGCCATGTTATTGGGGTTCAGTAACGTCAGCTGTTCCCCTGCTGTGCGGACGGCACTTTCTCCTGCTCTGTCCACATCCACTGTACTACTGATTTAAAACCTCCTCCAAATACACCTCTGGCTCCTCTGTTTTCAGTATTATCCCTGAGCTCCAACACCGCCAGTTGGCGCTCGTGTAGCACCCTGAGGACTCGGCTGCTACAGGGGTATTACACCTCAAGCCAGAGGTGTGGTATTCCACTCCCGGGTAAGGATGGAGTGTGGGACTGAGCTCTGTAGGCTGCATGCACTACATACATCCCATTTCCGGGGGACAGAACTACGGTACTCCCACCAGATAAATGTGCAGGTACGACAGCGTCTGTCCCTGGCTGGAGTGGGAGGGGGGTGGAACATCCCAGTAGTGTAGGGGCAGATAGGGGGAGTACTCTGGGTAAAGCTAGGAGCTCATTGGGTGCTGGTCACCTGGGCTCACACATAGAGGGAGTATATAAGGTGGGCACCATCTTAGATCAGGGTTCAGTTCAGTTCAGGCAGGAGGAGAAGAGGAGGGGAGCTCAGCCAGGAGGGCTGACAGGGAGCTGTGGCTCCGGCTGGGCCCAGCTCCAGAGCAAGGCCTGCAGAGAGAGAGGAGTAAGAAGGACCCAGAGAGAAAGACAGAGGGAACCCCAAGAACCCAGAAACAGACCAGAAAGGGTGAAGGGTTGGCGGACACGGGTACCGGAACCCGAACTGGTGGAGGCCACTAATCCTCAGCCAGGAACCGGAGGTCGTGGTCAAGATTTGCCACGACCCTCACCAAATCCACCAGAAAGGCACACCAAGCATAGGGTCAGGGAACCCAGAGGAGGTTTGACCACCAAGAGACCCGAGGGAGCCGGCCAAAGGTGGATCCCTGGTGGGAACGGCCAGGAGGAAGAGAGAGAGACAGGGAAGCTCAGGACCATGCTCCGGACTGCCTGGGGGTTAGCCGAGTCCAGGACCTGGTGGACGCAGCACGGCTCGGGTGGTCACTCAAGGCCAGAGTGACTAAAGCAACATCAGTGAGTAAAAACCCTGAAACTGCATCTCCTGACTCTGCCTCTCCTTCCTGCATCATCACAACCCCCATCATCCACACCTGCTGCCCTGAGGCCATACCCCTCCCGTTGGGGGTTATACCATCACTGCTGCACATATACCACCGGCCTCAGCGGACTGCTCTGCAGCGGCGGCTTCAAAGCCGCACTCAACGGGTGGCGTAGTCGACATCCAAGTTAACATCCATTGTCATAGACTGCCACTTAGTTTGACACCCTGGGCACGGACCGGGTCACCGCCACAAGGACTACAACCCCCATACAGATCCGGCTCCGGGTATCCCTTGAACATGGCCCAGGGGGCGCGTCACTCGGAAGTGCCGTCTGCACAGTCAACACTTGCTGCCATGTTATTGGGGTTCAGTAACGTCAGCTGTTCCCCTGCTGTGGGACGGCAATTTCTCCTGCTCTGTCCACATCCACTGTACTACTGATTTAAAACCTCCTCCAAATACACCTCTGGCTCCTCTGTTTTCAGTATTATCCCTGAGCTCCAACATCGCCAGTTGGCGCTCGGAAGTGCCGTCTGCACAGTCAACACTTACTGCCATGTTATTGGGGTTCAGTAACGTCAGCTGTTCCCCTGCTGTGCGGACGGCAATTTCTCCTGCTCTGTCCACATTCTCACTACTACAGATTTTAGAGTTGCTCCAATTACACCTCTGGCTCCTCTGTTTTCAGTATTATCCCTGAGCTCCAACACCGCCAGTTGGCGCTCGGAAGTGCCGTCTGCACAGTCAACACTTGCTGCCATGTCATTGGGGTTCAGTAACGTCAGCTGTTCCCCTGCTGTGCGGACGGCAATTTCTCCTGCTCTGTCCACATTCTCACTACTACAGATTTTAAAGATGCTCCAATTACACCTCTGGCTCCTCTGTTTTCAGTATTATCCCTGAGCTCCAACACCGCCAGTTGGTGCTCGGAAGTGCCGTCTGCACAGTCAACACTTGCTGCCGTGTTATTGGGGTTCAGTAACGTCAGCTGTTCCCCTGCTGTGCGGACGGCAATTTCTCCTGCTCTGTCCACATTCTCACTACTACTGATTTTAAAGTTGCTCCAATTACACCTCTGGCTCCTCTGTTTTCAGTATTATCCCTGAGCTCCAACACCGCCAGTTGGCGCTCGGAAGTGCCGTCTGCACAGTCAACACTTGCTGCCATGTTATTGGGGTTCAGTAACGTCAGCTGTTCCCCTGCTGTGCGGACGGCAATTTCTCCTGCTCTGTCCACATCCACTGTACTACTGATTTAAAACCTCCTCTAAATACACCTCTGGCTCCTCTGTTTTCAGTATTATCCCTGAGCTCCAACATCGCCAGTTGGCGCTCGGAAGTGCCGTCTGCACAGTCAACACTTGCTGCCGTGTCATTGGGGTTCAGTAACGTCAGCTGTTCCCCTGCTGTGCGGACGGCAATTTCTCCTGCTCTGTCCACATTCTCACTACTACAGATTTTAGAGTTGCTCCAATTACACCTCTGGCTCCTCTGTTTTCAGTATTATGCCTGAGCTCCAACACCGCCAGTTGGCGCTCGGAAGTGCCGTCTGCACAGTCAACACTTGCTGCCATGTCATTGGGGTTCAGTAACGTCAGCTGTTCCCCTGCTGTGCGGACGGCAATTTCTCCTGCTCTGTCCACATTCTCACTACTACAGATTTTAAAGTTGCTCCAATTACACCTCTGGCTCCTCTGTTTTCAGTATTATCCCTGAGCTCCAACACCGCCAGTTGGTGCTCGGAAGTGCCGTCTGCACAGTCAACATTTGCTGCCGTGTTATTGGGGTTCAGTAACGTCAGCTGTTCCCCTGCTGTGCGGACGGCAATTTCTCCTGCTATGTCCACATTCTCACTACTACTGATTTTAAAGTTGCTCCAATTACACCTCTGGCTCCTCTGTTTTCAGTATTATCCCTGAGCTCCAACACCGCCAGTTGGCGCTCGGAAGTGCCGTCTGCACAGTCAACACTTGCTGCCGTGTTATTGGGGTTCAGTAACGTCAGCTGTTCCCCTGCTGTGCGGACGGCACTTTCTCCTGCTCTGTCCACATCCACTGTACTACTCATTTAAAACCTCCTCCAAATACACCTCTGGCTCCTCTGTTTTCAGTATTATCCCTGAGCTCCAACACCGCCAGTTGGCGCTCGGAAGTGCCGCCTGCACAGTCAACACTTGCTGCCATGTTATTGGGGTTCAGTAACATCAGCTGTTCCCGTGCTGTGCGGACGGCAATTTCTCCTGCTCTGTCCACATCCACTGTACTACTGATTTAAAACCTCCTCTAAATACACCTCTGGCTCCTCTGTTTTCCCTGAGCTCCAACATCGCCAGTTGGCGCTCGGAAGTGCCGTCTGCACAGTCAACACTTGCTGCCATGTTATTGGGGTTCAGTAACGTCAGCTGTTCCCCTGCTGTGCGGACGGCAATTTCTCCTGCTCTGTCCACATTCTCACTACTACAGATTTTAAAGTTGCTCCAATTACACCTCTGGCTCCTCTGTTTTCAGTATTATCCCTGAGCTCCAACACCGCCAGTTGGCGCTCGGAAGTGCCGTCTGCACAGTCAACACTTGCTGTCGTGTCATTGGGGTTCAGTAACGTCAGCTGTTCCCCTGCTGTGCGGACGGCAATTTCTCCTGCTCTGTCCACATTCTCACTACTACAGGTTTTAGAGTTGCTCCAATTACACCTCTGGCTCCTCTGTTTTCAGTATTATCCCTGAGCTCCAACACCGCCAGTTGGCGCTCGGAAGTGCCGTCTGCACAGTCAACACTTGCTGCCGTGTTATTGGGGTTCAGTAACGTCAGCTGTTCCCCTGCTGTGCGGACGGCAATTTCTCCTGCTCTGTCCACATTCTCACTACTACTGATTTTAAAGTTGCTCCAATTACACCTCTGGCTCCTCTGTTTTCTGTATTATCCCTGAGCTCCAACACCGCCAGTTGGTGCTCGGAAGTGCCGTCTGCACAGTCAACACTTGCTGCCGTGTTATTGGGGTTCAGTAACGTCAGCGGTTCCCCTGCTGTGCGGACGGCAATTTCTCCTGCTCTGTCCTCATTCTCACTACTACTGATTTTAAAGTTGCGCCAATTACACCTCTGGCTCCTCTGTTTTCAGTATTATCCCTGAGCTCCAACACCGCCAGTTGGCGCTCGGAAGTGCCGACTGCACAATCAACACTTGCTGCCATGTTATTGGGGTTCAGTAACGTCAGCTGTTCCCCTGCTGTGCGGACGGCAATTTCTCCTGCTCTGTCCACATCCACTGTACTACTGATTTAAAACCTCCTCTAAATACACCTCTGGCTCCTCTGTTTTCAGTATTATCCCTGAGCTCCAACATCGCCAGTTGGCGCTCGGAAGTGCCGTCTGCACAGTCAACACTTGCTGCCATGTTATTGGGGTTCAGTAACGTCAGCTGTTCCCCTGCTGTGCGGACGACAATTTCTCCTGCTCTGTCCACATTCTCACTACTACAGATTTTAAAGTTGCTCCAATTACACCTCTGGCTCCTCTGTTTTCAGTATTATCCCTGAGCTCCAACACCGCCAGTTGGCGCTCGGAAGTGCCGTCTGCACAGTCAACACTTGCTGCCGTGTCATTGGGGTTCAGTAACGTCAGCTGTTCCCCTGCTGTGCGGACGGCAATTTCTCCTGCTCTGTCCACATTCTCACTACTACTGATTTTAAAGTTGCTCCAATTACACCTCTGGCTCCTCTGTTTTCAGTATTATCCCTGAGCTCCAACACCGCCAGTTGGCGCTCGGAAATGCCGTCTGCACAGTCAACACTTGCTGCCGTGTTATTGGGGTTCAGTAACGTCAGCTGTTCCCCTGCTGTGCGGACGGCACTTTCTCCTGCTCTGTCCACATCCACTGTACTACTGATTTAAAACCTCCTCCAAATACACCTCTGGCTCCTCTGTTTTCAGTATTATCCCTGAGCTTCAACACCGCCAGTTGGCGCTCGGAAGTGCCGTCTGCACAGTCAACACTTGCTGCCGTGTTATTGGGGTTCAGTAACGTCAGCTGTTCCCCTGCTGTGCGGACGGCAATTTCTCCTGCTCTGTCCACATTCTCACTACTACTGATTTTAAAGTTGCTCCAATTACACCTCTGGCTCCTCTGTTTTCAGTATTATCCCTGAGCTACAACACCGCCAGTTGGCGCTCGGAAGTGCCGACTGCACAGTCAACACTTGCTGCCATGTTATTGGGGTTCAGTAACGTCAGCTGTTCCCCTGCTGTGCGGACGGCAATTTCTCCTGCTCTGTCCACATCCACTGTACTACTGATTTAAAACCTCCTCTAAATACACCTCTGGCTCCTCTGTTTTCAGTATTATCCCTGAGCTCCAACATCGCCAGTTGGCGCTCGGAAGTGCCGTCTGCACAGTCAACACTTGCTGCCATGTTATTGGGGTTCAGTAACGTCAGCTGTTCCCCTGCTGTGCGAACGGCAATTTCTCCTGCTCTGTCCACATTCTCACTACTACAGATTTTAAAGTTGCTCCAATTACACCTCTGGCTCCTCTGTTTTCAGTATTATCCCTGAGCTCCAACACCGCCAGTTGGCGCTCGGAAGTGCCGTCTGCACAGTCAACACTTGCTGCCGTGTCATTGGGGTTCAGTAACGTCAGCTGTTCCCCTGCTGTGCGGATGGCAATTTCTCCTGCTCTGTCCACATTCTCACTACTACAGATTTTAGAGTTGCTCCAATTACACCTCTGGCTCCTCTGTTTTCAGTATTATCCCTGAGCTCCAACACCACCAGTTGGCGCTCGGAAGTGCCGACTGCACAGTCAACACTTGCTGCCGTGTCATTGGGGTTCAGTAACGTTAGCTGTTCCCCTGCTGTGCGGACGGCAATTTCTCCTGCTCTGTCCACATTCTCACTACTACAGATTTTAGAGTTGCTCCAATTACACCTCTGGCTCCTCTGTTTTCAGTATTATCCCTGATCTCCAACACCGCCAGTTGGTGCTCGGAAGTGCCGTCTGCACAGTCAACACTTGCTGCCGTGTTATTGGGGTTCAGTAACGTCAGCTGTTACCCTGCTGTGCGGACGGCAATTTCTCCTGCTCTGTCCACATTCTCACTACTACTGAATTTAAAGTTGCTCCAATTACACCTCTGGCTCCTCTGTTTTCAGTATTATCCCTGAGCTCCAACACCGCCAGTTGGCGCTCGGAAGTGCCGTCTGCACAGTCAACACTTGCTGCCGTGTTATTGGGGTTCAGTAACGTCAGCTGTTCCCCTGCTGTGCGGACGGCAATTTCTCCTGCTCTGTCCACATCCACTGTACTACTGATTTAAAACCTCCTCCAAATACACCTCTGGCTCCTCTGTTTTCAGTATTATCCCTGAGCTCCAACATCGCCAGTTGGCGCTCGGAAGTGCCGTCTGCACAGTCAACACTTGCTGCCATGTCATTGGGGTTCAGTAACGTCAGCTGTTCCCCTGCTGAGCGGACGGCAATTTCTCCTGCTCTGTCCACATTCTCACTACTACAGATTTTAAAGTTGCTCCAATTACACCTCTGGCTCCTCTGTTTTCTGTATTATCCCTGAGCTCCAACACCGCCAGTTGTTGCACGGAAGTGCCGTCTGCACAGTCAACACTTGCTGCCGTGTTATTGGGGTTCAGTAACGTCAGCTGTTCCCCTGCTGTGCGGACGGCAATTTCTCCTGCTCTGTCCTCATTCTCACTACTACTGATTTTAAAGTTGCGCCAATTACACCTCTGGCTCCTCTGTTTTCAGTATTATCCCTGAGCTCCAACAGCGCCAGTTGGCGCTCGGAAGTGCCGACTGCACAATCAACACTTGCTGCCATGTTATTGGGGTTCAGTAACGTCAGCTGTTCCCCTGCTGTGCGGACGGCAATTTCTCCTGCTCTGTCCACATCCACTGTACAACTGATTTAAAACCTCCTCTAAATACACCTCTGGCTCCTCTGTTTTCAGTATTATCCCTGAGCTCCAACATCGCCAGTTGGCGCTCGGAAGTGCCGTCTGCACAGTCAACACTTGCTGCCATGTTATTGGGGTTCAGTAACGTCAGCTGTTCCCCTGCTGTGCGGACGACAATTTCCCCTGCTCTGTCCACATTCTCACTACTACAGATTTTAAAGTTGCTCCAATTACACCTCTGGCTCCTCTGTTTTCAGTATTATCCCTGAGCTCCAACACCGCCAGTTGGCGCTCGGAAGTGCCGTCTGCACAGTCAACACTTGCTGCCGTGTCATTGGGGTTCAGTAACGTCAGTTGTTCCCCTGCTGTGCGGATGGCAATTTCTCCTGCTCTGTCCACATTCTCACTACTACAGATTTTAGAGTTGCTCCAATTACACCTCTTGCTCCTCTGTTTTCAGTATTATCCCTGAGCTCCAACACCGCCAGTTGGCGCTCGGAAGTGCCGTCTGCACAGTCAACTCTTGCTGCCGTGTTATTGGGGTTCAGTAACGTCAGCTGTTCCCCTGCTGTGCGGACGGCAATTTCTCCTGCTCTGTCCACATTCTCACTACTACTGATTTTAAAGTTGCTCCAATTACACCTCTGGCTCCTCTGTTTTCAGTATTATCCCTGAGCTCCAACACCGCCAGTTGGCGCTCGGAAGTGCCGACTGCACAGTCAACACTTGCTGCCATGTTATTGGGGTTCAGTAACGTCAGCTGTTCCCCTGCTGTGCGGACGGCAATTTCTCCTGCTCTGTCCACATTCTCACTACTACAGATTTTAGAGTTGCTCCAATTACACCTCTGGCTCCTCTGTTTTCAGTATTATCCCTGAGCTCCAACACCGCCAGTTGGCGCTCGGAAGTGCCGTCTGCACAGTCAACACTTGCTGCCGTGTCATTGGGGTTCAGTAACGTTAGCTGTTCCCCTGCTGTGCGGACGGCAATTTCTCCTGCTCTGTCCACATTCTCACTACTACAGATTTTAGAGTTGCTCCAATTACACCTCTGGCTCCTCTGTTTTCAGTATTATCCCTGAGCTCCAACACCGCCAGTTGGCGCTCGGAAGTGCCGTCTGCACAGTCAACACTTGCTGCCGTGTCATCGGGGTTCAGTAACGTTAGCTGTTCCCCTGCTGTGCGGACGGCAATTTCTCCTGCTCTGTCCACATTCTCACTACTACAGATTTTAAAGTTGCTCCAATTACACCTCTGGCTCCTCTGTTTTCTGTATTATCCCTGAGCTCCAACACCGCCAGTTGGTGCTCGGAAGTGCCGTCTGCACAGTCAACACTTGCTGCCGTGTTATTGGGGTTCAGTAACGTCAGCTGTTCCCCTGCTGTGCGGACGGCAATTTCTCCTGCTCTGTCCACATTCTCACTACTACTGATTTTAAAGTTGCTCCAATTACACCTCTGGCTCCTCTGTTTTCAGTATTATCCCTGAGCTCCAACACCGCCAGTTGGCGCTCGGAAGTGCCGACTGCACAGTCAACACTTGCTGCCATGTTATTGGGGTTCAGTAACGTCAGCTGTTCCCCTGCTGTGCGGACGGTAATTTCTCCTGCTCTGTCCACATCCACTGTACTACTGATTTAAAACCTCCTCCAAATACACCTCTGGCTCCTCTGTTTTCAGTATTATCCCTGAGCTCCAACATCGCCAGTTGGCGCTCGGAAGTGCCGTCTGCACAGTCAACACTTGCTGCCATGTTATTGGGGTTCAGTAACGTCAGCTGTTCCCCTGCTGTGCGGACGACAATTTCTCCTGCTCTGTCCACATTCTCACTACTACAGATTTTAAAGTTGCTCCAATTACACCTCTGGCTCCTCTGTTTTCAGTATTATCCCTGAGCTCCAACACCGCCAGTTGGCGCTCGGAAGTGCCGTCTGCACCGTCAACACTTGCTGCCGTGTCATTGGGGTTCAGTAACGTCAGCTGTTCCCCTGCTGTGCGGACGGCAATTTCTCCTGCTCTGTCCACATTCTCACTACTACAGATTTTAGAGTTGCTCCAATTACACCTCTGGCTCCTCTGTTTTCAGTATTATCCCTGAGCTCCAACACCGCCAGTTGGCGCTCGGAAGTGCCGTCTGCACAGTCAACACCTGCTGCCGTGTTATTGGGGTTCAGTAACGTCAGCTGTTCCCCTGCTGTGCGGACGGCAATTTCTCCTGCTCTGTCCACATTCTCACTACTACTGATTTTAAAGTTGCTCCAATTACACCTCTGGCTCCTCTGTTTTCAGTATTATCCCTGAGCTCCAACACCGCCAGTTGGCGCTCGGAAGTGCCGACTGCACAGTCAACACTTGCTGCCATGTTATTGGGGTTCAGTAACGTCAGCTGTTCCCCTGCTGTGCGGACGGCAATTTCTCCTGCTCTGTCCACATCCACTGTACTACTGATTTAAAACCTCCTCTAAATACACCTCTGGCTCCTCTGTTTTCAGTATTATCCCTGAGCTCCAACATCGCCAGTTGGCGCTCGGAAGTGCCGTCTGCACAGTCAACACTTGCTGCCATGTTATTGGGGTTCAGTAACGTCAGCTGTTCCCCTGCTGTGCGGACGGCAATTTCTCCTGCTCTGTCCACATCCACTGTACTACTGATTTAAAACCTCCTCTAAATACACCTCTGGCTCCTCTGTTTTCAGTATTATCCCTGAGCTCCAACATCGCCAGTTGGCGCTCGGAAGTGCCGTCTGCACAGTCAACACTTGCTGCCATGTTATTGGGGTTCAGTAACGTCAGCTGTTCCCCTGCTGTGCGAACGGCAATTTCTCCTGCTCTGTCCACATCCACTGTACTACTGATTTAAAACCTCCTCTAAATACACCTCTGGCTCCTCTGTTTTCAGTATTATCCCTGAGCTCCAACATCGCCAGTTGGCGCTCGGAAGTGCCGTCTGCACAGTCAACACTTGCTGCCATGTTATTGGGGTTCAGTAACGTCAGCTGTTCCCCTGCTGTGCGAACGGCAATTTCTCCTGCTCTGTCCACATTCTCACTACTACAGATTTTAAAGTTGCTCCAATTACACCTCTGGCTCCTCTGTTTTCAGTATTATCCCTGAGCTCCAACACCGCCAGTTGGCGCTCGGAAGTGCCGTCTGCACAGTCAACACTTGCTGCCGTGTCATTGGGGTTCAGTAACGTCAGCTGTTCCCCTGCTGTGCGGATGGCAATTTCTCCTGCTCTGTCCACATTCTCACTACTACAGATTTTAGAGTTGCTCCAATTACACCTCTGGCTCCTCTGTTTTCAGTATTATCCCTGAGCTCCAACACCACCAGTTGGCGCTCGGAAGTGCCGACTGCACAGTCAACACTTGCTGCCGTGTCATTGGGGTTCAGTAACGTTAGCTGTTCCCCTGCTGTGCGGACGGCAATTTCTCCTGCTCTGTCCACATTCTCACTACTACAGATTTTAGAGTTGCTCCAATTACACCTCTGGCTCCTCTGTTTTCAGTATTATCCCTGATCTCCAACACCGCCAGTTGGTGCTCGGAAGTGCCGTCTGCACAGTCAACACTTGCTGCCGTGTTATTGGGGTTCAGTAACGTCAGCTGTTACCCTGCTGTGCGGATGGCAATTTCTCCTGCTCTGTCCACATTCTCACTACTACTGAATTTAAAGTTGCTCCAATTACACCTCTGGCTCCTCTGTTTTCAGTATTATCCCTGAGCTCCAACACCGCCAGTTGGCGCTCGGAAGTGCCGTCTGCACAGTCAACACTTGCTGCCGTGTTATTGGGGTTCAGTAACGTCAGCTGTTCCCCTGCTGTGCGGACGGCAATTTCTCCTGCTCTGTCCACATCCACTGTACTACTGATTTAAAACCTCCTCCAAATACACCTCTGGCTCCTCTGTTTTCAGTATTATCCCTGAGCTCCAACATCGCCAGTTGGCGCTCGGAAGTGCCGTCTGCACAGTCAACACTTGCTGCCATGTCATTGGGGTTCAGTAACGTCAGCTGTTCCCCTGCTGAGCGGACGGCAATTTCTCCTGCTCTGTCCACATTCTCACTACTACAGATTTTAAAGTTGCTCCAATTACACCTCTGGCTCCTCTGTTTTCTGTATTATCCCTGAGCTCCAACACCGCCAGTTGTTGCTCGGAAGTGCCGTCTGCACAGTCAACACTTGCTGCCGTGTTATTGGGGTTCAGTAACGTCAGCTGTTCCCCTGCTGTGCGGACGGCAATTTCTCCTGCTCTGTCCTCATTCTCACTACTACTGATTTTAAAGTTGCGCCAATTACACCTCTGGCTCCTCTGTTTTCAGTATTATCCCTGAGCTCCAACACCGCCAGTTGGCGCTCGGAAGTGCCGACTGCACAATCAACACTTGCTGCCATGTTATTGGGGTTCAGTAACGTCAGCTGTTCCCCTGCTGTGCGGACGGCAATTTCTCCTGCTCTGTCCACATCCACTGTACAACTGATTTAAAACCTCCTCTAAATACACCTCTGGCTCCTCTGTTTTCAGTATTATCCCTGAGCTCCAACATCGCCAGTTGGCGCTCGGAAGTGCCGTCTGCACAGTCAACACTTGCTGCCATGTTATTGGGGTTCAGTAACGTCAGCTGTTCCCCTGCTGTGCGGACGACAATTTCCCCTGCTCTGTCCACATTCTCACTACTACAGATTTTAAAGTTGCTCCAATTACACCTCTGGCTCCTCTGTTTTCAGTATTATCCCTGAGCTCCAACACCGCCAGTTGGCGCTCGGAAGTGCCGTCTGCACAGTCAACACTTGCTGCCGTGTCATTGGGGTTCAGTAACGTCAGTTGTTCCCCTGCTGTGCGGATGGCAATTTCTCCTGCTCTGTCCACATTCTCACTACTACAGATTTTAGAGTTGCTCCAATTACACCTCTTGCTCCTCTGTTTTCAGTATTATCCCTGAGCTCCAACACCGCCAGTTGGCGCTCGGAAGTGCCGTCTGCACAGTCAACTCTTGCTGCCGTGTTATTGGGGTTCAGTAACGTCAGCTGTTCCCCTGCTGTGCGGACGGCAATTTCTCCTGCTCTGTCCACATTCTCACTACTACTGATTTTAAAGTTGCTCCAATTACACCTCTGGCTCCTCTGTTTTCAGTATTATCCCTGAGCTCCAACACCGCCAGTTGGCGCTCGGAAGTGCCGACTGCACAGTCAACACTTGCTGCCATGTTATTGGGGTTCAGTAACGTCAGCTGTTCCCCTGCTGTGCGGACGGCAATTTCTCCTGCTCTGTCCACATTCTCACTACTACAGATTTTCGAGTTGCTCCAATTACACCTCTGGCTCCTCTGTTTTCAGTATTATCCCTGAGCTCCAACACCGCCAGTTGGCGCTCGGAAGTGCCGTCTGCACAGTCAACACTTGCTGCCGTGTCATTGGGGTTCAGTAACGTTAGCTGTTCCCCTGCTGTGCGGACGGCAATTTCTCCTGCTCTGTCCACATTCTCACTACTACAGATTTTAGAGTTGCTCCAATTACACCTCTGGCTCCTCTGTTTTCAGTATTATCCCTGAGCTCCAACACCGCCAGTTGGCGCTCGGAAGTGCCGTCTGCACAGTCAACACTTGCTGCCGTGTCATTGGGGTTCAGTAACGTTAGCTGTTCCCCTGCTGTGCGGACGGCAATTTCTCCTGCTCTGTCCACATTCTCACTACTACAGATTTTAAAGTTGCTCCAATTACACCTCTGGCTCCTCTGTTTTCTGTATTATCCCTGAGCTCCAACACCGCCAGTTGGTGCTCGGAAGTGCCGTCTGCACAGTCAACACTTGCTGCCGTGTTATTGGGGTTCAGTAACGTCAGCTGTTCCCCTGCTGTGCGGACGGCAATTTCTCCTGCTCTGTCCACATTCTCACTACTACTGATTTTAAAGTTGCTCCAATTACACCTCTGGCTCCTCTGTTTTCAGTATTATCCCTGAGCTCCAACACCGCCAGTTGGCGCTCGGAAGTGCCGACTGCACAGTCAACACTTGCTGCCATGTTATTGGGGTTCAGTAACGTCAGCTGTTCCCCTGCTGTGCGGACGGTAATTTCTCCTGCTCTGTCCACATCCACTGTACTACTGATTTAAAACCTCCTCCAAATACACCTCTGGCTCCTCTGTTTTCAGTATTATCCCTGAGCTCCAACATCGCCAGTTGGCGCTCGGAAGTGCCGTCTGCACAGTCAACACTTGCTGCCATGTTATTGGGGTTCAGTAACGTCAGCTGTTCCCCTGCTGTGCGGACGACAATTTCTCCTGCTCTGTCCACATTCTCACTACTACAGATTTTAAAGTTGCTCCAATTACAGCTCTGGCTCCTCTGTTTTCAGTATTATCCCTGAGCTCCAACACCGCCAGTTGGCGCTCGGAAGTGCCGTCTGCACCGTCAACACTTGCTGCCGTGTCATTGGGGTTCAGTAACGTCAGCTGTTCCCCTGCTGTGCGGACGGCAATTTCTCCTGCTCTGTCCACATTCTCACTACTACAGATTTTAGAGTTGCTCCAATTACACCTCTGGCTCCTCTGTTTTCAGTATTATCCCTGAGCTCCAACACCGCCAGTTGGCGCTCGGAAGTGCCGTCTGCACAGTCAACACCTGCTGCCGTGTTATTGGGGTTCAGTAACGTCAGCTGTTCCCCTGCTGTGCGGACGGCAATTTCTCCTGCTCTGTCCACATTCTCACTACTACTGATTTTAAAGTTGCTCCAATTACACCTCTGGCTCCTCTGTTTTCAGTATTATCCCTGAGCTCCAACACCGCCAGTTGGCGCTCGGAAGTGCCGACTGCACAGTCAACACTTGCTGCCATGTTATTGGGGTTCAGTAACGTCAGCTGTTCCCCTGCTGTGCGGACGGCAATTTCTCCTGCTCTGTCCACATCCACTGTACTACTGATTTAAAACCTCCTCTAAATACACCTCTGGCTCCTCTGTTTTCAGTATTATCCCTGAGCTCCAACATCGCCAGTTGGCGCTCGGAAGTGCCGTCTGCACAGTCAACACTTGCTGCCATGTTATTGGGGTTCAGTAACGTCAGCTGTTCCCCTGCTGTGCGAACGGCAATTTCTCCTGCTCTGTCCACATTCTCACTACTACAGATTTTAAAGTTGCTCCAATTACACCTCTGGCTCCTCTGTTTTCAGTATTATCCCTGAGCTCCAACACCGCCAGTTGGCGCTCGGAAGTGCCGTCTGCACAGTCAACACTTGCTGCCGTGTCATTGGGGTTCAGTAACGTCAGCTGTTCCCCTGCTGTGCGGACGGCAATTTCTCCTGCTCTGTCCACATTCTCACTACTACAGATTTTAGAGTTGCTCCAATTACACCTCTGGCTCCTCTGTTTTCAGTATTATCCCTGAGCTCCAACACCACCAGTTGGCGCTCGGAAGTGCCGTCTGCACAGTCAACACTTGCTGCCGTGTCATTGGGGTTCAGTAACGTTAGCTGTTCCCCTGCTGTGCGGACGGCAATTTCTCCTGCTCTGTCCACATTCTCACTACTACAGATTTTAGAGTTGCTCCAATTACACCTCTGGCTCCTCTGTTTTCAGTATTATCCCTGATCTCCAACACCGCCAGTTGGTGCTCGGAAGTGCCGTCTGCACAGTCAACACTTGCTGCCGTGTTATTGGGGTTCAGTAACGTCAGCTGTTCCCCTGCTGTGCGGACGGCAATTTCTCCTGCTCTGTCCACATTCTCCCTACTACAGATTTTAAAGTTGCTCCAATTACACCTCTGGCTCCTCTGTTTTCTGTATTATCCCTGAGCTCCAACACCGCCAGTTGTTGCTCGGAAGTGCCGTCTCCACAGTCAACACTTGCTGCCGTGTTATTGGGGTTCAGTAACGTCAGCTGTTCCCCTGCTGTGCGGACGGCAATTTCTCCTGCTCTGTCCTCATTCTCACTACTACTGATTTTAAAGTTGCGTCAATTACACCTCTGGCTCCTCTGTTTTCAGTATTATCCCTGAGCTCCAACACCGCCAGTTGGCGCTCGGAAGTGCCGACTGCACAATCAACACTTGCTGCCATGTTATTGGGGTTCAGTAACGTCAGCTGTTCCCCTGCTGTGCGGACGGCAATTTCTCCTGCTCTGTCCACATCCACTGTACAACTGATTTAAAACCTCCTCTAAATACACCTCTGGCTCCTCTGTTTTCAGTATTATCCCTGAGCTCCAACATCGCCAGTTGGCGCTCGGAAGTGCCGTCTGCACAGTCAACACTTGCTGCCATGTTATTGGGGTTCAGTAACGTCAGCTGTTCCCCTGCTGTGCGGACGACAATTTCCCCTGCTCTGTCCACATTCTCACTACTACAGATTTTAAAGTTGCTCCAATTACACCTCTGGCTCCTCTGTTTTCAGTATTATCCCTGAGCTCCAACACCGCCAGTTGGCGCTCGGAAGTGTCGTCTGCACAGTCAACACTTGCTGCCGTGTCATTGGGGTTCAGTAACGTCAGCTGTTCCCCTGCTGTGCGGATGGCAATTTCTCCTGCTCTGTCCACATTCTCACTACTACAGATTTTAGAGTTGCTCCAATTACACCTCTGGCTCCTCTGTTTTCAGTATTATCCCTGAGCTCCAACACCGCCAGTTGGCGCTCGGAAGTGCCGTCTGCACAGTCAACTCTTGCTGCCGTGTTATTGGGGTTCAGTAACGTCAGCTGTTCCCCTGCTGTGCGGACGGCAATTTCTCCTGCTCTGTCCACATTCTCACTACTACAGATTTTAGAGTTGCTCCAATTACACCTCTGGCTCCTCTGTTTTCAGTATTATCCCTGAGCTCCAACACCGCCAGTTGGCGCTCGGAAGTGCCGTCTGCACAGTCAACACTTGCTGCCGTGTCATTGGGGTTCAGTAACGTTAGCTGTTCCCCTGCTGTGCGGACGGCAATTTCTCCTGCTCTGTCCACATTCTCACTACTACAGATTTTAGAGTTGCTCCAATTACACCTCTGGCTCCTCTGTTTTCAGTATTATCCCTGAGCTCCAACACCGCCAGTTGGCGCTCGGAAGTGCCGTCTGCACAGTCAACACTTGCTGCCGTGTCATTGGGGTTCAGTAACGTTAGCTGTTCCCCTGCTGTGCGGACGGCAATTTCTCCTGCTCTGTCCACATTCTCACTACTACAGATTTTAAAGTTGCTCCAATTACACCTCTGGCTCCTCTGTTTTCTGTATTATCCCTGAGCTCCAACACCGCCAGTTGGTGCTCGGAAGTGCCGTCTGCACAGTCAACACTTGCTGCCGTGTTATTGGGGTTCAGTAACGTCAGCTGTTCCCCTGCTGTGCGGACAGCAATTTCTCCTGCTCTGTCCACATTCTCACTACTACTGATTTTAAAGTTGCTCCAATTACACCTCTGGCTCCTCTGTTTTCAGTATTATCCCTGAGCTCCAACACCGCCAGTTGGCGCTCGGAAGTGCCGACTGCACAGTCAACACTTGCTGCCATGTTATTGGGGTTCAGTAACGTCAGCTGTTCCCCTGCTGTGCGGACGGTAATTTCTCCTGCTCTGTCCACATCCACTGTACTACTGATTTAAAACCTCCTCTAAATACACCTCTGGCTCCTCTGTTTTCAGTATTATCCCTGAGCTCCAACATCGCCAGTTGGCGCACGGAAGTGCCGTCTGCACAGTCAACACTTGCTGCCATGTTTTTGGGGTTCAGTAACGTCAGCTGTTCCCCTGCTGTGCGGACGGCAATTTCTCCTGCTCTGTCCACATTCTCACTACTACAGATTTTAAAGTTGCTCCAATTACACCTCTGGCTCCTCTGTTTTCAGTATTATCCCTGAGCTCCAACACCGCCAGTTGGCGCTCGGAAGTGCCGTCTGCACAGTCAACACTTGCTGCCGTGTCATTGTGGTTCAGTAACGTCAGCTGTTCCCCTGCTGTGCGGACGGCAATTTCTCCTGCTCTGTCCACATTCTCACTACTACAGATTTTAGAGTTGCTCCAATTACACCTCTGGCTCCTCTGTTTTCAGTATTATCCCTGAGCTCCAACACCGCCAGTTGGCGCTCGGAAGTGCCGTCTGCACAGTCAACACTTGCTGCCGTGTCATTGGGGTTCAGTAACGTTAGCTGTTCTGATTTACCCCCTGGGCCAGTGCTGTAGTGCGGCGCGCGTGCGCGCGGGGGATACCCGGAGCCGGATCCGATGGGGGTAGTAGTCTTCGTGGCGTTGACCCGGTCCGTGCCCATGGTGTCAAACTAAGTGGCGTTATTGATATGATGGTATTAGTGTCCGACTACGCCACCCGATGAATGCGGCTATGAAGCCGCCGCTGCAGGGCAGTCCGCTGAGGCCGGTGGTACGGATGTGCAGCGTGGATGGTATAACCCCCAACGGGAGGGGTATAGCCTCAGGGCAGCTGATGAAGCAGGAAAAGATGATAGTGGTAGTGGTGGTGTGACAAGGAAGCTCAGAGACGTGCAATTGCAGTTTTCACAGCTTTACTCACAGTTCCTTATCAGGTCCCTTGTGTACAGCTAGGACCACCCGAGCCGTGCTGCGTCCACCAGGTGCGGGACTTGGCCAACTCCCAGGCAGTTCCAGAGCATGGTCCTGAGCTCCCCTCTCTTCCTTTCTACTGGCCGTCCCCACCAGGGATCCACCTTTGTCCAGCTCCCTCGGGCCTTCTGGTGGTGAAACCTTTCCCGGTTTCCCTGACCCTATATGGTATGCCTTCCTGGTAGATATGGCGAGCGGTCGCGCCAAAACTTGTCCACGACCTCCGGTTCCTGGCTAAGGATAATTGGCCTCCACCAGTTTGGGATCCGGCACCCTGTTCTGCCAACCCTTCACCCGTTATTTCGTGGGATCTTAGGGTTCCCTCTCTCTTGCGTCTCTGGGCCTTTCCTGGTGTTTCTGTTCCTTCTTCCTCTGACTTCTCTCTCTCTCCCTCTCTCAGCTTCAGGCCTCCACTCCAGGCCTGGCTCTGGAGCTGGGCCCAGA
The DNA here is from genome assembly GCF_046119375.1 of Phyllobates terribilis. Classification (NCBI taxonomy): domain Eukaryota; kingdom Metazoa; phylum Chordata; class Amphibia; order Anura; family Dendrobatidae; genus Phyllobates; species Phyllobates terribilis. The sequence goes on along the minus strand of NW_027362768.1, from coordinate 353,226,628 downwards.
CTGAGCCACAGCTACCTGTCAGCCCTCTCTGGCTGAGCTCCTCTCTGAACTGACCACTGTCCTAAGATGGTGCCCCCCTTATATACTCCCTCTGACACCCGAGCCCAGGTGACTAGCACCCAATGGGCTCCTACCTATGCCCAGAGTCCCTCCCCTCTCTGCTCCTACACCACTGGGATGTTCCCCTCCCCCCCCCACTCCAGCCAGGGACAGAAGCTGTCGTACCTGCACATCTATCTGGTGGGAGTACCGTTGATCTGTCCCCCGGAAATGGGGTGAGTGTAGTGCATGCAGCTATCTGAGTTCTAGTCCACACTCCATCCTTACCCGGGAGTGGAATACCACACCTCTGGTCTGAGGTGCAATTCCCCTGTAGCAGCCGAGTCCTCGGGGTGCTACAGTTCACCTGCTGTGCGGACGGCAATTTCTCCTGCTCTGTCCACATTCTCACTACTACAGATTTTAGAGTTGCTCCAATTACACCTCTGGCTCCTCTGTTTTCAGTATTATCCCTGAGCTCCAACACCGCCAGTTGGCTCTCGGAAGTGCCGTCTGCACAGTCAACACTTGCTGCCATGTCATTAGGGTTCAGTAACGTCAGCTGTTCCCCTGCTGTGCGGACGGCAATTTCTCCTGCTCTGTCCACATTCTCACTACTACTGATTTTAAAGTTGCTCCAATTACACCTCTGGCTCCTCTGTTTTCAGTATTATCCCTGAGCTCCAACACCGCCAGTTGGCGCTCGGAAATGCCGTCTACACAGTCAACACTTGCTGCCGTGTTATTGGGGTTCAGTAACGTCAGCTGTTCCCCTGCTGTGCGGACGGCACTTTCTCCTGCTCTGTCCACATCCACTGTACTACTGATTTAAAACCTCCTCCAAATACACCTCTGGCTCCTCTGTTTTCAGTATTATCCCTGAGCTCCAACACCGCCAGTTGGCGCTCGGAAGTGCCGTCTGCACAGTCAACACTTGCTGCCATGTTATTGGGGTTCAGTAACGTCAGCTGTTCCGCTGCTGTGCGGACGGCAATTTCTCCTGCTCTGTCCACATCCACTGTACTACTGATTTAAAACCTCCTCCAAATACACCTCTGGCTCCTCTGTTTTCAGTATTATCCCTGAGCTCCAACATCGCCAGTTGGCGCTCGGAAGTGCCGTCTGCACAGTCAACACTTGCTGCCATGTTATTGGGGTTCAGTAACGTCAGCTGTTCCCCTGCTGTGCGGACGACAATTTCTCCTGCTCTGTCCACATTCTCACTACTACAGATTTTAAAGTTGCTCCAAATACACCTCTGGCCCCTCTGTTTTCAGTATTATCCCTGAGCTCCAACATCGCCAGTTGGCGCTCGGAAGTGCCGTCTGCACAGTCAACACTTGCTGCCATGTTATTGGGGTTCAGTAACGTCAGCTGTTCCCCTGCTGTGCGGACGACAATTTCTCCTGCTCTGTCCACATTCTCACTACTACAGATTTTAGAGTTGCTCCAATTACACCTCTGGCTCCTCTGTTTTCAGTATTATCCCTGAGCTCCAACACCGCCAGTTGGCGCTCGGAAGTGCCGTCTGCACAGTCAACACTTGCTGCCATGTCATTGGGGTTCAGTAACGTCAGCTGTTCCCCTGCTGTGCGGACAGCAATTTCTCCTGCTCTGCCCACATTCTCACTACTACAGATTTTAAAGTTGCTCCAATTACACCTCTGGCTCCTCTGTTTTCAGTATTATCCCTGAACTCCAACACCGCCAGTTGGCGCTCGGAAGTGCCGTCTGCACAGTCAACACTTGCTGCCGTGTTATTGGGGTTCAGTAACGTCAGCTGTTCCCCTGCTGTGCGGACGGCACTTTCTCCTGCTCTGTCCACATCCACTGTACTATTGATTTTAAACCTCCTCCAAATACACCTCTTGCTCCTCTGTTTTCAGTATTATCCCTGAGCTCCAACACCGCCAGTTGGCGCTCGGAAGTGCCGCCTGCACAGTCAACACTTGCTGCCATGTTATTGGGGTTCAGTAACGTCAGCTGTTCCCCTGCTGTGCGGACGGCAATTTCTCCTGCTCTGTCCACATCCACTGTACTACTGATTTAAAACCTCCTCTAAATACACCTCTGGCTCCTCTGTTTTTAGTGTTATCCCTGAGCTCCAACATCGCCAGTTGGCGCTCGGAAGTGCCGTCTGCACAGTCAACACTTGCTGCCATGTTATTGGGGTTCAGTAACGTCAGCTGTTCCCCTGCTGTGCGGACGGCAATTTCTCCTGCTCTGTCCACATTCTCACTACTACAGAATTTAGAGTTGCTCCAATTACACCTCTGGCTCCTCTGTTTTCAGTATTATCCCTGAGCTCCAACACCGCCAGTTGGCGCTCGGAAGTGCCGTCTGCACAGTCAACACTTGCTGCCGTGTCATTGGGGTTCAGTAACGTCAGCTGTTCCCCTGCTGTGCGGACGGCAATTTCTCCTGCTCTGTCCACATTCTCACTACTACAGATTTTAGAGTTGCTCCAATTACACCTCTGGCTCCTCTGTTTTCAGTATTATCCCTGAGCTCCAACACCGCCAGTTGGCGCTCGGAAGTGCCGTCTGCACAGTCAACACTTGCTGCCATGTCATTAGGGTTCAGTAACGTCAGCTGTTCCCCTGCTGTGCGGATGGCAATTTCTCCTGCTCTGTTCACATTCTCACTACTACAGATTTTAAAGTTGCTCCAATTACACCTCTGGCTCCTCTGTTTTCAGTATTATCCCTGAGCTCCAACACCGCCACTTGGTGCTCGGAAGTGCCGTCTGCACAGTCAACACTTGCTGCCGTGTTATTGGGGTTCAGTAACGTCAGCTGTTCCCCTGCTGTGCGGACGGCAATTTCTCCTGCTCTGTCCACATTCTCACTACTACTGATTTTAAAGTTGCTCCAATTACACCTCTGGCTCCTCTGTTTTCAGTATTATCCCTGAGTTCCAACACCGCCAGTTGGCGCTCGGAAGTGCCGTCTGCACAGTCAACACTTGCTGCCGTGTTATTGGGGTTCAATAACGTCAGCTGTTCCCCTGCTGTGCGGACGGCACTTTCTCCTGCTCTGTCCACATCCACTGTACTACTGATTTAAAACCTCCTCCAAATACACCTCTGGCTCCTCTGTTTTCAGTATTATCCCTGAGCTCCAACACCGCCAGTTGGCGCTCGGAAGTGCCGTCTGCACAGTCAACACTTGCTGCCATGTTATTGGGGTTCAGTAACGTCAGCTGTTCCCCTGCTGTGCGGACGGCAATTTCTCCTGCTCTGTGAACATCCACTGTACTACTGATTTAAAACCTCCCCCAAATACACCTCTGGCTCCTCTGTTTTCAGTATTATCCCTGAGCTTCAACATCGCCAGTTGGCGCTCGGAAGTGCCGTCTGCACAGTCAACACTTGCTGCCATGTTATTGGGGTTCAGTAACGTCAGCTGTTCCCCTGCTGTGCGGACGGCAATTTCTCCTGCTCTGTCCACATTCTCACTACTACAGATTTTAAAGTTGCTCCAATTACACCTCTGGCTCCTCTGTTTTCAGCATTATCCCTGAGCTCCAACACCTCCAGTTGGCGCTCGGAAGTGCCGTCTGCACAGTCAACACTTGCTGCCGTGTTATTGGCGTTCAATAACGTCAGCTGTTCCCCTACTGTGCGGACGGCAATTTCTCATGCTCTGTCCACATTCTCACTACTACAGATTTTAGAGTTGCTCCAATTACACCTCTGGCTCCTCTGTTTTCAGTATTATCCCTGAGCTCCAACACCGCCAGTTGGCGCTCGGAAGTGCCGTCTGCACAGTCAACACTTGCTGCCGTGTCATTGGGGTTCAGTAACGTCAGCTGTTCCCCTGCTGTGCGGACGGCAAATTCTCCTGCTCTGTCCACATTCTCACTACTACAGATTTTAGAGTTGCTCCAATTACACCTCTGGCTCCTCTGTTTTCAGTATTATCCCTGAGCTCCAACACCGCCAGTTGGCGCTCGGAAGTGCCGTCTGCACAGTCAGTACTTGCTGCCATGTCATTGGGGTTCAGTAACGTCAGCTGTTCCCCTGCTGTGCGGACGGCAATTTCTCCTGCTCTGTCCACATTCTCACTACTACAGATTTTAAAGTTGCTCCAATTACACCTCTGGCTCCTCTGTTTTCAGTATTATCCCTGAGCTCCAACACCGCCAGTTGGTGCTCGGAAGTGCCGTCTGCACAGTCAACACTTGCTGCCGTGTTATTGGGGTTCAGTAACGTCAGCTGTTCCCCTGCTGTGCGGACGGCAATTTCTCCTGCTCTGTCCACATTCTCACTACTTCTGATTTTAAAGTTGCTCCAATTACACCTCTGGCTCCTCTGTTTTCAGTATTATCCCTGAGCTCCAACACCGCCAGTTGGTGCTCGGAAGTGCCGTCTGCACAGTCAACACTTGCTGCCGTGTTATTGGGGTTCAGTAACGTCAGCTGTTCCCCTGCTGTGAGGACGGCACTTTCTCCTGCTCTGTCCACATCCACTGTACTACTGATTTAAAACCTCCTCCAAATACACCTCTGGCTCCTCTGTTTTCAGTATTATCCCTGAGCTCCAACACCGCCAGTTGGCGCTCGGAAGTGCCGTCTGCACAGTCAACACTTGCTGCCGTGTCATTGGGGTTCAGTAACGTCAGCTGTTCCCCTGCTGTGCGGACGGCAATTTCTCCTGCTCTGTGAACATCCACTGTACTACTGATTTAAAACCTCCCCCAAATACACCTCTGGCTCCTCTGTTTTCAGTATTATCCCTGAGCTTCAACATCGCCAGTTGGCGCTCGGAAGTGCCGTCTGCACAGTCAACACTTGCTGCCATGTTATTGGGGTTCAGTAACGTCAGCTGTTCCCCTGCTGTGCGGACGGCAATTTCTCCTGCTCTGTCCACATTCTCACTACTACAGATTTTAAAGTTGCTCCAATTACACCTCTGGCTCCTCTGTTTTCAGCATTATCCCTGAGCTCCAACACCGCCAGTTGGCGCTCGGAAGTGCCGTCTGCACAGTCAACACTTGCTGCCGTGTTATTGGCGTTCAATAACGTCAGCTGTTCCCCTACTGTGCGGACGGCAATTTCTCATGCTCTGTCCACATTCTCACTACTACAGATTTTAGAGTTGCTCCAATTACACCTCTGGCTCCTCTGTTTTCAGTATTATCCCTGAGCTCCAACACCGCCAGTTGGCGCTCGGAAGTGCCGTCTGCACAGTCAACACTTGCTGCCGTGTCATTGGGGTTCAGTAACGTCAGCTGTTCCCCTGCTGTGCGGACGGCAAATTCTCCTGCTCTGTCCACATTCTCACTACTACAGATTTTAGAGTTGCTCCAATTACACCTCTGGCTCCTCTGTTTTCAGTATTATCCCTGAGCTCCAACACCGCCAGTTGGCGCTCGGAAGTGCCGTCTGCACAGTCAACACTTGCTGCCGTGTTATTGGGGTTCAGTAACGTCAGCTGTTCCCCTGCTGTGCGGACGGCACTTTCTCCTGCTCTGTCCACATCCACTGTACTACTGATTTAAAACCTCCTCCAAATACACCTCTGGCTCCTCTGTTTTCAGTATTATCCCTGAGCTCCAACACCGCCAGTTGGCGCTTGGAAGTGCCGTCTGCACAGTCAACACTTGCTGCCATGTTATTGGGGTTCAGTAACGTCAGCTGTTCCCCTGCTGTGCGGACGGCAATTTCTCCTGCTCTGTCCACATCCACTGTACTACTGATTTAAAACCTCCTCTAAATACACCTCTGGCTCCTCTGTTTTCAGTAATATCCCTGAGCTCCAACATCGCCAGTTGGCGCTCGGAAGTGCCGTCTGCACAGTCAACACTTGCTGCCATGTTATTGGGGTTCAGTAACGTCAGCTGTTCCCCTGCTGTGCGGACGGCAATTTCTCCTGCTCTGTCCACATTCTCACTACTACAGATTTTAAAGTTGCTCCAATCACACCTCTGGCTCCTCTGTTTTCAGTATTATCCCTGAGCTCCAACACCGCCAGTTGGCGCTCGGAAGTGCCGTCTGCACAGTCAACACTTGCTGCCGTGTCATTGGGGTTCAGTAACGTCAGCTGTTCCCCTGCTGTGCGGACGGCAATTTCTCCTGCTCTGTCCACATTCTCACTACAACAGATTTTAGAGTTGCTCCAATTACACCTCTGGCTCCTCTGTTTTCAGTATTATCCCTGAGCTCCAACACCGCCAGTTGGTGCTCGGAAGTGCCGTCTGCACAGTCAACACTTGCTGCCGTGTTATTGGGGTTCAGTAACGTCAGCTGTTCCCCTGCTGTGCGGACGGCAATTTCTCCTGCTCTGTCCACATCCACTGTACTACTGATTTAAAACCTCCTCTAAATACACCTCTGGCTCCTCTGTTTTCAGTAATATCCCTGAGCTCCAACATCGCCAGTTGGCGCTCGGAAGTGCCGTCTGCACAGTCAACACTTGCTGCCATGTTATTGGGGTTCAGTAACGTCAGCTGTTCCCCTGCTGTGCGGACGGCAATTTCTCCTGCTCTGTCCACATTCTCACTACTACAGATTTTAAAGTTGCTCCAATCACACCTCTGGCTCCTCTGTTTTCAGTATTATCCCTGAGCTCCAACACCGCCAGTTGGCGCTCGGAAGTGCCGTCTGCACAGTCAACACTTGCTGCCGTGTCATTGGGGTTCAGTAACGTCAGCTGTTCCCCTGCTGTGCGGACGGCAATTTCTCCTGCTCTGTCCACATTCTCACTACAACAGATTTTAGAGTTGCTCCAATTACACCTCTGGCTCCTCTGTTTTCAGTATTATCCCTGAGCTCCAACACCGCCAGTTGGTGCTCGGAAGTGCCGTCTGCACAGTCAACACTTGCTGCCGTGTTATTGGGGTTCAGTAACGTCAGCTGTTCCCCTGCTGTGCGGACGGCAATTTCTCCTGCTCTGTCCACATTCTCACTACTACTGATTTTAAAGTTGCTCCAATTACACCTCTGGCTCCTCTGTTTTCAGTATTATCCCTGAGCTCCAACACCGCCAGTTGGCGCTCGGAAGTGCCGTCTGCACAGTCAACACTTGCTGCCGTGTTATTGGGGTTCAGTAATGTCAGCTGTTCCCCTGCTGTGCGGACGGCACTTTCTCCTGCTCTGTCCACATCCACTGTACTACTGATTTAAAACCTCCTCCAAATACACCTCTGGCTCCTCTGTTTTCAGTATTATCCCTGAGCTCCAACACCGCCAGTTGGCGCTCGGAAGTGCCGTCTGCACAGTCAACACTTGCTGCCATGTTATTGGGGTTCAGTAACGTCAGCTGTTCCCCTGTTGTGCGGACGGCAATTTCTCCTGCTCTGTCCACATTCTCACTACTACAGATTTTAAAGTTGCTCCAATTACACCTCTGGCTCCTCTGTTTTCAGTATTATCCCTGAGCTCCAACACCGCCAGTTGGCGCTCGGAAGTGCCGTCTGCACAGTCAACACTTGCTGCCGTGTCATTGGGGTTCAGTAACGTCAGCTGTTCCCCTGCTGTGCGGACGGCAATTTCTCCTGCTCTGTCCACATTCTCACTACTACAGATTTTAGAGTTGCTCCAATTACACCTCTGGCTCCTCTGTTTTCAGTATTATCCCTGAGCTCCAACACCGCCAGTTGGCACTCGTAAGTGCCGTCTGCACAGTCAACACTTGCTGCCGTGTCATTGGGGTTCAGTAACGTCAGCTGTTCCCCTGCTGTGCGGACGGCAATATCTCCTGCTCTGTCCACATTCTCACTACTACAGATTTTAGAGTTGCTTCAATTACACCTCTGGCTCCTCTGTTTTCAGTATTATCCCTGAGCTCCAACACCGCCAGTTGGCGCTCGGAAGTGCCGTCTGCACAGTCAACACTTGCTGCCATGTCATTGGGGTTCAGTAACGTCAGCTGTTTCCCTGCTGTGCGGACGGCAATTTCTCCTGCTCTGTCCACATTCTCACTACTACAGATTTTAAAGTTGCTCCAATTACACCTCTGTCTCCTCTGTTTTCAGTATTATCCCTGAGCTCCAACACCGCCAGTTGGTGCTCGGAAGTGCCGTCTGCACAGTCAACACTTGCTGCCGTGTTATTGGGGTTCAGTAACGTCAGCTGTTCCCCTGCTGTGAGGACGGCACTTTCTCCTGCTCTGTCCACATCCACTGTACTACTGATTTAAAACCTCCTCCAAATACACCTCTGGCTCCTCTGTTTTCAGTATTATCCCTGAGCTCCAACACCGCCAGTTGGCGCTCGGAAGTGCCGTCTGCACAGTCAACACTTGCTGCCATGGTATTGGGGTTCAGTAACGTCAGCTGTTCCCCTGCTGTGCGGACGGCAATTTCTCCTGCTCTGTCCACATTCTCACTACTACAGATTTTAAAGTTGCTCCAATTACACCTCTGGCTCCTCTGTTTTCAGTATTATCCCTGAGCTCCAAAACCGCCAGTTGGCGCTCGGAAGTGCCGTCTGCACAGTCAACACTTGCTGCCGTGTTATTGAGGTTCAGTAACGTCAGCTGTTCCCCTGCTGTGCGGACGGCACTTTCTCTTGCTCTGTCCACATCCACTATACTACTGATTTAAAACCTCCTCCAAATACACCTCTGGCTCCTCTGTTTTCAGTATTATCCCTGAGCTCCAACACCGCCAGTTGGCGCTCGGAAGTGCCGTCTGCACAGTCAACACTTGCTGCCGTGTCATTGGGGTTCAGTAACGTCAGCTGTTCCCCTGCTGTGCGGACGGCAATTTCTCCTGCTCTGTCCACATTCTCACTACTACAGATTTTAGAGTTGCTCCAATTTCACCTCTGGCTACTCTGTTTTCAGTATTATCCCTGAGCTCCAACACCGCCAGTTGGCGCTCGGAAGTGCCGTCTGCACAGTCAACACTTGCTGCCGTGTCATTGGGGTTCAGCAATGTCAGCTGTTCCCCTGCTGTGCGGACGGCAATTTCTCCTGCTCTGTCCACATTCTCACTACTACAGATTTTAGAGTTGCTCCAATTACACCTCTGGCTCCTCTGTTTTCAGTATTATCCCTGAGCTCCAACACCGCCAGTTGGCGCTCGGAAGTGCCGTCTGCACAGTCAACACTTGCTGCCGTGTCATTGGGGTTCAGTAACGTCAGCTGTTCCCCTGCTGTGCGGACGGCAATTTCTCCTGCTCTGTCCACATTCTCACTACTACAGATTTTAGAGTTGCTCCAATTACACCTCTGGCTCCTCTGTTTTCAGTATTATCCCTGAGCTCCAACACCGCCAGTTGGCGCTCGGAAGTGCCGTGTGCACAGTCAACACTTGCTGCCGTGTCATTAGGGTTCAGTAACGTCAGCCTTTCCCCTGCTGTGCGGACGGCAATTTCTCCTGCTCTGTCCACATTCTCACTACTACTGATTTTAAAGTTGCTCCAATTACACCTCTGGCTCCTCTGTTTTCAGTATTATCCCTGAGCTTCAACACCGCCAGTTGGCGCTCGGAAGTGCCGTCTGCACAGTCAACACTTGCTGCCATGTTATTGGGGTTCAGTAACGTCAGCTGTTCCCCTGCTGTGCGGACGGCAATTTCTCCTGCTCTGTCCACATTCTCACTACTACAGATTTTAAAGTTGCTCCAATTACACCTCTGGCTCCTCTGTTTTCAGTATTATCCCTGAGCTCCAACACCGCCATTTGGCGCTCGGAAGTGCCGTCTGCACAGTCAACACTTGCTGCCGTGTCATTGGGGTTCAGTAACGTCAGCTGTTCCCCTGCTGTGCGGACGGCAATTTCTCCTGCTCTGTCCACATTCTCACTACTACAGATTTTAGAGTTGCTCCAATTACACCTCTGGCTCCTCTGTTTTCAGTATTATCCCTGAGCTCCAACACCGCCAGTTGGCGCTCGGAAGTGCCGTCTGCACAGTCAACACTTGCTGCCGTGTCATTGGGGTTCAGTAACGTCAGCTGTTCCCCTGCTGTGCGGACGACACTTTCTCCAGCTCTGTCCACATCCACTGTACTACTGATTTAAAACCTCCTCCAAATACACCTCTGGCTCCTCTGTTTTCAGTATTATCACTGAGCTCCAACACCGCCAGTTGGCGCTCGGAAGTGCCGTCTGCACAGTCAACACTTGCTGCCATGTTATTGGGGTTCAGTAACGTCAGCTGTTCTCCTGCTGTGCGGACGGCAATTTCTCCTGCTCTGTCCACATTCTCACTACTACAGATTTTAGAGTTGCTCCAATTACACCTCTGGCTCCTCTGTTTTCAGTATTATGCCTGAGCTCCAACACCGCCAGTTGGCGCTCGGAAGTGCCGTCTGCACAGTCAACACTTGCTGCCATGTCATTGGGGTTCAGTAACGTCAGCTGTTCCCCTGCTGTGCGGACGGCAATTTCTCCTGCTCTGTCCACATTCTCACTACTACAGATTTTAAAGTTGCTCCAATTACACCTCTGGCTCCTCTGTTTTCAGTATTATCCCTGAGCTCCAACACCGCCAGTTGGTGCTCGGAAGTGCCGTCTGCACAGTCAACACTTGCTGCCGTGTTATTGGGGTTCAGTAACGTCAGCTGTTCCCCTGCTGTGCGGACGGCAATTTCTCCTGCTATGTCCACATTGTCACTACTACTGATTTTAAAGTTGCTCCAATTACACCTCTGTCTCCTCTGTTTTCAGTATTATCCCTGAGCTCCAACACCGCCAGTTGGTGCTCGGAAGTGCCGTCTGCACAGTCAACACTTGCTGCCGTGTTATTGGGGTTCAGTAACGTCAGCTGTTCCCCTGCTGTGAGGACGGCACTTTCTCCTGCTCTGTCCACATCCACTGTACTACTGATTTAAAACCTCCTCCAAATACACCTCTGGCTCCTCTGTTTTCAGTATTATCCCTGAGCTCCAACACCGCCAGTTGGCGCTCGGAAGTGCCGTCTGCACAGTCAACACTTGCTGCCGTGTCATTGGGGTTCAGTAACGTCAGCTGTTCCCCTGCTGTGCGGACGGCAATTTCTCCTGCTCTGTCCACATTCTCACTACTACAGATTTTAGAGTTGCTCCAATTTCACCTCTGGCTACTCTGTTTTCAGTATTATCCCTGAGCTCCAACACCGCCAGTTGGCGCTCGGAAGTGCCGTCTGCACAGTCAACACTTGCTGCCGTGTCATTGGGGTTCAGCAATGTCAGCTGTTCCCCTGCTGTGCGGACGGCAATTTCTCCTGCTCTGTCCACATTCTCACTACTACAGATTTTAGAGTTGCTCCAATTACACCTCTGGCTCCTCTGTTTTCAGTATTATCCCTGAGCTCCAACACCGCCAGTTGGCGCTCGGAAGTGCCGTCTGCACAGTCAACACTTGCTGCCGTGTCATTGGGGTTCAGTAACGTCAGCTGTTCCCCTGCTGTGCGGACGGCAATTTCTCCTGCTCTGTCCACATTCTCACTACTACAGATTTTAGAGTTGCTCCAATTACACCTCTGGCTCCTCTGTTTTCAGTATTATCCCTGAGCTCCAACACCGCCAGTTGGCGCTCGGAAGTGCCGTGTGCACAGTCAACACTTGCTGCCGTGTCATTAGGGTTCAGTAACGTCAGCCTTTCCCCTGCTGTGCGGACGGCAATTTCTCCTGCTCTGTCCACATTCTCACTACTACTGATTTTAAAGTTGCTCCAATTACACCTCTGGCTCCTCTGTTTTCAGTATTATCCCTGAGCTTCAACACCGCCAGTTGGCGCTCGGAAGTGCCGTCTGCACAGTCAACACTTGCTGCCATGTTATTGGGGTTCAGTAACGTCAGCTGTTCCCCTGCTGTGCGGACGGCAATTTCTCCTGCTCTGTCCACATTCTCACTACTACAGATTTTAAAGTTGCTCCAATTACACCTCTGGCTCCTCTGTTTTCAGTATTATCCCTGAGCTCCAACACCGCCATTTGGCGCTCGGAAGTGCCGTCTGCACAGTCAACACTTGCTGCCGTGTCATTGGGGTTCAGTAACGTCAGCTGTTCCCCTGCTGTGCGGACGGCAATTTCTCCTGCTCTGTCCACATTCTCACTACTACAGATTTTAGAGTTGCTCCAATTACACCTCTGGCTCCTCTGTTTTCAGTATTATCCCTGAGCTCCAACACCGCCAGTTGGCGCTCGGAAGTGCCGTCTGCACAGTCAACACTTGCTGCCGTGTCATTGGGGTTCAGTAACGTCAGCTGTTCCCCTGCTGTGCGGACGACACTTTCTCCAGCTCTGTCCACATCCACTGTACTACTGATTTAAAACCTCCTCCAAATACACCTCTGGCTCCTCTGTTTTCAGTATTATCACTGAGCTCCAACACCGCCAGTTGGCGCTCGGAAGTGCCGTCTGCACAGTCAACACTTGCTGCCATGTTATTGGGGTTCAGTAACGTCAGCTGTTCTCCTGCTGTGCGGACGGCAATTTCTCCTGCTCTGTCCACATTCTCACTACTACAGATTTTAGAGTTGCTCCAATTACACCTCTGGCTCCTCTGTTTTCAGTATTATGCCTGAGCTCCAACACCGCCAGTTGGCGCTCGGAAGTGCCGTCTGCACAGTCAACACTTGCTGCCATGTCATTGGGGTTCAGTAACGTCAGCTGTTCCCCTGCTGTGCGGACGGCAATTTCTCCTGCTCTGTCCACATTCTCACTACTACAGATTTTAAAGTTGCTCCAATTACACCTCTGGCTCCTCTGTTTTCAGTATTATCCCTGAGCTCCAACACCGCCAGTTGGTGCTCGGAAGTGCCGTCTGCACAGTCAACACTTGCTGCCGTGTTATTGGGGTTCAGTAACGTCAGCTGTTCCCCTGCTGTGCGGACGGCAATTTCTCCTGCTATGTCCACATTGTCACTACTACTGATTTTAAAGTTGCTCCAATTACACCTCTGTCTCCTCTGTTTTCAGTATTATCCCTGAGCTCCAACACCGCCAGTTGGTGCTCGGAAGTGCCGTCTGCACAGTCAACACTTGCTGCCGTGTTATTGGGGTTCAGTAACGTCAGCTGTTCCCCTGCTGTGAGGACGGCACTTTCTCCTGCTCTGTCCACATCCACTGTACTACTGATTTAAAACCTCCTCCAAATACACCTCTGGCTCCTCTGTTTTCAGTATTATCCCTGAGCTCCAACACCGCCAGTTGGCGCTCGGAAGTGCCGTCTGCACAGTCAACACTTGCTGCCATGGTATTGGGGTTCAGTAACGTCAGCTGTTCCCCTGCTGTGCGGACGGCAATTTCTCCTGCTCTGTCCACATTCTCACTACTACAGATTTTAAAGTTGCTCCAATTACACCTCTGGCTCCTCTGTTTTCAGTATTATCCCTGAGCTCCAAAACCGCCAGTTGGCGCTCGGAAGTGCCGTCTGCACAGTCAACACTTGCTGCCGTGTTATTGAGGTTCAGTAACGTCAGCTGTTCCCCTGCTGTGCGGACGGCACTTTCTCTTGCTCTGTCCACATCCACTATACTACTGATTTAAAACCTCCTCCAAATACACCTCTGGCTCCTCTGTTTTCAGTATTATCCCTGAGCTCCAACACCGCCAGTTGGCGCTCGGAAGTGCCGTCTGCACAGTCAACACTTGCTGCCGTGTCATTGGGGTTCAGTAACGTCAGCTGTTCCCCTGCTGTGCGGACGGCAATTTCTCCTGCTCTGTCCACATTCTCACTACTACAGATTTTAGAGTTGCTCCAATTTCACCTCTGGCTACTCTGTTTTCAGTATTATCCCTGAGCTCCAACACCGCCAGTTGGCGCTCGGAAGTGCCGTCTGCACAGTCAACACTTGCTGCCGTGTCATTGGGGTTCAGCAATGTCAGCTGTTCCCCTGCTGTGCGGACGGCAATTTCTCCTGCTCTGTCCACATTCTCACTACTACAGATTTTAGAGTTGCTCCAATTACACCTCTGGCTCCTCTGTTTTCAGTATTATCCCTGAGCTCCAACACCGCCAGTTGGCGCTCGGAAGTGCCGTCTGCACAGTCAACACTTGCTGCCGTGTCATTGGGGTTCAGTAACGTCAGCTGTTCCCCTGCTGTGCGGACGGCAATTTCTCCTGCTCTGTCCACATTCTCACTACTACAGATTTTAGAGTTGCTCCAATTACACCTCTGGCTCCTCTGTTTTCAGTATTATCCCTGAGCTCCAACACCGCCAGTTGGCGCTCGGAAGTGCCGTGTGCACAGTCAACACTTGCTGCCGTGTCATTAGGGTTCAGTAACGTCAGCCTTTCCCCTGCTGTGCGGACGGCAATTTCTCCTGCTCTGTCCACATTCTCACTACTACTGATTTTAAAGTTGCTCCAATTACACCTCTGGCTCCTCTGTTTTCAGTATTATCCCTGAGCTTCAACACCGCCAGTTGGCGCTCGGAAGTGCCGTCTGCACAGTCAACACTTGCTGCCATGTTATTGGGGTTCAGTAACGTCAGCTGTTCCCCTGCTGTGCGGACGGCAATTTCTCCTGCTCTGTCCACATTCTCACTACTACAGATTTTAAAGTTGCTCCAATTACACCTCTGGCTCCTCTGTTTTCAGTATTATCCCTGAGCTCCAACACCGCCATTTGGCGCTCGGAAGTGCCGTCTGCACAGTCAACACTTGCTGCCGTGTCATTGGGGTTCAGTAACGTCAGCTGTTCCCCTGCTGTGCGGACGGCAATTTCTCCTGCTCTGTCCACATTCTCACTACTACAGATTTTAGAGTTGCTCCAATTACACCTCTGGCTCCTCTGTTTTCAGTATTATCCCTGAGCTCCAACACCGCCAGTTGGCGCTCGGAAGTGCCGTCTGCACAGTCAACACTTGCTGCCGTGTCATTGGGGTTCAGTAACGTCAGCTGTTCCCCTGCTGTGCGGACGACACTTTCTCCAGCTCTGTCCACATCCACTGTACTACTGATTTAAAACCTCCTCCAAATACACCTCTGGCTCCTCTGTTTTCAGTATTATCACTGAGCTCCAACACCGCCAGTTGGCGCTCGGAAGTGCCGTCTGCACAGTCAACACTTGCTGCCATGTTATTGGGGTTCAGTAACGTCAGCTGTTCTCCTGCTGTGCGGACGGCAATTTCTCCTGCTCTGTCCACATTCTCACTACTACAGATTTTAGAGTTGCTCCAATTACACCTCTGGCTCCTCTGTTTTCAGTATTATGCCTGAGCTCCAACACCGCCAGTTGGCGCTCGGAAGTGCCGTCTGCACAGTCAACACTTGCTGCCATGTCATTGGGGTTCAGTAACGTCAGCTGTTCCCCTGCTGTGCGGACGGCAATTTCTCCTGCTCTGTCCACATTCTCACTACTACAGATTTTAAAGTTGCTCCAATTACACCTCTGGCTCCTCTGTTTTCAGTATTATCCCTGAGCTCCAACACCGCCAGTTGGTGCTCGGAAGTGCCGTCTGCACAGTCAACACTTGCTGCCGTGTTATTGGGGTTCAGTAACGTCAGCTGTTCCCCTGCTGTGCGGACGGCAATTTCTCCTGCTATGTCCACATTGTCACTACTACTGATTTTAAAGTTGCTCCAATTACACCTCTGGCTCCTCTGTTTTCAGTATTATCCCTGAGCTCCAACACCGCCAGTTGGCGCTCGGAAGTGCCGTCTGCACAGTCAACACTTGCTGCCGTGTTATTGGGGTTCAGTAACGTCAGCTGTTCCCCTGCTGTGCGGACGGCACTTTCTCCTGCTCTGTCCACATCCACTGTACTACTCATTTAAAACCTCCTCCAAATACACCTCTGGCTCCTCTGTTTTCAGTATTATCCCTGAGCTCCAACACCGCCAGTTGGCGCTCGGAAGTGCCGCCTGCACAGTCAACACTTGCTGCCATGTTATTGGGGTTCAGTAACGTCAGCTGTTCCCCTGCTGTGCGGACGGCAATTTCTCCTGCTCTGTCCACATCCACTGTACTACTGATTTAAAACCTCCTCTAAATACACCTCTGGCTCCTCTGTTTTCCCTGAGCTCCAACATCGCCAGTTGGCGCTCGGAAGTGCCGTCTGCACAGTCAACACTTGCTGCCATGTTATTGGGGTTCAGTAACGTCAGCTGTTCCCCTGCTGTGCGGACGGCAATTTCTCCTGCTCTGTCCACATTCTCACTACTACAGATTTTAAAGTTGCTCCAATTACACCTCTGGCTCCTCTGTTTTCAGTATTATCCCTGAGCTCCAACACCGCCAGTTGGCGCTCGGAAGTGCCGTCTGCACAGTCAACACTTGCTGTCGTGTCATTGGGGTTCAGTAACGTCAGCTGTTCCCCTGCTGTGCGGACGGCAATTTCTCGTGCTCTGTCCACATTCTCACTACTACAGGTTTTAGAGTTGCTCCAATTACACCTCTGGCTCCTCTGTTTTCAGTATTATCCCTGAGCTCCAACACCGCCAGTTGGCGCTCGGAAGTGCCGTCTGCACAGTCAACACTTGCTGCCGTGTTATTGGGGTTCAGTAACGTCAGCTGTTCCCCTGCTGTGCGGACGGCAATTTCTCCTGCTCTGTCCACATTCTCACTACTACTGATTTTAAAGTTACTCCAATTACACCTCTGGCTCCTCTGTTTTCAGTATTATCCCTGAGCTCCAACACCGCCAGTTGGCGCTCGGAAGTGCCGTCTGCACAGTCAACACTTGCTGCCGTGTTATTGGGGTTCAGTAACGTCAGCTGTTCCCCTGCTGTGCGGACGGCAATTTCTCCTGCTCTGTCCACATTCTCACTACTACTGATTTTAAAGTTGCTCTAAATACACCTCTGGCTCCTCTGTTTTCAGTATTATCCCTGAGCTCCAACACCGCCAGTTGGCGCTCGGAAGTGCCGACTGCACAGTCAACACTTGCTGCCATGTTATTGGGGTTCAGTAACGTCAGCTGTTCCCCTGCTGTGCGGACGGCAATTTCTCCTGCTCTGTCCACATCCACTGTACTACTGATTTAAAACCTCCTCTAAATACACCTCTGGCTCCTCTGTTTTCAGTATTATCCCTGAGCTCCAACATCGCCAGTTGGCGCTCAGAAGTGCCGTCTGCACAGTCAACACTTGCTGCCATGTTATTGGGGTTCAGTAACGTCAGCTGTTCCCCTGCTGTGCGGACGACAATTTCTCCTGCTCTGTCCACATTCTCACTACTACAGATTTTAAAGTTGCTCCAATTACACCTCTGGCTCCTCTGTTTTCAGTATTATCCCTGAGCTCCAACACCGCCAGTTGGCGCTTGGAAGTGCCGTCTGCACAGTCAACACTTGCTGCCATGTTATTGGGGTTCAGTAACGTCAGCTGTTCCCCTGCTGTGCGGACGGCAATTTCTCCTGCTCTGTCCACATCCACTGTACTACTGATTTAAAACCTCCTCCAAATACACCTCTGGCTCCTCTGTTTTCAGTATTATCCCTGAGCTCCAACACCGCCAGTTGGCGCTCGGAAGTGCCGTCTGCACAGTCAACACTTGCTGCCGTGTCATTGGGGTTCAGTAACGTCAGCTGTTCCCCTGCTGTGCGGACGGCAATTTCTCCTGCTCTGTCCACATTCTCACTACTACAGATTTTAGAGTTGCTCCAAGTACACCTCTGGCTCCTCTGTTTTCAGTATTATCCCTGAGCTCCAACACCGCCAGTTGGCGCTCGGAAGTGCCGTCTGCACAGTCAACACTTGCTGCCGTGTTATTGGGGTTCAGTAACGTCAGCTGTTCCCCTGCTGTGCGGACGGCAATTTCTCCTGCTCTGTCCACATTCTCACTACTACTGATTTTAAAGTTGCTCCAATTACACCTCTGGCTCCTCTGTTTTCAGTATTATCCCTGAGCTCCAACACCGCCAGTTGGCGCTCGGAAGTGCCGACTGCACAGTCAACACTTGCTGCCATGTTATTGGGGTTCAGTAACGTCAGCTGTTCCCCTGCTGTGCGAACGGCAATTTCTCCTGCTCTGTCCACATTCTCACTACTACAGATTTTAGAGTTGCTCCAATTACACCTCTGGCTCCTCTGTTTTCAGTATTATCCCTGAGCTCCAACACCGCCAGTTGGCGCTCGGAAGTGCCGTCTGCACAGTCAACACTTGCTGCCATGTTATTGGGGTTCAGTAACGTCAGCTGTTCCCCTGCTGTGCGGACGGCAATTTCTCCGGCTCTGTCCACATCCACTGTACTACTGATTTAAAACCTCCTCCAAATACACCTCTGGCTCCTCTGTTTTCAGTATTATCCCTGAGCTCCAACATCGCCAGTTGGCGCTCGGAAGTGCCATCTGCACAGTCAACACTTGCTGCCATGTTATTGGTGTTCAGTAACGTCAGCTGTTCCCCTGCTGTGCGGATGGCAATTTCTCCTGCTCTGTCCACATTCTCACTACTACAGATTTTAAAGTTGCTCCAATTACACCTCTGGCTCCTCTGTTTTCAGTATTATCCCTGAGCTCCAACACCGCCAGTTGGCGCTCGGAAGTGCCGTCTGCACAGTCAACACTTGCTGCCGTGTCATTGGGGTTCAGTAACGTCAGCTGTTACCCTGATGTGCGGACGGCAATTTCTCCTGCTCTGTCCACATTCTCACTACTACAGATTTTAGAGTTGCTCCAATTACACCTCTGGCTCCTCTGTTTTCAGTATTATCCCTGAGCTCCAACACCGCCAGTTGGCGCTCGGAAGTGCCGTCTGCACAGTCAACACTTGCTGCCATGTCATTGGGGTTCAGTAACGTCAGCTGTTCCCCTGCTGTGCGGACGGCAATTTCTCCTGCTCTGTCCACATTCTCACTACTGCAGATTTTAAAGTTGCTCCAATTACACCTCTGGCTCCTCTGTTTTCTGTATTATCCCTGAGCTCCAACACCGCCAGTTGGTGCTCGGAAGTGCCGTCTGCACAGTCAACACTTGCTGCCGTGTTATTGGGGTTCAGTAACGTCAGCGGTTCCCCTGCTGTGCGGACGGCAATTTCTCCTGCTCTGTCCTCATTCTCACTACTACTGATTTTAAAGTTGCGCCAATTACACCTCTGGCTCCTCTGTTTTCAGTATTATCCCTGAGCTCCAACACCGCCAGTTGGCGCTCGGAAGTGCCGACTGCACAATCAACACTTGCTGCCATGTTATTGGGGTTCAGTAACGTCAGCTGTTCCCCTGCTGTGCGGACGGCAATTTCTCCTGCTCTGTCCACATCCACTGTACTACTGATTTAAAACCTCCTCCAAATACACCTCTGGCTCCTCTGTTTTCAGTATTATCCCTGAGCTTCAACACCGCCAGTTGGCGCTCGGAAGTGCCGTCTGCACAGTCAACACTTGCTGCCGTGTTATTGGGGTTCAGTAACGTCAGCTGTTCCCCTGCTGTGCGGACGGCAATTTCTCCTGCTCTGTCCACATTCTCACTACTACTGATTTTAAAGTTGCTCCAATTACACCTCTGGCTCCTCTGTTTTCAGTATTATCCCTGAGCTCCAACACCGCCAGTTGGCGCTCGGAAGTGCCGACTGCACAGTCAACACTTGCTGCCATGTTATTGGGGTTCAGTAACGTCAGCTGTTCCCCTGCTGTGCGGACGGCAATTTCTCCTGCTCTGTCCACATCCACTGTACTACTGATTTAAAACCTCCTCTAAATACACCTCTGGCTCCTCTGTTTTCAGTATTATCCCTGAGCTCCAACATCGCCAGTTGGCGCTCGGAAGTGCCGTCTGCACAGTCAACACTTGCTGCCATGTTATTGGGGTTCAGTAACGTCAGCTGTTCCCCTGCTGTGCGAACGGCAATTTCTCCTGCTCTGTCCACATTCTCACTACTACAGATTTTAGAGTTGCTCCAATTACACCTCTGGCTCCTCTGTTTTCAGTATTATCCCTGAGCTCCAACACCACCAGTTGGCGCTCGGAAGTGCCGACTGCACAGTCAACACTTGCTGCCGTGTCATTGGGGTTCAGTAACGTTAGCTGTTCCCCTGCTGTGCGAACGGCAATTTCTCCTGCTCTGTCCACATTCTCACTACTACTGATTTTAAAGTTGCTCCAATTACACCTCTGGCTCCTCTGTTTTCAGTATTATCCCTGAGCTCCAACACCGCCAGTTGGCGCTCGTAAGTGCCGACTGCACAGTCAACACTTACTGCCATGTTATTGGGGTTCAGTAACGTCAGCTGTTCCCCTGCTGTGCGGACGGCAATTTCTCCTGCTCTGTCCACATTCTCACTACTACAGATTTTAGAGTTGCTCCAATTACACCTCTGGCTCCTCTGTTTTCAGTATTATCCCTGAGCTCCAACACCGCCAGTTGGCGCTCGGAAGTGCCGTCTGCACAGTCAACACTTGCTGCCGTGTCATTGGGGTTCAGTAACGTTAGCTGTTCCCCTGCTGTGCGGACGGCAATTTCTCCTGCTCTGTCCACATTCTCACTACTACAGATTTTAGAGTTGCTCCAATTACACCTCTGGCTCCTCTGTTTTCAGTATTATCCCTGAGCTCCAACACCGCCAGTTGGCGCTCGGAAGTGCCGTCTGCACAGTCAACACTTGCTGCCGTGTCATTGGGGTTCAGTAACGTTAGCTGTTCCCCTGCTGTGCGGACGGCAATTTCTCCTGCTCTGTCCACATTCTCACTACTACAGATTTTAAAGTTGCTCCAATTACACCTCTGGCTCCTCTGTTTTCTGTATTATCCCTGAGCTCCAACACCGCCAGTTGGTGCTCGGAAGTGCCGTCTGCACAGTCAACACTTGCTGCCGTGTTATTGGGGTTCAGTAACGTCAGCTGTTCCCCTGCTGTGCGGACGGCAATTTCTCCTGCTCTGTCCACATTCTCACTACTACTGATTTTAAAGTTGCTCCAATTACACCTCTGGCTCCTCTGTTTTCAGTATTATCCCTGAGCTCCAACACCGCCAGTTGGCGCTCGGAAGTGCCGACTGCACAGTCAACACTTGCTGCCATGTTATTGGGGTTCAGTAACGTCAGCTGTTCCCCTGCTGTGCGGACGGTAATTTCTCCTGCTCTGTCCACATCCACTGTACTACTGATTTAAAACCTCCTCCAAATACACCTCTGGCTCCTCTGTTTTCAGTATTATCCCTGAGCTCCAACATCGCCAGTTGGCGCTCGGAAGTGCCATCTGCACAGTCAACACTTGCTGCCATGTTATTGGGGTTCAGTAACGTCAGCTGTTCCCCTGCTGTGCGGACGACAATTTCTCCTGCTCTGTCCACATTCTCACTACTACAGATTTTAAAGTTGCTCCAATTACACCTCTGGCTCCTCTGTTTTCAGTATTATCCCTGAGCTCCAACACCGCCAGTTGGCGCTCGGAAGTGCCGTCTGCACCGTCAACACTTGCTGCCGTGTCATTGGGGTTCAGTAACGTCAGCTGTTCCCCTGCTGTGCGGACGGCAATTTCTCCTGCTCTGTCCACATTCTCACTACTACAGATTTTAGAGTTGCTCCAATTACACCTCTGGCTCCTCTGTTTTCAGTATTATCCCTGAGCTCCAACACCGCCAGTTGGCGCTCGGAAGTGCCGTCTGCACAGTCAACACTTGCTGCCGTGTTATTGGGGTTCAGTAACGTCAGCTGTTCCCCTGCTGTGCGGACGGCAATTTCTCCTGCTCTGTCCACATTCTCACTACTACTGATTTTAAAGTTGCTCCAATTACACCTCTGGCTCCTCTGTTTTCAGTATTATCCCTGAGCTCCAACACCGCCAGTTGGCGCTCGGAAGTGCCGACTGCACAGTCAACACTTGCTGCCATGTTATTGGGGTTCAGTAACGTCAGCTGTTCCCCTGCTGTGCGGACGGCAATTTCTCCTGCTCTGTCCACATCCACTGTACTACTGATTTAAAACCTCCTCTAAATACACCTCTGGCTCCTCTGTTTTCAGTATTATCCCTGAGCTCCAACATCGCCAGTTGGCGCTCGGAAGTGCCGTCTGCACAGTCAACACTTGCTGCCATGTTATTGGGGTTCAGTAACGTCAGCTGTTCCCCTGCTGTGCGAACGGCAATTTCTCCTGCTCTGTCCACATTCTCACTACTACAGATTTTAAAGTTGCTCCAATTACACCTCTGGCTCCTCTGTTTTCAGTATTATCCCTGAGCTCCAACACCGCCAGTTGGCGCTCGGAAGTGCCGTCTGCACAGTCAACACTTGCTGCCGTGTCATTGGGGTTCAGTAACGTCAGCTGTTCCCCTGCTGTGCGGACGGCAATTTCTCCTGCTCTGTCCACATTCTCACTACTACAGATTTTAGAGTTGCTCCAATTACACCTCTGGCTCCTCTGTTTTCAGTATTATCCCTGAGCTCCAACACCACCAGTTGGCGCTCGGAAGTGCCGTCTGCACAGTCAACACTTGCTGCCGTGTCATTGGGGTTCAGTAACGTTAGCTGTTCCCCTGCTGTGCGGACGGCAATTTCTCCTGCTCTGTCCACATTCTCACTACT
Source organism: Phyllobates terribilis (assembly GCF_046119375.1). NCBI lineage: Eukaryota > Metazoa > Chordata > Amphibia > Anura > Dendrobatidae > Phyllobates > Phyllobates terribilis. The sequence continues at coordinate 353,204,258 of NW_027362768.1, read as the reverse complement.
ACAGATTTTAGAGTTGCTCCAATTACACCTCTGGCTCCTCTGTTTTCAGTATTATCCCTGATCTCCAACACCGCCAGTTGGTGCTCGGAAGTGCCGTCTGCACAGTCAACACTTGCTGCCGTGTTATTGGGGTTCAGTAACGTCAGCTGTTCCCCTGCTGTGCGGACGGCAATTTCTCCTGCTCTGTCCACATCCACTGTACTACTGATTTAAAACCTCCTCCAAATACACCTCTGGCTCCTCTGTTTTCAGTATTATCCCTGAGCTCCAACATCGCCAGTTGGCGCTCGGAAGTGCCGTCTGCACAGTCAACACTTGCTGCCATGTCATTGGGGTTCAGTAACGTCAGCTGTTCCCCTGCTGTGCGGACGGCAATTTCTCCTGCTCTGTCCACATTCTCCCTACTACAGATTTTAAAGTTGCTCCAATTACACCTCTGGCTCCTCTGTTTTCTGTATTATCCCTGAGCTCCAACACCGCCAGTTGTTGCTCGGAAGTGCCGTCTGCACAGTCAACACTTGCTGCCGTGTTATTGGGGTTCAGTAACGTCAGCTGTTCCCCTGCTGTGCGGACGGCAATTTCTCCTGCTCTGTCCTCATTCTCACTACTACTGATTTTAAAGTTGCGCCAATTACACCTCTGGCTCCTCTGTTTTCAGTATTATCCCTGAGCTCCAACACCGCCAGTTGGCGCTCGGAAGTGCCGACTGCACAATCAACACTTGCTGCCATGTTATTGGCGTTCAGTAACGTCAGCTGTTCCCCTGCTGTGCGGACGGCAATTTCTCCTGCTCTGTCCACATCCACTGTACTACTGATTTAAAACTTCCTCTAAATACACCTCTGGCTCCTCTGTTTTCAGTATTATCCCTAAGCTCCAACATCGCCAGTTGGCGCTCGGAAGTGCCGTCTGCACAGTCAACACTTGCTGCCATGTTATTGGGGTTCAGTAACGTCAGCTGTTCCCCTGCTGTGCGGACGACAATTTCCCCTGCTCTGTCCTCATTCTCACTACTACAGATTTTAAAGTTGCTCCAATTACAGCTCTGGCTCCTCTGTTTTCAGTATTATCCCTGAGCTCCAACACCGCCAGTTGGCGCTCGGAAGTGCCGTCTGCACAGTCAACACTTGCTGCCGTGTCATTGGGGTTCAGTAACGTCAGCTGTTCCCCTGCTGTGCGGATGGCAATTTCTCCTGCTCTGTCCACATTCTCACTACTACAGATTTTAGAGTTGCTCCAATTACACCTCTGGCTCCTCTGTTTTCAGTATTATCCCTGAGCTCCAACACCGCCAGTTGGCGCTCGGAAGTGCCGTCTGCACAGTCAACTCTTGCTGCCGTGTTATTGGGGTTCAGTAACGTCAGCTGTTCCCCTGCTGTGCGGACGGCAATTTCTCCTGCTCTGTCCACATTCTCACTACTACTGATTTTAAAGTTGCTCCAATTACACCTCTGGCTCCTCTGTTTTCAGTATTATCCCTGAGCTCCAACACCGCCAGTTGGCGCTCGGAAGTGCCGACTGCACAGTCAACACTTGCTGCCATGTTATTGGGGTTCAGTAACGTCAGCTGTTCCCCTGCTGTGCGGACGGCAATTTCTCCTGCTCTGTCCACATTCTCACTACTACAGATTTTAGAGTTGCTCCAATTACACCTCTGGCTCCTCTGTTTTCAGTATTATCCCTGAGCTCCAACACCGCCAGTTGGCGCTCGGAAGTGCCGTCTGCACAGTCAACACTTGCTGCCGTGTCATTGGGGTTCAGTAACGTTAGCTGTTCCCCTGCTGTGCGGACGGCAATTTCTCCTGCTCTGTCCACATTCTCACTACTACAGATTTTAGAGTTGCTCCAATTACACCTCTGGCTCCTCTGTTTTCAGTATTATCCCTGAGCTTCAACACCGCCAGTTGGCGCTCGGAAGTGCCGTCTGCACAGTCAACACTTGCTGCCGTGTCATTGGGGTTCAGTAACGTTAGCTGTTCCCCTGCTGTGCGGACGGCAATTTCTCCTGCTCTGTCCACATTCTCACTACTACAGATTTTAAAGTTGCTCCAATTACACCTCTGGCTCCTCTGTTTTCTGTATTATCCCTGAGCTCCAACACCGCCAGTTGGTGCTCGGAAGTGCCGTCTGCACAGTCAACACTTGCTGCCGTGTTATTGGGGTTCAGTAACGTCAGCTGTTCCCCTGCTGTGCGGACAGCAATTTCTCCTGCTCTGTCCACATTCTCACTACTACTGATTTTAAAGTTGCTCCAATTACACCTCTGGCTCCTCTGTTTTCAGTATTATCCCTGAGCTCCAACACCGCCAGTTGGCGCTCGGAAGTGCCGACTGCACAGTCAACACTTGCTGCCATGTTATTGGGGTTCAGTAACGTCAGCTGTTCCCCTGCTGTGCGGACGGTAATTTCTCCTGCTCTGTCCACATCCACTGTACTACTGATTTAAAACCTCCTCTAAATACACCTCTGGCTCCTCTGTTTTCAGTATTATCCCTGAGCTCCAACATCGCCAGTTGGCGCACGGAAGTGCCGTCTGCACAGTCAACACTTGCTGCCATGTTTTTGGGGTTCAGTAACGTCAGCTGTTCCCCTGCTGTGCGGACGGCAATTTCTCCTGCTCTGTCCACATTCTCACTACTACAGATTTTAAAGTTGCTCCAATTACACCTCTGGCTCCTCTGTTTTCAGTATTATCCCTGAGCTCCAACACCGCCAGTTGGCGCTCGGAAGTGCCGTCTGCACAGTCAACACTTGCTGCCGTGTCATTGTGGTTCAGTAACGTCAGCTGTTCCCCTGCTGTGCGGACGGCAATTTCTCCTGCTCTGTCCACATTCTCACTACTACAGATTTTAGAGTTGCTCCAATTACACCTCTGGCTCCTCTGTTTTCAGTATTATCCCTGAGCTCCAACACCGCCAGTTGGCGCTCGGAAGTGCCGTCTGCACAGTCAACACTTGCTGCCGTGTCATTGGGGTTCAGTAACGTTAGCTGTTCTGATTCACCCCCTGGGCCAGTGCTGTAGTGCGGCGCGCGTGCGCGCGGGGGATACCCGGAGCCGGATCCGATGGGGGTAGTAGTCTTCGTGGCGGTGACCCGGTCCGTGCCCATGGTGTCAAACTAAGTGGCGTTATTGATATGATGGTATTAGTGTCCGACTACGCCACCCGTTGAATGCGGCTATGAAGCCGCCGCTGCAGGGCAGTCCGCTGAGGCCGGTGGTACGGATGTGCAGCGTGGATGGTATAACCCCCAACGGGAGGGGTATAGCCTCAGGGCAGCTGATGAAGCAGGAAAAGATGATAGTGGTAGTGGTGGTGTGACAAGGAAGCTCAGAGACGTGCAATTGCAGTTTTCACAGCTTTACTCACAGTTCCTTATCAGGTCCCTTGTGTACAGCTAGGACCACCCGAGCCGTGCTGCGTCCACCAGGTGCGGGACTTGGCCAACTCCCAGGCAGTTCCAGAGCATGGTCCTGAGCTCCCCTCTCTTCCTTTCTACTGGCCGTCCCCACCAGGGATCCACCTTTGTCCAGCTCCCTCGGGCCTTCTGGTGGTGAAACCTTTCCCGGTTTCCCTGACCCTATATGGTATGCCTTCCTGGTAGATATGGCGAGCGGTCGCGCCAAAACTTGTCCACGACCTCCGGTTCCTGGCTAAGGATAATTGGCCTCCACCAGTTTGGGATCCGGCACCCTGTTCTGCCAACCCTTCACCCGTTATTTCGTGGGATCTTAGGGTTCCCTCTCTCTTGCGTCTCTGGGCCTTTCCTGGTGTTTCTGTTCCTTCTTCCTCTGACTTCTCTCTCTCTCCCTCTCTCAGCTTCAGGCCTCCACTCCAGGCCTGGCTCTGGAGCTGGGCCCAGACTGAGCCACAGCTACCTGTCAGCCCTCTCTGGCTGAGCTCCTCTCTGAACTGACCACTGTCCTAAGATGGTGCCCCCCTTATATACTCCCTCTGACACCCGAGCCCAGGTGACTAGCACCCAATGGGCTCCTACCTATGCCCAGAGTCCCTCCCCTCTCTGCTCCTACACCACTGGGATGTTCCCCTCCCCCCCCCACTCCAGCCAGGGACAGAAGCTGTCGTACCTGCACATCTATCTGGTGGGAGTACCGTTGATCTGTCCCCCGGAAATGGGGTGAGTGTAGTGCATGCAGCTATCTGAGTTCTAGTCCACACTCCATCCTTACCCGGGAGTGGAATACCACACCTCTGGTCTGAGGTGCAATACCCCTGTAGCAGCCGAGTCCTCGGGGTGCTACAGTTCACCTGCTGTGCGGACGGCAATTTCTCCTGCTCTGTCCACATTCTCACTACTACAGATTTTAGAGTTGCTCCAATTACACCTCTGGCTCCTCTGTTTTCAGTATTATCCCTGAGCTCCAACACCGCCAGTTGGCTCTCGGAAGTGCCGTCTGCACAGTCAACACTTGCTGCCATGTCATTAGGGTTCAGTAACGTCAGCTGTTCCCCTGCTGTGCGGACGGCAATTTCTCCTGCTCTGTCCACATTCTCACTACTACTGATTTTAAAGTTGCTCCAATTACACCTCTGGCTCCTCTGTTTTCAGTATTATCCCTGAGCTCCAACACCGCCAGTTGGCGCTCGGAAATGCCGTCTACACAGTCAACACTTGCTGCCGTGTTATTGGGGTTCAGTAACGTCAGCTGTTCCCCTGCTGTGCGGACGGCACTTTCTCCTGCTCTGTCCACATCCACTGTACTACTGATTTAAAACCTCCTCCAAATACACCTCTGGCTCCTCTGTTTTCAGTATTATCCCTGAGCTCCAACACCGCCAGTTGGCGCTCGGAAGTGCCGTCTGCACAGTCAACACTTGCTGCCATGTTATTGGGGTTCAGTAACGTCAGCTGTTCCGCTGCTGTGCGGACGGCAATTTCTCCTGCTCTGTCCACATCCACTGTACTACTGATTTAAAACCTCCTCCAAATACACCTCTGGCTCCTCTGTTTTCAGTATTATCCCTGAGCTCCAACATCGCCAGTTGGCGCTCGGAAGTGCCGTCTGCACAGTCAACACTTGCTGCCATGTTATTGGGGTTCAGTAACGTCAGCTGTTCCCCTGCTGTGCGGACGACAATTTCTCCTGCTCTGTCCACATTCTCACTACTACAGATTTTAAAGTTGCTCCAAATACACCTCTGGCTCCTCTGTTTTCAGTATTATCCCTGAGCTCCAACATCGCCAGTTGGCGCTCGGAAGTGCCGTCTGCACAGTCAACACTTGCTGCCATGTTATTGGGGTTCAGTAACGTCAGCTGTTCCCCTGCTGTGCGGACGACAATTTCTCCTGCTCTGTCCACATTCTCACTACTACAGATTTTAGAGTTGCTCCAATTACACCTCTGGCTCCTCTGTTTTCAGTATTATCCCTGAGCTCCAACACCGCCAGTTGGCGCTCGGAAGTGCCGTCTGCACAGTCAACACTTGCTGCCATGTCATTGGGGTTCAGTAACGTCAGCTGTTCCCCTGCTGTGCGGACAGCAATTTCTCCTGCTCTGTCCACATTCTCACTACTGCAGATTTTAAAGTTGCTCCAATTACACCTCTGGCTCCTCTGTTTTCAGTATTATCCCTGAACTCCAACACCGCCAGTTGGCGCTCGGAAGTGCCGTCTGCACAGTCAACACTTGCTGCCGTGTTATTGGGGTTCAGTAACGTCAGCTGTTCCCCTGCTGTGCGGACGGCACTTTCTCCTGCTCTGTCCACATCCACTGTACTATTGATTTTAAACCTCCTCCAAATACACCTCTTGCTCCTCTGTTTTCAGTATTATCCCTGAGCTCCAACACCGCCAGTTGGCGCTCGGAAGTGCCGCCTGCACAGTCAACACTTGCTGCCATGTTATTGGGGTTCAGTAACGTCAGCTGTTCCCCTGCTGTGCGGACGGCAATTTCTCCTGCTCTGTCCACATCCACTGTACTACTGATTTAAAACCTCCTCTAAATACACCTCTGGCTCCTCTGTTTTTAGTGTTATCCCTGAGCTCCAACATCGCCAGTTGGCGCTCGGAAGTGCCGTCTGCACAGTCAACACTTGCTGCCATGTTATTGGGGTTCAGTAACGTCAGCTGTTCCCCTGCTGTGCGGACGGCAATTTCTCCTGCTCTGTCCACATTCTCACTACTACAGAATTTAGAGTTGCTCCAATTACACCTCTGGCTCCTCTGTTTTCAGTATTATCCCTGAGCTCCAACACCGCCAGTTGGCGCTCGGAAGTGCCGTCTGCACAGTAAACACTTGCTGCCGTGTCATTGGGGTTCAGTAACGTCAGCTGTTCCCCTGCTGTGCGGACGGCAATTTCTCCTGCTCTGTCCACATTCTCACTACTACAGATTTTAGAGTTGCTCCAATTACACCTCTGGCTCCTCTGTTTTCAGTATTATCCCTGAGCTCCAACACCGCCAGTTGGCGCTCGGAAGTGCCGTCTGCACAGTCAACACTTGCTGCCATGTCATTAGGGTTCAGTAACGTCAGCTGTTCCCCTGCTGTGCGGATGGCAATTTCTCCTGCTCTGTCCACATTCTCACTACTACTGATTTTAAAGTTGCTCCAATTACACCTCTGGCTCCTCTGTTTTCAGTATTATCCCTGAGTTCCAACACCGCCAGTTGGCGCTCGGAAGTGCTGTCTGCACAGTCAACACTTGCTGCCGTGTTATTGGGGTTCAATAACGTCAGCTGTTCCCCTGCTGTGCGGACGGCACTTTCTCCTGCTCTGTCCACATCCACTGTACTACTGATTTAAAACCTCCTCCAAATACACCTCTGGCTCCTCTGTTTTCAGTATTATCCCTGAGCTCCAACACCGCCAGTTGGCGCTCGGAAGTGCCGTCTGCACAGTCAACACTTGCTGCCATGTTATTGGGGTTCAGTAACGTCAGCTGTTCCCCTGCTGTGCGGACGGCAATTTCTCCTGCTCTGTGAACATCCACTGTACTACTGATTTAAAACCTCCCCCAAATACACCTCTGGCTCCTCTGTTTTCAGTATTATCCCTGAGCTTCAACATCGCCAGTTGGCGCTCGGAAGTGCCGTCTGCACAGTCAACACTTGCTGCCATGTTATTGGGGTTCAGTAACGTCAGCTGTTCCCCTGCTGTGCGGACGGCAATTTCTCCTGCTCTGTCCACATTCTCACTACTACAGATTTTAAAGTTGCTCCAATTACACCTCTGGCTCCTCTGTTTTCAGCATTATCCCTGAGCTCCAACACCGCCAGTTGGCGCTCGGAAGTGCCGTCTGCACAGTCAACACTTGCTGCCGTGTTATTGGCGTTCAGTAACGTCAGCTGTTCCCCTACTGTGCGGACGGCAATTTCTCATGCTCTGTCCACATTCTCACTACTACAGATTTTAGAGTTGCTCCAATTACACCTCTGGCTCCTCTGTTTTCAGTATTATCCCTGAGCTCCAACACCGCCAGTTGGCGCTCGGAAGTGCCGTCTGCACAGTCAACACTTGCTGCCGTGTCATTGGGGTTCAGTAACGTCAGCTGTTCCCCTGCTGTGCGGACGGCAAATTCTCCTGCTCTGTCCACATTCTCACTACTACAGATTTTAGAGTTGCTCCAATTACACCTCTGGCTCCTCTGTTTTCAGTATTATCCCTGAGCTCCAACACCGCCAGTTGGCGCTCGGAAGTGCCGTCTGCACAGTCAGTACTTGCTGACATGTCATTGGGGTTCAGTAACGTCAGCTGTTCCCCTGCTGTGCGGACGGCAATTTCTCCTGCTCTGTCCACATTCTCACTACTACAGATTTTAAAGTTGCTCCAATTACACCTCTGGCTCCTCTGTTTTCAGTATTATCCCTGAGCTCCAACACCGCCAGTTGGTGCTCGGAAGTGCCGTCTGCACAGTCAACACTTGCTGCCGTGTTATTGGGGTTCAGTAACGTCAGCTGTTCCCCTGCTGTGCGGACGGCAATTTCTCCTGCTCTGTCCACATTCTCACTACTTCTGATTTTAAAGTTGCTCCAATTACACCTCTGGCTCCTCTGTTTTCAGTATTATCCCTGAGCTCCAACACCGCCAGTTGGCGCTCGGAAGTGCCGTCTGCACAGTCAACACTTGCTGCCGTGTTATTGGGGTTCAGTAACGTCAGCTGTTCCCCTGCTGTGCGGACGGCACTTTCTCCTGCTCTGTCCACATCCACTGTACTACTGATTTAAAACCTCCTCCAAATACACCTCTGGCTCCTCTGTTTTCAGTATTATCCCTGAGCTCCAACACCGCCAGTTGGCGCTTGGAAGTGCCGTCTGCACAGTCAACACTTGCTGCCATGTTATTGGGGTTCAGTAACGTCAGCTGTTCCCCTGCTGTGCGGACGGCAATTTCTCCTGCTCTGTCCACATCCACTGTACTACTGATTTAAAACCTCCTCTAAATACACCTCTGGCTCCTCTGTTTTCAGTAATATCCCTGAGCTCCAACATCGCCAGTTGGCGCTCGGAAGTGCCGTCTGCACAGTCAACACTTGCTGCCATGTTATTGGGGTTCAGTAACGTCAGCTGTTCCCCTGCTGTGCGGACGGCAATTTCTCCTGCTCTGTCCACATTCTCACTACTACAGATTTTAAAGTTGCTCCAATCACACCTCTGGCTCCTCTGTTTTCAGTATTATCCCTGAGCTCCAACACCGCCAGTTGGCGCTCGGAAGTGCCGTCTGCACAGTCAACACTTGCTGCCGTGTCATTGGGGTTCAGTAACGTCAGCTGTTCCCCTGCTGTGCGGACGGCAATTTCTCCTGCTCTGTCCACATTCTCACTACAACAGATTTTAGAGTTGCTCCAATTACACCTCTGGCTCCTCTGTTTTCAGTATTATCCCTGAGCTCCAACACCGCCAGTTGGTGCTCGGAAGTGCCGTCTGCACAGTCAACACTTGCTGCCATGTTATTGGGGTTCAGTAACGTCAGCTGTTCCCCTGCTGTGCGGACGGCAATTTCTCCTGCTCTGTCCACATTCTCACTACTACTGATTTTAAAGTTGCTCCAATTACACCTCTGGCTCCTCTGTTTTCAGTATTATCCCTGAGCTCCAACACCGCCAGTTGGCGCTCGGAAGTGCCGTCTGCACAGTCAACACTTGCTGCCGTGTTATTGGGGTTCAGTAATGTCAGCTGTTCCCCTGCTGTGCGGACGGCACTTTCTCCTGCTCTGTCCACATCCACTGTACTACTGATTTAAAACCTCCTCCAAATACACCTCTGGCTCCTCTGTTTTCAGTATTATCCCTGAGCTCCAACACCGCCAGTTGGCGCTCGGAAGTGCCGTCTGCACAGTCAACACTTGCTGCCATGTTATTGGGGTTCAGTAACGTCAGCTGTTCCCCTGTTGTGCGGACGGCAATTTCTCCTGCTCTGTCCACATTCTCACTACTACAGATTTTAAAGTTGCTCCAATTACACCTCTGGCTCCTCTGTTTTCAGTATTATCCCTGAGCTCCAACACCGCCAGTTGGCGCTCGGAAGTGCCGTCTGCACAGTCAACACTTGCTGCCGTGTCATTGGGGTTCAGTAACGTCAGCTGTTCCCCTGCTGTGCGGACGGCAATTTCTCCTGCTCTGTCCACATTCTCACTACTACAGATTTTAGAGTTGCTCCAATTACACCTCTGGCTCCTCTGTTTTCAGTATTATCCCTGAGCTCCAACACCGCCAGTTGGCGCTCGTAAGTGCCGTCTGCACAGTCAACACTTGCTGCCGTGTCATTGGGGTTCAGTAACATCAGCTGTTCCCCTGCTGTGCGGACGGCAATATCTCCTGCTCTGTCCACATTCTCACTACTACAGATTTTAGAGTTGCTCCAATTACACCTCTGGCTCCTCTGTTTTCAGTATTATCCCTGAGCTCCAACACCGCCAGTTGGCGCTCGGAAGTGCCGTCTGCACAGTCAACACTTGCTGCCATGTCATTGGGGTTCAGTAACGTCAGCTGTTTCCCTGCTGTGCGGACGGCAATTTCTCCTGCTCTGTCCACATTCTCACTACTACAGATTTTAAAGTTGCTCCAATTACACCTCTGTCTCCTCTGTTTTCAGTATTATCCCTGAGCTCCAACACCGCCAGTTGGTGCTCGGAAGTGCCGTCTGCACAGTCAACACTTGCTGCCGTGTTATTGGGGTTCAGTAACGTCAGCTGTTCCCCTGCTGTGTGGACGGCACTTTCTCCTGCTCTGTCCACATCCACTGTACTACTGATTTAAAACCTCCTCCAAATACACCTCTGGCTCCTCTGTTTTCAGTATTATCCCTGAGCTCCAACACCGCCAGTTGGCGCTCGGAAGTGCCGTCTGCACAGTCAACACTTGCTGCCATGGTATTGGGGTTCAGTAACGTCAGCTGTTCCCCTGCTGTGCGGACGGCAATTTCTCCTGCTCTGTCCACATTCTCACTACTACAGATTTTAAAGTTGCTCCAATTACACCTCTGGCTCCTCTGTTTTCAGTATTATCCCTGAGCTCCAAAACCGCCAGTTGGCGCTCGGAAGTGCCGTCTGCACAGTCAACACTTGCTGCCGTGTTATTGGGGTTCAGTAACGTCAGCTGTTCCCCTGCTGTGCGGACGGCACTTTCTCCTGCTCTGTCCACATCCACTATACTACTGATTTAAAACCTCCTCCAAATACACCTCTGGCTCCTCTGTTTTCAGTATTATCCCTGAGCTCCAACACCGCCAGTTGGCGCTCGGAAGTGCCGTCTGCACAGTCAACACTTGCTGCCGTGTCATTGGGGTTCAGTAACGTCAGCTGTTCCCCTGCTGTGCGGACGGCAATTTCTCCTGCTCTGTCCACATTCTCACTACTACAGATTTTAGAGTTGCTCCAATTTCACCTCTGGCTACTCTGTTTTCAGTATTATCCCTGAGCTCCAACACCGCCAGTTGGCGCTCGGAAGTGCCGTCTGCACAGTCAACACTTGCTGCCGTGTCATTGGGGTTCAGTAATGTCAGCTGTTCCCCTGCTGTGCGGACGGCAATTTCTCCTGCTCTGTCCACATTCTCACTACTACAGATTTTAGAGTTGCTCCAATTACACCTCTGGCTCCTCTGTTTTCAGTATTATCCCTGAGCTCCAACACCGCCAGTTGGCGCTCGGAAGTGCCGTCTGCACAGTCAACACTTGCTGCCGTGTCATTGGGGTTCAGTAACGTCAGCTGTTCCCCTGCTGTGCGGACGGCAATTTCTCCTGCTCTGTCCACATTCTCACTACTACAGATTTTAGAGTTGCTCCAATTACACCTCTGGCTCCTCTGTTTTCAGTATTATCCCTGAGCTCCAACACCGCCAGTTGGCGCTCGGAAGTGCCGTGTGCACAGTCAACACTTGCTGCCGTGTCATTAGGGTTCAGTAACGTCAGCCTTTCCCCTGCTGTGCGGACGGCAATTTCTCCTGCTCTGTCCACATTCTCACTACTACTGATTTTAAAGTTGCTCCAATTACACCTCTGGCTCCTCTGTTTTCAGTATTATCCCTGAGCTCCAACACCGCCAGTTGGCGCTCGGAAGTGCCGTCTGCACAGTCAACACTTGCTGCCATGTTATTGGGGTTCAGTAACGTCAGCTGTTCCCCTGCTGTGCGGACGGCAATTTCTCCTGCTCTGTCCACATCCACTGTACTACTGATTTAAAACCTCCTCTAAATACACCTCTGGCTCCTCTGTTTTCAGTATTATCCCTGAGCTCCAACATCGCCAGTTGGCGCTCGGAAGTGCCGTCTGCACAGTCAACACTTGCTGCCATGTTATTGGGGTTCAGTAACGTCAGCTGTTCCCCTGCTGTGCGGACGGCAATTTCTCCTGCTCTGTCCACATTCTCACTACTACAGATTTTAAAGTTGCTCCAATTACACCTCTGGCTCCTCTGTTTTCAGTATTATCCCTGAGCTCCAACACCGCCATTTGGCGCTCGGAAGTGCCGTCTGCACAGTCAACACTTGCTGCCGTGTCATTGGGGTTCAGTAACGTCAGCTGTTCCCCTGCTGTGCGGACGGCAATTTCTCCTGCTCTGTCCACATTCTCACTACTACAGATTTTAGAGTTGCTCCAATTACACCTCTGGCTCCTCTGTTTTCAGTATTATCCCTGAGCTCCAACACCGCCAGTTGGCGCTCGGAAGTGCCGTCTGCACAGTCAACACTTGCTGCCGTGTCATTGGGGTTCAGTAACGTCAGCTGTTCCCCTGCTGTGCGGACGACACTTTCTCCAGCTCTGTCCACATCCACTGTACTACTGATTTAAAACCTCCTCCAAATACACCTCTGGCTCCTCTGTTTTCAGTATTATCCCTGAGCTCCAACACCGCCAGTTGGTGCTCGGAAGTGCCGTCTGCACAGTCAACACTTGCTGCCATGTTATTGGGGTTCAGTAACGTCAGCTGTTCTCCTGCTGTGCGGACGGCAATTTCTCCTGCTCTGTCCACATCCACTGTACTACTGATTTAGAACCTCCTCTAAATACACCTCTGGCTCCTCTGTTTTCAGTATTATCCCTGAGCTCCAACATCGCCAGTTGGCGCTCGGAAGTGCCGTCTGCACAGTCAACACTTGCTGCCATGTTATTGGGGTTCAGTAACGTCAGCTGTTCCCCTGCTCTGCGGACGGCAATTTCTCCTGCTCTGTCCACATTCTCACTACTACAGATTTTAAAGTTGCTCCAATTACACTAATGGCTCCTCTGTTTTCAGTATTATCCCTGAGCTCCAACACCGCCATTTGGCGCTCGGAAGTGCCGTCTGCACAGTCAACACTTGCTGCCGTGTCATTGGGGTTCAGTAACGTCAGCTGTTCCCCTGCTGTGCGGACGGCAATTTCTCCTGCTCTGTCCACATTCTCACTACTACAGATTTTAAAGTTGCTCCAATTACACCTCTGGCTCCTCTGTTTTCAGTATTATCCCTGAGCTCCAACACCGCCAGTTGGCGCTCGGAAGTGCCGTCTGCACAGTCAACACTTGCTGCCGTGTCATTGGGGTTCAGTAACGTCAGCTGTTCCCCTGCTGTGCGGACGGCAATTTCTCCTGCTCTGTCCACATTCTCACTACTACAGATTTTAGAGTTGCTGCAATTACACCTCTGGCTCCTCTGTTTTCAGTATTATCCCTGAGCTCCAACACCGCCAGTGGGCGCTCGGAAGTGCCGTCTGCACAGTCAACACTTGCTGCCATGTCATTGGGGTTCAGTAACGTCAGCTGTTCCCCTGCTGTGCGGACGGCAATTTCTCCTGCTCTGTCCACATCCACTGTACTACTGATTTAAAACCTCCTCTAAATACACCTTTGGCTCCTCTGTTTTCAGTATTATCCCTGAGCTCCAACATCGCCAGTTGGCGCTCGGAAGTGCCGTTTGCACAGTCAACACTTGCTGCCATGTTATTGGGGTTCAGTAACGTCAGCTGTTCCCCTGCTGTGCGGACGGCAATTTCTCCTGCTCTGTCCACATTCTCACTACTGCAGATTTTAGAGTTGCTCCAATTACACCTCTGGCTACTCTGTTTTCAGTATTATCCCTGAGCTCCAACACCGCCAGTTGGCGCTCGGAAGTGCCGTCTGCACAGTCAACACTTGCTGCCGTGTCATTAGGGTTCAGTAACGTCAGCCTTTCCCCTGCTGTGCGGACGGCAATTTCTCCTGCTCTGTTCACATTCTAACTACTACAGATTTTAAAGTTGCTCCAATTACACCTCTGGCTCCTCTGTTTTCAGTATTATCCCTGAGCTCCAACACCGCCAGTTGGTGCTCGGAAGTGCCGTCTGCACAGTCAACACTTGCTGCCGTGTCATTGGGATTCAGTAACATCAGCTGTTCCCCTGCTGTGCGGACGGCAATTTCTCCTGCTCTGTCCACATTCTCACTACTACAGATTTTAGAGTTGCTCCAATTACACCTCTGGCTCCTCTGTTTTCAGTATTATCCCTGAGCTCCAACACCGCCAGTTGGCGCTCGGAAGTGCCGTCTGCACAGTCAACACTTGCTGCCGTGTCATTAGGGTTCAGTAACGTCAGCTGTTCCCCTGCTGTGCGGACGGCAATTTCTCCTGCTCTGTTCACATTCTAACTACTACAGATTTTAAAGTTGCTCCAATTACACCTCTGGCTCCTCTGTTTTCAGTGTTATCCCTGAGCTCCAACACCGCCAGTTGGTGCTCGGAAGTGCCGTCTGCACAGTCAACACTTGCTGCCGTGTCATTGGGGTTCAGTAACGTCAGCTGTTCCCCTGCTGTGCGGACGGCAATTTCTCCTGCTCTGTCCACATTCTCACTACTACAGATTTTAGAGTTGCTGCAATTACACCTCTGGCTCCTCTGTTTTCAGTATTATCCCTGAGCTCCAACACCGCCAGTGGGCGCTCGGAAGTGCCGTCTGCACAGTCAACACTTGCTGCCATGTCATTGGGGTTCAGTAACGTCAGCTGTTCCCCTGCTGTGCGGACGGCAATTTCTCCTGCTCTGTCCACATCCACTGTACTACTGATTTAAAACCTCCTCTAAATACACCTTTGGCTCCTCTGTTTTCAGTATTATCCCTGAGCTCCAACATCGCCAGTTGGCGCTCGGAAGTGCAGTTTGCACAGTCAACACTTGCTGCCATGTTATTGGGGTTCAGTAACGTCAGCTGTTCCCCTGCTGTGCGGACGGCAATTTCTCCTGCTCTGTCCACATTCTCACTACTGCAGATTTTAGAGTTGCTCCAATTACACCTCTGGCTACTCTGTTTTCAGTATTATCCCTGAGCTCCAACACCGCCAGTTGGCGCTCGGAAGTGCCGTCTGCACAGTCAACACTTGCTGCCGTGTCATTAGGGTTCAGTAACGTCAGCCTTTCCCCTGCTGTGCGGACGGCAATTTCTCCTGCTCTGTTCACATTCTAACTACTACAGATTTTAAAGTTGCTCCAATTACACCTCTGGCTCCTCTGTTTTCAGTATTATCCCTGAGCTCCAACACCGCCAGTTGGTGCTCGGAAGTGCCGTCTGCACAGTCAACACTTGCTGCCGTGTCATTGGGATTCAGTAACATCAGCTGATCCCCTGCTGTGCGGACGGCAATTTCTCCTGCTCTGTCCACATTCTCACTACTACAGATTTTAGAGTTGCTCCAATTACACCTCTGGCTCCTCTGTTTTCAGTATTATCCCTGAGCTCCAACACCGCCAGTTGGCGCTCGGAAGTGCCGTCTGCACAGTCAACACTTGCTGCCGTGTCATTAGGGTTCAGTAACGTCAGCTGTTCCCCTGCTGTGCGGACGGCAATTTCTCCTGCTCTGTTCACATTCTAACTACTACAGATTTTAAAGTTGCTCCAATTACACCTCTGGCTCCTCTGTTTTCAGTGTTATCCCTGAGCTCCAACACCGCCAGTTGGTGCTCGGAAGTGCCGTCTGCACAGTCAACACTTGCTGCCGTGTCATTGGGGTTCAGTAACGTCAGCTATTCCCCTGCTGTGCGGACGGCAATTTCTCCTGCTCTGTCCACATTCTCACTACTACAGATTTTAGAGTTGCTCCAATTACACCTCTGGCTCCTCTGTTTTCAGTATTATCCCTGAGCTCCAACACCGCCAGTTGGCGCTCGGAAGTGCCGTCTGCACAGTCAACACTTGCTGCCGTGTTATTGGGGTTCAGTAACGTCAGCTGTTCCCCTGCTGTGCGGACGGCAATTTCTCCTGCTCTGTTCACATTCTAACTACTACAGATTTTAAAGTTGCTCCAATTACACCTCTGGCTCCTCTGTTTTCAGTATTATCCCTGAGCTCCAACACCGCCAGTTGGTGCTCGGAAGAGCCGTCTGCACAGTCAACACTTGCTGCCGTGTTATTGGGGTTCAGTAACGTCAGCTGTTCCCCTGCTGTGCGGACGGCAATTTCTCCTGCTCTGTCCACATTCTCACTACTACTGATTTTAAAGTTGCTCCAATTACACCTCTGGCTCCTCTGTTTTCAGTATTATCCCTGAGCTCCAACACCGCCAGTTGGCGCTCGGAAGTGCCGTCTGCACAGTCAACACTTGCTGCCGTGTTGTTGGGGTTCAGTAACGTCAGCTGTTCCCCTGCTGTGCGGACGGCAATTTCTCCTGCTCTGTCCACATCCACTGTACTACTGATTTAAAACCTCCTCTAAATACACCTTTGGCTCCTCTGTTTTCAGTATTATCCCTGAGCTCCAACATCGCCAGTTGGCGCTCGGAAGTGCCGTTTGCACAGTCAACACTTGCTGCCGTGTTATTGGGGTTCAGTAACGTCAGCTGTTCCCCTGCTGTGCGGACGGCAATTTCTCCTGCTCTGTCCACATTCTCACTACTGCAGATTTTAGAGTTGCTCCAATTACACCTCTGGCTCCTCTGTTTTCAGTATTATCCCTGAGCTCCAACACCGCCAGTTGGCGCTCGGAAGTGCCGTCTGCACAGTCAACACTTGCTGCCGTGTCATTAGGGTTCAGTAACGTCAGCCTTTCCCCTGCTGTGCGGACGGCAATTTCTCCTGCTCTGTTCACATTCTAACTACTACAGATTTTAAAGTTGCTCCAATTACAACTCTGGCTCCTCTGTTTTCAGTATTATCCCTGAGCTCCAACACCGCCAGTTCGTGCTCGGAAGTGCCGTCTGCACAGTCAACACTTGCTGCCGTGTTATTGGGGTTCAGTAACGTCAGCTGTTCCCCTGCTGTGCGGACGGCAATTTCTCCTGCTCTGTCCACATTCTCACTACTACTGATTTTAAAGTTGCTCCAATTACACCTCTGGCTCCTCTGTTTTCAGTATTATCCCTGAGCTCCAACACCGCCAGTTGGCGCTCGGAAGTGCCGTCTGCACAGTCAACACTTGCTGCCGTGTTGTTGGGGTTCAGTAACGTCAGCTGTTCCCCTGCTGTGCGGACGGCACTTTCTCCTGCTCTGTCCACATCCACTGTACTACTGATTTAAAACCTCCTCCAAATACACCTCTGGCTCCTCTGTTTTCAGTATTATCCCTGAGCTCCAACACCGCCAGTTGGCGCTCGGACGTGCCGTCTGCACAGTCAACACTTGCTGCCATGTTATTGGGGTTCAGTAACGTCAGCTGTTCCCCTGCTGTGCGGACGGCAATTTCTCCTGCTCTGTCCACATCCACTGTACTACTGATTTAAAACCTCCTCCAAATACACCTCTGGCTCCTCTGTTTTCAGTATTATCCCTGAGCTCCAACATCGCCAGTTGGCGCTCGGAAGAGCCGTCTGCACAGTCAACACTTGCTGCCATGTTATTGGGGTTCAGTAACGTCAGCTGTTCCCCTGCTGTGCGGACGGCAATTTCTCCTGCTCTGTCCACATTCTCACTACTACAGATTTTAAAGTTGCTCCAATTACACCTCTGGCTCCTCTGGTTTTCAGTATTATCCCTGAGTTTCAACACCGCCAGTTGGCGCTCGGAAGTGCCGTCTGCACAGTCAACACTTGCTGCCGTGTCATTGGGGTTCAGTAACGTCAGCTGTTCCCCTGCTGTGCGGACGGCAATTTCTCCTGCTCTGTCCACATTCTCACTACTACAGATTTTAGAGTTGCTCCAATTATACCTCTGGCTCCTCTGTTTTCAGTATTATCCCTGAGCTTCAACACCGCCAGTTGGCGCTCGGAAGTACCGTCTGCACAGTCAACACTTGCTGCCGTGTTATTGGGGTTCAGTAACATCAGCTGTTCCCCTGCTGTGCGGATGGCAATTTCTCCTGCTCTGTCCACATTCTCACTACTACTGATTTTAAAGTTGCTCCAATTACACCTCTGGCTCCTCTGTTTTCAGTATTATCCCTGAGCTCCAACACCGCCAGTTGGCGCTCGGAAGTGCCGTCTGCACAGTCTACACTTGCTGCCGTGTTGTTGGGGTTCAGTAACGTCAGCTGTTCCCCTGCTGTGCGGACGGCACTTTCTCCTGCTCTGTCCACATCCACTGTACTACTGATTTAAAACCTCCTCCAAATACACCTCTGGCTCCTCTGTTTTCAGTATTATCCCTGAGCTCCAACACCGCCAGTTGGCGCTCCGAAGTGCCGTCTGCACAGTCAACACTTGCTGCCATGTTATTGGGGTTCAGTAACGTCAGCTGTTCCCCTGCTGTGCGGACGGCAATTTCTCCTGCTCTGTCCACATCCACTGTACTACTGATTTAAAACCTCCTCCAAATACACCTCTGGCTCCTCTGTTTTCAGTATTATCCCTGAGCTCCAACATCGCCAGTTGGCGCTCGGAAGTGCCGTCTGCACAGTCAACACTTGCTGCCATGTTATTGGGGTTCAGTAACGTCAGCTGTTCCCCTGCTGTGCGGACGGCAATTTCTCCTGCTCTGTCCACATTCTCACTACTACAGATTTTAAAGTTGCTCCAATTACACCTCTGGCTCCTCTGTTTTCAGTATTATCCCTGAGTTTCAACACCGCCAGTTGGCGCTCGGAAGTGCCGTCTGCACAGTCAACACTTGCTGCCGTGTC
Source organism: Phyllobates terribilis (assembly GCF_046119375.1). Lineage (NCBI taxonomy): Eukaryota > Metazoa > Chordata > Amphibia > Anura > Dendrobatidae > Phyllobates > Phyllobates terribilis. Next base: position 353,185,808 of record NW_027362768.1, on the reverse strand, counting down.
ATTGGGGTTCAGTAACGTCAGCTGTTCCCCTGCTGTGCGGACGGCAATTTCTCCTGCTCTGTCCACATTCTCACTACTACAGATTTTAGAGTTGCTCCAATTACACCTCTGGCTCCTCTGTTTTCAGTATTATCCCTGAGCTCCAACACCGCCAGTTGGCGCTCGGAAGTGCCGTCTGCACAGTCAACACTTGCTGCCGTGTTATTGGGGTTCAGTAACATCAGCTGTTCCCCTGCTGTGCGGACGGCAATTTCTCCTGCTCTGTCCACATTCTCACTACTACTGATTTTAAAGTTGCTCCAATTACACCTCTGGCTCCTCTGTTTTCAGTATTATCCCTGAGCTCCAACACCGCCAGTTGGCGCTCGGAAGTGCCGTCTGCACAGTCAACACTTGCTGCCGTGTTATTGGGGCTCAGTAACGTCAGCTGTTCCCCTGCTGTGCGGACGGCACTTTCTCCTGCTCTGTCCACATTCTCACTACTACTGATTTTAAAGTTGCTCCAACTACACCTCTGTCCACATCCACTGTACTACTGATTTAAAACCTCCTCCAAATACACCTCTGGCTCCTCTGTTTTCAGTATTATCCCTGATCTCCAACACCGCCAGTTGGCGCTCGGAAGTGCCGTCTGCACAGTCAACACTTGCTGCCATGTTATTGGGGTTCAGTAACGTCAGCTGTTCCCCTGCTGTGCGGACGGCAATTTCTCCTGCTCTGTCCACATCCACTGTACTACTGATTTAAAACCTCCTCTAAATACACCTCTGGCTCCTCTGTTTTCAGTATTATCCCTGAGCTCCAACATCGCCAGTTGGCGCTCGGAAGTGCCGTCTGCACAGTCAACACTTGCTGCCATGTTATTGGGGTTCAGTAACGTCAGCTGTTCCCCTGCTGTGCGGACGGCAATTTCTCCTGCTCTGTCCACATTCTCACTACTACAGATTTTAAAGTTGCTCCAATTACACCTCTGGCTCCTCTGTTTTCAGTATTATCCCTGAGCTCCAACACCGCCAGTTGGCGCTCGGAAGTGCCGTCTGCACAGTCAACACTTGCTGCCGTGTCATTGGGGTTCAGTAACGTCAGCTGTTCCCCTGCCGTGCGGACGGCAATTTCTCCTGCTCTGTCCATGACTCACCCCCTGGGCCAGTGCTGTAGTGCGGCGCGCGTGAGCGCGGGGGATACCCGGAGCCGGATCCGATGGGGGTAGTAGTCTTCGTGTGGCGGTGACCCGGTCCGCGCCCAGGGTGGTCAAACTAAGTGGCAGTTATTGGTATGATGGTATTAGTGTCCGACTACGCCACCCGTTGAATGCGGTTATAAAACCGCCGCTGCAGGGCAGACCGCTGAGGCCGGTGGTATAGGTGTGCAGCAATGTTGATATAACCCCCAACGGGAGAGGTATGGCCTCAGGGCAGCGGATGTGGGTGATGTTGGGAGTGATGGTGTGGATGTCCCAGCACTAACGGTGCGACAAGGAAGCACGGAGACGCGAGGGTACAGTTCAGGGCCTTTACTGATGGTACAAGGCAAATTCCCCCGGGAGTACTGGCTAGTAGTTGGGGTCTGGTTAGTCTGCGAGTAAGCCGGAGTTCCCCTGGCCAGGTGGAGTTGTAGGCCTTCCCGTTAGTCTGTACCCTTCCTGGCTACCCTGCTTTCGGCGGTTACAAGTAGCCCACGTCCCTGGGTATACCGTGTGGTGCTCACCCGTATGGCTGGTGACCTGGGGCCTCCTGTTAGCCTCCGCTCCGGGATGGCGGTGCTGGTCCCTTCGTTGTGACTGAGCCTCCGGGCTTTTATGGCCAGAGGACCTGGAATCCCCTGCCGGATGGATTCTGCTGCTGGGTATATCTTAGTCCCCACAGCCTCGGACTCCTGTGTCCGGTTTTAGTACCTTCTCCCATGGCGAGCTCTGCACAGCTCCAGCCCCTGGCGCTTCTCCTTGGCTCCTACAGAGCTCCTGATGTCTATCTGTCCCTGTTTCTGCGTGTCCAGACCAGACTCCGTCTCTGTCTGGAACTCCTCTCTCTAACCCTGCCTCAGCCCCAGTTTTTGTAGGGGAAGTTCTTCCCCTCCCAGGACTGGGCAGGAGGTGTGGCATGCTTAGGATTCCTGCCCAGGAGACCTCCCACCTGCTCACAGACGTAATACTGCTATTACTGTGGAAACCAGACCCCTGGGGTGCCACATTCCCCCCTAGTGAAATTTAGTACTCCCGGACTAAACATTTTTTATTTTTTTTTAAAACATAACAGGGTATAAACAATAACAATTAAATACATGAGATGGTCACGGCGTGTCCGTAACCGGGAAGCAATAAGGGTGTCCATTTCACCAAAGAGCAGGGAGCCGTAACCAGGTAGGGGTCTGTCCTGCCCCGAGTCTTTAACAGTCTTTAGTCCATTCCTGGGTTACGCTCCAAACGTATTTACAACAGAGTTCCGGTTACTCACTGTCCATAACCTGTCAGTCCATATAAAGAAATCTGTAACTGAAAAACATAATTAGCAACGGCTACAACAAAACAGGTAAACATAAAATAGTTAAAGCAACTAGCCAACTTAGATTCTCCAACGTACGGGCATCTGGCCTCTGGTAACCCTAGTGGACCTACGGAGCTCACTAACTGGTCCTGCACTACAGGGTGTAGGAGGTGTTATGGGCAGGCTGGGCAGCTTTCTGCGCACTCTTTGGCTCACTAGGGGCATGGCAGGCTCACTACTAGCAGAGGGTTGATCCTCCTGTACTGCTGGTGTGGACTCTTCTGCCTCTTGGGCCGGCTGCTTTTCCAGCTCTACTGGTTCCTCTGTAGGCACTTGCGGGTCTGGCTGGAGAAAGGTGAGGACGGGTACCACGACAGCACCGTTTACTTGTGTCCAAGACCGGGGGAAGTCTCCGAGTACAGTCCTGATCATTTCTTCCCTTTCCTCTGCGGGTCGAGGGTTTTCTTGATCTTCTTCTTCAGGGTTTTGCAGCTGCTCGGGACACTTCTTCAGGTGGTCTCTGGAGACAACGGCTGTGGTTTCTCCTCCATCCTTACTGATCACGCAAATCTTTGGGTTCTCATGGCTTGATGGCAGTACGGTGTACGGGTCCTTCTCCCACTGGTCGTCCAACTTGTGGAGCCGTCTTTTCCTCTTCAAGACCTGCTCTCCAGGTACCAGGGGAACAGCGGGAGCATACTGATTATAAGCCCTCTCTTGCCTTTCTCTAGCTTGAGACAGACTTCGCTCCACGTTCTCCTGCACTTTCCGATACTGCTGCTGCCGTCCTGTATCCCAGTCTGCCTCTGGTGAGGTGTCCTCGGGCGTCAGGACTCCCATATCCAGGTCGATAGGCAGCTTACCAGGCCTCGCTCTCATTAGGTAAGCCGGGGTACAGTTGGTAGAACCTACAGGGATGTGGTTGTATAGGTCCACCAGATCAGGCAGCTTCTCAGGCCACAGACTGCGTTCTTCCAGGGGCAATGTTTTCAGGAGGTCTATCACCACCTGGTTCATCTTCTCGCAGAGTCCATTAGTTTGTGGGTGATAGGGCGTTGTTCTTATCTTCGTGCAGCCATACAGGTTGCAGAACTCCTGGAAGACTTCCGCTTCGAAGGCTGGCCCTTGGTCTGTTAGCACTTGGTCCGGGTACCCGTGTGGACGGCAGAAGTGCTGCTGGAAGGCTCTAGCTGCTGTTTGAGCCGTTAAGTCCTTGACCGGGACCACCACCAGGAACCGGGAGTAATGATCTACGATTGTGAGGGCGTAGACATACCCAGATCTGCTTGGAGCCAGTTTCACATGGTCCAGGGCTACCAGTTCCAGTGGCTGTCGGGTGATGATGGGCTGCAAGGGAGTCTTCTGGCTGGCACGGTCCTTCCTTCTTAGGTGGCACGGTCCACAGTCTCTGCACCACCTCTCGATGGCTCCTCTCATGCCTACCCAGTAGAACCGTTCACGCAATAAGAACTCCAGCTTCTTCCACCCGAAATGTCCTGCTCCGTTGTGGTACGCCTCCAGAATCATAGCCGCGTCTCGTCTGGGGACCACTACCTGCCAGGTCAACTCATGTGTTCGAGAGTTAACCATTCTCCGGCACAACTTCTCCCTGTAAAGGAACAGCCTACTTTTCTCCTTCCACAGTTGCTTAGTCTCCTCTGGGGCGTCTGGGTCCAGACTGGCATCGGCTTGGGTCAGCATTTCCTTCACCAGACGGACTGCAGGATCACTGTCTTGCGTCTCCGCCCAGTTGTAGTGGGGCAAGGGATTGAACGTCGCGGAGCGCCTGTCCTTCACACGGTGGGAATACAGGGTAATCCCATGACGGTGGAACGCAGGGAGCTCAACTTCTTCCAGATCTTCTGGATCTTCCCCTACGTCCGGTAAGTTCGGCATTCTAGACAGGGCATCCGCGTTGGCATTTGAGCGTCCTGCCCGGTATTTGATGGTGAATTCAAAGTTGGACAGGCGAGCCATCCATCTCTGTTCCAGAGCACCGAGCCTTGCAGTGTCCAGGTGTGTCAACGGGTTGTTATCCGTGTACACGATGAATTTGGAGGAGGCAAGGTAATGCTTGAAACGTTCGGTCACTGCCCACACTACTGCCAGGAACTCCAGCTTGAATGAGCTATAATTCTCAGGGTTCCTCTCGGTGGGTCGTAGCTTTCGGCTAGCGTAAGCGATTACCCGTTCTTTTCCTTGCTGGATCTGGGACAGCACGGCTCCTAGCCCGATGTTACTTGCGTCCGTGTGGAGGATAAAGGGCTGGCTGTAGTCTGGATATGCCAGGATTTCATCCCCCGTGAGGGCCATCTTCAGCTGGCAAAAGGACTCCTCTTCCAGCTTTTCCCACCTGAAGGGCGGCTTCTGATTTTTGGCTTTTCGAGATTGACCTATCAGGAGGTCCTGCATAGGGGCTGCCATTTTGGTGAAACCGGGAATGAATCTTCGGTAGTAGCCTACCAACCCGAGGAACTGCCGCACTTCCTTTATGCTGGAGGGTCTTGGCCAGTCCTTAATCACGGTGATCTTATCAGGGTCAGGAGCCACTCCGTCAGCACTCACCACGTGTCCCAGGTATTGCACCTTTGGTTTCAGGAGGTGACACTTGGAGGGTTTCACCTTTAGGCCGTAGTTTGCCAGAGCTTCGAACACTTCTGCCAGGTGTTTCAGGTGGTCCTCGTAGGTCTTGGAATAGACGATGACATCGTCCAGGTATAACAGGACCGTCTCGAAGTTCCGGTGTCCCAGACAGCATTCCATCAACCGTTGGAAGGTTCCTGATGCGTTGCAGAGCCCGAACGGCATACAGTTAAATTCGCTGAGACCCATCGGGGTGGTGAATGCGGTCTTCTCTCGGTCTGCCTCTGCTACAGGAACCTGCCAGTACCCGCTAGTGAGATCCAAAGTAGAGAAGAAGTTAGCAGATTTTAATGCAGCTAAGGACTCTTCTATCCTTGGTAACGGGTACGCATCTTTGTGTGTGATACGGTTGACCTTCCTGTAGTCTACACACATTCTCATAGTGTTGTCCTTCTTTTTCACTAAGACTAGTGGAGCTGCCCAGGGGCTACAGCTGTCCCTGATTACCCCAGCCTCCTTCATGTCTCTAAGCATCCCCTTGGCGTGTTGGTAGTGTGCAGGGGGTACGGGTCGGTATCTCTCCTTTATGGGAGGATGGTCTCCCGTGGGGATGTGGTGTTCTACCCCCTTTACTCGCCCGAAGTCTAACGGGTGTTTACTAAACACTCTCTCGTACTCTTGAACCACCCGATAGACTCCTTGTTTCTGGTGTGAGGGAGTGGAGTCAGTACCCAGATGTAGTTGCTGACACCAGTCCTCCACTGGTTTCTTAGAGCCGTTACCTTCCTCTGGTTGAGATGGAGGCAAGGGTTCCACGGCCTGTACAGAATTCTGGTTTATGGTGAACAATTTAGCTAGCGTGGCATACCGGGGCAGGTGTACTTCTCTCTCACCGATATTTATGATGCGAATGGGCACCCTCCCATGGCGTACATCGACCACCCCCCGTGCTGTCAAAATGGTGGGCCTACTGTCTGAGTAGACGGGTTCTACCATTGCTTGGTAGTCTCTACCTCTTAGACCAATAGCTGCCCGGCACCAAATCATCATCTCACTTTTTGGGGGCATGGCAATAGGGAACGGGTCACACATTCTCACGCTACCTATCTCACCACCAGATAGTTCCACCTGTTGCCGCTTCATCAGTGCCCGGATCTCTTTTTGGAGCACACGCTGCTGGCCAGAACTGGCGTTCTTGGCAACCTGCTGTAAAATGAGAATCACCTCTGCAAGACAATTTTCAATTACATTGGTTCCCAGGGTGATTCTAGGGTGACTCTCATGACGGTCTATGTCCACTATAATCAGTCCTTGTGCCGCCAGTTCGACTTTACCGATTTTAATGGTCACCTCCTTGAATCCCACCTGCGGCACGGGCTGACCATTGCTGGCGATGATACTCAGGTCGTCATCTGGGTAGCGGGTTATGTCCGAATCATTCCAGTACTGCTTGAAGAGCACGTACGGGATGGTGGTGACCTGTGACCCAGTGTCTAGTAGGGCACTCATAGGAATGCCATCCAGTACCACAGGCAAGATTGGACGTCCCCCTACGTATTTATCACGCAAGTTTGATGGGCCTGATGGTCTTATGCCTGGGGGTTGGCCCTCTACCCCAGGTTGTGCCCGTTTAAATGACAGTACCTTGCCACATGTCCGGGTTGATTGCAGCGGCGGCAAATAGGTCGTCCGTCCTCGTATCGATCGCTGGGTCTTCCTCTGGCCGGTGGGGTCCTCCTTGGTCGGCGCCACGGGATGTCCTCCGGTCCGGATGCCAGCTCGATCTTCCCTGCAGTAGAAACCTGTAAAGACTGCACAGTTCGGGTTAGCGCGGCAACGCTTTTAGTTAGCTCTTGGACCTGATGGTGCAGGTCTGTAGCCGGGTCACTGTTTAAAGCCTGCGCATCAGCTCCCACAGGCCCTGCAGACAAGGGCGCCGTCTCCTGGTGATAAGTGATAGCAGGGCGCCTGTGGGTCACAGCGCCACCTGGTGCCGGTTCTCGGAGCACCCGGATGGCTCAGTCCTTGAACTGTGCAAAGTCCAGGTCAGGGTCCTGTAAGGCCATTGCCCGCAACTGGGTCCGGTGGGCATTGCACAGTAGACCCTCAATGAATTGTTCAGTCAACAGCTTATCTTCATTTCCCACGCTGTCAGGGTCTGCCTGCTTAATGGCTCTCAGGGCCTCTTGTAGGTTTAGAGCATAGTCTCTTATACTCTCATGTGCCCGTTGTTTGCACCCATAAAATCTTAGTTTTATTTCGGCTGAGGTGCGGGTGTCAAATGTGTCTTTCAGCCGGGTTAGTATGTCTCTGACAGTCCTCTTCCTCCCAGGTGGCCAGGACTTTACCTCCCTTTGGGCTGCCCCGATTAATTGGGCCACCAGGATGCTCACTTTTTGCGCCTCCGTGAGGGGATACACCTGGAAGAGGCTATCCAGCCTTTCTCTGAAGTCATTTAGGGTATGTGACTCCCCTGAGTACTGGGGTAGCCAGGCTGCCCCCGGGATATAGGGCATGGTGAAAGGCATGACCGCAGCAGCGGTGGCGCTGGCGGCGGCTGTGGCGGTGAAGCTCTCCTCCGTATCCGACATCCTCCTCCCCCCTAGTGGACCGTGGCCTACCTTGCGATGATCCTCTTCCGTAGGCCGCGGCTCCGCAGTGGATCGTCAGGGTTGAGGACCTTCTGTCGCGCTCCTGTGACGTCGGCGTCTGCTGGGCTCCTTCCAGGACCTTACGCAACGTCCGGACGTGAGGCGGGGCTTCAGTTCTCGCGGGCTTTTGGAGTCCACGCCCCTCTTCTTCCCGCGCGGCGCCCTCAGGATGGCGTCCAATGGCGGGAAAACTCCACGGATGGCGGGAAGAAGGCAGAAGATGGCGTCGGATGGCGGGAATCGGCTCCAGATGGCGGGAAACGACTCCGGACGGCGGGAAACTTCACCACAGGTAAGTATAAAAGTCTCTTTTTTCAGGCACGCAGTACCCGGTGGTTGCGGGCACGTAATCCTGCCGACTACGCCAAAGTTGACTCACCCCCTGGGCCAGTGCTGTAGTGCGGCGCGCGTGCGCGCGCGGGGGATACCCGGAGCCGGATCCGATGGGGGTAGTAGTCTTCGTGTGGCGGTGACCCAGTCCGCGCCCAGGGTGGTCAAACTAAGTGGCAGTTATTGGTATGATGGTATTAGTGTCCGACTACGCCACCCGTTGAATGCGGTTATGAAACCGCCGCTGCAGGGCAGACCGCTGAGGCCGGTGGTATAGGTGTGCAGCAATGTTGATATAACCCCCAACGGGAGAGTTATGGCCTCAGGGCAGCGGATGTGGGTGATGTTGGGAGTGATGGTGTGGATGTCCCAGCACTAACGGTGCGACAAGGAAGCACGGAGACGCGAGGGTACAGTTCAGGGCCTTTACTGATGGTACAAGGCAAATTCCCCCGGGAGTACTGGCTAGTAGTTGGGGCCTGGTTAGTCTGCGAGTAAGCCGGAGTTCCCCTGGCCAGGTGGAGTTGTAGGCCTTCCCGTTAGTCTGTTCCCTTCCTGGCTACCCTGCTTTCGGCGGTTACAAGTAGCCCATGTCCCTGGGTATACCGTGTGGTGCTCACCCGTATGGCTGGTGACCTGGGGCCTCCTGTTAGCCTCCGCTCCGGGATGGCGGTGCTGGTCCCTTCGTTGTGACTGAGCCTCCGGGCTTTTATGGCCAGAGGACCTGGAATCCCCTGCCGGATGGATTCTGCTGCTGGGTATATCTTAGTCCCCACAGCCTCGGACTCCTGTGTCCGGTTTTAGTACCTTCTCCCAGGGCGAGCTCTGCACAGCTCCAGCCCCTGGCGCTTCTCCTTGGCTCCTACAGAGCTCCTGATGTCTATCTGTCCCTGTTTCTGCGTGTCCAGACCAGACTCCGTCTCTGTCTGGAACTCCTCTCTCTAACCGTGCCTCAGCCCCAGTTTTTGTAGGGGAAGTTCTTCCCCTCCCAGGACTGGGCAGGAGGTGTGGCATGCTTAGGATTCCTGCCCAGGAGACCTCCCACCTGCTCACAGACGTAATACTGCTATTACTGAGGAAACCAGACCCCTGGGGTGCCACATCCACATTCTCACTACTACAGATTTTAGAGTTGCTCCAATTACACCTCTGGCTCCTCTGTTTTCAGTATTATCCCTGAGCTCCAACACCGCCAGTTGGCGCTCGGAAGTGCCGTCTGCACAGTCAACACTTGCTGCCGTGTCATTGGGGTTCAGTAACGTCAGCTGTTCCCCTGCTGTGCGGACGGCAATTTCTCCTGCTCTGTCCACATTCTCACTACTACAGATTTTAGAGTTGCTCCAATTACACCTCTGGCTCCTCTGTTTTCAGTATTATCCCTGAGCTCCAACACCGCCAGTTGGCGCTCAGAAGTGCCGTCTGCACAGTCAACACTTGCTGCCGTGTCATTGGGGTTCAGTAATGTCAGCTGTTCCCCTGCTGTGCGGACGGCAATTTCTCCTGCTCTGTCCACATTCTCACAAGTACTGATTTTAAAGTTGCTCCAATTACACCTCTGGCTCCTCTGTTTTCAGTATTATCCCTGAGCTCCAACACCGCCAGTTGGTGCTCGGAAGAGCCGTCTGCACAGTCAACACTTGCTGCCGTGTTATTGGGGTTCAGTAACGTCAGCTGTTCCCCTGCTGTGCGGACGGCAATTTCTCCTGCTCTGTCCACATTCTCACTACTACTGATTTTAAAGTTGCTCCAATTACACCTCTGGCTCCTCTGTTTTCAGTATTATCCCTGAGCTCCAACACCGCCAGTTGGCGCTCGGAAGTGCCGTCTGCACAGTCAACACTTGCTGCCGTGTTGTTGGGGTTCAGTAACGTCAGCTGTTCCCCTGCTGTGCGGACGGCAATTTCTCCTGCTCTGTCCACATCCACTGTACTACTGATTTAAAACCTCCTCTAAATACACCTTTGGCTCCTCTGTTTTCAGTATTATCCCTGAGCTCCAACATCGCCAGTTGGCGCTCGGAAGTGCCGTTTGCACAGTCAACACTTGCTGCCGTGTTATTGGGGTTCAGTAACGTCAGCTGTTCCCCTGCTGTGCGGACGGCAATTTCTCCTGCTCTGTCCACATTCTCACTACTGCAGATTTTAGAGTTGCTCCAATTACACCTCTGGCTCCTCTGTTTTCAGTATTATCCCTGAGCTCCAACACCGCCAGTTGGCGCTCGGAAGTGCCGTCTGCACAGTCAACACTTGCTGCCGTGTCATTAGGGTTCAGTAACGTCAGCCTTTCCCCTGCTGTGCGGACGGCAGTTTCTCCTGCTCTGTTCACATTCTAACTACTACAGATTTTAAAGTTGCTCCAATTACACCTCTGGCTCCTCTGTTTTCAGTATTATCCCTGAGCTCCAACACCGCCAGTTGGCGCTCGGAAGTGCCGTCTGCACAGTCAACACTTGCTGCCGTGTTGTTGGGGTTCAGTAACGTCAGCTGTTCCCCTGCTGTGCGGACGGCACTTTCTCCTGCTCTGTCCACATCCACTGTACTACTGATTTAAAACCTCCTCCAAATACACCTCTGGCTCCTCTGTTTTCAGTATTATCCCTGAGCTCCAACACCGCCAGTTGGCGCTCGGACGTGCCGTCTGCACAGTCAACACTTGCTGCCATGTTATTGGGGTTCAGTAACGTCAGCTGTTCCCCTGCTGTGCGGACGGCAATTTCTCCTGCTCTGTCCACATCCACTGTACTACTGATTTAAAACCTCCTCCAAATACACCTCTGGCTCCTCTGTTTTCAGTATTATCCCTGAGCTCCAACACCGCCAGTTGGCGCTCGGAAGTACCGTCTGCACAGTCAACACTTGCTGCCGTGTTATTGGGGTTCAGTAACATCAGCTGTTCCCCTGCTGTGCGGACGGCAATTTCTCCTGCTCTGTCCACATTCTCACTACTACTGATTTTAAAGTTGCTCCAATTACACCTCTGGCTCCTCTGTTTTCAGTATTATCCCTGAGCTCCAACACCGCCAGTTGGCGCTCGGAAGTGCCGTCTGCACAGTCTACACTTGCTGCCGTGTTGTTGGGGTTCAGTAACGTCAGCTGTTCCCCTGCTGTGCGGACGGCACTTTCTCCTGCTCTGTCCACATCCACTGTACTACTGATTTAAAACCTCCTCCAAATACACCTCTGGCTCCTCTGTTTTCAGTATTATCCCTGAGCTCCAACACCGCCAGTTGGCGCTCCGAAGTGCCGTCTGCACAGTCAACACTTGCTGCCATGTTATTGGGGTTCAGTAACGTCAGCTGTTCCCCTGCTGTGCGGACGGCAATTTCTCCTGCTCTGTCCACATCCACTGTACTACTGATTTAAAACCTCCTCCAAATACACCTCTGGCTCCTCTGTTTTCAGTATTATCCCTGAGCTCCAACATCGCCAGTTGGCGCTCGGAAGTGCCGTCTGCACAGTCAACACTTGCTGCCATGTTATTGGGGTTCAGTAACGTCAGCTGTTCCCCTGCTGTGCGGACGGCAATTTCTCCTGCTCTGTCCACATTCTCACTACTACAGATTTTAAAGTTGCTCCAATTACACCTCTGGCTCCTCTGTTTTCAGTATTATCCCTGAGTTTCAACACCGCCAGTTGGCGCTCGGAAGTGCCGTCTGCACAGTCAACACTTGCTGCCGTGTCATTGGGGTTCAGTAACGTCAGCTGTTCCCCTGCTGTGCGGACGGCAATTTCTCCTGCTCTGTCCACATTCTCACTACTACAGATTTTAGAGTTGCTCCAATTACACCTCTGGCTCCTCTGTTTTCAGTATTATCCCTGAGCTCCAACACCGCCAGTTGGCGCTCGGAAGTGCCGTCTGCACAGTCAACACTTGCTGCCGTGTTATTGGGGTTCAGTAACATCAGCTGTTCCCCTGCTGTGCGGACGGCAATTTCTCCTGCTCTGTCCACATTCTCACTACTACTGATTTTAAAGTTGCTCCAATTACACCTCTGGCTCCTCTGTTTTCAGTATTATCCCTGAGCTCCAACACCGCCAGTTGGCGCTCGGAAGTGCCGTCTGCACAGTCAACACTTGCTGCCGTGTTATTGGGGCTCAGTAACGTCAGCTGTTCCCCTGCTGTGCGGACGGCACTTTCTCCTGCTCTGTCCACATTCTCACTACTACTGATTTTAAAGTTGCTCCAACTACACCTCTGTCCACATCCACTGTACTACTGATTTAAAACCTCCTCCAAATACACCTCTGGCTCCTCTGTTTTCAGTATTATCCCTGATCTCCAACACCGCCAGTTGGCGCTCGGAAGTGCCGTCTGCACAGTCAACACTTGCTGCCATGTTATTGGGGTTCAGTAACGTCAGCTGTTCCCCTGCTGTGCGGACGGCAATTTCTCCTGCTCTGTCCACATCCACTGTACTACTGATTTAAAACCTCCTCTAAATACACCTCTGGCTCCTCTGTTTTCAGTATTATCCCTGAGCTCCAACATCGCCAGTTGGCGCTCGGAAGTGCCGTCTGCACAGTCAACACTTGCTGCCATGTTATTGGGGTTCAGTAACGTCAGCTGTTCCCCTGCTGTGCGGACGGCAATTTCTCCTGCTCTGTCCACATTCTCACTACTACAGATTTTAAAGTTGCTCCAATTACACCTCTGGCTCCTCTGTTTTCAGTATTATCCCTGAGCTCCAACACCGCCAGTTGGCGCTCGGAAGTGCCGTCTGCACAGTCAACACTTGCTGCCGTGTCATTGGGGTTCAGTAACGTCAGCTGTTCCCCTGCCGTGCGGACGGCAATTTCTCCTGCTCTGTCCATGACTCACCCCCTGGGCCAGTGCTGTAGTGCGGCGCGCGTGAGCGCGGGGGATACCCGGAGCCGGATCCGATGGGGGTAGTAGTCTTCGTGTGGCGGTGACCCGGTCCGCGCCCAGGGTGGTCAAACTAAGTGGCAGTTATTGGTATGATGGTATTAGTGTCCGACTACGCCACCCGTTGAATGCGGTTATAAAACCGCCGCTGCAGGGCAGACCGCTGAGGCCGGTGGTATAGGTGTGCAGCAATGTTGATATAACCCCCAACGGGAGAGGTATGGCCTCAGGGCAGCGGATGTGGGTGATGTTGGGAGTGATGGTGTGGATGTCCCAGCACTAACGGTGCGACAAGGAAGCACGGAGACGCGAGGGTACAGTTCAGGGCCTTTACTGATGGTACAAGGCAAATTCCCCCGGGAGTACTGGCTAGTAGTTGGGGTCTGGTTAGTCTGCGAGTAAGCCGGAGTTCCCCTGGCCAGGTGGAGTTGTAGGCCTTCCCGTTAGTCTGTACCCTTCCTGGCTACCCTGCTTTCGGCGGTTACAAGTAGCCCACGTCCCTGGGTATACCGTGTGGTGCTCACCCGTATGGCTGGTGACCTGGGGCCTCCTGTTAGCCTCCGCTCCGGGATGGCGGTGCTGGTCCCTTCGTTGTGACTGAGCCTCCGGGCTTTTATGGCCAGAGGACCTGGAATCCCCTGCCGGATGGATTCTGCTGCTGGGTATATCTTAGTCCCCACAGCCTCGGACTCCTGTGTCCGGTTTTAGTACCTTCTCCCAGGGCGAGCTCTGCACAGCTCCAGCCCCTGGCGCTTCTCCTTGGCTCCTACAGAGCTCCTGATGTCTATCTGTCCCTGTTTCTGCGTGTCCAGACCAGACTCCGTCTCTGTCTGGAACTCCTCTCTCTAACCCTGCCTCAGCCCCAGTTTTTGTAGGGGAAGTTCTTCCCCTCCCAGGACTGGGCAGGAGGTGTGGCATGCTTAGGATTCCTGCCCAGGAGACCTCCCACCTGCTCACAGACGTAATACTGCTATTACTGTGGAAACCAGACCCCTGGGGTGCCACATTCCCCCCTAGTGAAATTTAGTACTCCCGGACTAAACATTTTTTATTTTTTTTTAAAACATAACAGGGTATAAACAATAACAATTAAATACATGAGATGGTCACGGCGTGTCCGTAACCGGGAAGCAATAAGGGTGTCCATTTCACCAAAGAGCAGGGAGCCGTAACCAGGTAGGGGTCTGTCCTGCCCCGAGTCTTTAACAGTCTTTAGTCCATTCCTGGGTTACGCTCCAAACGTATTTACAACAGAGTTCCGGTTACTCACTGTCCATAACCTGTCAGTCCATATAAAGAAATCTGTAACTGAAAAACATAATTAGCAACGGCTACAACAAAACAGGTAAACATAAAATAGTTAAAGCAACTAGCCAACTTAGATTCTCCAACGTACGGGCATCTGGCCTCTGGTAACCCTAGTGGACCTACGGAGCTCACTAACTGGTCCTGCACTACAGGGTGTAGGAGGTGTTATGGGCAGGCTGGGCAGCTTTCTGCGCACTCTTTGGCTCACTAGGGGCATGGCAGGCTCACTACTAGCAGAGGGTTGATCCTCCTGTACTGCTGGTGTGGACTCTTCTGCCTCTTGGGCCGGCTGCTTTTCCAGCTCTACTGGTTCCTCTGTAGGCACTTGCGGGTCTGGCTGGAGAAAGGTGAGGACGGGTACCACGACAGCACCGTTTACTTGTGTCCAAGACCGGGGGAAGTCTCCGAGTACAGTCCTGATCATTTCTTCCCTTTCCTCTGCGGGTCGAGGGTTTTCTTGATCTTCTTCTTCAGGGTTTTGCAGCTGCTCGGGACACTTCTTCAGGTGGTCTCTGGAGACAACGGCTGTGGTTTCTCCTCCATCCTTACTGATCACGCAAATCTTTGGGTTCTCATGGCTTGATGGCAGTACGGTGTACGGGTCCTTCTCCCACTGGTCGTCCAACTTGTGGAGCCGTCTTTTCCTCTTCAAGACCTGCTCTCCAGGTACCAGGGGAACAGCGGGAGCATACTGATTATAAGCCCTCTCTTGCCTTTCTCTAGCTTGAGACAGACTTCGCTCCACGTTCTCCTGCACTTTCCGATACTGCTGCTGCCGTCCTGTATCCCAGTCTGCCTCTGGTGAGGTGTCCTCGGGCGTCAGGACTCCCATATCCAGGTCGATAGGCAGCTTACCAGGCCTCGCTCTCATTAGGTAAGCCGGGGTACAGTTGGTAGAACCTACAGGGATGTGGTTGTATAGGTCCACCAGATCAGGCAGCTTCTCAGGCCACAGACTGCGTTCTTCCAGGGGCAATGTTTTCAGGAGGTCTATCACCACCTGGTTCATCTTCTCGCAGAGTCCATTAGTTTGTGGGTGATAGGGCGTTGTTCTTATCTTCGTGCAGCCATACAGGTTGCAGAACTCCTGGAAGACTTCCGCTTCGAAGGCTGGCCCTTGGTCTGTTAGCACTTGGTCCGGGTACCCGTGTGGATGGCAGAAGTGCTGCTGGAAGGCTCTAGCTGCTGTTTGAGCCGTTAAGTCCTTGACCGGGACCACCACCAGGAACCGGGAGTAATGATCTACGATTGTGAGGGCGTAGACATACCCAGATCTGCTTGGAGCCAGTTTCACATGGTCCAGGGCTACCAGTTCCAGTGGCTGTCGGGTGATGATGGGCTGCAAGGGAGTCTTCTGGCTGGCACGGTCCTTCCTTCTTAGGTGGCACGGTCCACAGTCTCTGCACCACCTCTCGATGGCTCCTCTCATGCCTACCCAGTAGAACCGTTCACGCAATAAGAACTCCAGCTTCTTCCACCCGAAATGTCCTGCTCCGTTGTGGTACGCCTCCAGAATCATAGCCGCGTCTCGTCTGGGGACCACTACCTGCCAGGTCAACTCATGTGTTCGAGAGTTAACCATTCTCCGGCACAACTTCTCCCTGTAAAGGAACAGCCTACTTTTCTCCTTCCACAGTTGCTTAGTCTCCTCTGGGGCGTCTGGGTCCAGACTGGCATCGGCTTGGGTCAGCATTTCCTTCACCAGACGGACTGCAGGATCACTGTCTTGCGTCTCCGCCCAGTTGTAGTGGGGCAAGGGATTGAACGTCGCGGAGCGCCTGTCCTTCACACGGTGGGAATACAGGGTAATCCCATGACGGTGGAACGCAGGGAGCTCAACTTCTTCCAGATCTTCTGGATCTTCCCCTACGTCCGGTAAGTTCGGCATTCTAGACAGGGCATCCGCGTTGGCATTTGAGCGTCCTGCCCGGTATTTGATGGTGAATTCAAAGTTGGACAGGCGAGCCATCCATCTCTGTTCCAGAGCACCGAGCCTTGCAGTGTCCAGGTGTGTCAACGGGTTGTTATCCGTGTACACGATGAATTTGGAGGAGGCAAGGTAATGCTTGAAACGTTCGGTCACTGCCCACACTACTGCCAGGAACTCCAGCTTGAATGAGCTATAATTCTCAGGGTTCCTCTCGGTGGGTCGTAGCTTTCGGCTAGCGTAAGCGATTACCCGTTCTTTTCCTTGCTGGATCTGGGACAGCACGGCTCCTAGCCCGATGTTACTTGCGTCCGTGTGGAGGATAAAGGGCTGGCTGTAGTCTGGATATGCCAGGATTTCATCCCCCGTGAGGGCCATCTTCAGCTGGCAAAAGGACTCCTCTTCCAGCTTTTCCCACCTGAAGGGCGGCTTCTGATTTTTGGCTTTTCGAGATTGACCTATCAGGAGGTCCTGCATAGGGGCTGCCATTTTGGTGAAACCGGGAATGAATCTTCGGTAGTAGCCTACCAACCCGAGGAACTGCCGCACTTCCTTTATGCTGGAGGGTCTTGGCCAGTCCTTAATCACGGTGATCTTATCAGGGTCAGGAGCCACTCCGTCAGCACTCACCACGTGTCCCAGGTATTGCACCTTTGGTTTCAGGAGGTGACACTTGGAGGGTTTCACCTTTAGGCCGTAGTTTGCCAGAGCTTCGAACACTTCTGCCAGGTGTTTCAGGTGGTCCTCGTAGGTCTTGGAATAGACGATGACATCGTCCAGGTATAACAGGACCGTCTCGAAGTTCCGGTGTCCCAGACAGCATTCCATCAACCGTTGGAAGGTTCCTGATGCGTTGCAGAGCCCGAACGGCATACAGTTAAATTCGCTGAGACCCATCGGGGTGGTGAATGCGGTCTTCTCTCGGTCTGCCTCTGCTACAGGAACCTGCCAGTACCCGCTAGTGAGATCCAAAGTAGAGAAGAAGTTAGCAGATTTTAATGCAGCTAAGGACTCTTCTATCCTTGGTAACGGGTACGCATCTTTGTGTGTGATACGGTTGACCTTCCTGTAGTCTACACACATTCTCATAGTGTTGTCCTTCTTTTTCACTAAGACTAGTGGAGCTGCCCAGGGGCTACAGCTGTCCCTGATTACCCCAGCCTCCTTCATGTCTCTAAGCATCCCCTTGGCGTGTTGGTAGTGTGCAGGGGGTACGGGTCGGTATCTCTCCTTTATGGGAGGATGGTCTCCCGTGGGGATGTGGTGTTCTACCCCCTTTACTCGCCCGAAGTCTAACGGGTGTTTACTAAACACTCTCTCGTACTCTTGAACCACCCGATAGACTCCTTGTTTCTGGTGTGAGGGAGTGGAGTCAGTACCCAGATGTAGTTGCTGACACCAGTCCTCCACTGGTTTCTTAGAGCCGTTACCTTCCTCTGGTTGAGATGGAGGCAAGGGTTCCACGGCCTGTACAGAATTCTGGTTTATGGTGAACAATTTAGCTAGCGTGGCATACCGGGGCAGGTGTACTTCTCTCTCACCGATATTTATGATGCGAACGGGCACCCTCCCATGGCGTACATCGACCACCCCCCGTGCTGTCAAAATGGTGGGCCTACTGTCTGAGTAGACGGGTTCTACCATTGCTTGGTAGTCTCTACCTCTTAGACCAATAGCTGCCCGGCACCAAATCATCATCTCACTTTTTGGGGGCATGGCAATAGGGAACGGGTCACACATTCTCACGCTACCTATCTCACCACCAGATAGTTCCACCTGTTGCCGCTTCATCAGTGCCCGGATCTCTTTTTGGAGCACACGCTGCTGGCCAGAACTGGCGTTCTTGGCAACCTGCTGTAAAATGAGAATCACCTCTGCAAGACAATTTTCAATTACATTGGTTCCCAGGGTGATTCTAGGGTGACTCTCATGACGGTCTATGTCCACTATAATCAGTCCTTGTGCCGCCAGTTCGACTTTACCGATTTTAATGGTCACCTCCTTGAATCCCACCTGCGGCACGGGCTGACCATTGCTGGCGATGATACTCAGGTCGTCATCTGGGTAGCGGGTTATGTCCGAATCATTCCAGTACTGCTTGAAGAGCACGTACGGGATGGTGGTGACCTGTGACCCAGTGTCTAGTAGGGCACTCATAGGAATGCCATCCAGTACCACAGGCAAGATTGGACGTCCCCCTACGTATTTATCACGCAAGTTTGATGGGCCTGATGGTCTTATGCCTGGGGGTTGGCCCTCTACCCCAGGTTGTGCCCGTTTAAATGACAGTACCTTGCCACATGTCCGGGTTGATTGCAGCGGCGGCAAATAGGTCGTCCGTCCTCGTATCGATCGCTGGGTCTTCCTCTGGCCGGTGGGGTCCTCCTTGGTCGGCGCCACGGGATGTCCTCCGGTCCGGATGCCAGCTCGATCTTCCCTGCAGTAGAAACCTGTAAAGACTGCACAGTTCGGGTTAGCGCGGCAACGCTTTTAGTTAGCTCTTGGACCTGATGGTGCAGGTCTGTAGCCGGGTCACTGTTTAAAGCCTGCGCATCAGCTCCCACAGGCCCTGCAGACAAGGGCGCCGTCTCCTGGTGATAAGTGATAGCAGGGCGCCTGTGGGTCACAGCGCCACCTGGTGCCGGTTCTCGGAGCACCCGGATGGCTCAGTCCTTGAACTGTGCAAAGTCCAGGTCAGGGTCCTGTAAGGCCATTGCCCGCAACTGGGTCCGGTGGGCATTGCACAGTAGACCCTCAATGAATTGTTCAGTCAACAGCTTATCTTCATTTCCCACGCTGTCAGGGTCTGCCTGCTTAATGGCTCTCAGGGCCTCTTGTAGGTTTAGAGCATAGTCTCTTATACTCTCATGTGCCCGTTGTTTGCACCCATAAAATCTTAGTTTTATTTCGGCTGAGGTGCGGGTGTCAAATGTGTCTTTCAGCCGGGTTAGTATGTCTCTGACAGTCCTCTTCCTCCCAGGTGGCCAGGACTTTACCTCCCTTTGGGCTGCCCCGATTAATTGGGCCACCAGGATGCTCACTTTTTGCGCCTCCGTGAGGGGATACACCTGGAAGAGGCTATCCAGCCTTTCTCTGAAGTCATTTAGGGTATGTGACTCCCCTGAGTACTGGGGTAGCCAGGCTGCCCCCGGGATATAGGGCATGGTGAAAGGCATGACCGCAGCAGCGGTGGCGCTGGCGGCGGCTGTGGCGGTGAAGCTCTCCTCCGTATCCGACATCCTCCTCCCCCCTAGTGGACCGTGGCCTACCTTGCGATGATCCTCTTCCGTAGGCCGCGGCTCCGCAGTGGATCGTCAGGGTTGAGGACCTTCTGTCGCGCTCCTGTGACGTCGGCGTCTGCTGGGCTCCTTCCAGGACCTTACGCAACGTCCGGACGTGAGGCGGGGCTTCAGTTCTCGCGGGCTTTTGGAGTCCACGCCCCTCTTCTTCCCGCGCGGCGCCCTCAGGATGGCGTCCAATGGCGGGAAAACTCCACGGATGGCGGGAAGAAGGCAGAAGATGGCGTCGGATGGCGGGAATCGGCTCCAGATGGCGGGAAACGACTCCGGACGGCGGGAAACTTCACCACAGGTAAGTATAAAAGTCTCTTTTTTCAGGCACGCAGTACCCGGTGGTTGCGGGCACGTAATCCTGCCGACTACGCCAAAGTTGACTCACCCCCTGGGCCAGTGCTGTAGTGCGGCGCGCGTGCGCGCGCGGGGGATACCCGGAGCCGGATCCGATGGGGGTAGTAGTCTTCGTGTGGCGGTGACCCAGTCCGCGCCCAGGGTGGTCAAACTAAGTGGCAGTTATTGGTATGATGGTATTAGTGTCCGACTACGCCACCCGTTGAATGCGGTTATGAAACCGCCGCTGCAGGGCAGACCGCTGAGGCCGGTGGTATAGGTGTGCAGCAATGTTGATATAACCCCCAACGGGAGAGTTATGGCCTCAGGGCAGCGGATGTGGGTGATGTTGGGAGTGATGGTGTGGATGTCCCAGCACTAACGGTGCGACAAGGAAGCACGGAGACGCGAGGGTACAGTTCAGGGCCTTTACTGATGGTACAAGGCAAATTCCCCCGGGAGTACTGGCTAGTAGTTGGGGCCTGGTTAGTCTGCGAGTAAGCCGGAGTTCCCCTGGCCAGGTGGAGTTGTAGGCCTTCCCGTTAGTCTGTTCCCTTCCTGGCTACCCTGCTTTCGGCGGTTACAAGTAGCCCATGTCCCTGGGTATACCGTGTGGTGCTCACCCGTATGGCTGGTGACCTGGGGCCTCCTGTTAGCCTCCGCTCCGGGATGGCGGTGCTGGTCCCTTCGTTGTGACTGAGCCTCCGGGCTTTTATGGCCAGAGGACCTGGAATCCCCTGCCGGATGGATTCTGCTGCTGGGTATATCTTAGTCCCCACAGCCTCGGACTCCTGTGTCCGGTTTTAGTACCTTCTCCCAGGGCGAGCTCTGCACAGCTCCAGCCCCTGGCGCTTCTCCTTGGCTCCTACAGAGCTCCTGATGTCTATCTGTCCCTGTTTCTGCGTGTCCAGACCAGACTCCGTCTCTGTCTGGAACTCCTCTCTCTAACCGTGCCTCAGCCCCAGTTTTTGTAGGGGAAGTTCTTCCCCTCCCAGGACTGGGCAGGAGGTGTGGCATGCTTAGGATTCCTGCCCAGGAGACCTCCCACCTGCTCACAGACGTAATACTGCTATTACTGAGGAAACCAGACCCCTGGGGTGCCACATCCACATTCTCACTACTACAGATTTTAGAGTTGCTCCAATTACACCTCTGGCTCCTCTGTTTTCAGTATTATCCCTGAGCTCCAACACCGCCAGTTGGCGCTCGGAAGTGCCGTCTGCACAGTCAACACTTGCTGCCGTGTCATTGGGGTTCAGTAACGTCAGCTGTTCCCCTGCTGTGCGGACGGCAATTTCTCCTGCTCTGTCCACATTCTCACTACTACAGATTTTAGAGTTGCTCCAATTACACCTCTGGCTCCTCTGTTTTCAGTATTATCCCTGAGCTCCAACACCGCCAGTTGGCGCTCAGAAGTGCCGTCTGCACAGTCAACACTTGCTGCCGTGTCATTGGGGTTCAGTAATGTCAGCTGTTCCCCTGCTGTGCGGACGGCAATTTCTCCTGCTCTGTCCACATTCTCACAAGTACTGATTTTAAAGTTGCTCCAATTACACCTCTGGCTCCTCTGTTTTCAGTATTATCCCTGAGCTCCAACACCGCCAGTTGGCGCTCGGAAGTGCCGTCTGCACAGTCAACACTTGCTGCCGTGTTATTGGGGTTCAGTAACGTCAGCTGTTCCCCTGCTGTGCGGACGGCACTTTCTCCTGTTCTGTCCACATCCACTGTACTACTGATTTAAAACCTCCTCCAAATACACCTCTGGCTCCTCTGTTTTCAGTATTATCCCTGAGCTCCAACACCGCCAGTTGGCGCTCGGAAGTGCCGTCTGCACAGTCAACACTTGCTGCCATGTTATTGGGATTCAGTAACGTCAGCTGTTCCCCTGCTGTGCGGACGGCAATTTCTCCTGCTCTGTCCACATCCACTGTACTACTGATTTAAAACCTCCTCTAAATACACCTCTGGCTCCTCTGTTTTCAGTATTATCCCTGAGCTCCAACATCGCCAGTTGGCGCTCGGAAGTGCCGTCTGCACAGTCAACACTTGCTGCCGTGTCATTGGGGTTCAGTAACGTCAGCTGTTCCCCTGCTGTGCGGACGGCAATTTCTCCTGCTCTGTCCACATTTTCACTACTACAGATTTTAGAGTTGCTCCAATTACGCCTCTGGCTCCTCTGTTTTCAGTATTATCCCTGAGCTCCAACACCGCCAGTTGGCGCTCGGAAGTGCCGTCTGCACAGTCAACACTTGCTGCCGTGTCATTGGGGTTCAGTAACGTCAGCTGTTCCCCTGCTGTGCGGACGGCAATTTCTCCTGCTCTGTCCACATTCTCACAAGTACTGATTTTAAAGTTGCTCCAATTACACCTCTGGCTCCTCTGTTTTCAGTATTATCCCTGAGCTCCAACACCGCCAGTTGGCGCTCGGAAGTGCCGTCTGCACAGTCAACACTTGCTGCCGTGTTATTGGGGTTCAGTAACGTCAGCTGTTCCCCTGCTGTGCGGACGGCACTTTCTCCTGCTCTGTCCACATCCACTGTACTACTGATTTAAAACCTCCTCCAAATACACCTCTGGCTCCTCTGTTTTCAGTATTATCCCTGAGCTCCAACACCGCCAGTTGGCGCTCGGAAGTGCCGTCTGCACAGTCAACACTTGCTGCCATGTTATTGGGGTTCAGTAACGTCAGCTGTTCCCCTGCTGTGCGTACGGCAATTTCTCCTGCTCTGTCCACATCCACTGTACTACTGATTTAAAACCTCCTCTAAATACACCTCTGGCTCCTCTGTTTTCAGTATTATCCCTGAGCTCCAACATCGCCAGTTGGCGCTCGGAAGTGCCGTCTGCACAGTCAACACTTGCTGCCGTGTCATTTGGGTTCAGTAACGTCAGCTGTTCCCCTGCTGTGCGGACGGCAATTTCTCCTGCTCTGACCACATTTTCACTACTACAGATTTTAGAGTTGCTCCAATTACACCTCTGGCTCCTCTGTTTTCAGTATTATCCCTGAGCTCCAACACCGCCAGTTGGCGCTCAGAAGTGCCGTCTGCACAGTCAACACTTGCTGCCGTGTCATTGGGGTTCAGTAACGTCAGCTGTTCCCCGGCTGTGCGGACGGCAATTTCTCCTGCTCTGTCCACATCCACTGTACTACTGATTTAAAACCTCCTCTAAATACACCTCTGGCTCCTCTGTTTTCAGTATTATCCCTGAGCTCCAACACCGCCAGTTGGCGCTTGGAAGTGACGTCTGCACAGTCAACACTTGCTGCCATGTTATTTGGGTTCAGTAACGTCAGCTGTTCCCCTGCTGTGCGGACGGCAATTTCTCCTGCTCTGTCCACATCCACTGTACTACTGATTTAAAACCTCCTCTAAATACACCTCTGGCTCCTCTGTTTTCAGTATTATCCCTGAGCTCCAACACCGCCAGTTGGCGCTCGGAAGTGCCGTCTGCACAGTCAACACTTGCTGCCATGTTATTGGGGTTCAGTAACGTCAGCTGTTCGCCTGCTGTGCGGACGGCAATTTCTCCTGCTCTGTCCACGTTCTCACTACTACAGATTTTAAAGTTGCTCCAATTACACCTCTGGCTCCTCTGTTTTCAGTATTATCCCTGAGCTCCAACACCACCAGTTGGCGCTCGGAAGTGCCGTCTGCACAGTCAACACTTGCTGCCGTGTCATTGGGGTTCAGTAACGTCAGCTATTCCCCTGCTGTGCGGACGGCAATTTCTCCTGCTCTGTCCACATTCTCACTACTACTGATTTTAAAGTTGCTCCAATTACACCTCTGGCTCCTCTGTTTTCAGTATTATCCCTGAGCTCCAACATCGCCAGTTGGCGCTCGGAAGTGCCGTCTGCACAGTCAACACTTGCTGCCGTGTCATTGGGGTTCAGTAACGTCAGCTGTTCCCCTGCTGTGCGGACGGCAATTTCTCCTGCTCTGTCCACATTTTCACTACTACAGATTTTAGAGTTGCTCCAATTACACCTCTGGCTCCTCTGTTTTCAGTATTATCCCTGAGCTCCAACACCGCCAGTTGGCGCTCGGAAGTGCCGTCTGCACAGTCAACACTTGCTGCCGTGTCATTGGGGTTCAGTAACGTCAGCTGTTCCCCGGCTGTGCGGACGGCAATTTCTCCTGCTCTGTCCACATTCTCACTACTACAGATTTTAAAGTTGCTCCAATTACACCTCTGTCTCCTCTGTTTTCAGTATTATCCCTGAGCTCCAACACCGCCAGTTGGTGCTCGAAAGTGCCGTCTGCACAGTCAACACTTGCTGCCGTGTTATTGGGGTTCAGTAACGTCAGCTGTTCCCCTGCTGTGCGGACGGCAATTTCTCCTGCTCTGTCCACATTCTCACTACTACTGATTTTAAAGTTGCTCCAATTACACCTCTGGCTCCTCTGTTTTCAGTATTATCCCTGAGCTCCAACACCGCCAGTTGGCGCTCGGAAGTGCTGTCTGCACAGTCAACACTTGCTGCCGTGTTATTGGGGTTCAGTAACGTCAGCTGTTCCCCTGCTGTGCGGACGGCACTTTCTCCTGCTCTGTCCACATCCACTGTACTACTGATTTAAAACCTCCTCCAAATACACCTCTGGCTCCTCTGTTTTCAGTATTATCCCTGAGCTCCAACACCGCCAGTTGGCGCTCGGAAGTGGCGTCTGCACAGTCAACACTTGCTGCCATGTTATTGGGGTTCAGTAACGTCAGCTGTTCCCCTGCTGTGCGGACGGCAATTTCTCCTGCTCTGTCCACATCCACTGTTCTACTGATTTAAAACCTCCTCTAAATACACCTCTGGCTCCTCTGTTTTCAGTATTTTCCCTGAGCTCCAACACCGCCAGTTGGCGCTCGGAAGTGCCGTCTGCACAGTCAACACTTGCTGCCATGTTATTGGGGTTCAGTAACGTCAGCTGTTCGCCTGCTGTGCGGACGGCAATTTCTCCTGCTCTGTCCACATTCTCACTACTACAGATTTTAAAGTTGCTCCAATTACACCTCTGGCTCCTCTGTTTTTAGTATTATCCCTGAACTCCAACACCGCCAGTTGGCGCTCGGAAGTGCCGTCTGCACAGTCAACACTTGCTGCCGTGTCATTGGGGTTCAGTAATGACGCGCCCCTGGGCCTGCTTGGTGTAGCGTTACGCACGCGGGGACTACCCGGAGCCGGGCCTGTTGGGGGTAGTAGTCTCGTGGCGGTGACCCGGTCCGTGCCCAGGGAGTCAAACTGTGTGGCTGAGTATTAGCAGTAGATGTTGGACGACTACGCCACCCGTTGAATGCAGCTATGGAGCTGCCGCTGCAGGGCAGACCGCTGAGGCCGGTGGTACGATTGTGCAGCGTAGATGGTATAACCCCCAACGGGAGGGGTATGGCCTCAGGGCAGCCGACGTGGATGATGGGGGTAGCAGAAACCACTCAGAGACGATGCGGTGTAGTTCAGGGTCTTTACTGGTGATAAAGATAGACCCTCCCGGAGTACTGGCTAGCGATCGGGGCCTGGTCAGTCTTTGAGCAGATGGGATTTCCCCTGGCCAGGCGGAGTTGTAGGCCTCCCCAACTAATTGTACTCTTCTGGCTACCTTGCTAGAGGCGGGTAAAAGTAGCCCACGTCCCTGAGTGTACCGTGTGGTGCTCACCCGTATGGCCGGTGACTCGGGGCCTTCTAGTGGCTTCCGCTCCACGACGGCGGTGCTGGTCCCACGCGTGTGACCGTGCCTTTGGGTTTCTTGGCCAGAGGACCTGAAATCCCCTGCCGGTCGGTTTCTGCTGCTGGGTAAGGATTAGTCCCCACAGCCTCGGACTCCGGGTCCGGTGGTAACTCTTCAATCAGGGCGAGCTCTACAGCTGCCAGCCCCTGATTCCTTTTAGCACGACTTCCCCAGAGCTCCTGATCTCTCTTTCCTATAGCTGCTTCTCCTCTTCTTAACTAACTAACTAACCCTGCCTCAGCCCCAGTTTTATATAGGGGAAGTTCTTCCCCTCCCAGGACTGGGCAGGAGGTGTGGCATGCATAGGATTCCTGACCAAGAGACCTCCCACCTGCTCTCAGACGTAATATCTCTATTACTGTGGCAACCAGACCCCTGGGGTGTCACAGTAACGTCAGCTGTTCCCCTGCTGTGCGGACGGCAATTTCTCCTGCTCTGTCCACATTCTCACTACTACAGATTTTAGAGTTGCTCCAATTACACCTCTGGCTCCTCTGTTTTCAGTATTATCCCTGAGCTCCAACACCGCCAGTTGGCGCTCGGAAGTGCCGTCTGCACAGTCAACACTTGCTGCCGTGTCATTGGGGTTCAGTAACGTCAGCTGTTCCCCTGCTGTACGGACGGCAATTTCTCCTGCTCTGTCCACATTCTCACTACTACAGATATTAGAGTTGCTCCAATTACACCTCTGGCTCCTCTGTTTTCAGTATTATCCCTGAGCTCCAACACCGCCAGTTGGCGCTCGGAAGTGCCGTCTGCACAGTCAACACTTGCTGCCATGTTATTGGGGTTCAGTAACGTCAGCTGTTCCCCTGCTGTGCGGACGGCAATTTCTCCTGCTCTGTCCACATCCACTGTACTACTGATTTAAAACCTCCTCTAAATACACCTCTGGCTCCTCTGTTTTCAGTATTATCCTTGAGCTCCAACACCGCCAGTTGGCGCTCGGAAGTGCCGTCTGCACAGTCAACACTTGCTACCATGTTATTGGGGTTCAGTAACATCAGCTGTTCGCCTGCTGTGCGGACGGCAATTTCTCCTGCTCTGTCCACATTCTCACTACTACAGATTTTAAAGTTGCTCCAATTACACCTCTGGCTCCTCTGTTTTCAGTATTATCCCTGAGCTCCAACACCGCCAGTTGGCGCTCGGAAGTGCCGTCTGCACAGTCAACACTTGCTGCCGTGTCATTGGGGTTCAGTAACGTCAGCTATTCCCCTGCTGTGCGGACGGCAATTTCTCCTGCTCTGTCCACATTCTCACTACTACAGATTTTAGAGTTGCTCCAATTACACCTCTGGCTCCTCTGTTTTCAGTATTATCCCTGAGCTCCAACACCGCCAGTTGGCGCTCGGAAGTGCCGTCTGCACAGTCAACACTTGCTGCCGTGTCATTGGGGTTCAGTAACGTCAGCTGTTCCCCTGCTGTGCGGACGGCAATTTCTCCTGCTCTGTCCACATTCTCACTACTACAGATTTTAGAGTTGCTCCAATTACACCTCTGGCTCCTCTGTTTTCAGTATTATCCCTGAGCTCCAACACCGCCAGTTGGCGCTCGGAAGTGCCGTCTGCACAGTCAACACTTGCTGCCATGTCATTGGGGTTCAGTAACGTCAGCTGATCCCCTGCTGTGCGGACGGCAATTTCTCCTGCTCTGTCCACATTCTCACTACTACAGATTTTAGAGTTGCTCCAATTACACCTCTGGCTCCTCTGTTTTCAGTATTATCCCTGAGCTCCAACACCGCCAGTTGGCCCTCGGAAGTGCCGTCTGCACAGTCAACACTTGCTGCCGTGTCATTGGGGTTCAGTAACGTCAGCTGTTCCCCTGCTGTGCGGACGGCAATTTCTCCTGCTCTGTCCACATTCTCACTACTACAGATTTTAGAGTTGCTCCAATTACACCTCTGGCTCCTCTGTTTTCAGTATTATCCCTGAGCTCCAACACCGCCAGTTGGCGCTCGGAAGTGCCGTCTGCACAGTCAACACTTGCTGCCGTGTCATTGGGGTTCAGTAACGTCAGCTGTTCCCCTGCTGTGCGGACGGCAATTTCTCCTGCTCTGTCCACATTCTCACTACTACAGATATTAGAGTTGCTCCAATTACACCTCTGGCTCCTCTGTTTTCAGTATTATCCCTGAGCTCCAACACCGCCAGTTGGCGCTCGGAAGTGCCGTCTGCACAGTCAACACTTGCTGCCATGTTATTGGGGTTCAGTAACGTCAGCTGTTCCCCTGCTGTGCGGACGGCAATTTCTCCTGCTCTGTCCACATCCACTGTACTACTGATTTAAAACCTCCTCTAAATACACCTCTGGCTCCTCTGTTTTCAGTATTATCCCTGAGCTCCAACACCGCCAGTTGGCGCTCGGAAGTGCCGTCTGCACAGTCAACACTTGCTGCCATGTTATTGTGGTTCAGTAACGTCAGCTGTTCGCCTGCTGTGCGGACGGCAATTTCTCCTGCTCTGTCCACATTCTCACTACTACAGATTTTAAAGTTGCTCCAATTACACCTCTGGCTCCTCTGTTTTCAGTATTATCCCTGAGCTCCAACACCGCCAGTTGGCGCTCGGAAGTGCCGTCTGCACAGTCAACACTTGCTGCCGTGTCATTGGGGTTCAGTAACGTCAGCTATTCCCCTGCTGTGCGGACGGCAATTTCTCCTGCTCTGTCCACATTCTCACTACTACAGATTTTAGAGTTGCTCCAATTACACCTCTGGCTCCTCTGTTTTCAGTATTATCCCTGAGCTCCAACACCGCCAGTTGGCGCTCGGAAGTGCCGTCTGCACAGTCAACACTTGCTGCCGAGTCATTGGGGTTCAGTAACGTCAGCTGTTCCCCTGCTGTGCGGACGGCAATTTCTCCTGCTCTGTCCACATTCTCACTACTACAGATTTTAGAGTTGCTCCAATTACACCTCTGGCTCCTCTGTTTTCAGTATTATCCCTGAGCTCCAACACCGCCAGTTGGCGCTCGGAAGTGCCGTCTGCACAGTCAACACTTGCTGCCATGTCATTGGGGTTCAGTAACATCAGCTGATCCCCTGCTGTGCGGACGGCAATTTCTCCTGCTCCGTCCACATTCTCACTACTACAGATTTTAAAGTTGCTCCAATTACACCTCTGGCTCCTCTGTTTTCAGTATTATCCCTGAGCTCCAACACCGCCAGTTGGCGCTCGGAAGTGCCGTCTGCACAGTCAACACTTGCTGCCGTGTCATTGGGGTTCAGTAACGTCAGCTGTTCCCCTGCTGTGCGGACGGCAATTTCTCCTGCTCTGTCCACATTCTCACTACTACAGATTTTAGAGTTGCTCCAATTACACCTCTGGCTCCTCTGTTTTCAGTATTATCCCTGAGCTCCAACACCGCCAGTTGGCGCTCGGAAGTGCCGTCTGCACAGTCAACACTTGCTGCCGAGTCATTGGGGTTCAGTAACGTCAGCTGTTCCCCTGCTGTGCGGACGGCAATTTCTCCTGCTCTGTCCACATTCTCACTACTACAGATTTTAGAGTTGCTCCAATTACACCTCTGGCTCCTCTGTTTTCAGTATTATCCCTGAGCTCCAACACCGCCAGTTGGCGCTCGGAAGTGCCGTCTGCACAGTCAACACTTGCTGCCATGTCATTGGGGTTCAGTAACATCAGCTGATCCCCTGCTGTGCGGATGGCAATTTCTCCTGCTCCGTCCACATTCTCACTACTACAGATTTTAAAGTTGCTCCAATTACACCTCTGGCTCCTCTGTTTTCAGTATTATCCCTGAGCTCCAACACCGCCAGTTGGCGCTCGGAAGTGCCGTCTGCACAGTCAACACTTGCTGCCGTGTCATTGGGGTTCAGTAACGTCAGCTGTTCCCCTGCTGTGCGGACGGCAATTTCTCCTGCTCTGTCCACATTCTCACTACTACAGATTTTAGAGTTGCTCCAATTACACCTCTGGCTCCTCTGTTTTCAGTATTATCCCTGAGCTCCAACACCGCCAGCTGGCGCTCGGAAGTGCCGTCTGCACAGTCAACACTTGCTGCCGTGTCATTGGGGTTCAGTAACGTCAGCTGTTCCCCTGCTGTGCGGACGGTAATTTCTCCTGCTCTGTCCACATTCTCACTACTACAGATTTTAAAGTTGCTCCAATTACACCTCTGGCTCCTCTGTTTTCAGTATTATCCCTGAGCTCCAACACCGCCAGTTGGCGCTCGGAAGTGCCGTCTGCACAGTCAACACTTGCTGCCGTGTCATTGGGGTTCAGTAACATCAGCTGTTCCCCTGCTGTGCGGACGGCAATTTCTCCTGCTCTGTCCACATCCACTGTACTACTGATTTAAAACCTCCTCCAAATACACCTCTGGCTCCTCTGTTTTTAGTATTTACTCTGGGCTCCAATACCGCTAGTTGCTGCTCAGAAGTGCCGCCTGCACAGCCAACGCTTGCTCCAGTGTTATTGGGGTTCAGTAACGTCAGCTGTTCCCCTGCTGTGTGTCCGGCAAATTCTCCTGCTTTGTCCACATCCACTGTACTACTGATTTAAAACCTCCTCCAAATACTCCTCTGGCTCCTCTGTTTTTAGTATTTACCCTGGGTTCCAGCACCGCCAGCTGGTTCTCGGTAGTTCCATTTGCTCTTGTACCTTCTACTACCCATTCGGGTTCCAGTACCGTCAGCTGGTTCTCGGCAGTGCCTTTGGATTAGGTGCCTCCTTCTCGGTATCCAAGTTCCACCAACGTCTGCTGGTTCTTGGTAGTGCTTTCTGGCACAGGTACCTCCTGCTTAGTAACCGAGTTCAAGTACCGTCAGCTGGTCTTCGGCAGTTCCATTGGCTCTTGTACCTTCTGCTACCCATCCGGGTTCCAGTACCGTCAGCTGGTCCTCGGTAGTTCAATTTGCTCTTGTACCTTCTACTACCCATCCGGGTTCCAGTACCGTCAGCTGGTTCTCGGCAGTGACTTTGGCACGGGTACTCCCTCCTGCCCAGCCTGGTTCCAGCACGCCAGCTGTTTCCGGGTAGTGTCAACGTCACTTTGCCTCCAATGCGTTGTCCTGTCGTGTTGCGGTCGGGTTAGCCGACTCTATGGTGCCTGCAGTTTAGGTGACTCCTATGTGGGCTGCGGGATCTGGCAATGAAGGCTGGTTCCATAGTGCCAATAGGACAAGCACCCCCTGTAGGACTGTGGGTTTTGGTATCTGCGGCCGGCTCGCGGCCTTGAACTTTTTTTACATGGGTACCTTCTGCTACCCATCTGGGTTCCAGTACCGTCAGCTGGTTCTCGGCAGTGCCTTTGGATTAGGTGCCTCCTTCTCGGTATCCAAGTTCCACCAACGTCTGCTGGTCCTTGGTAGTGCTTTCTGGCACAGGTAGCTCCTGCTTAGTAACCGAGTTCCAGTACCGTCAGCTGGTCTTCGGCAGTTCCATTGGCTCTTGTACCTTCTACTACCCATCCGGGTTCCAGTACCGTCAGCTGGTTCTCGGCAGTGTCTTTGGCACGGGTACTCCCTCCTGCCCAGCCTGGTTGCAGCACGCCAGCTGTTTCCGGGTAGTGTCAACGTCACTTTGCCTCCAATGCGTTGTCCTGTCGTGTTGCGGTCGGGTTAGCCGACT
The DNA here is from genome assembly GCF_046119375.1 of Phyllobates terribilis. Taxonomy (NCBI): domain Eukaryota; kingdom Metazoa; phylum Chordata; class Amphibia; order Anura; family Dendrobatidae; genus Phyllobates; species Phyllobates terribilis. The sequence continues at coordinate 353,154,724 of NW_027362768.1, read as the reverse complement.
CTATGGTGCCTGCAGTTTAGGTGACTCCTATGTGGGCTGCGGGATCTGGCAATGAAGGCTGGTTCCATAGTGCCAATAGGACAAGCACCCCCTGTAGGACTGTGGGTTTTGGTAACTGCGGCCGGCTCGCGGCCTTGAACTTTTTTTTACATGGGTACCTTCTGCTACCCATCCGGGTTCCAGTACCGTCAGCTGGTTCTCGGCAGTGCCTTTGGATTAGGTGCCTCCTTCTCGGTATCAAAGTTCCACCAACGTCTGCTGGTCCTTGGTAGTGCTTTCTGGCACAGGTACCTCCTGCTTAGTAACCGAGTTCCAGTACCGTCAGCTGGTCTTCGGCAGTTCCATTGGCTCTTGTACCTTCTGCTACCCATCCGGGTTCCAGTACCGTCAGCTGGTCCTCGGTAGTTCCATTTGCTCTTGTACCTTCTACTACCCATCCGGGATCCAGTACCGTCAGCTGGTTCTCGGCAGTGACTTTGGCACGGGTACTCCCTCCTGCCCAGCCTGGTTCCAGCACGCCAGCTGTTTCCGGGTAGTGTCAACGTCACTTTGCCTCCAATGCGTTGTCCTGTCGTGTTGCGGTCGGGTTAGCCGACTCTATGGTGCCTGCAGTTTAGGTGACTCCTATGTGGGCTGCGGGATCTGGCAATGAAGGCTGGTTCCATAGTGCCAATAGGACAAGCACCCCCTGTAGGACTATTGGTTTTGGTAACTGCGGCCGGCTCGCGGCCTTGAACTTTTTTTTACATGGGTATGACGCGCCCCCTGGGCCATGTTGTGCAGCGTTGCGCATGCGGGGAATACCCGGAGCCGGATCTGATAGGGGTAGTAGTCCTCGTGGCGGTGACCCGGTCCGTGCCCAGGGTGTCAAACCAAGTGGCAGTATTTAAAAAGATGTTATAGAGTTCGACTACGCCACCCGTGGATTGCGGTTATGAAACCGCCGCTGCAGGGCAGACCGCTGAGGCTGGTGTTGTTTGTGCAGCTGAGAATGGAATGACTCCCCACGGGAGGAGTATTGCCTCAGGGCAGCTATTGAGGAGATGATGATGGGAGTGATGGTGCGGGTGTCTCAGTACTGATGGTGTAGGTGCGGCGATGAAACATGGAGGCTTGAAATGCAGTTTCCAAAGCTTTACTCACAGTTCTTTATCGGGTCACTTGTGCACAGTAAGGACCACCCGAGTCATGCTGCGTCCACCAGGTCAGGGACTCGGCCAACTCCCAGGCAATTCCAGAGCGTGGTCCAGGGCTCCCCTCTCTGCCTTCCTACTGGCTGCCCCCACCAGGGACCCACCTTTGTCCGGCTTCCTCGGGCCTTCTGGTGGCGAAACCTTTCCCGGTTTCCCTGACCCTATACGGTATGCCTTCCTGGTGGATTTGGTGAGGGGTCGCGCCAAGACTTAACCACGACCTCCGGTTCCTGGCTAAGGATAATTGGCCTCCACCAGTTTGGGATCCGGTACCCTGTTCTGCCAACCCTTCACCCGTTATTCCGTGGGATCTTAGGGTTCCCTCTTTTCTTGCGTCTCTGGGCCTTTCCTGGTGTTTCTGTTCCTTCTTCCTCCTACTTCTCTCTCTCTCTCTGCTTCAGGCCTCCACTTCAGGCCTGGCTCTGGAGCTGGGCCCGGACTGAGCCACAGCTCCCTGTCAGCCCTCTCTGGCTGAGCTCCTCTCCTCTTCTCCTCCTGCCTGAACTGAACTCCACTGAACTAAGATGGTGCCCACCTTTTATACTTCCTTCTGACACCCGAGCCCAGGTGACTAGCACCCAATGGGCTCCTACCTATGCCCAGAGTCCCTCCCCTCTCTGCTCCTACACCACTGAGATATTCCTCCCCCCTCCCCACTCCAGCCAGGGACAGACGCTGTCGTACCTGCACATCTATCTGGTGGGAGTACCATTGATCTGTCCCCCGGAAATGGGGTGAGTGTGGTGCATGCAGCTAACTGAGCTCCGTTCCACACTCCATCCTTACCCGGGAGTGGAATACCACACCTCTGGTTCGAGGTGCAATACCCCTGTAGCAGCCGAGTCCTCGGGGTGCTACAGGTACCTTCTGCTACCCATCCGGGTTCCAGTACCGTCAGCTGGTTCTCGGCAGTGCCTTTGGATTAGGTGCCTCCTTCTCGGTATCCAAGTTCCACCAACGTCTGCTGGTCCTTGGTAGTGCTTTCTGGCACAGGTACCTCCTGCTTATTAACCGAGTTCCAGTACCGTCAGCTGGTCTTCGGTAGTTCCATTTGCTCTTGTACCTTCTACTACCCATCCGGGTTCCAGTACCGTCAGCTGGTCCTCGGTAGTTCCATTTGCTCTTGTACCTTCTACTACCCATCCGGGTTCCAGTACCGTCAGCTGGTTCTCGGCAGTGACTTTGGCACGGGTACTCCCTCCTGCCCAGCCTGGTTCCAGCACGCCTGCTGTTTCCGGGTAGTGTCAACGTCACTTTGCCTCCAATGCGTTTTCCTGTCGTGTTGCGGTCGGGTTAGCCGACTCTATGGTGCCTGCAGTTTAGGTGACTCCTATGTGGGCTGCGGGATCTGGCAATGAAGGCTGGTTCCATAGTGCCAATAGGACAAGCACCCCCTGTAGGACTGTTGGTTTTGGTAACTGCGGCCGGCTCGCGGCCTTGAACTTTTTTTTACATGGGTACCTTCTGCTACCCATCCGGGTTCCAGTACCGTCAGCTGGTTCTCGGCAGTGCCTTTGGATTAGGTGCCTCCTTCTCGGTATCCAAGTTCCACCAACGTCTGCTGGTCCTTGGTAGTGCTTTCTGGCACAGGTACCTCCTGCTTAGTAACCGAGTTCCAGTACCGTCAGCTGGTCTTCGGCAGTTCCATTGGCTCTTGTACCTTCTGCTACCCATCCGGGTTCCAGTACCGTCAGCTGGTTCTCGGTAGTTCCTCAGCTTTCTTGTACCTTCTGCTACATTTCCAAGTTCAAGCTTTTTGAAATGGTTCTTGGTAATCACTCTGGATCTCCCTGACGAGGACCCTGAAGACGAGGACCCTGAAGGCCAACCCTAAGAAGACGAGGACCCCGAAGACAACGACCCTGAAGACGAGGACCCTGAAGACCAACCCTAAGAAGACAAGGACCCCGAAGACAACGACCCTGAAGACGAGGACCCTGAAGACCACCCCGAAGAAGACGAGGACCCTGAAGACCACCCCGAAGAAGACGAGGACCCTGAAGACCACCCCGAAGAAGATGAGGACCCTGAAGACCACCCCGAAGAAGACGAGGACCCCGAAGACGAGGACCCAGAAGACCAACCCGAAGAAGACGAGGACCCTGAAGACGAGGGCCCCCGAAGACGACGACCCTGAAGACCACCCCGAAGAAGACGAAGAAGATGACCCTGAAAAAGTTGACCAAGAGGACAAAGAAGAGAAGACAAGCACCAAGATACAGAAGAACAAGAGACAGAAAACCAAGAAGTAGAAATACAAGAAGCTGCAGAACAAAAAGCGGAAGAACATTAAGCATAAGACTAAAAATCAGAGCAAAAGATAATATCTAAATTATAAGCAGAAGATGACTAAGCAGTGTATGGGGGTGAGTCAGTTCCTCCTCGTGGTGCCCCTGGAAAAGACCTGCTGCTGCAGGCCAAACTGAACGCGGACAAATCCTGTTGTAAATCTTTTGTGACGGGCAGAACGAAAGGTGTAATGTCCAAACTTTTATAGATAACAACTACAGGAATGCCTATCACAAATAAGAATATGATGAAGAAGAAGAATATGAAGAAGATGAAGAAGTAGAATATGAAGAATGTAAAAAAAAAAGAATAATACGAAGAAGGTGAAGAAGAAGAAGATGAAGAAGGTGAAGAAGAAGAGGATGAAAAAGATGCTGAGGATGATGAAGGAGAAAGTGTGGGAGAAGTAAAAAAGAAGGTGAAGAGCATGGAAGTAGTGAAACATAAATATCTGACAAAATATAAAAATACTTAACATAGTCAATATTTCCGTAACTCAGAACGTCTTAAAAAAAATATTAATTCCTGCTATTCCATTTGATTGGGCTAAACCTCTATGCCTATTGTCTCCCCCACCTCCACCAATACATTCTACATTATTCTTAGTTGTTTTCTTTCATGTAGAATTAACCTACAAGGAAAGAAAGGGTTTATTTTCATTCCGATATTTCTGTCCCATTGACTTGCATTGGTTTCCGGTATCGGAATTGGCGATATCCGATACTTTTTCGGTATCGGTCCGATCCAATCCGATCCGATATTTCCCGATATCGGAAGGTATCGCTCAACACTACTTATGACTAAATTTCCATTTAAATGACAGAAAGAATCATTGAAATATTTAGGGGTCCATATTCCCTCAGATCCTAATAAATTATTTGCGCTTAACCATCAAGCTTTACTGAATAGAACATATAGAGATCTATTGAAATATGATAAATTGAAGCTATCTTGATTTGGAAGAATGAACGCCATCAAAATTGACATTTTACCTTGTTTCTTGTACATTTTTCAAACAGTCCCGATCTCTCCTCCCCATAGTTTCTTTCGTAGACTAAGATTAGCTATGATTAAATTCATTTGGTGTAAGATTAAACCTCGCATAAACATACAGACACTCTCTCGTCATAAATCAACGGGTGGTGCAAGCCTTCCAAATTTCAAGAGATATTTTCAGGCCTCTGCCTTGCTGAGGATCCTAGTTTGGCACTTTTATGCAGACACTAAACAATGGGTGGGGGTGGAACAGGAAGGCTTAGAAGTCCCTCTACGACATCTACCATGGTGTCAAGAAGACTCAGTGACCTTGGTCAAGTGCAAATTAACTAGGGAAACACTTAGAACATGACATTCACTGAGGAAAAAGTGTTTCCAGATAAAACTATTAGTCCACTCATATCAATATTTTATAACCCTTCCTTTCTTTCCGGATATCTACGGGGGTCCTTCCTCGGTCGGAGGGCAGTGGAGGACACCTGATTGTTTCAAATATTGGAAAATGGTATGATACCTTCTTTTGTATCTTTACAAAGTCTCCAAATGTGAAAATCAAATGGTTTGAATACTTGCAAACACAATCCCTTCTAGTAGCACATAACCCTAATGTAAATTCGCTCCCAAACTACACCTGCTTTGAGAACATGTTCCTTCAGGAAAATGGACCGACTCACTCTATTTCTGTGATCTATGAGGGATTGGGTAGAGAGGAGGGAACGGAGAAGCTGGCATATCAGTGAACATGGGAGAGGGACTTGGAGATTAGTTTGTCCCCTCTTGAATGGGCAAAAGGGTTCCTCTTCACACACATGCTCACTAATGCTGGGAGTGCACAAGAGAAGAACTATAAAATACTTACACAATGGTATCACTACCCATCTAAATGACATGCAATATTCCCTACAGTTTCAGAAATGTGTTGGAGATGTGAATGTGAAGTGGGTTCCATGATTCATATCTGGTGGGAGTGTTCTAGAATGAAACCATTTTGGGAGAAGGTATTCGATAATTACCAACGTATCACAGGTAACAGAGTAACAAGGTCTCCCTAAATAGCTCTCCTGTCAATTCTCCTTTCTTCAATAGGTACTTACAAGAAAGACCTACTTCGATTTTGCTTTACAACGGCAAGGACGGTAATCCTGCGGTTTTGGAAACTTAAAAACCCACCTAGTATATTGGATTGGTACAATGAAATGGTGAATTTATGTAGAATGGAAGAACTTTCTGCAGAATGTAATGGAGCCAATGATAAATTCAGAAGGGTTTGGAGCGGTTGGATTCTGTTTCAGGATTCACATAATTTTCATACTATGTTTTAATAGTTTCAACAGATTTATGTCATTGTACTCATAATCAGCTACATGGGCATAAGGACCTCCTCCCCCTCCCATCCCTCATCCCAATGTCTTTTCTCTCTCTTTTTCTTTCTTCTCTTTATATGATTTCTTCAGACATAATATAGAAGTTACCTCAACATAAGAACCTCTTATTGCTGATTATTACATAAACAATATGATGTTCAAGGTATTACAATGTGAATTGATATTGAAAGAGGTGATCTCATTGGAACTGTGGACATTTTCCATATTGTTATGTTGTCTTCAAATTCAATATATTTTTTGATTTGCAAAATGTTTAACAATCAATAATTAATGTTTAATAAAACATATTGAACATAAAGGGTAATTTTAACTTTGGAAACAATTCTCTATCCGATGGGGTAGAAGATAACTGTCCAACTACTGGGACCCCCACTGATCCTGAAAGACAGGGCTCTGAAGGGCCCGGTGTGAATGGATTCCTGGTCAGTCATGTGCACTCCTGCATCATTAACAGATGACTCCTCCAAGGGAGTGGTAAGGGGCATGAACAACTAAAGCAAAATTTGTTGAACCGTTCATTGCCCCTTGTTTGGGGTGGGGTTATAGTTTATGGGCTGGTGGGGTTTGTGTCACAGTCTGACCCTGATGCAGGGTGTGTGCAGAGCAGGATATCAGTCAAGCAGGAGGAAGTGATTACAGCGACCTCACTGTGTAGTGAGCACTGACTATTCATTACCCCAATGACTGGAAGCAGAAGCTGCAGGGAGAATATAAAGTCATTTTCTCCCTGTAACTGCACTTCCAATTAGACTGCAGCACATGTGTAAATTGCTATTTTCCAGCAGGTTCAAATAATAGCAGCAGGTAAATACTATTTTATATAATCGTTTAATCTGTATCTCTGTGTTTTGAGAAGAAAATAAATAATGATTTTTATTGTGTTAATTATTCCATTTATAATGAAAAAATATAAATGAGCGTGCAAGTAAAGTTCTTTCAATAAAACACAAGTGCCTGAATATTAACTGTAGAGAAATCAAATCATATCTCTTCCTATGTGTACATTCACACCAGTGTATTGTCCGAGTGCTATGGCCTATGGCTGGGCAAAAGAATCGGTATCCCATACTGATCATCTGTTTTGCATCTAATTTATACAGACACGTTGGTCTTGTAAACTTTTTTAACTGGTGATTTATAAAACGGATGCCATACAGATGTATAAAAGGACGTACAGATAATATACAGATAACATACAGATGACAATAAGGATGACAAATCATTCTTTTTTAATGGATGAAAATCGGAAGATTTTTTATGCTCTTGTGTGAACTTAGCCTATGATCCATCCAGTGATTCCAGAACAACATTCAGAAAACATTAATTCTTTTCCTGGGACTTTGGGTGTTATCAAAATAACTCTGCTCTGGGAATCTGTATGTAATATAAAAAAACTTTTTCAGATAGTTAACATTAAAATTCTCCAATGTGCCCGGCCAGCAGAATCCTATGGCCCTTAATAATGATTAGGTACAGTGACGTACCGTCCTATATAATGGACACGGACTATTTCTTGAGCACTTTGGAAGACTTCACTTGGCAACCCGTTTTCCTTTTGGCTTCCATTGATATTAAAAGTCTGTACACCAGGATTCCCCAGGACGGGGGTCTCCATGCGGTCCAAGACATTCTGATTAACCCAAATACAAATGAACAATTCATTGTATTTATGAGCGAAGCATTACATTTCATACTTACTGATAATGCTTTTAAATTCAATAATAAATGGCATCATCAGCAGTTCGGCACCGCGGTAGGATTCTTCGTCACATGGATTTACACCAATATTTTATGACCGTTTTTGAAAATAATTATATTTTAATCTATAGTCATCCGTTCATCAGATTTATTTGTATTTTTTGCTGTTTTGTGGACAACATTTTTCTGATATGTTCTGGTACAGACTCACAATTTAACCAGTTTATTAATGATTTAAATAATATTGAAAAAATGTATATGAAATTTACTAGCAAGTTTAGTGATATCAGAATAGAATTATTAGAGATTTCAGCCTCTATAATTACCAATGAAATCATTACTAAAAACTACAGAAAACTAGTCTTTCCTGCAATAAGAAAGTGCACATGCTCCACATGTAGAAAATCCAATCCATACAGTCACTTCTTGTGAATGCGATGTATATATAATATTATGGAGAATTTCATGGAACAGGACACATAATTAAAAGAAAGATTCACAAAAAGATGGTACCCAAAAAATGAATCCCAGAAGCTCTGAATGGAGTAAGCTCCAATTGCCTTTTATATTCTAAACATGAAGAAAGAAGAATAGAAAATCACTTTTGCTTTTCTGTTAAACACCGTCCCTTACCTGCGTCTATAAAATCAGTTATTTATAAAACTATTGGCATATAATTGAAAATTATCCAGATTATAAAGTAGTGGTCTGAAACACAATTGCAATAAAAAAATACATTTTAGTGAGGAGCCGCTTTAGTGATAGGAAAACCACCTGGTTAGAAAAATCCGCAAACGGAAATTACAGATGGGGCAATTGCACAATATGTGATTATAATGCGAAAACGAACTACATCAGACTGTGAAACATAACGCATCAGGGTAATGAGTTTATTTCATGCCAATAAACATCATAGTCTATGTCCTGCTCTGTGAATGAGGAGCGTTTTATATAGGAAGAACAATACGTAACCTACAGGTCTAAACAAAAGGAACATTTTAAATCAATTAATACAGGAGCTTTTTCTCCTCATTTAACCGAACATATAAACACCAAGAAGGGAAAATTAATATATTACAGTTTGCAGGTTTAGAAAAGGTCCCACCACCACTCGGGGGTGGTGACAGACATAAGATCCTATTAAGAAAAGAAGCATAATGGATCCTCCATACTAACACATTAGGACCTCTGGGGTTAAATGCTAAATTTGACATGAGAGTGTTCTTCTAATTCATATTTTGTCCACTTGACCTTCCTCTATCGAATGCAGCAGAATAAGTTTCTACCATGACACTTTGTAGCAGGGCATATACAGTATAAGGCATATGTAATAGTGGGGAAGGGCGTAGCCTTCCCTTGGTACTGAGATAGTTAAAGGGAGTGTTCCTGAAGTCAGACCTCTCTGAACTGTTGGTAGACCAAGCTAAGGGGTTAGCTTTACTGGTCCAGTCAGTAGGGTAAAGGGGGAACTTAGTGACCGGATCAAGCCTTGAGTGATATAGAGCTTGTTCCTGGCATAATTCGTTGTGGGCTGCAGTACCTGTAAATGGCCACAAGATGGCACTGTTCTGAGTGCAGATGACAGGTTGAGTCTGCTAGCAGGGTTGCAGGCAGTGATGAGTTAATGCTGTGTGATGACAGCTCACAGGGGGTGGGCACATTGGCAAAAAGCCTCGGTTTTAGTGTCCAGAGGCGATTAAGAGACAGTACGGGGAATCGTGCGGGCAGCCTGACTATAGTGGCTGCTAGGGTAGACGGGAGCTCTACACCCTCAGACAGTGGGATCACTACTGTGCAAGTCTCCTCACGCAAGAGCAAGAGTCCTGTTAGCTGGTCGGAGAAACTCATCAGAGCTAGTGAGGACCCGAGGCACTTCTAGTCTGCAGGAAGCAGAAGAAGATAAATAGGACTCCAGGCTAGGACGTGGGGGAGATATTTGATCCAGGTCACTATTAATGTTACAGAAGAGTCTCGTGGACTAGAGATAGAGTCACAAGAGATGCTTCACTTAAAGAGGGAACCAGGGCTGAAGATGTTGTCAGTGCCTGTGAGAGAGATGATAGCCTGTCGGGCCTTATCCATTATATCTGCCTGTAAATACTGCATATATTCCTCTTCCCCAAGTAAAGTTCAAGTTCTGGTTAAGAACCTTGTGTCCTCTGAAGTTCTTGCTGCCCTGGTCCCAGAAGAGAAATGCCTGGAGACAGCCGCGATCGGATGGCTTGAAGTAAGTGAAGAGCAACACATACACAGCCACACTTCAGAGGGAGGACACGTATTGTCTGTAGGGTGCCATAGCGAGTGGGGACTACAGCTCGCCCACGACTACCTCGCTGGGGCACCTTACACATACACTGATGTCATGATAGACTCGGGCCAGATGAAGCGTTAGTCACAGTGCGAAATGGCCGATACCTTTTAATGTTGCCTGTGTGCACATCCCATCCACCGCTGCACAGAAATAAAGTATATGGGCATTTTACTTCCAGGGTGACTGACACGCTTTTCTCTTTTCTCTGAAGATCCTGTATGTGGACTACACCTTTTAGAGTGTCCAGCACTGACCTTGTGGTCGTATGTCCTGGGAGATCCATTATATACATGACACGGCTGCTCTTCCAGTGCAGCCAAGTGATCCATAGTGCTGGCCAATTTCTTTTTACTTGTTTCCTCGCAGTAATAATACCGTAACATTACATCCATAGAGAGATAAAGCCATGAAACTACGTCATCCTGTGGATACTGCAGGGTATTACATCACTGTGGACAAAACACCACAGTATAAAACCCACTGGAGAATGTATAGATTTATATACTCTTGTATGTAGATGAAATGTCAGTGTGGCCTCTACACAACACAGGGCTGTGGATAGCGGCAGTAGGAGGCAGAATGTGAAATATAAGGATTAGTTCCTATTTTCATTCATGTACATCACTGCAGATATACACCCATCAGCCGTAACATGAACACCACCTGCCTAATATTTTGGGTACTTTGAAGACCGCAGTGATGTTTGCCGTGTAGCAGGGGGCATTCTCCTAATGATAGGGACCTCTGCCAGTAGGGAACATGGCTGCCATGAAGGGAGATACTCAGTTTTAGATGAGTCCTGGGACGTAATATCAGGTTGGTAAATTCACCTTAGTTTAGTGAACAGGACGGTGAGAGGAGGACACAGAAACATTCACCTCGTGGGCAATATGGGCCTGAAAACACCGGGATTTACTTGTCTTGACCTGTGTTGTGGTGTCATATGCTGGAGCACAGAACTATTTCTCTTATACTTATTTATTTGGGAAATCACTGTTCCTCTTCCATCTGCAATCTTTACGTGTACCCTAATGTCACAATTGATTATTTCTGCAGCTTTATTTAGGCAATTTGGTGTCCTCCTTACTATATTCTGTAACACTGCTGTGTTCCTCCATCTCCGGTTGTTATTTTAATGTCTTTGTGCATATGTTGTTTTTAATCAGATCATGTCCAGCAATTTTGCATATCTAATAAAGATACATTTATTTATTAAACTTTATATTTGTTGGTGCATCGGTTCTTGTTTTTTTTCTAGGTGCTCATAGATTTTTGGACAGTTAGATGCACAACATTTAGGACCCATCAGTAGAATCTTAAAAAAGGTATGTTACACTGCAAAACAAAACTTTTCTCATACTGGGTTATCTGATTATGTCAAACTTAGACCTTCAGCGGTTGATGAGATCATCGCTTACGCTCTGACTGATGATGTCACAATGGCGATGATATCACAATACTATGGAATTGTAAAGTTAAGATTCCACTGTCACTTTTCTTACTTTACCTTCAACTGTTGAAGAGTGAGGACGACTTTTGCGTACTTAGCAAATTCTTTTTCATTGATATTAACTTATCATGAGAAGAAAAAGGAAGTGTGGTGAAGAGAATAAGAGGAGCGCTAAAAAGAGATGCATGAAAGAGAGTTTTTCTCAGAGAGGAGAAACTTCTCAGGACATTGTACAGGATGTACCTGTTGAGAAGACAGAAGATCCCTGTACAACATCTTTTGGGCATCCTCTACAGAAAAAGACCCTTAAAAAGGGGAAAAAAAGAGGGAACACATTTCCTGAGAAGGCAGATGAAGCCCCAAATAAGAGAGGGAGAATGGTGGAATCTGAGAGTGGAAAGGATGATACCTCTGAAATAAGGTTTAGCGGGTCAGCTAAAACCAGGAGCTCTCACAAACATCAAGAGAGAGGTGAAGATCAAAGTTGTAGAGAACAACTTAAGAGAAAGAGGACATCTGACACGGAGACCACAACAAAGAGAAGACGTGAGAATGACAAAGCCATCTACCAAGCTCCAGAAGGTAAATTCTATAGTCATTAAGTCACAGACCACATCCATGTTTTATATAGTGTTCATTTATTTTACGAAATGTAACCTAATGACATAATCGTATCCCGTACATCTTACCATGTACATCAGAGCTCTCCACCTTCTATACTTGGGGCTCTCCGGCCGGAACATGGTGGTATCCAGCTTCATCATGTTCAAAGTTCATGACTGGGTTAAAATAATTGTCAATTTATTGCAGCATTATATGCGAGTGCGACAGTAAGATTAATTGTTAGTTCTTCTATCTGTTTTTCTTTCTAGGAGTAATTGGTGCGCAGACCACCAGCGTTTCAGACCCAGTGACTGCCCGTATTTCCCTGGAGAGTTTCACCTTTACCAGGAAGCTTGGAGAGGGCAGCTTTGGCAAGGTGATGCTGGCCACACATAAAACCAGTGGACATCAGCTGGCGATCAAGATGGTCAAGAAGAGGGAATTGGTGGAGAACGCTAGACACGCCATCCGCTTAGAGAGAGAGGTCCTGGAAATCACTGGAGAGAGCAGATTCTTCACACACGCCTATGGCACCTTCCAGACAGTGGTAAGAGACTCCTTTCCTTCTAGAAATTCCCCCTTTCCCCCCATCATGTCCAGTTTCTTCCATTAAGAGTGTAAATCCAATCTTTGCCAGTGCAAATGAAAAGATCTGCTGTGTGCCCTTGCCGCCATTACTGATGACTATCATTAGTGGATTTTGACTGAATCTTGAACTCGTACGCCTCCAGAGTTTGCAGATCATGGGGACATTTTTTCCTGAACATACAGTATAGTTCCCAGAACCATGGTAAATGTTATCAGGATGTAAAAAAGCCACATTATTTACCATCATCTTCCCTCCTTTCACACAGGACTATGCATTTTATGCCATGGAATATCTGAGTGGTGGCGACTTGACTGCATTTATCAATTCCAGATCCCCCCTGGATGTCTGCACGACCAGGTAAGAGAACAGCAGCTCTGTGACATCTGTGGCCGCTGTCTCCCATCATAGTAATTGGTGGTTCAGTAGAACAATCAATGCTGATAGGATTTTTTTTCTTCCTTCTCAGGTTCCTTGCAGCAGAAATCTTGAGTGGACTAGAGTTTCTCCACAGCCAGCGGATTATTCACCGGTAATAAGTCATTTCTTTTTTATACATAGGAGAAGGTAAAATAGTGAAATGTGCCAGAACTAAGTAATCCGCATAATAGGTGGTGTAATGTCAGACAAAACTCACTAAAGATGCTCCAAATTTACTGTGATGAAATTTGGTGTGTTTTCAGACAGTCTGGTATACGTCTTCACACGACGGGATTAGTAACTCTGCCCCCCAGTGTTTAGTGAGTGGTCCTGTGCAGCCGCCCGCACAGCAACCCAAGCACTACAACTGATCCACGTCTGATTCACAGAACTATTTTTCTTTCTTTTTTCAGGGATTTAAAACCAGACAACATCCTTCTGGACAGCGATGGACACGCGAAGATCGCTGATTTCGGCCTTGCTGCAATGAATGTATTTGGCTCTCAGAAGATCAGTGACTTTGCCGGCACTCCCGGCTATATGGCTCCTGAGGTGACTATGTGACTACTGATATCTCATATCTTATTATCCACCTGCAATCTTCACTTACTGTGGAGCTTGTGCAATCACAGACCCATCACCACAGCGGCCCTCATTTACTAACGCTGTCTAATAGATGGACTGTGTAAGGGCCCCCATACATATAAGACTAAAGTCAGCCAAACCTGCCAATATCACAGGGTTCAGCCAACAGTCTAATGTGTATGAGGACCTCTCAAGTCTTCATCCAGGAGGAGAAAAACACGGCACATCGGATTTCCAATGACCGATCTTTTGTTCTTCGGAGGAGTCTAGCAGCTTCTCTCTCATAGAGAACAGAGGAGCTCTCGCCCGAGCCGTGCATTCCTGTTTATGGAGGAGGTAGCTAACAACGATCTTTTGGCCAACACCTATGTAATGTTTATGGGGGCTTAGGAGTGGAGGAACACTACCGGCAAACCTGGCCACGGTTGTTTTGTCTCCCAGGATGGAAAATGTACTAACTTATCCTTTTAATCTGATCTTTCCACAGATGCATCGTCAGCAGCCCTTTAATTACACGGTCGACCTGTTCTCTTTTGGGATCACAGTCTTCCAAATGGCCACAGGATCTTACCCGTTTTATACTAATGATCATCGACTAATGATTAAGCGTTCAGTGCAGCATGATAAACCTCGCTATCCGAACACCATGGATTCTAACATCAGGGACATCATAGAGAGAGTGAGTAATTAGACACTTATATCTGGAGACACAGAACAGATAGGCCTGTCATGAGTTGTGATAACACGCTGAACATTTCATCACCATTGTGTTTCAGCTTTATCCAATACAAGTGATTGGGACAAAGCTGCAGCCCCTGGCACAGCCCCTCCTATATGTACAGCTTTCTTATGTACAGCCTTATTCATATTATAAAGAGGCCGCGGCGCTCACCAAAACCTCTTCAAACAGCTAATCATCATGATCATTGGGCATCGGCCACCGTCTGATCTACTACAGACGGCCTATCCTATCCTATCCTTTCCTATCCTATCCTGTACTTTCCTATCACACCCAGTCCTATCCTGTACTATCCTGTCCTATCCTGTACTGTCCTATCCTGTCCTGTCCTATCCTGTACTTTCCTATCCTATCCTGTACTTTCCTATCCTATACTATCCTGTACTATCCTATACTATCCTGTACTGTCCTATCCTATCCTGTACTATCCTGTCCTATCCTGTACTATCCTGTCCTATCCTGTACTATCCTATCCTGTCCTATCCTGTACTTTCCTATCCTGTACTGTCCTATCCTGTACTTTCCTATCCTATCCTGTACTATCCTGTCCTATCCTGTACTGTCCTATCCTGTCCTGTCCTATCCTGTACTATCCTGTACTTTCCTATCCTATCCTGTACTATCCTGTCCTATCCTGTACTTTCCTATCCTATCCTGTACTATCCTGTCCTATCCTGTACTGTCCTATCCTATCCTATCCTGTACTATCCTGTCCTATCCTGTACTGTCCTATCCTGTCCTATCCTGTACTGTCCTATCCTGTACTATCCTGTCCTATCCTGTACTATGCTGTCCTATCCTGTACTTTCCTATCCTGTCCTATCCTGTACTTTTCTATCCTATCCTGTACTATCCTGTCCTATCCTGTTCTGTCCTATCCTGTACTTTCCTATCCTATCCTGTACTATCCTGTCCTATCCTGTACTGTACTATCCTATCCTTTCCTTTCCTATCCTTTACTATCCTGTACTGTCCTGTCCTATCCTATCCTCTCCTGTCCTATCCTGTACTATCCTATCCTATTTCTTTCTAGCAATGGTTGTTATAATAAATTCATCTTTCTATAAGAAAATGAGAATACATTTGTGACACTGATGTTTTTCTGCGATTATTCATATGACTACTTGTGATATAATAATGGTTCTTATATATTTGCAGCTCTTGTATAAATCACCAGAGAAGAGACAGGTTGCTTGCAGCAATTTAAAAGGACATCCATTCTTCTCGCCCATAAACTGGGAGGAATTGGAGGCAGGAAGGTTACGTCCACCATTTACAATGACACCTGTAAGTACACAGCATTATTTTATTATAATGTCACCTCCTCATCTGTATAATGTGACAATATGTGTAAGAAATACTCAAATAATGAGTAATAATCAGACATAGTGTAGGCCAGAATGTGTTTATCCTCCCCTGCTGGTAAACGTGTGGAATTACAGCATGGGGCAGGATGGGCAGGCCTTTACATATTTCTCAAAAGTGTAATTATTGTCCCCAATTCTCCAGAAGGTCACTTATTTAATAACTTGGATTAGGCTGTGTTCACACTGTGCATTTTTTTGGTGAAAGCGCCATAATGCTCTTGCCATTTTTTTGGGAAAACCACAACAAAAGTATGCATTTTTGTCGATACTGCGGCAAAAGAAACCAATGTGGTTGTAACGTGTGAGCGCAGCCTAGTGGTGCAGTTGTAGCCGATGTGCATACCGCAGATTGCCAGGCACCACCAGTAGTTGACTTGTTCTCAAGCTAAAAGTACCGGTGGATGGTGGTGATTGGGGGTAATCTGCACACGGTTACCACGGCTCATCCACAATCTGTACAGGTGCCCTAAGGAGGGGACTAATATAATGAAATACCTAATGAATTAACCAGACTGATTTGTCTTTCTTCTATAGATCCCAGTGATGCAAACTAGCAAACAAATTGAATTGCAGCAAGTGATGTCCCGCACTGAAGCTCGGAAACCACCTATAACCCCGGAGGACCAGCGGCTGTTCTGTGGCTTCTCCTATATCAGCGACAGGTGGAAGAACATTCAAAGCCGCAGCAATAACAGCAATGGAAATGTAAAGCAGTTCCCTCCCCCCAATACCTGACTACTGGGTCAGGGAGGCGTGGACCTGGGTGTGGTCTGAAGAAACAGGCGGGGTCTGTTTGAATCCCACCCATGAGCTTTACCATTGGTCTCTTGTCCAGAGTTCTTCCATCTACTCTGTTACATATCAGAGACCATGACCTCCTGCATTCTCTATTGCTGCCCCATACCTCATCTGGTGGCATGCTGCTTGGAGATGTAGGACCATCATACTACAGGACGGCACGGTGGCGCAGTGATTAGCGCTGTTGGCGAGCAGCACGGTGGTCCTGGGTGTAAATCTGGGACACCATCTGCACTGAGTTTGTATGTTCTCCCCGTGTCTGTGTGGGTTTCCTCCGGGTACTCCGGTTTCCTCCCACAACTCAAAACATACTGATAGGAGAAAAAAATAAAATTATTAATTATTGAACATCATCATCATGTATCTCGTGTATTTCTGTATTTATTACCAGTAAGTGATATATAGAAAGGTGGTAACACTGCACATTCTGTCATGACTTTCATATCCTATTACTTATAATGTCTACAGTGACATAAAACATTAATTTCTCAATAAGTAAGTTTTGAGCCTCTAGTAGTCTGCACAGTTACAATGTAACACGTAAACTCACCGGCTCCTTCCTACAGCCTCCCTATACGTTGTTATTGCTTCCTCCTGAGAATGAGGTTGTGTTGTTACTAGAACTCCGGGTTTTCTGTTCCTACGTGTGTTATGGGAATCTTACTTAGCTGTATATGTACAGTGGGTGATGGTTGTGGGTGCATGGAGTGGGCTCAGGAGCTGTGACCGGGTCATACAAGGCGGGAGTGGGTTGGGTACACAGCTGACTCGTGCCTCTAACTGACTAAGGTTGTATTGTTACTAGAACTATGGGTTTATGGTTCTGAGTCAGGGGCACATCTTCCTGCAGCCTCAAACTCTGAATTATCACTCACTTCCATCTCTCCATGAGGCCAAATAAAAATAATGATAAAAAGTGATCAAAAAGTCATATGTATTCCAAAATGACACCAATAAAAACAGCAGCTCATTTTACAAAAAAATGAAAAAGCTAGGACTCTGACAATATGACGAGCCCCTAAAAAGCTAATAAAAAGTAATTAAAAAAATATACACTGCGCAAAAAGACCCAAAACACTTAAACAACAGAATATAACTCCAAGTAAATCAAACTTCTGTGAAATCAAACTGTCCACTTAGAAGCAACATTGACTGACAATCAATTTCACATGCTGTTGTGCAAATGGAATAGACAATAGATGGAAATTATTGGCAATTATCAAGACACCCTCAATAAAGGAGTGCTTCTGCAGGTGGGGACCACAGACCACATCTCAGTACCAATGCTTTCTGGCTGATGTTTTGGTCACTTTTGAATGTTGGTTGTGCTTTCACACTCGTAGTAGCATGAGACGGACTCTACAACCCTCAGAAGATGCTCAGGTAGTGCAGCTCATCCAGGATGGCACATCAATGCGAGCTGTGGCAAGAAGGTTTGCTCTGTCTGTTAGCGTAGTGTCCAGAGGCTGGAGGCGCTACCAGGAGACAGGCCAGTACACCAGGAGACGAGGAGGGGGCCGTAGGAGGGCAACAACCCAGCAGCCGGACCGCTACCTCCGCCTTTGTGCAAGGAGGAACAGGAGGAGCACTGCCAGAGCCCTGCAAAATGACCTCCAACAGGCCACATATGTGCATGTGTCTGCACAAACGGTTAGAAACCGACTCCATGAGGGTGGTATGAGGACCCGACGTCCACAGATGGGGGTTGTGCTCACAGCCCAACACCGTGCAGGACGCTTTGCATTTGCCACAGAACACCAGGATTGGCTAAGTCGCCAATGGCGCCCTGTGCTCTTCACAGATGAAAGCAGGTTCACACTGAGCACATGTGACAGACGTGACAGAGTCTGGAGGCGCCATGGAGAGAGATCTGCTGCCTGCAACATCCTTCAGCATGACCGGTTTGGCAGTGGGTCAGTAATGGTGTGGGGTGGCATTTCTTTGGAGGGCCGCACTGCCCTCCATGTGCTCGCCAGAGGTAGCCTGAGTCCCACTAGGTACCGAGATGAGATCCTCAGACCTCTTGTGAGACCATATGCTGGTGCGGTTGGCCCTGGGTTCCTCTTAATGCAGGACAATGCCAGACCTCATGTGGCTGGAGTGTGTCAGCAGTTCCTGCAAGATGAAGATGACGCGCCCCCTGGGCCTGTGCTGTTCAGGGGGATACCCGGAGCCGGATCGCTGGGGGTTGTAGTCTCAGTGTGGCGGTGACCCGGTCCGTGCCCAGGGCGGTCAAACCAGTGGCAGTCTTAAGTAATAACAATGTCCGACTACGCCACCCGTGGATTGCGGTCAGTGGGGACCGCCGCTGCGCTGCAGACCGCTGAGGCTGATGTAATTTGCGCAGCCGAGTATGGAATAACTCCCCACGGGAGAAGTATTGCCTCAGGGCAGCTAGTGTGGATGATGGGAGTGATGGTGTGAGCATCCCAGTAGTAATGGTGCTGGTGCGGCGATGAAACACAGAGACGTGTGGTGCAGTTCAGGGTCTTTACTGATGGTATAAAGCTGACCCTCCCGGGAGTACTGGTTAGCAGTAGGGGTCTGGTCAGTCTGTGAGCAAGCAGGATCTCCCCTGGCCAGGTGGAGTTGTAGGCCTCCCCGACTATCTGCACTCTTTCCTGGCTACCTTGCTCTATGCGGGTAGAAGTAGCCCACGTCCCTGAGTATACCGTGTGGAGCTCACCCGTATGGCCGGTGACTTGGGGCCTTCCGTTAGCCTCCGCTTCACGATGGCGGTGCTAGTCCCTTGCTTGTGACCGTGCCTCCGGGCTTCTAAGGCCAGAGGACATGGAATCCCCTGCCGGTTGGATTCTGCTGCTGGACCTGGATGTCCCCACAGCCTCGGACTCCGTGTCCGGGTTTAGTGTCTTCAGCCAAGGCGAGCTTTCTAGCTTCCAGCCTCTGGCACTCGCTCTTGCTCCTACAGAGCTCCTGTTGTAACTCTCCCTGTGTCTGGAACTCACTTAATCCCGCCCCAGACCCAGTTTAGTTTATAAGGGCAGATTCCTCCCCTCCCAGGTCTGGGTGAGCCGTGTTGCATGCTTAGGGCTCCTGACCAGAGAAACCTCCCACTTGCTCTCAGACATAATATTTCTATTACTGTGGCAACCAGACCCCTGGGGTGCCACATTCCCCCCTAGTAAATTTTAGTACTCCGGGACTAAACACATTTTTAAAGAAACATAAATGCAGGGTATAACAATAATACAATAACATATTTACAAGAAGCTTTAGTTCTTTAAAGGTCACGGCGTGTCCGCAACTGGGTGTCCATATCACCCAAGGTGAAGTTTTAAGCAAAGTAGGGGACCTGTCCAAAGCAAACCCCTTGCGTTGGCCTTGGGCGTGGCTGCAAGACTGGAGCTAGCTACTTTGGGCTGCAAGGAGGCAACGCCAGACAGGTTTTCTCTTCCGCGGCCGTCTTCGCAAGAGGCACCAAGGTGCAACTATCTACAAGAATTGTTCCGGTTATCCAGTGTCCATAACCTGTTAGTCCAAATAAATCTGCAGGGTAACTGAGAAACATAATTAATAACAGGCAACAAACATAAACCATAAACAGTTAAACAGATAAATTCACAGTGCATTAGTTTAGATTTTCCAGCGAGCGGGCATCTGACCTCTAGTGACTCTAGTGTACCTACGGAGCTCACTAACTGGTCCTGCACTACAGGGTGTAGGAGGTGTTATGGGTAAGCTGGGCAGCTGTCTGCGCACTCTTTGGCTCACTAGGGGCACGGCAGGCTCACTACTAGCAGAGGGTTGATTCTCCTGTGCTGCTGATGTGGACTCTTCTGCCTCCTGGGCCGGCTGCTCTTCCAGCTCTACCTGGTCTTCTGCAGGCACTTGAGGGGCTGGCTGGAGAAAGGTGAGGACGGGCACCACGATAGCGTTGTTTACTTGTGTCCAGGACCTGGGAAAGTCTCAGAGTACGGTGGTGATCATTTCCTCCTTTTCCTCTACGGGTTGAGGGTCTTCCTGATCTTCATCCGTGCTTTGCAACTTCTCGGGGCACTTTTTCAGGTGGTCTCTGGAGACAGTGGCTGTGGTCTCTCCTCCATCCTTACTGATGACGTACACCTTTGGATTATTGTGGCTTGAGGGCAGTACGGTGTACGGGTCCTTTTCCCACTGGTCGTCCAACTTATGGAGCCGCCTTTTTCTTTTCAAGACCTGCTCTCCAGGAACCAGGGGAACAGTGGGAGCATGTTGGTTATAAGTCCTCTCCTGCCTTTCTCTTGATTGACAGAGACTTCGCTCGACGCTCTCCTGTACTTTCCGGTACTGCTGCTGCCGTTCTGTATCCCAGTCTGCCTCTGGCGAGGTGTCCTCGGGTATCAGGACTCCCATATCCAGGTCAACAGGCAGCTTACCAGGTCTTGCTCGCATTAGGTAAGCCGGGGTACAGTTGGTGGAACCTACCGGGATGTGGTTATACAGGTCCACCAGATCGGGCAGTTTCTCAGGCCACAGACTGCGTTCTTCCAGGGGCAATGTTTTTAGCAGATCTATCACTACCTGGTTAATTTTCTCGCAGAGTCCATTGGTTTGGGGGTGATAGGGCGTTGTTCTTATTTTCTTGCAGCCATACAGGTTGCAGAACTCCTGGAAGACCTCCGCTTCGAAGGCTGGTCCTTGGTCCGTCAGCACTTGATCCGGGTACCTGTGTGGGCGGCAGAAGTGCAGCTGGAAGTGACGCGCCCCCTGGGCCAGTGTTGTTTGGGGAATACCCGGAGCCGGATCAGATGGGGGTTGTAGTCTCCGAGTGGCGGCGACCCGGTCCGTGCCCAGGGTGTCAAACTCCGTGTGTGGCAGTCTTTACAGATGTTGTTAGTGTTCTTAGTGTCGACTACGCCACCCGTTGATTTGCGGTCAAAAGGCCGCCGCTGCAGCAGGGTCCGCTGAGGCTGGTGGTATGTGTGCAGCTGTGATAGTATAACCCCCAACGGGAGGGGTATAGCCTCAGGGGGTCAGGTGTAGAGGATGGTGGTAGTGGAGGTGCAGTGTGGATGGTAAGAAGACTCAGAGTCGGGCTGTGCAGTTCAGGGTTTTTACTTACTGCTGTTCTGTTGGTCACTCTGGCCTTGAGTGACCGCCCGAGCCGCGCTGCGTCCACCAGGTCCTGGACTCGGCCAACCCCCAAGCAATTCTGGAGCGTGGTCCTGAGCTCCCTTTCTGACTGTCCTCTCTACTGGCCTTTCTCACCAGGGGTCCACTTATGTCCGGCTCCCTCGGGCCTCTTGGTGGGTGCACCTCTTCGGGGTTCCCTGACCCTATACCTGGTGTGCCTTCCTTGTGGACTTGGTGAGGGGCTGCTCCACGTGCAATGTCGCAGCCTCCGGTTCTTAGCCGAGGGTTGTTTCTCTCCTCCACTAATTTGGGATCCGGTTCCCTTGCGTGCCAACCCTTCACCCTTCTGGTCTAATTCTGGGTTCTTGGGGTTCCTTCTTCTCCCCCTCTGGGTCCTTCTCTTCTCCTCTCTCTCTTCTCTCTGCAGGCGCTCCTGGACCTCTCTCAGGACTGACTGACTCTCTACAGAAGACTGACCCTGATCTAAGATGGTTCCCACCTTATATACTCCCTCTATGTGTGAGCTCAGGTGACCAGCACCCAATGAGCTCCTAGCCTTACCCAGACTGCTCCCCCTATCTGCCCCTACACTACTGGGATGTTCCACCCCCCTCCCACTCCAGCCAGGGACAGACACTGTCGTACCTGCACATATACCTAGTGGGAGTACCATCGGTCTGTCCCTCGGAAATGGGATGTATGTAGTGTATGCAGCTAACTGAGCTCAGTTCCACACTCCATCCTTACCCGGGAGTGGAATATCACACCTCTGGCTTGAGGTGCAATACCCCTGCAGCAGCCGAATCCTCAGGGTGCTACATTCCCCCCTGGTAAATCACAGCACGTCCTCGGGCTGTAAGAGACTAAAACATCCATAAACATACAAATTTTCATAACAACATAAACATATAAAACATTATATATATATATCAGCAGCATAAACTTTTTTTTCTGGTAGAAAAACACGGCTTTCCTATAAAACCAGTAGGGGGCGCCTTAGAAAGCGCAACTATATACAAGGGGAATATGGCCGCTCTCAGTCCTCGGCCAATGAGGAAGAGGAATGGCTGTTCACAGTCCTCAGCCTGTTGGGGGATAGGGACACACGGGTACAGTTCAATTTGCTGGTCCCAACGGGGACTATATTTTAACAGTTCTTATACCCTGACGGGTAACTATTTACAGTCTCTTTACCGTACTTTAATGACGGCGTCCTCCTGCTCCTTCTTTGTCTTCAGACCCGTCCGGGTCCTCTTGCTCCTCCTCACACCGCAGCTCCTCCTCCGTCAGGCGATGTACATAGAGGGCGTAGGGTCCTTTGGCACACTTGTGCCGGGTGAACGTGACCTCGTCCCCTACGTACAGGTCACGACCTCTGTGTCCCTCCGGCAGATGGCTTTCTACGTCTCTGCGGGTTACAAAGACGTCGCCGGGGGTATGATGGTCTCTTATGAAGCCCCACCCATGCTGCAGGTTGAATTTAATCACAGTCCCGGTGGTACGGGGACCATGAGCTGCACGGGGGTTCCTCCTGGTCCGGCTCTTCTGCCCTGCGCTCTGTTCCTGCAGCCGCTGCTCACGGATCCGCCTCTCTTTCCGCTCTTGCTCGAAGGCTGCCAACTGCTGGCGGCAGCACTCCACTCGCTCTGCTGCGGCTGCCCGCGTTTCTTGAGTGAACCCCATGAGGTCTCCTCCGGTGGGGTCCCACTCGAATTGTGCCTCTTCTAGCGGGAGCGGGGTTCTCCTGACGGGCTTCGGAGCCGGAATCAGGGGCTCGCACAGGGGCCTTGCTCTTTGGAGTTCCAGTTGGTAGTACTCCTGGGGCCATACAAAGGGCTGCCCATCCGGGCACGTGTGCTGGGCAAATAGATCTTCGCCCAGGTGCGGCACTCGAGATGTTGAGGGCGCGTTGATGGTAGCGGCGCCCGGGTCGACCAGGCCTTGCGACCAGGTTTGGGGCACCCTAAAGGTAAAGGGCACCGTAAGGACGGCGGCGCCCGGGGGTACTCGGCCCTGCGACCAGGCCGGTGGCTCCGCGGGGGTAGGGGGCGCTGTTGGAATTGCGGCGCCCGGAGGTACTAGATCTCGCGACCAGGCCGATGGTATTTCCTGCTTCGCCGCGCTCAGGGTTGAGGCGCGTGACGTCACAGGGGTCGCGGCCGCGGCTTCTGCTTGAGGCCTAGTCTGGCACGGTGACGATGCAGCGACGGGCACGGCAGGGGGAATTTCGGGCTCTGCGACGGGGAGCTGGGACAGGTACACGGTTTCTCGGCTCGGGGTAGAGACGTCCCCTTTACCTGCCTCCGTCCGTTCAGCTCCCTTCTCGGCGCCGTCTCCTGCCTTCATTCCTCCTGCGCCATCCTCAGAGGTGGTCTGTCTCCTCGTCTCGGGTGGCGTGCTCCGCTGACGGGTTCCGGTCTGCTGGGCCATCTCACGGCTCCACTCCGTCAGTGTTTCTTGCTGCACCTGGGCCATCCTCCGTGCGAGGCCCTCCAGCGCGGTCTGTGCACACTCCCGGTCTCGGGGGAGCTGTGCTAGGATCTCCACTAAGCCTAGTGGGGTTGTTGCTTGCAGCAGGCTCCTGACCACTGGGTCGGTGCTGCCTGTCTCTCCCTCCATCTCCGGGTACGCTTTCTCTGGACTCCTCTCCAGACTTCTTGTCTCCGGGTGCGCTCTCTCCAGACTCCTCCAGGCTGCACCCATCTTCGCTCCTTTGTTCTGTCTCCGCCCACATTGAGGGTGGTCCCGGGGCAACTTAGTGATTGTCAGTTCCAGGGGCAGTTCTCTCACGCTGATGGACACTTCCAGCATCACAGTCTCTGTTGGTGGGCGCGGTTTCCGCTTTTGGCGCCATTCTTCGACCTGGCCCACGATGGGAGGTGGCCTTTTGCCACCCTCTGGCACGCCCATAATGGCGTCCGCTCTTCCAAGGCGGGAAATCTTTGGAAATGGCGGGAATCGTCTCCCAGTGGCGGGAAACTCCATGGATGGCGGGAAAAAGCTGCAAATGGCGGACAACCGGCGGGAAACGACCTGTGATGGGGTCCGTTGGCGGGGACCCTCCGGAACCGGCGGGAGACTTCTTTTTGAGGTAACGGTGAACTTTTCTTCAGGCACGCAGTACCCGGTTGTTGCGGGCACGTTATCCTGCCGACTACGCCAAAGTTGACGCGCCCCCTGGGCCAGTGTTGTTTGGGGAATACCCGGAGCCGGATCAGATGGGGGTTGTAGTCTCCGAGTGGCGGCGACCCGGTCCGTGCCCAGGGTGTCAAACTCCGTGTGTGGCAGTCTTTACAGATGTTGTTAGTGTTCTTAGTGTCGACTACGCCACCCGTTGATTTGCGGTCAAAAGGCCGCCGCTGCAGCAGGGTCCGCTGAGGCTGGTGGTATGTGTGCAGCTGTGATAGTATAACCCCCAACGGGAGGGGTATAGCCTCAGGGGGTCAGGTGTAGAGGATGGTGGTAGTGGAGGTGCAGTGTGGATGGTAAGAAGACTCAGAGTCGGGCTGTGCAGTTCAGGGTTTTTACTTACTGCTGTTCTGTTGGTCACTCTGGCCTTGAGTGACCGCCCGAGTCGCGCTGCGTCCACCAGGTCCTGGACTCGGCCAACCCCCAAGCAATTCTGGAGCGTGGTCCTGAGCTCCCTTTCTGACTGTCCTCTCTACTGGCCTTTCTCATCAGGGGTCCACTTATGTCCGGCTCCCTCGGGCCTCTTGGTGGGTGCACCTCTTCGGGGTTCCCTGACCCTATACCTGGTGTGCCTTCCTTGTGGACTTGGTGAGGGGCTGCTCCACGTGCAATGTCGCAGCCTCCGGTTCTTAGCCGAGGGTTGTTTCTCTCCTCCACTAATTTGGGATCCGGTTCCCTTGCGTGCCAACCCTTCACCCTTCTGGTCTAATTCTGGGTTCTTGGGGTTCCTTCTTCTCCCCCTCTGGGTCCTTCTCTTCTCCTCTCTCTCTTCTCTCTGCAGGCGCTCCTGGACCTCTCTCAGGACTGACTGACTCTCTACAGAAGACTGACCCTGATCTAAGATGGTTCCCACCTTATATACTCCCTCTATGTGTGAGCTCAGGTGACCAGCACCCAATGAGCTCCTAGCCTTACCCAGACTGCTCCCCCTATCTGCCCCTACACTACTGGGATGTTCCACCCCCCTCCCACTCCAGCCAGGGACAGACACTGTCGTACCTGCACATATACCTAGTGGGAGTACCATCGGTCTGTCCCTCGGAAATGGGATGTATGTAGTGTATGCAGCTAACTGAGCTCAGTTCCACACTCCATCCTTACCCGGGAGTGGAATATCACACCTCTGGCTTGAGGTGCAATACCCCTGTAGCAGCCGAATCCTCAGGGTGCTACAGAAGACTCTGGCTGCTGTCTGAGCCGTCAAGTCTTTGACAGGGACCACCCCCAGGAACCGGGAGTAGTGATCCA
Organism: Phyllobates terribilis; assembly: GCF_046119375.1. NCBI lineage: Eukaryota > Metazoa > Chordata > Amphibia > Anura > Dendrobatidae > Phyllobates > Phyllobates terribilis. The sequence continues at coordinate 353,128,794 of NW_027362768.1, read as the reverse complement.
CGATGGTTAGGGCGTAGACATACCCGCTTCTGCTTGGAGCCAGTTTAACATGGTCCAGAGCGACCAGTTCCAGCGGCTGCCTGGTGATGATGGGCTGCAGGGGAGTCCTCTGGCTGGCACGGTCCCTTCTTCTTAGATTGCACGGGCCACAGTCTCTACACCACCTCTCAATGGCTCCTCTCATGCCTATCCAGTAGAACCGTTCACGCAGCAGGAACTCCAGCTTCTTCCATCCGAAGTGCCCTGCCCCATTGTGGTAGGCCTCCAGCACCATAGTTGCGTCCCGTCTCGGCACCACCACCTGCCAGATCAGTTCGTGTGTCCGGGAATTGACCATTCTGCGGCACAACTTCTCCTTGTAGAGGAACAGTCTGCTCTTTTCCGTCCACAGTTGCTTGGTCTCTTCCGGAGCGTCTGGGTCCAGGCGGGCGTCAGCCTGGGTCAGCATCTCCTTCACCAGATGGACAGCGGGGTCACTGTCTTGCGTCTCCGCCCAGTTGTAGAGGGGTAAGGGGTTGAATGTAGTGGATCGCTGGCCCCTCACACGGTGGGAATACTGGGTAATCCCATGACGGTGAAACGCAGGGAGTTCGATCTCTTTCAATTCTTCTGGATCCTCCCCTTCGTCCGGTAGGTTTGTCATCCTGGACAGGGCGTCCGCGTTGGTATTGGAGCGTCCTGCCCGGTATTTGATCGTGAACTCAAAATTGGACAGGCGGGCCATCCATCTCTGCTCCAGGGCACCCAGTCTTGCAGTGTCCAGGTGTGTCAACGGGTTGTTGTCCGTGTACACGGTGAACCTGGAAGAGGCAAGGTAATGCTTAAAACGTTCGGCTACTGCCCACACCACTGCCAGGAACTCTAGCTTGAACGAGCTGTAATTCTCAGGGTTTCTTTCCGTGGGTCGCAGTTTTCGGCTGGCGTAAGCAATTACCCGTTCTCTCCCATGCTGGATCTGGGACAGTACGGCTCCTAGCCCGATGTTGCTGGCGTCCGTGTGGAGGATAAAGGGCTGGCTGTAATCAGGGTACGCCTGGATTTCATCCCCCGTAAGGGCCATCTTTAGCTGGCGGAAGGACTCCTCTTCCAGCTTTTCCCATTTGAAGGGTGGCTTCTGGTTTTTGGCCTTCCTGGACTGGCCTATCAGGAGGTCCTGCATAGGAGCTGCCTTCTTGGTAAAACCGGGAATGAATCTTCGGTAGTAGCCTACCAACCCGAGGAACTGCCGCACTTCCTTTATGCTGGATGGTCTTGGCCAGTCCTTAATCACGGTGATCTTATCAGGGTCGGGGGCTACTCCGTCAGCACTCACCACGTGTCCCAGGTACAGTACCTTTGGCTTCAGTAGATGACACTTTGAGGGTTTTACCTTTAGGCCATAGTTCGCCAGGGCTTCAAACACTTCTGCCAGGTGTTCCAGATGGTCGTCATAGGTCTTGGAATAGACGATGACGTCGTCCAGGTATAATAGGACCGTCTCGAAGTTCCGGTGTCCCAGACAGCATTCCATCAACCGTTGGAAGGTTCCTGGTGCGTTGCAGAGCCCGAACGGCATACAGTTACATTCGCTGAGTCCCATCGGGGTGGTGAATGCGGTCTTCTCCTGGTCCGCCTCTGCTACAGGAACCTGCCAGTACCCGCTAGTGAGATCCAAAGTAGAGAAGAAGTTAGCAGATTTTAATGCAGCTAAGGACTCTTCTATCCTTGGTAACCTTCCTGTAGTCTACCCACATTCTCATGGTGTTGTCTTTCTTTTTCACTAAGACTAGTGGAGCTGCCCAGGGGCTACAGCTGTCCCTGATTACCCCAGCCTCCTTCATGTCTTTTAACATCCCCTTGGCGTATTGATAGTGTGCAGGGGGTACAGGTCGGTATCTCTCCTTTATAGGAGGATGGTCTCCCGTGGGGATGTGATGTTCTACCCCCATTACTCGCCCGAAGTCTAGCGGGTGTTTACTAAACACTCTCTCGTACTCTTGAACCACCCGATAGACTCCCTGTTTTTGGTGTGAGGGAGTGTAGTCAGTACCCAAATGCAGTTGCTGACACCAGTCCTCCATTGGTTTCTTAGAGCCGTTACCTTCCTCTGGTTGAGATGGAGGCAAGGGTTCCACGGCCTGTACAGAGTTCTGGTTGATGGTGAACAATTTGGCTAGCGTGGCATACCGGGGCAGGTATACTTCTCTCTCCCCGATATTTATGATGCGGACGGGCACCCTCCCATGACGTACATCGACCACCCCCCGTGCTGTCAAAATGGTGGGCCTACTGTCTGAGTAGACGGGTTCTACCATTGCTTGGTAGTCTCTACCTCTTAGACAAATAGCTGCCCGACACCAAATCATCATCTCACTTTTTGGGGGCATGGCAATAGGGAACGGGTCACACATTCTCACGCTACCTATCTCACCACCAGATAGTTCCACCTGTTGCCGTTTCATCAGTGCCTGGATCTCTTTTTGGAGGACACGCTGCTGGCTGGAACTGGCGTTCTTGGCAACCTGTTGCAAAATAAGAATCACCTCTGCAAGACAGTTTTCGATTACATTAGTACCTAGGGTTATTTTTGGGTGACTCTCGCGACGGTCAATGTCCACAATGATAAGTCCTTGTGCCGGCAGTTCAACTTTACCGACCTTGATGGTCACCTCTTTAAATCCTATCTGGGGCACGGGCTGACCATTGCTGGCTATAATGCTCAGGTCGTCATCTGGGTAGCGGGTTATGTCCGAGTCATTCCAGTACCGCTTGAAGAGCACGTACGGGATGGTGGTGACCTGTGACCCGGTGTCTAGTAGGGCACTCATAGGAATGCCATCCAGTACCACAGGCAAGACCGGACGTCCCCCTACGTATTTGTCACGCCAGTTCGATGGGCCTGATCGATCTTATGCCTGGGGGTTGGCCCTCTACCCCAGGTTGTGCCCGTTTAAATGACAGTACCTTGCCATATGTCCGGGTTGATTGCAGCGGCGGCAGATGGGTCGTTCGTCCTCGTTGTATCTGTCGCTGGGTCTTCCTCTGGCTGGTGGGGTCCTCCTCAGTCGGCGCCACGGGACGTCCTCCGGTCCGGATGCCAGCTGGATCTTTCCTGGAGAAGAGACCTGTAAAGACTGCACAGTTCTGGTTAGCGTGGCAACGCTCTTAGTCAGCTCTTGGACCTGATGGTGCAGGTCTGTAGCCGGGTTATTGTTCAAAGCCTGCGCATCAGCTCCCACGGGCCCTGCAGACAAGGGCGCCGCGTCCTGGTAATAAGTGATAGCAGGGCGCCTGTGGGTCACAGCGCCACCTGGTGCCGGTTCTCGGAGCACCCGGATGGCTATGTCCTTGAACTGTGCAAAGTCCAGGTCAGGGTCCTGTAAGGCCATTGCTCGCAACTGGGTTCGGTGGGCATTGCACAGTAGACCCTCAATAAATTGTTCGGTCAACAGCTTGTCTTCATTTCCCACGCTGTCAGGGTCTGCCTGCTTAATGGCTCTCAGGGCCTCTTGTAGGTTTAGGGCATAGTCTCTTATACTTTCATGTGCCCGCTGTTTGCACCCGTAAAATCTGAGCTTTATTTCGGCTGAGGTTCGGGTATCAAATGTGTCTTTCAGCCGGGCTAGTATCTCTCTGACAGTCCTCTTCTTCCCAGGTGACCAGGACTTTACCTCCCTTTGGGCTGCCCCGATTAACTGGGCCACCAGAATGCTCACTTTTTGCTCTTCTGTGAGGGGTTATACCTGGAAGAGGCTATCAAGTCTTTCCCTAAAGTCACTCAGGGTATGTAACTCCCCTGAGTACTGGGGTAGCCAGGTTGCCCCCGGGATATAGGGCATGGTGAATGGCATGACCGCTGCAGCGGTAGCGCTGGCGGTGGCTGTGGCAGTGGAGCTCCCCTCGGTGTCCGACATCCATCTTCCCCCCTAGTGGACCGTGGCCTACCTTGCGATGCTCTTCTTCCGTAGGCAGTCGATCGTCAGCGTCGCTCTTCCTCCCTTCCAGGACCTTGCGCAGCGTCAGTGTGTGGGGCGGAGCTGCGGATCTCGCGCGCTTTCGGCGTCCACGCCCCTTTTCTTCCCGTGCGGCGTCCTGTACATGGCGTCCGATGGCGGGAAGCAGCTGCGGATGGCGGGAAGACGACAGAAGACGGCGGGAAACGACCCAAGATGGCGTCCGATGGCGGGAAACGGCTCCGGACGGCGGGAAACTTCACCACAGGTAAGTATAAAAGTCTTTTTTCAGGCACGCAGTACCCGGTGGTTGCGGGCACGAAATCCTGCCGACTACGCCAAAGTTGACGCGCCCCCTGGGCCTGTGCTGTGCAGGGGGATACCCGGAGCCGGATCGCTGGGGGTTGTAGTCTCAGTGTGGCGGTGAATTGGAGGCAGGAAGGTTACGTCCACCATTTACAATGACACCTGTAAGTACACAGCATTATTTTATTATAATGTCACCTCCTCATCTGTATAATGTGACAATATGTGTAAGAAATACTCAAATAATGAGTAATAATCATACATAGTGTAGGCCAGAATGTGTTTATCCTCCCCTGCTGGTAAACGTGTGGAATTAGAGCATGGGGCAGGATGGGCAGGCCTTTACATATTTCTCAAAAGTGTAATTATTGTCCCCAATTCTCCAGACGGCCACTTAGTTAAAAACTTGGATCCATTAGGCTGTGTTCACACTGTGCATTTTTTTTGTGAAAGCGCCATAATGCTCTTGCCATTTTTTTGGGAAAACCACAACAAAAGTATGCATTTTTGTCGATACTGCGGCAAAAGAAACCAATGTGGTTGTAACGTGTGAGCGCAGCCTAGTGGTGCAGTTGTAGCCGATGTGCATACCGCAGATTGCCAGGCACCACCAGTAGTTGGGGTAATCTGCACACGGTTACCACGGCTCATCCACAATCTGTACAGGTGCCCTAAGGAGGGGACTGATATAATGAAATACCTAATGAATTAACCAGACAGATTTGTCTTTCTTCTATAGATCCCAGTGATGCAAACTAGCAAACAAATTGAATTGCAGCAAGTGATGTCCAGCACTGAAGCTCGGAAACCACCTATAACCCCGGAGGACCAGCGGCTGTTCTGTGGCTTCTCCTATATCAGCGACAGGTGGAAGAACATTCAAAGCCGCAGCAATAACAGCAATGGAAATGTAAAGCAGTTCCCTCCCCCCAATACCTGACTACTGGGTCAGGGAGGCGTGGACCTGGGTGTGGTCTGAAGAAACAGGCGGGGTCTGTTTGAATCCCACCCATGAGCTTTACCATTGGTCTCTTGTCCAGAGTTCTTCCATCTACTCTGTTACATATCAGAGACCATGACCTCCTGCATTCTCTGTTGCTGCCCCATACCTCATCTGGTGGCATGCTGCTTGGAGATGTAGGACCATCATACTACAGGACGGCACGGTGGCGCAGTGATTAGCGCTGTTGGCGAGCAGCACGGTGGTCCTGGGTGTAAATCTGGGACACCATCTGCACAGAGTTTGTATGTTCTCCCCGTGTCTGTGTGGGTTTCCTCCGGGTACTCCGGTTTCCTCCCACAACTCAAAACATACTGATAGGAGAAAAAAATAAAATGATTAATTATTGAACATCATCATCATGTACCTCGTGTATTTCTGTATTTATTACCAGTAAGTGATATATAGAAAGGTGGTAACACTGCACATTCTGTCATGACTTTCATATCCTATTACTTATAATGTCTACAGTGACATAAAACATTAATTTTTCAATAAGTAAGTTTTGAGCCTCTAGTAGTCTGCACAGTTACAATGTAACACGTAAACTCACCGGCTCCTTCCTACAGCCTCCCTATACGTTGTTATTGCTTCCTCCTGAGAATCAGGTTGTGTTGTTACTAGAACTCCGGGTTTTCTGTTCCTACGTGTGTTATGGGAATCTTACTTAGCTGTATATGTACAGTGGGTGATGGTTGTGGGTGCATGGAGTGGGCTCAGGAGCTGTGACCGGGTCATACAAGGCGGGAGTGGGTTGGGTACACAGCTGACTCGTGCCTCTAACTGACTAAGGTTGTATTGTTACTAGAACTATGGGTTTATGGTTCTGAGTCAGGGGCACATCTTCCTGCAGCCTCAAACTCTGAATTATCACTCACTTCCATCTCTCCATGAGGCCAAATAAAAATAATGATAAAAAGTGATCAAAAAGTCATATGTATTCCAAAATGACACCAATAAAAACAGCAGCTCATTTTACAAAAAAATGAAAAAGCTAGGACTCTGACAATATGACGAGCCCCTAAAAAGCTAATAAAAAGTAATTAAAAAAATATACACTGCGCAAAAAGACCCAAAACACTTAAACAACAGAATATAACTCCAAGTAAATCAAACTTCTGTGAAATCAAACTGTCCACTTAGAAGCAACATTGACTGACAATCAATTTCACATGCTGTTGTGCAAATGGAATAGACAATAGATGGAAATTATTGGCAATTATCAAGACACCCTCAATAAAGGAGTGGTTCTGCAGGTAGGGACCACAGACCACATCTCAGTACCAATGCTTTCTGGCTGATGTTTTGGTCACTTTTGAATGTTGGTTGTGCTTTCACACTCGTAGTAGCATGAGACGGACTCTACAACCCTCAGAAGATGCTCAGGTAGTGCAGCTCATCCAGGATGGCACATCAATGCGAGCTGTGGCAAGAAGGTTTGCTGTGTCTGTTAGCGTAGTGTCCAGAGGCTGGAGGCGCTACCAGGAGACAGGCCAGTACACCAGGAGACGAGGAGGGGGCCGTAGGAGGGCAACAACCCAGCACCAGGACCGCTACCTCCGCCTTTGTGCAAGGAGGAACAGGAGGAGCACTGCCAGAGCCCTGCAAAATGACCTCCAACAGGCCACATATGTGCATGTGTCTGCACAAACGGTTAGAAACCGACTCCATGAGGGTGGTATGAGGGCCCGACGTCCACAGATGGGGGTTGTGCTCACAGCCCAACACCGTGCAGGACGCTTTGCATTTGCCACAGGACACCAGGATTGGCAAAGTCGCCAATGGCGCCCTGTGCTCTTCACAGATGAAAGCAGGTTCACACTGAGCACATGTGACAGATGTGACAGAGTCTGGAGGTGCCATGGAGAGAGATCTGCTGCCTGCAACATCCTTCAGCATGACCGGTTTGGCAGTGGGTCAGTAATGGTGTGGGGTGGCATTTCTTTGGAGGGCCGCACTGCCCTCCATGTGCTCGCCAGAGGTAGCCTGACTCCCACTAGGTACCGAGATGAGATCCTCAGACCTCTTGTGAGACCATATGCTGGTGCGGTTGGCCCTGGGTTCCTCCTAATGCAGGACAATGCCAGACCTCATGTGGCTGGAGTGTGTCAGCAGTTCCTGCAAGATGAAGATGACGCGCCCCCTGGGCCTGTGCTGTGCAGGGGGATACCCGGAGCCGGATCGCTGGGGGTTGTAGTCTCAGTGTGGCGGTGACCCGGTCCGTGCCCAGGGCGGTCAAACCAGTGGCAGTCTTAAGTAATAACAATGTCCGACTACGCCACCCGTGGATTGCGGTCAGTGGGGACCGCCGCTGTGCTGCAGACTGCTGAGGCTGATGTAATTTGCGCAGCCGAGTATGGAATAACTCCCCACGGGAGAAGTATTGCCTCAGGGCAGCTAGTGTGGATGATGGGAGTGATGGTGTGAGCGTCCCAGTAGTAATGGTGCTGGTGCGGCGATGAAACACAGAGACGTGTGGTGCAGTTCAGGGTCTTTACTGATGGTATAAAGCTGACCCTCCCGGGAGTACTGGTTAGCAGTAGGCGTCTGGTCAGTCTGTGAGCAAGCAGGATCTCCCCTGGCCAAGTGGAGTTGTAGGCCTCCCCGACTATCTGCACTCTTTCCTGGCTACCTTGCTCTATGCGGGAAGAAGTAGCCCACGTCCCTGAGTATACCGTGTGGTGCTCACCCGTATGGCCGGTGACTTGGGGCCTTCCGTTAGCCTCCGCTTCACGATGGCGGTGCTGGTCCCTTGCTTGTGACCGTGCCTCCGGGCTTCTAAGGTCAGAGGACATGGAAGCCCCTGCCGGTTGGATTCTGCTGATGGACCTGGATGTCCCCACAGCCTCGGACTCCGTGTCCGGGTTTAGTGTCTTCAGCCAAGGCGAGCTTTCTAGCTTCCAGCCTCTGGCACTCGCTCCTGCTCCTACAGAGCTCCTGTTGTAACTCTCCCTGTGTCTGGAACTCACTTAATCCCGCCCCAGACCCAGTTTATAAGGGCAGATTCCTCCCCTCCCAGGTCTGGGTGGGCCGTGTTGCATGCTTAGGGCTCCTGACCAGAGAAACCTCCCATTTGCTCTCAGACATAATATTTCTATTACTGTGGCAACCAGACCCCTGGGGTGCCACAAAGACATTGAAGCTATGGACTGGCCCGCCCGTTCCCCAGACCTGAATCCGATTGAGCACATCTGGGACATCATGTCTCGCTCCATCCACCAACGTCACGCTGTACCACAGACTGTCCAGGAGTTGGCGGATGCTTTAGTCCACGTCTGGGAGGAGATCCCACAGGAGACCATCCGCAACCTCGTCAGGAGCATGCCCAGGCATTGTAGGGAGGTCATACAGGCACGTGGAGGCCACACACAATACTGAGCCTCATTTTGACTTGTTTTGAGGACATTACATCAAAGTTGGATCAGCCTGTAGTGTGTTTTTCTACTTTAATTTTGGGGGTGACTCCAAATCCAGGCCTCCATTGGTTAATACATTTGATTTCCATTGATTATTTTTGCGTGATTTTGTTGTCAGCACATTCAATTTTGTATAGAACAAAGTATTCAATGAGAATATTTCATTCATTCAGATCTAGGATGTGTTATTTGAGTGTTCCCTTCATTTTTTTGAACAGTGTATATTTTTTTCATGTAAAAAACAGTAAAACATAATTAAATATATAATTTTGTTATCACTATCATTTTATTGACCCCAAAAAAAAGTTAACATGTTGTAAGAGAATGAGAAGTCTGTAGCATCGGCGTCTCTGCCCCCTGCCAGGCAGAGACGCCGTCCCTCTCACCTCCTCGCTCCCCGCGCTCCCCGCTCGGCGTCCTCCAGCGCTCCTCTTCCTGCTGCTCCCTCTCTCTTAAAGGGGCCGCGCCCGCCGTCCTAAGTAGTCCCCGGTCAATAGCCGGAGGACCTCCCATATATAAGGCACCTCCTCCAAAATGGAGGTGCTCGAGCAACAGTTGTCGCACAGTATACTTACCTATGCTTCAGCACTCAGGTCCCACTGCTTGCCTGTTACCTGCCTGTAACCTGCCGTGCCTGCCAGCCTGCTTACCTGGAAGCACCTGCCTGTTACCTGTTACCTGCCTGTTACCTGCCGTGCCTGCCAGCCCACTTACCTGGAAGCACCCGCCGTCACTTGCCGTGACCACCTGCCGAGCCCACCTAGAGACTCCTGCCGTCACTTGCCGTGACCACCTGCCAGCCTGCCTAGAGACTCCTGCCGTCACTTGCCGTGACCACCTGCCAGCCTGTCTAGAGACTCCTGCCGTCACTTGCCGTGACCACCTGCCAGCCTACCTAGAGACTCCTGCCGTCACTTGCCATTTCTACCAGATAGCCTACCTGAAAGCTTCTGCTCGCCAGCCTGCCTGCTGTGCCCATCTGCTATTCCGGTCAGTCCCTGCCATCTGTACCGTGGGAGTCACCCGTTCCCTTACAAGGTGGACCCCAGAGTAGCACCTGGTCCCTCTGCTCGGTCCCTCCCTGGTCACGGAGTCATTAGCCGCCGTACGACCAGGGTCGGTCCAAGTTGATACTTAGTTACACCCCTCTGGGTCCCTCCTTGCACAGTAGCAAAGAGGTTCCACCTCCTGGATCCGTAACAAAGTCCTAACAATCTGAACAGCCATGTTAAACCTAGCAGCCATCTTTTGCAAAGTTTGAGTTTTGCAGCTAATGAGATGCATGTTCTGCGCGCTCTAGCCACAATGGAGCCATGAAATGATGTCAGTGCCATTAGCAGGTATGGTTAGCATACACAAAGGTTAATTGGAGCAGCTGCAGGTCATTGTGAAAGTAAATAAGTGGTATTATAGGGTAGAAAATAGTGTAATTGTAATAGTAGTATAGAAATTAGGACAATACAGTTATCAATATGTGATGAATTATGAGGAAACCATCATTAGTTAAGAAGGACATGGGGATTCATGGATTGTAATCGTGTTTGGCAAAAATACTCATAAATATTGTCATGTTGCATTATTTGTTGTTCTAAGACGCATGTTTTCCCTGCAGTATGAGGTTATCATGTACAGCGGGTACGGAAAGTATTCAGACCCCTTTACATTTTTCACTCTTTGTTGCATTGCAGCCATTTGGTAGATTCTAAATAGTTCATTTTTTTCTCATTAAAGTACACTCTGCACCCCATCTTCACTGAAAAAAAACATAAATGTAGAAATTTTTGCAAATTTATTAAAAAAGAAAAACTGAAATATCACATGGTCATAAGTATTTAGACCCTTTCCTCAGTATTGAGTAGAAGCACCCTTTTGAGCTAGTACAACCATTAGTCTTCTTGGGAATGATGCAACAAGTTTTTCACACCTGGATTTGGGAATCCTCTGCCATTTTTCCCTGCAGAGCATCTCCAGTTCCATAAGGTTGGATGGTGAACATTGGTGAAGAGCCATTTTCAGGTCTCTCCAGAGATGCTCAATTGGGTTTAGGTCAGGGCTCTGGCTGAGCCAGTCAAGAATGGTCACAGAGTTGTTCTGAAGCCACTCCTTTGTTATTTTAGCTGTGTGGTTAGGGTCATTGTCTTGTTGGAAGGTTAACCTTTGGCCAAGTCTGAGGCCCAGAGCACTCTGGAAGAGATTTTCATCCAGGATATCTCTGTACTTGGCCGCATTCATGTTTCCTTCAATTGCAACCAGTCGTCCTGTCCCTGCAGCTGAAAAACACCCCCATAGCATGATGCTGCCACCACCAGGTTTCACTGTAGGGATTGTACTAGGCAGGTGATGAGCAGTGCCTGATTTTCTCCACACATACCGCTTAGAATTATCACCAAAAAGTTCTATCTTCGTCTCATCAGACCAGAGAATCTTATTTCTCATAGTCTGTGAGTCCTTCATGTGTTTTTGAGCAAACTCAATGCGGGCTTTCATATGTCTTGCACTGAGGAGAGGCTTTGTGGAACTTTCTCCCATGTCCCTACTGCATCGGTGGAGCTCAGCCACAGTGATCTTGTGGTTCTTCTTTACCTCTCTCACCAAGGCTCTACTCCCACGATTGCTCAGTTTGGCTGGACGGCCAGGTCTAGGAAGACTTCTGGTGGTTCCAAACTTCTTCCATTGAAGGATTATGGAGGCCACTGTGCTCTTAGGAACCTTGACTAATGCAGAAATTCTTTTGTAACCTTGGCCAGATCTGTGCCTTGCCACAATTCTGTCTCTGAGCTCATTGGGCAGTTCCTTTGAGCTCATGATTCTCATTTGGTCTGACATGTGAGCTGTGAGGTCTTAAATAGACAGGTGTGTGTGCCTTTCCAAATCAAGTCCTATCAGTTTAATTAAACACAGCTGGACTCCAATGAAGGAGTAGAACCATATCAAGGAGGATCACAAGGATTACAAGGAAATGGACAGCATGTGACTTAAATATGAGCAAAGGGTCTGAATACTTATGACCATATGATATTTCAGTTTTTCTTTTTTAATAAATTTGCAAAAATTTCTACATTTCTGTTTTTTTTCAGTCAAGATGGTGTGCAGAGTGTACTTTAGTGAGAAAAAAAATTAACATTTTAGAATTTACCAAACGGCTGCAATGAAACAAAGAGTGAAAAATTTAAAGGGGTCTGAATACTTTCCGTACCCACTGTATACGCCTTTTGCCGCAATATGTAGTACCTTTGTTTAAGCCATGTATAAAAAGGCTCTGATACTGTTGTTCGGGGCCAGTCCATCGCCACAACACATCCACACCATGGCCAGACCACCACCAGATATTCCAATGCTGTGTTGCTGATCTGGACACCTGCGAGTGCCAGTGCATTTTCCCTGCCTGCATTCTGACTTGTTCTGCCGCGTACCTCTGAATAAACTTCATTTTCTGCTTTAAAGAAGAAATTGTCCACACTGTTTTCCCAGCTCTTCCAGCTCTCAGTAAGGACTTTCTTACACATGTCAGTTATTCTTTGTAAAGACTAAAATTTAAAACCAAACACAGATTTAATCTTTTTTGTTCCTGCCTGCTACCAAAATAATGATAAATGATGATAAAAAAAAACCTTATAAACCTCAAAATTGTCCCAGAAAAAACAATTCCTCATGCAGCCCAATCTGTGGGGAAATAAAGGTTATGATTATCAGAATATGGTGACAAATAAGTATTTTTTTAATGTAAGTTCTTCTGCAAAAGTAGCAAAAAATAAGAAAAAACCTACAGTATATAAATTTGATATTGTCATGATCATATTGAATAAATATTCCATGATCAAAATCTAGAATTGATTCCATCCAAACTGTAAAGAAAAATATGTCAAAAAGTCGCATGTACCACAAAATGGCACCAATGTAAACTACAGCTAGTAGCACAGACAATAAGCCCTCGTACAGCACAGTTGTCCGAAAATTGCGAAATTATAGCTCTCAGAATTTGATGACCCAAAATCAGAAGATTTTTTTTTATGCATGAGCGTATTAATTGTACAACAGTAAACTATATAAACATAACACATCTGCATCTCTGGCTGCTGTGGGCATAAAAGGGGACAAATTTATGGTGTGGCCTCCATGCTCCCCTGACCTCAACCCCATTGAGAACCTCTGGAGCATCATCAAAAGGAGTGTCTATGATGGCGGGAGGCAGTTCACATCTAAGCAACAGCTCTGGGAGGGTATTCTGTCCTCATGCAAAACAATTGAAGCAGAAACCATCCAAAACCTGACAAATTAAATGAATGAGAGAGTTCAGAAGCTCCTTTCAAACAAGGGGTCCTATGTGCAAATGTTACATCACCTAGAATAAAGTTTTGAGTTGAAAACTGTTTGATTTCAGTTTGTGAAAACCTACTAATGCTTATAATTTCAAAAATGCCCATTCTTTTGTTCTTTATTAAAATGAAAAGGTTGAAAACTCTGCTGTGTATAATAATTTGGAACATGCATTTTGAGTGCAGTTTGAGTGTTTTATTTTTTTAAAAATATACTGTTATAGGCAGTTTGTACAAAAACCTTTCAATTGTACTCTAATAGTTATTTGACTGGAAAATTACAATGACTGCAATTCATATAGGTAATTTGGGAAAATCTGAGAAAATATTATTTGCATAATAATTTGGAACACAGTGTATAAGTTGTGACAGGGAGAGGGCTCCCCCTCTCACCACCATCAGCACCCCCTCGACACAATCATCAGGAGTTGAAAGTTGTCATGGCACCCGGAGATCAAACAATGACCTCCTGGTCTGCCAGGTATGGTGGCCTGTTAGACCCAGCCGTAGGCTGCCAGTTTAATATGATAGGTCTTATGCATTGCTATTGGTGTTGAGCGAGTATGTTCTTCTCCGAGTATGCTCGGGCTGAGCTCCGAGTATTTACAGCTGCTCGGTGATATGTTTGAATCGCTCCCGTGTGCATGATTTGCAACTGTTTGACAGCTTTATTACATGTGAGGAATGTGTAAGAAATGTGGCAAAAACTTTTGCATTTTGCTGCCAAACAAAAAGGGGAATGAAACAAGATTAAAAAACTGTATATGAAATCCTGAAAAGATTATCTTGTCTGCTAAAAAATATTATAAATTCTATGAAACACATGTATGTTCAAGATGTTCATCACACTCGTCAATATATTCCTTGAGGGGTATAGACTCCAAATTGGGGTCACATGCAGCATGGCGTCTGCAATCTATTCTAGACAAATTTACACTCTAAAAATCATACAGCGCTACTTCCCTTCCAAGCCCTGCATGTGCCCTAACAGTAGTTTTCTCAAAATTCTTTTTATTTCCACCACATATATTGTATTGTTCTACTCACGAGAAATTTCACAAGCTGTGGTGTCCATTTCCACCTTTTACATTTGCAAAAATTAAAAATGTGGGGCTTAAGAGACATTTTAGTAAAGAAAATGTAAGTTTTCATTTCTTTTTTCCAGGTTTTTCCAAGTTGAATTTATTCCTGTGAAGCGCCTAAATAGTTATCAAACTTTCTGAATGCGGTTTTGAATACTTAGAGGGATACAGATTTTAAAATGTGGCATTTTTTGCCAGTTTTCTCACATCTAGACGACTTCAAAAGTGAAGCGGTTCTTAAAAATAAAGGTTTTCTAAATTTCATTGAAACAATGAAAAATTGCTGATAAACTTTTAACCTTTTCAATAATTTAGCAAAAGAAACCTCATTTCAATAATGATGTTGATGTAAAATAGAAATGTGGTGAATATTATTTATAAATTATTTTGTGTGGTATGACTGTTTTAAAAGCAGAAAAAATTAAAAGTTCGAAAATTGCACATTTTCAACATTTTTGTCAAATTTTAGATATTGTCATACATATGCACAAATCGTATCGACCTAGATTTACTACTATCCTGAAGTACAATGTGTCACGAAAAAATAACCTCAGAATCACTGGAATATGTTGAAGTGCTCCAGAGTTATTACCACAAAAAGTGACGCATGTCAGATTTGAAAATTGAGATTCTGTCATTAATATACAAAGTGGCTCGGTCCTTAAAGGGTTAAACAGTATGGGGCTGATTCATTAGGATGTATACGTAGTGGAATAATGGGCCCCAATGAAAATTTGGATCTGGACCACAAAAGCATGTTGGTCTGATGTATAGGCTTCTGTAGAATTCTACATCCTATAAAGACATACCGTATTTTTTGGACCAGAATACGCACTTTTTCCCTCCCAAAATTTGGAAGGAAAATGAGGGGTGCGTCTTATGGTCTGAATGTCTGGGGAGTTGCGGTGGTGGTGGAGTGGGATCGATGGCGGCACCCACCGTAAAAGCAGCGCATACTCCTCGCTCTGCCTCACCGCCTACAGCCAGACACAGGCCCCGAGCATCTCACCTCTTCTGCCGCCGCCGAGTTCCTGAGGGAGGGAACGGAGGCTTCTGCTTCCTACAATCCTGCTTCACCACCACCACAACTCCCCACTGCTGGAACACTCCGGGTTCACAGCATTCCTCCACTTTCGCCGGCTTCTTGAGGGACCCTACCTCCTGAGGGACCACCCCCCAGGTAAGATACCTATATACCTATTCAGACTATAAGACGGACCACCATTTTATAAAAACATTTTTTTTCCTATTTTCCACCCCAAAATTTGGGGTGCGTCTTATGGTCCGGTGTGCCTAATAGTCCGAAAAATACGGTATGTGTTTATCTTACCTACATTAGAAAAAAGAAAATATGTAAACCTCTTAGAAAACACAGCAGTAAGATCATCACCATATTGCTACTGAACAAGTTCACTATACCAAAATTTATTAACCAATCATAAACAATTTGAAGGGGAAAAATGGCACCACACAATGGCCATATATTATCACCACATAGTGTCTGAGGATGACCGCCATCTTGTTACTGAACAAAATCTTCAGCTCTGGGTGCAGAATTATAACGCAAGTGAGTATTTTGACCATATCATAATTTTTATGCAGAATTTCAACCTCCAAGCTATATAAACTTGAATGCTTATTGGATGAAGCAGATTATGAAAGATTTTAAAAATCGCCTTCAAATATTGAAATTCTACTCTGTAAGCTCTGGCCAAGGTCATTAATAAATATGTTAAAAAGAAGAGAGCCCAATACAGATCAATGTTGATTGTGACCCAATCATAGCCAAGCTTACGCCAGAAATACACTCCAATCAAGGAGTAACATTTATGCTGGAGGTACATGGCACATGTAAGATACATCTAGTACATCTCCCTGATGGCACACTGGGTAAACATAGTGCAAGCCGGGACCCAGTCGGACCTTGGGACTTAACACATCCTCCCCACACCGAGGATTGCGGGCCCTATGTCAGTCAGAGTTGCCCCCACAGTATACAGCTCCTACGCATCCTCCTCCTCCTCCTCATGTTCAGCCTCCATCTCAGATATCAGCACAGGAGCACTGCAGTACTGCCTCAGCCAAGGGGCAACAGGCTGTGCTGAAACTCATAAGCTTAGGTGATAAACCTCACACTGCTTGTGAGCTGTGGACAGCTGTGAAAAAGCAAGCAGATCTGTGGCTGAGACCGCTGAACCTGCATCCAGGCATTGTCGTGTGTGACAATGGCCGTAACCTGGTGACGGCTCTGAGGCGAGGCGAGATCACACACGTACCATGCCTGGCTCATGTGCTTAACCTTGTGGTTCAGCGGTTTCTTAAATCATACCCCGAGTTGCCAGATCTGCTCGTCAAAGTACGGCGCCTGTCAGCTCATTTTCGCAAGTCGGCTACAGCTTCCGCCGCCCTTGCTGTGTTGCAGCAGCGTTTGCAGCTTCTGGCACACCGACTGGTGTGTGATGTCCCCACACGATGGAACTCTACCCTCCACATGTTGCAAAGGATTTGTGAGCAGAAGAGAGCAGTTGTGGAGTACCAGCTGCAACAAGGCCGTCGATATTCAGGTCAGACTCCACACATAAGACCTCAGGAGTGGACCTGGATGTCTGACATATGTACCATCCTGACAAACTATGAGGAGTCCACCAAGATGGTGAGTGGCGATGAAGTCATCATTAGCGTCAGCATCCCACTTGTCTGTCTTTTGCAATGCTCTCTGTAGAGAATTAAAGAGGAGGCATTGCAGCCAGAGTATGATGAGATGGATCAAGAAGCCGTAATGGGCGATTACACACAGCCCAGCCTCATCTCATCCCAACGTGCATTGGGGAACAATGAGGGAGAGGAGGAGGAGGAGGAGGAAGAACAGGAGCTGGTATCATGCGCTGTAGACGGTAGTACCTATACAACTGTCATACCGTCGGTTCAGCGTGGGTGGCCTGAGGACAGGGGGGGAGGAGGAGAGCATGGTCAGTCGTCATCTTGGTGAGGACACGGAAATCTTGCCCGTTACCAGTCTGGCAAGCATGGCTGACTTTATGTTACACTGCCTTAACCGTGACCCTCGCGTTGTCAAAATGTTGGGTGACAGTCATTACTGGTTGCTGACACTTTTAGATCCCCGCTACAAGGAGAACTTTCACTCTCTTATTCCTGAGGTGGAGAGGTCTACAAAAATGTGGCAGTACCAGAAGGCCTTTGCTGCAGAACTGTTAAAAAAATTCCCATCTGAACACGCTAGCAGCAGAGGTCACAGTTCGTTGACCAACCAAGGCGTACAGGCGAGAGAGAAGCAACTGCAATCCAGCAGAGGCAGGGGAACACTGTCAACATTCTGGGACAGTTTTCTGAGACCCGCCCAGCTTACAGGCCCTGAGGCGCGGGGTACTCACAAGGAGTGGAAAGTTTCAAAAGATGGTGAGGGAGTACCTTGCCGACCTTACCAGCGTCCTCCGTGATTCCTCTGTGCCTTTTAATTATTGGGTATCCAAGCTGGACACTTGGAATGAACTCAATCTGTACGCCTTGGAGGTCCTGGGCTGCCCTGCCGCTAGCGTGTTATCGGAGCGTGTTTTTAGTGCCGTTGGGGGAATTATAACTGATAAGCGCACTCGCCTGTCAACTGACAATGCTGACAAGCTGACCCTTATCAAAATGAACAAGGGCTGAATTGGGCCAGACTTCTCATCACCACCAAATGACAGCAGAGTAACACAAAGTCAAATCCACTGTGTTATTTTGGGAGGTGTATTCCCATGCACCGCTTCATACCCACACATGGGTATACGCTTCCTCATTTCAGCTGTATTTTGCTCTTCTCCTTATCCTCAGCCTCTACCACCACTATACCATGAGGGTGACCGTGGTAAGTGTTGCTAGCATTGCAAGTTCCTCCATCCTAATTTTTGGCAGCTTTTGCTTGAAAGGCATAGGCAAAGACTATGGGAGACCCACTCCCCAATAATGGGAATAATATTTTGAATATGCTGTACTGCATGGCTCTTGTTTGCCAGCATTGCAAGTTCCTCCATCCTAATTTTTGGCAGCTTTTGCTTGGAAGGCATAGGCAAAGACTATGGGAGACCCACTCCCCAATAATGAGAATAATATTTTGAATATGCTGTACTGCATGGCTCTGGTTTGCCAGCATTGCAAGTTCCTCCGTCCTAATTTTTGGCAGCTTTTACTTGGAAGGCATAGGCAAAGACTATGGGAGACCCACTACCCAATAATGGGAATAATGTTTTGAATATGCTGTACTGCATGGCTCTTGTTTGCCAGCATTGCAAGTTGCTCCGCCCTAATTTTTGGCAGCTTTTGCTTGGAAGGCATAGGCAAAGACTATGGGAGACCCACTCCCCAATAATGGGAATAATGTTTTGAATATGCTGTACTGCATGGCTCTTGTAAGGGGCATTAAAATAGTCTTGCTAAGCTACTGTGACCTCCACCACTCTTCCAAGGGGCATTGATATTGTCTTTTTATTCCACTGTGACCTCCAAGTCTCTTCCAAGGGTCTTTAAAACAGTCTTGTTAAGCTACTGTGACCTCCACCACTCTCCCAAGGAGCATTTAAAGCGTCTTGTTAAACCACTCTGACCTCCACGTCTCTTCCAAGGGGCATTAAAACCGTCTTGTTAAACCACTCGGAACTCCATGTCTCTTCCAAGGGGCATTAAAACCATCTTGTTAAGTTACTGCGACCTCCACCACTCTTCCAAGGGGCATTAAAACCGTCTTGTTAAACCACTCTGAACTCCACGTCTCTTCCAAGGGGCATTGAAACCGTCTTGTTAAACCACTCTGACCTCCACGTCTCTTCCAAGGGGCATTAAAACTGTCTTGTTAAGCTACTGTGACCTCCACCACTCTTCCAAGGGGCATTAAAACCGTCTTGTTAAGCTACTGCGACCTCCACCACTCTTCCAAGGGGCTTTAAAACTGTCTTGTTAAGCTACTGTGACCTCCACCACTCTTCCAAGGGGCATTAAAAGCGTCTTTTTATTCCACTGTGACCTCCACGTCTCTTCCAAGGGGCTTTAAAACCGTCTTGTTAAGCTACTGTGACCTCCACCACTCTTCCAAGGGGCATTAAAAGCGTCTTGTTAAACCACTCTGACCTCCAAGTCTCTTCCAAGGGGCATTAAAACCGTCTTGTTAAGCTACTGTGACCTCCACGTCTCTTCCAAGGGGCATTAAAACCATCTTGTTAAGCTACTGCGACCTCCACCACTTTTCCAAGAGGCATTAAAACCATCTTGTTAAGCTACTGCGACCTCAACCACTCTTCCAAGGGGCATTGATATTGTATTTTTATTCCACTGTGACCTCCACGTCTCTTCCAAGGGGCTTTAAAACCATATTGTTAAGCAACTGCGACCTCCACCACTCTTCCAAGGGGCATTGATATTGTCTTTTTATTCCACTGTGAACTCCACGTCTCTTCCAAGGGGTTTTAAAACCATCTTGTTAAGCTACTGTGACCTCCACCACTCTTCCAAGGGGCACTAAAAGCATCTTGTTAAACCACTCTGAACTCCACAGCTCTTCCAAGGGGCATTGAAATGTTGTTTTTAATTAACTCTAACCTCCACGACTCTTCCAAGGGGCATTGCAATTCCTCCTAATTTGAGTCAGCTTTTGCTTTTCAATGCATAGGCGAACACTTCAACCGAATAATGAGTAGAAGGTTTTTAGTACGCTGTAATCCACGTCTGTTTCAAGGGGCATTGCAATTCCTCATAATTTTTGGAAAGCCTTCCATTCACTGCTCAGGCCAACAGTGTACAGGAGACCCAGTTGCTATAAATGGAAAAAAATGTTTAGTTAAGGCCCTCTGACCTCCATGTTACTTCCAAGGGGCATTGGAGTGCCTCGAAATTTTTGGTAGGCATTGCACTCACTGTATGCCCTATAACTTGTAGCATCGGCGTCTCTGCCTCCTGCTAGGCAGAGACGCCGTCCCTCTCACCTTCCTGTTCAGCGCGCGGCGTCCTCCAGCGCTCCTTCCCTCGCTGCTGCCTGCGCGCGCTCCTTCCCGGGCACTGTGCTTAGGGAAAGCGCTCTCCCCCTCTCTTAAAGGGGCCGCGCGTGTCATCCTAAGGAGTCCCCAGCCAATTGCCGGAGGACTTCCCATATATTAGGCACCTCCTCCAAAATGGAGGTGTCCGAGCAAAGTTGTTTGCACTGTGTCTGATCTGTGCTTCAGCCCTCAGGTCCTGCTGCTAGCCTGACTTCTCGTCCTGCCTGCCAGCCTGTTATCTGTCCGTTACCTGCCGAGCCTGCCAGCCTGCTCACCTGGAGCGCTCACCTGTTACCTGCCTGTTACCTGCCTTGGCTATCTGTCCGCTCACCTGGGAGCATCCGCCTGCCCTGTCTGTCAGACCGCTCACCTGGGAGCGTCCACCAGTTACCTGCCTGTTACCTGCCTCGTCTGTCAGACCGCTCACCTGGGAGCGTCCACCAGTTACCTGCCTGTTACCTGTCTCGTCTGTCTGCCTGCTCACCTGGGAGCGTCCACCAGTTACCTGCCTGTTACCTGCTGTGTCCGTCAGCCCGCTCACCTGGGAGCGCCCACCAGTTACCTGTCAGTTACCCGCCTCGTCTGTCTGCCCGCTCACCTGGGAGCACCTGCCAGTTTCCTGCCAGCCTGCCTGGAGACCCTGCCGTCACTTGCCATGACCACCTTCCTGGTAAACCTAAAGACTGCTACTTGCCCTGCTTTCTCGAACTGTGACCACCTGTCAGCTACCAGAGACTTCCGCCTGCTTGCCGTGTCCATCCACCATACCGGTCAGTCCCAGCCATCTGACCCGTGGGAGCCACCTGCTCTCTTACAAGGTTGTCCCCAGAGTAGCACCTGGTCCCTCAGCCCGGATCCTCCCTGGTCACGGTGTTGTTAGCTGCCGTATGACCAGGGTCGGTTGGGGTGGATACTTAGTCACGCCCCTCTGGGTCCCTCCTTGCACCTCGGCACAGAGGTTCCACCACCCGGACCTGTAACAGTTTGCTCGGACCATGGAACCCGGTGGCCCCCAGATCTCCGATCTGCACCAGGAAGTCTTATGTCAGAAAACTCAGCAGGAAGTGGTACTGGCCTATCTACGGTCTGTTAACTCTCGCCTAGGCGCATTGTGTGACTCGTCTATGTCTACCTCTGGCCCAGCCGTGCCTATTCCTGCGGTACCACAATCCAGTCCCTTCATGGCACCCGGCTATGGACCTCGGCTTCTGGCACCCCCACGCTTTGCCGGCGAACCTGCTTTAGCTCGGGGTTTCATAAACCAGTGCACCCTGCACTTTGAGCTATTGGCATACCAGTTCATCTCCGACCGGTCCAAGGTGGCCTTCATCATGTCCCATCTCACTGGGGAGGCACTGGCATGGCTAAATCCCCTGTGGGAGAGAGGGGACCCCCTGGCGTCCGACCTGCCGTCTTTCCTCGCTGCTTTCCGGAGAGTCTTCGATGAACCTGGACGGAAAACCTCTTCTGCCTCCTCTCTGATACGTCTCCGCCAAGAGAGTCTCACCGTGGGCCAATATGCCATACGGTTCCGCACCCTCGCTTCTGAGCTTGCCTGGGAAAATGAGGCCCTGGTGTCCGTCTTCTGGGAGGGTCTTTCCGGCCGGATTAAGGACGAGTTAGCTGGTTGGGACATTCCTACCACTCTGGATGACCTGGTGTCACTAGCTACCCGGATTGACATCCGGTTCCTAGAGCGTGCCAAAGAGACTGCCTGGGAGAGAGACTTTTCTCGCTCTGCTCCTACTTCCCTGAGACCTGCCTCTCAACCAGTCACTCCCCGGGCGCACTCGCCTGAACCTATGCAGATCGACCAGACCAAGATGGTCAAATCTCGCCAAGAATCTAGCCGAGCCGAGGGAAGCTGTTTCTATTGTGGCAGTATGGAGCACTCCATCCGTTCCTGCCTGGAGAAGCCGGGAAACGCCAGTGTCTAGGACCGCTCGGAGAGGTCATCCTAGACAAAAGTAAGCCCTCTCCGTCTCTGACTTTGTCGGTCTCTATTGCCTGGGGAGAAAACTGTCACTTTGAACTCGCCCACCTGGATTCTGGAGCTGCTGTAAACCTCATCTCCCAGTTTTTGGTAGAGAGATACCGTATTCCCACCAAGCCCCTGGCTGAACCATTGTCAGTCGCCTCCGTGGATGGAAGACTTCTCCCGGTGACCATCCTGCTCGTCACTGAACCCATAACCCTGCAGGTGGGAATGCTGCACTCTCTCACTCCCTGTTGCTAGGCCTACCTTGGCTCCAGACACACGA
Source organism: Phyllobates terribilis (assembly GCF_046119375.1). NCBI lineage: Eukaryota > Metazoa > Chordata > Amphibia > Anura > Dendrobatidae > Phyllobates > Phyllobates terribilis. The sequence continues at coordinate 353,106,458 of NW_027362768.1, read as the reverse complement.
ACCCGTATTGAACTGGCGATCCGGTGAAGTACTCCGGTGGGGTCCAGACTGCCATAAGAGCTGCCTGGTTCCGGTCCGCCCAGCTCGCCCTCCGCCTACTCCAGCTAATCTACCAGGTCTCCCGGCTCCTTACTGGCCCTATGCGGACGTCTTCGGTAAAAAGGAAGCAGAGACGTTGCCTCCCCATAGGCCATATGACTGCCCGATCGACCTGGTACCTGGCGCCACTCCTCCCCGTGGACGTATCTACCCGTTGTCTGCAGCCGAGACCCGGGCCATGTCTGAATACATTGAAGAAAATCTGGCTAGGGGATTTATCCGAAAATCTACCTCCCCGGCTGGAGCCGGATTCTTCTTTGTCAAAAAGAAAGACGGCTCGCTACGTCCCTGTATTGACTACAGAGGACTCAATCTAATCACTGTAAAAAACAAATACCCCCTGCCGCTCATCTCCGAATTGTTTGACTGTCTTAAGGGCACCAGGATCTTCTCCAAGCTGGATCTACGAGGAGCATATAACCGGGTCCGTATCCGTCAAGGAGACGAGTGGAAGACAGCATTCAATACCCGGGACGGTCACTATGAGTACCTTGTGATGCCCTTTGGTCTCTGTAACGCTCCCGCTGTCTTTCAAGAGCTGGTCAACGACATCTTCCGTGACCTCCTGTACTCCTGCGTAGTGGTATACCTGGACGATATCTTGGTCTTCTCTCCGGATCTCCCCACACACCGAAGGGACGTTCATTAGGTCCTGCTTAGGCTTCGGCAGAACCACCTCTATGCCAAATACGAGAAGTGCCTCTTCGACCAGACCTCTCTACCTTTCTTGGGCTATGTTATCTCCCAGACAGGCCTGCAAATGGATCCCAAGAAGCTCTCTTCCGTTCTAAAATGGCCCCGTTCAGAAGGTTTGAAGGCGATACAGCGATTCCTGGGCTTCGCCAATTACTATCGTCTTTTCATCCCACACTTCTCGTCCCGGACTGCTCCCATATCTGCGCTTACCCGTAAGGGGACAAATCCCAAGGTATGGTCGCCTGAAGCCGAGGAGGCCTTCCTTTCTTTAAAGAAAGCCTTCGCCTCTGCTCCCGTCCTGCACCGTCTGGACTGTAATAAACAATTCTACCTGGAGGTTGATGCCTCCTCCTCCGGAGCCGGAGCGGTACTCACCCAAAAATCTTCTACCGGGAGAATGGTAACCTGCGGCTTCTTCTCCAAAATCTTCTCCTCGTCTGAGCACAACTACTCCATAGGAGACCGTGAACTGCTAGCCGTCAAATTGGCACTGGGGGAGTGGCGCTATCTGCTTGAAGGGGCCCTATATCCGGTAATTATCTACACGGATCACAAAAACCTGGCATATCTCCAAAATGCCCAGAGACTCAGTCCTCGCCAGGCCCGGTGGTCGTTGATTTTTGCCCGCTTCGACTTCATTCTTCATTTCCGCCCGGCGGATAAAAACGTCAAAGCTGATGCCTTGTCCCGGTCCTTCCTGTCCTCTGATCAAGAAGAGGAGCCTACGCACATCATTGACTCCTCCAAGGTGATGAATGTGGCCCCCTTGGATCTGACTCGTCTTCCACCCGGTAAGAAGTTTGTAGCAGTACCAGATCGGGAGAGGGTTCTTCGCAGGGGACATTCTTCTAAACTAGCTGGCCATGCTGGCCAAAAGAAGACCTTCCAGCTCATTGCCCGGCATTACTGGTGGCCTACCCTGCGTAAGGACGTTGTAGACTTCATCGCGGCCTGTTCATCCTGTGCCCGTAACAAAGTTCCTAGACATCTACCAGTTGGCCATCTCTTGCCCCTGCCCATACCTGCTGCTCCATGGCAGCACATTGCTATGGACTTTATCACCGATCTTCCTGTTTCTGCTGGTTGTACAGTCATTTGGGTGGTCGTTGACCGCTTTTCTAAAATGGCTCACTTCATTCCCCTACCTGGTCTCCCATCTGCACCCGAGCTGGCTAAAGACTTTATCCGCCACATCTTCCGTCTCCATGGCCTACCCCACCACATTGTGTCGGATCGTGGGGTTCAGTTCACCTCACGCTTCTGGAGAGCCACATGTAAGCTGCTAGACGTCACCCTGGATTTCTCCTCCGCTTACCACCCACAGTCCAATGGTCAAGTGGAGCAGATCAATCAGATCCTGACCAGCTACCTCCGGCACTTCATTAATGCCCACCATTCGGATTGGGTGGATCTCCTACCATGGGCCGAGTTCTCTTATAATAACCATGAGAGCGAATCCTCTTCAAAATCCCCGTTCTTTATTGTCTATGGCCAGTACCCCCGGATTCCAGTTCCTGTCTCTGCTTCTGTGGACAACCCTGCCGCAGAGTCTCTTGTCAGCGAATTTTCTACTATTTGGGAGAGAACCAGGTCCGCTCTTCTTCTGTCCTCCGAGCGGATGAAGAGATATGCTGATAAGAGACGTCTGGATCCACCTCAATTCCGTCCGGGAGACACGGTTTGGCTCTCTTCCAAATATGTGCGGCTCAAAGTACCCTCCTACAAGTTGGGCCCTCGGTTCGTCGGACCCTTCGAAGTCCTCAGGCAAATTAACCCAGTGGCCTACAAATTAAAACTCCCGGCCACCCTACGCATTCCCAACTCCTTCCACATATCCCTCCTCAAACCCATTGTCCTTAACACTTTTTCCGACAATACAGGTATTCCTCCTACTCCGGTTTCTGCTGAGGACGTCTTTGAAGTGTAGAGTATCCTGGCCACCAAGAGGGTAAGAGGGAGAACCTTTTTTCTGGTGGATTGGAAGGGGTTTGGTCCTGAGGAAAGAACTTGGGAACCCAGGGAGAACATCAACGCTCCGCTTCTCCTTGAGAAATTTCTCTCTGGCCTAAAAAAGGGGGGGCCTAAAGGAGGGGGTACTGTAGCATCGGCGTCTCTGCCTCCTGCTAGGCAGAGACGCCGTCCCTCTCACATTCCTGTTCAGCGCGCGGCGTCCTCCAGCGCTCCTTCCCTCGCTGCTGCCGGCGCGCTCCTTCCCGGGCACTGTGCTTAGGGCGCGCGCGCTCTCCCCCTCTCTTAAAGGGGCCGCGCGTCGTCCTAAGGAGTCCCCGGCCAATTGCGGGAGGACTTCCCATATATTAGGCACCTCCTCCAAAATGGAGGTGTCCGAGCAAAGTTGTTTGCACTGTGTCTGATCTGTGCTTCAGCCCTCAGGTCCCGCTGCTAGCCTGACTTCTCACCCTGCCTGCCAGCCTGTTATCTGTCCGTTACCTGCCGAGCCAGCCAGTCTGCTCACCAGGAGCGCTCACCTGTTACCTGCCTGTTACCTGCCTTGGCTATCTGTCCGCTCACCTGGGAGCATCCGCCTGCCCTGTCTGTCAGACCGCTCACCTGGGAGGGTCCACCAGTTACCTGCCTGCTACCTGTCTCGTCTGTCTGCCTGCTCACCTGGGAGCGTCCACCAGTTACCTGCCTGTTACCTGCTGTGTCCGTCAGCCCGCTCACCTGGGAGCGCCCACCTGTTACCTGTCAGTTACCCGCCTCGTCTGTCTGCCCGCTCACCTGGGAGCACCTGCCTGTTTCCAGCCAGCCTGTCAGGAGACCCTGCCGTCACTTGCCGTGACCACCTTCCTGGTAAACCTAAAGACTGCTACTTGCCCTGCTTTCTCGAACTGTGACCACCTGTCAGCTACCAGAGACTTCCGCCTGCTTGCCGTGTCCATCCACCATACCGGTCAGTCCCAGCCATCTGACCCGTGGGAGCCACCTGCTCTCTTACAAGGTCGTCCCCAAAGTAGCACCTGGTCCCTCAGGCCAGATCCTCCCTGGTCACGATGTCGTTAGCTGCCGTATGACCAGGGTCGGTTCGGGAGGATACTTAGTCACACCCCTCTGGGTCCCTCCTTGCACCTCGGCACAGAGGTTCCACCACCCGGACCCGTAACATAACTGTGTAGCCGAACCGCTCCTTTTGGTACAGAAACATATCCTACAAGACATGTGTGGTTGACTGGCCTGATATTGATGTGAATGGTCCCTTTTCCTCCTGCTCTTTCTCCTTTGCCACTACCTCATCCATCATTCATCACCTGAAGCTTTGTTTTAACGGGAGTCATAGAACTGGGATAGTAGCAGGAAAACATCCAGCAATCCTCGAAGGAGGTAGGATATGCGCCAAAACGCTGACCACCTCAGGCCTAGCCGCTACATACATGCGCTTGCATTCCAAGGAACAGAAAGCTAAGGAGATGGATGGCCTCATGATCATGAATAATTTACTCGTTGTGTAGGAGGCCGACCACTGCTGCTGTCTACCTTCTGAACTTTGTGTTGAAGCCTGATTGACCCAGGACCTGCAATCCTCTATGTCTGGAGGACGTGTTGCATCCCAGTGTCCAACTGTGTCCCGACTTCCACAATATTAACCCAGTGTGACGGCGTCAGTCAGATGGACCATCCCTAGCAACATTCACTTGTCCACGTGTCTGTGGTTAGGCTGTCCTTCAAATAGGGGCGGCTGGGGACCGTTTATGGACACCCGCCCGCCGGGAGGCTGGGGACCATGTGTGGGCCCCGGCCGCGCCCTGCTGGGGGCGGCTGGGGACCGAGCATGGACACCTGGCCGCCGGGAGGCTGGGGGCTGAGTATGGATACCAGGCCGCCGACGCAGCCATGACATGGTGGCCGGAGTCTGCCTCCACATGCCTAAAAGGCCCAATTTCAAGTGCAAGCAAGCTAGCAGTATGGTATTGCAGCCTGGGGGTGGGTGGGTGGCAGGCTGCATACTGGCGCTTGCATTGCAAGGAATGGGGGAGGTACAATTGAACACTGCCCTGGGACAAGGACTTGCACGGGGATAGTTGCAAGTCTGCATCTTTTGATGCGGCAAGGATCACTTCTGATGGGCACACTTTTAGGCAGTGACCTGGGTGTCAGAGATGCTTCCAGGGTTGTGCCCCATGCTGTTCCCATGTCTTTTCAGCACTGTATGCATGTGTCACGCAGCACATGGCCAGATAAGATTGTAAAATGTTAAAATGACATTTCCCGGTGAATGCATTTGTCACGGTTGAAAGCAATACAAAAGTGCAAAAACGCATAAAAAATGCTATTTGTGAACATAGCCCAACGTGTGGAGGAGTATTTTTGTTTTTGGTTATTTATTTTACCTTATACGCAAGTCTTTACCCTGGAAAGGAAGTTCCTTAACATTTTTCACAGGAAAACCGTTTCAGTTTCGTTTTTGAACGTTTTATTGTGAGCCCGTAAAAGTGGCTTAATACCTCTGACCACGTTGTTGACACCAGTGACCTGGGGGTCAGAAATGCTTCCTGGGGCGATGTCCATGCTGTCCCCATGTCCTTTGAGCACTGTCACTATCGTTTTTGGCACTTTTTAGGCTTTCTACAGACTGCCGGGGGTGCCACTGCAAAAATGGTTGAGCACCCGAGTATCACGGTGAGCTCGGCCCGAGCTTCGAGCACCCGAGCATTTTAGTGCTCGTTCAACACTATTACCAACGTATCACAGGTAACAGAGTAACAAGGTCTCCCTAAATAGCTCTCCTGGCAATTCTCGTTTCTTCAATAGGTACTCAAAAGAAAGACCTACTTCGATTTTGCTTAATCGCGTGCGCCGTCCTAAAAAGTCCCCAGACAATGGCCGGAGGGCTTCCCCTATAAATGGCACCTCCTCCAATATGGAGGTGCCCGTGCAAGGTTGTTGCTTTGCGATTCTTACTTTGCATCAGCCCCCAGGTCCTCTGCAAGTCAGTCCTGTCTGCCAGTCTGATCTTCAGTCCAGTACGCCAGCCTGACTACTCTCCAGCCTGACAGTCTGTCTACAGTCCAGTCTGCCAGTCTGTCTATGGGCTCTGCCCGCCTGCTTACCTGGAAGCACCAGCCTGTTACCTGCCGTGCCTGCCAGCCCGCTTACCTGGAAGCACTTGCCTGTTATCTGGCGTGCCTGCCAGCCCGCTTACCTGGAAGCACCTGCCTGTTACCTGCCGTGCCTGCCAGCCCGCTTACCTGGAAGCACCAGCCAGCTACCTGTTGTGCTGCCAGCTTGCCTACCCGGAACACTCGACTACCTGCCTGCTTGTCTACCCGGACCACCCGTCAGCCTGCCTGCCTGCCGAAGCTCATCCGCTGTACCGGTCAGTTCCTGCCTCCTGACCTGTGGGAGTCACCTGCTCTCATACAAGGTCGGTCCCAGAGTGGCACCTGGTCCCTCTGCTCAGTTCCTCCCTGGTTCACGGAGTCGACTGAGCCGCCATGCGACCTTGGTCGGACTGAGTTGATACTTAGTCACGCCCCTCTGGCCCCTCCTTGCACCGCAGCACAGAGGTTCCACCACCCGGATCCGTAGCAGTTTGCATGGGCCATGGAACCCGGTGGCCCCCAGGCTCCTGACCTGTACCAGGAGGTTTCTCGCCAGAGATCCCAACAGGAAACCATCCTGACCTACCTGCGGTCTGTCAACTCCCGCCTGGACACGCTGTCCGTCCCACCTGTGTCCGCCTCGAGCCGAGCGGCACCCACTCCGGCGGCGCCTCAGCCTACTGGTGCCATGGCATCCAGCTCTGGACCCCGGCTCTCTGCGCCTTCTCGTTTTGGGGGTGCCCCGTCTTTTGTCTGGGTTTTCTGAACCAGTTCACGCTGCACTTTGAACTCCTGGCACATTAGTTTCCCTCCGACCGGGCCAAGGTGGCGTTAATCACGTCTCACCTCACCTGGGAAGCATTGGCTTGGCTAAACCCTTTATGGGAGAGAGGGGATCCCCTGGTGTCCGATCTTCCGGCTTTCCTCACTGCCTTCCGGAAGGTCTTCGATGAGCCCGGACGAAGGACTTCTACTGCCTCCTCATTGCTCCGTCTTCGCCAAGGAAGTCTCACGGTGGGCCAGTATGCCATATAGTCCCATACCCTCGCATCTGAGCTTGCCTGGAACAACGAGGCCCTGGTGTCCACCTTCTGGGAGGGTCTTTCCAGACGGATCAAGGACGAGCTAGCTGGCCGGGACATTCCTACCACCCTGGATGACCTGGTGTCACTAGCTACCCGGATTGACATCCGTTTCCTGGAACGAGCTAAGGAGACTACCCGGTAGAGAAGATTTCCTCGTCTCGCTCCTGTTTTCCAGAAATCTGCCTCCCAACCAGCAACTCCCCGGCACGCTCGCCCGAACCCATGCAGATCGACCAGATCAAGATGGTCAAGTCTCGCCAGGAAACACGCCGAGCCGAGGGGAGCTGTTTCTACTGTGGTAGTAAGGAGCATCTGATCTGTTCCTGTCCGGTGAAGCCGGGAAACTCCATAGTCTAGGACCGCTCAGAGAGGTCGTCCTAGGCAAGAGTAAATCCTCTCTGTCCTTGACTCTACCCATTTCTATTTCCTGTGGAGAGACCCGCTTCTTTGAAACCGCCCACCTGGATTCCAGAGCCGCTGGGAATCTCATTTCTCAGTCCCTTGTGGAGAAGTATCAGATTCCCACCAAACGTCTGGCTGAATGATTGGCAGTCGCTTCCGTGGATGGAAGACTCCTTCCGGTGACCATCTTGCTCTTCATAGAGCCTGTAATCCCTCAGGTAGGAATGCTGCACTCGGAGAAGATCTCCTTCCATGTGCTATCCAGACTCTCTCACTCCCTTTTGCTAGGTCTGCCCTGGCTACAGAAACATGAACCCGTCCTGAATTGGCGATCCGGTGAGGTGCTCCGTTGGGGGCAGGATTGCCATGGGGCCTGACTGGTTCCGGTTTACCCAGCTCGACCCCCGTCTACTCCGGCTAATCTACCTGGTCTGCCGGCACCCTACTGGTCCTATGCGGACGTCTTCGACAGGAAGGAGGCTGAAACACTACCACCTCATAGGCCGTACGATTGCCCCATCGACCTGGTACCTGGAGCTTCTCCTCCCCGCGGGCGTATCTACCTCTTGTCGCTGGCTGAGACCCGGGCCATGTCTGAGTACATCGAGGAGAATCTTGCTAGGGGGTTCATTCAGAAATCCACTTCCCTGGCTGGAGCAGGATTCTTCTTCGTTAAAAAGAAAGACGGCTCGCTACGGCCGTGTATCGATTACAGGGGGCTTAATCAAATTACCATCAAGAATAAGTAGCCCCTGCCTCTCATCTCGGAGCTGTTCAACCGCCTTAAAGGCGCGAGGGTCTTCACCAAGCTCGATCTACATGGGGCGTACAATTTGATCTGGATCCGCCAGGGAGACGAGTGGAAGACGGCATTCAACACCCGGGACGGTCACTATGAATACCGCGTCATGCCCTTTGGTCTCTGTAATGTTCCAGCCGTCTTCCAGGAGCTAGTTAATGACATTTTCCGTGACCTCTTGCATTCTTGCGTAGTGGTATACCTGGACGATATCTTGGTCTTCTCTCCAGATCTGCCCTCACACCGGAGGAATGTTCGTCAGGTTCAGCTAAGGCCGGCAGAATCGTCTCTGCGCAAAATTTGAAAAATGTCTCTTCGAGCAGACTTCCCCTCCGTTCCTGGTATATATTATCTCCGAGACTGGTCTTTGGATGGATCCCGAGAAGGTTTCTGCCATCTTAAAATGGCCCCGACCGGAGGGGTTGAAGGCGATTCAGCGATTCCTGGGCTTCGCAAATTTTTACCGCCTCTTCATTCCTCACATCTCCTCCCGGACAGCTCCCATCTCCGCGCTCACCCGTAAGGGAGCAAATCCCAAGGAATGGACTTCCGAAGCGGAGGAGGCCTTCGTCTCCATAAAACAAGCCTTCTCCTCCACCCCTGTGCTGCACCATCTGGATTGCAATAAGCAGTTCTACCTGGAGGTTGATGCTTCCTCCTCCGGAGCCGGAGCGGTGCTCACCCAGAAATCCCCATCCTGGAGAATGGTAACCTGCGGCTTCTTCTCCAAGCTCTTCTCCTCATCCGAGCGCAACTACTCCATAGGAGATCAAGAGCTGCTGGCCATCAAATTAGCGCTGGAGAAGTGGCGCTACCCGCTGGAAGGGGCTCTGCACCCGGTGATCATCTACACGGATCACAAAAACCTGGCCTATCTACAGAAAGCCCAGAGACTCAATCCGCGTCAGGCCCGGTGGTCTCTGTTCTTTGGCCGATTCTGCTTTTCTCTACATTACCGCCCTGCGGACAAGAACGTTAAAGCCAACGCTCTATCCCACTCTTTCCTGTCCTCCGACAAAGAGGAGGAGCCTCTTCATATCATCGACCCCTCCAGTGTAATGACTGTGGCTCCGTTTGACCTGGCTCGTATTCCACCTGGTAAGACTTTTGTAGCTGTTCCGGATCGTAAGAAGGTTCTTCTCTGGGGTCATTCGTCCAAACTAGCCGGCCATGCAGGCCAGAGGAAGACCTTCCTGCTCATCGCTCGACATTACTGGTGGCCTTCTCTACGCAAGGACGTTGCGAATTTCGTCTCGGCTTGTTCCTCCTGTGCCCGTAAAAAAGTTCCTAGGCATCTGCCAGCCGGCCGTCTCCTGCCTTTACCCGTACCTTCTGCTCCTTGGCAACATATTGCTATGGACTTTATTACGGATCTCCCTGTTTCTGCCGGTTGTACCGTCATTTGGGTGGTTGCAGACCGCTTTTCTAAGATGGCCCACTTCATCGCTTTGCCTGGTCTCCTGTCCGCATCTGTGATGGCTAAGGACTTCATTCATCACATCTTTCGTTTCCACGGCCTACCCCTCCACAATGTGTCTGATCGCGGGGTCCAGTTCATTTCGCGCTTCTGGAGAGCTACGTGTAAACTGTTAAGTGTCACCCTGGATTTCTCCTATGCTTATCATCCTCAGTCCAATGGTCAAGTGGAACGTATAAACTAGGTCCTTACCAGCTTTCGCCAGCATTTCGTCAATGCTCACCATAATGACTGGGTTGAGCTCCTACCATGGGCCGAGTTCTCTTATAACAACCATGAGGGTGAGTCTTCTTCCAAATCCCCGTTCTTTGTGGTCTACGGACAACACCCCCGGATTCCGTTTCCCGTCTCCGCTTCTGTGGACAATCCTACCGCGGAGTCTCTGGTCAGCGAATTTTCTACTATTTGGGAAGACACTATGTAGCATCGGCGTCTGTGCCCCCTGCCAGGCAGAGACGCCGTCCCTCTCACCTCCCCACTCCCCGCGCGGCGTCCTCCTGCGCCCCTCTTCCTGCTGCTGCCGGCGCGTGCAGCTTCCCAGGCACTATGCTTAGGGCACGCGCGCGCTCCCTCTCTCTTAAAGGGGCCGCGCGCGCCGTCCTAAGGAGTCCCCGGCCAATAGCCGGAGGACCTCCCATATATAAGGCACCTCCTCCAAACTGGAGATGCCCGAGCAATAGTTGTTGCACAGCATACTTATCTCTGCTTCAGCCCTCAGGTCCAGTTGCCAGCCTGACTACTGTTCCAGTCCGCCAGTCTGACTACTCTCCAGCCCGACAGTCTGTCTTCCGTTCAACTCGCCAGTCTGTCTATGGGCAAGTCCACCTGCTTACCAGGAAACACCTGCCAGTTACCTGCCTGCTACCAGCCGTGCCTGCTAGCCCGCTCACCTGGGAGCACTCGCCTGTTACCTGCCTGTTACCTGCTAGCCTACCCGGAGGCTCTGCCGTCACTTGCCGTGACCACCTGATAGCCTACCTGGAGGCTCCTGCTGTCACTTGCCGTGATCACCTGCCTGCTAACCTAGAGACTTCAGCCTGCTTGGCCGTCACTTGCCGTGACCACCTGATAGCCTACCTGGAGGCTCCTGCTGTCACTTGCCGTGACTACCTGTCTGCTAACCTAGAGACTTCAGCCTGCTCTGCCGTCACGTGCCATGACCACCTGTCAACTAACCCAGAGACTTCTGCCCGCTTGTTGTGCCCATCCGCTATACCGGTCAGTCCCAGTCATCTGACCCGTGGGAGCCACCTGCTCTTTTACAATGTCGTCCCCAGAGTAGCACCTGGTCCCTCTGCTCGGTCTCTCCCTGGTCACGGAGTCGTTAGCCGCCGTACGACCAGGGTCGGTCTGAGTTGACACTTAGTTACGCCCCTCTGGGTCCCTCCCTGCACTGCGGCACAGAGGTTCCACCACCCGGATCCGTAACACACTAGATCCGCACTTCTTCAGTCCTCTGAGCGGATGAAGAGACCTCTTGAAGCTCATCAAGAGAATACCAAGAGTGTGCAAAGCAGTCGTCAAAGCAAAAGGTGGCTACTTTGAAGAACCTAGAATATAACACATATTTTCAGTTGTTTCACACTTTTTTGTTAAGTATATAATTCCACATGTGTTAATTCATAGTTTTGATGCCTTCAGTGTGAATGTACAATTTTCATAGTCATGAAAATACAGAAAAATCTTTAAATGAGAAGGTGTGTCCAAACTTTTGGTCTGTACTGTATTAACACCAATATTTTATGACCGTTTTTGAAAATAATTATATTATAATCTAAAGTCATCCGTTCATGAGATTTATTTGTATTTTTTGCTGTTTTGTGGACGACATTTTTCTGATATGTTACGGTAAAGATTCACAATTTAACCAGTTTGTTAATGATTTAAATAATATTGAAAAAATGTATATGAAATTTACTAGCAAGTTTAGTGATATCAGAATAGAATTATTAGAGATTTCAGCCTCTATAATTAACAATGAAATCATTACTAAAAACTACAGAAAACTAGTCTTTCTTGCAATAAGAAAGTGCACATGCTCCACATGTAGAAAATCCAATCCATACAGTCACTTCTTGTGAATGTGATGTATATATAATATTATGGAGAATTTTATGGAACAGGACACATAATTAAAAGAAAGATTCACAAAAAGATGGTACCCAAAAAATGAATCCCAGAAGCTCTGAATGGAGTAAGCTCCAATTGCCTTTTATATTCTAAAGATGAAGAAAGAAGAATAGAAAATCACTTTTGCTTTTCTGTTAAACACCGTCCCTTACCTGCGTCTATAAAATCAGTTATTTATAAAACTATTGGCATATAATTGAAAATTATCCAGATTATAAAGTAGTGGCCTGAAACGCAATTGCAATAAAAAAATACATTTTAGTGAGGAGCCGCTTTAGTGATAGGAAAACCACCTGGTTAGAAAAATCCGCACCAAACGGAAATTACAGATGGGGCAATTGCACAATATGTGATTATAATGCGAAAACGAACTACATCAGACTGTGAAACATAACGCATCAGGGTAATGAGTTTATTTCATGCCAATAAACATCATAGTCTATGTCCTGCTCTGTGAATGAGGAGCGTTTTATATAGGAAGAACAATACGTAACCTACAGGTCTAAACAAAAGGAACATTTTAAATCAATTAATACAGGAGCTTTTTCTCCTCATTTAATCGAACATATAAATAAACACCAAGAAGGGAAAATTAATATATTACAGTTTGCAGGTTTAGAAAAGGTCCCATCACCACTCGGGGGTGGTGACAGACATAAGATCCTATTAAGAAAAGAAGCATAATGGATCCTCCATACTAACACATTAGGACCTCTGGGGTTAAATGCTAAATTTGACATGAGAGTGTTCTTCTAATTCATATTTTGTCCACTTGACCTTCCTCTATCGAATGCAGCAGAATAAGTTTCTACCATGACACTTTGTAGCAGGGCGTATATAAGGCATACACTGATGTCATGATAGACTCGGGCCAGATGAAGCGTTAGTCACAGTGCGAAACGGCCGATACCTTTTAATGTTGCCTGTGTGCACATCCCATCCACCACTGCACAGAAATAAAGTATATGGGCATTTTACTTCCAGGGTGACTGACAGGCTTTTGTCTTTTCTCTGAAGATCCTGTATATGGACTACACCTTTCAGAGTGTCCAGCACTGACCTTGTGGTCGTATGTCCTGGGAGATCCATTATATACATGACATGGCTGCTCTTCCAGTGCAGCCAAGTGATCCATAGTGCTGGCCAATTTCTTTTTACTTTTTTCATCACAGTAATAATATCGTAACATTACATCCATAGAGAGATAAAGCCATGAAACTACGTCATCCTGTGGCTACTGCAGGGTATTACATCACTGTGGACAAAACACCACAATATAAAACCCACTGGAGAATGTAGAGATTTATATACTCTTGTATGTAGATGAAATGTCAGTGTGGCCTCTACACAACACAGGGCTGCGGATAGCGGCAGTAGGAGGCAGAATGTGAAATATAAGGATTAGTTCCTATTTTCATTCATGTACATCACTGCAGATATACACCCATCAGCCATAACATGAACACCACCTGCCTAATATTTTGGGTACTTTGAAGACCTCAGTGATGTTTGCCGTGTAGCAGGGGGCATTCTCCTAATGAAAGGGTCCTCTGCCAGTAGATAACATGGCTGACATGAAGGGAGATACTTGGTTTTAGATGAGTCCTGTGACGTAATATCAGGTTGGTAAATTCACCTTAGTTTAGTGAACAGGACGGTGAGGGGAGGACACAGAAACATTCACCTCGTGGGCAATTTGCGTCTGAAAACACCGGGATTTACTTGTCTTGACCTGTATTGTGGTGTCATATACTGGAGCACAGAACTATTTCTCTTATACTTATTTATTTGGAAGTCACTGTTCCTCTTCCATCTGCAATCTTTACGTGTACCCTAATGTCACAATTGATTATTTCTGCTGCTATATTTAGGCGATTTGGTGTCCTCCTTACTATATTCTGTAACACTGCTGTGTTCCTCCATCTCCGATTGTTATTTTAATATGTCTTTGTGCATATGTTGTTTTTAATCAGATCATGTCCAGCAATTTTGCATATTTAATAAAGATACATTTATTTATTAAACTTTATATTTGTTGGTGCATCGGTTCTTGTTTTTTTTCTAGGTGCTCATAGTTTTTTGGACAGTTAGATGCACAACATTTAGGACCCATCAGTAGAATCTTAAAAAAGGTATGTTACACTGCAAAACAAAACTTTTCTCATACTGGGTTATCTGATTATGTCAAACTTAGACCTTCAGCGGTTGATGACATCATCGCTTATGCTCTGACTGATGAAGTCACAATGGCGATGATATCACAATACTATGGAATTGTAAAGTTAAGATTCCAATGTCACTTTTCTTACTTTACCTTCAACTGTTGAAGAGTGAGGACGACTTTTGCATACTTAGCAAATTCTTTATCATTGATATTAACTTATCATGGGAAGAAAAAGGAAGTGTGGTGAGGAGAATAAGAGGAGCGCTAAAAAGAGATGCATGGAAGAGAGTTTTTCTCAGAGAGGAGAAACTTCTCAGGACATTGCACAGGATGTACCTGTTGAGAAGACAGAAGATCCCTGTACAACATCTTTTGGGCATCCTCTACAGAAAAAGACCCTTAAAAAGGGGAAAAAAAGAGGGAACACACCTCCTGAGAAGGCAGATGAAACCCCAAATAAGAGAGGGAGAATGGTGGAATCGGAGAGTGGAAAGGATGATACCTCTGAAATAAGGTTTAGCGGGTCAGCTAAAACCAGGAGCTCTCACAAACATCAAGAGGGAGGTGAAGATCAAAGTTGTAGAGAACAACTTAAGAGAAATAGGACATCTGACACTGAGACCACTACAAAGAGAAGACGTGAGAATGACAAAGCCATCTACCAAGCTCCAGAAGGTAAATTCTATAGTCATTAAGTCACAGACCACATCCATGTTTTATATAGTGTTAATTTATTTTACGAAATGTAACCTAATGACATAATCGTATCCCGTACATCTTACCATGTACATCAGAGCTCTCCACTTTCTATACTTGGGGATCTCCAGCCGGAATATGGTGGTATCCAGCTTCATCATGTTCAAAGTTCATGACTGGGTTAAAATAATTGTCAATTTATTGTAGCATTAAATGCGAGTGCGACAGTAAGATTAATTGTTAGTTCTAATGTTTATCTTTCTAGGAGTCATTGGTGCGCAGACCACCAGCGTTTCAGACCCAGTGACTGCCGGTATTTCCTTGGAGAGTTTCACCTTTACCAGGAAGCTTGGAGAGGGCAGCTTTGGCAAGGTGATGCTGGCCACACATAAAACCAGCGGACATCAGCTGGCGATCAAGATGGTCAAGAAGAGGGAATTGGTGGAGAACGCTAGAGACGCCATCCGCTTAGAGAGAGAGGTCCTGGAAATCACTGGAGAGAGCAGATTCTTCACACACGCCTATGGCACCTTCCAGACAGTGGTAAGAGACTCCTTTCCTTCTAGAAATCCCCCCTTTCCCCCCATCATGTTTAGTTGCTTCCATTAGAGTGCAAATCTTTGCCAGTGCAAATGAAAAGATCTGCTGTGTGCCCTTGCCGCCATTACTGATGACTATCGTTAGTGGATTTTGACTGAATCTTGAACTCGTACGACTCCAGAGTTTGCAGATCATGGGGACATTTTTTCCTGAACATGCATTATAGTACCCTGAACCATGGTAAATATTATCAGGATGTAAAAAAGCCACATTATTTACCCTCATCGTCCCTCCTTTCACACAGGACTATGCATTTTATGCCATGGAATATCTGAGTGGTGGCGACTTGACTGCATTTATCAATTCCAGAGCCCCCCTGGATGTCTGCACGACCAGGTAAGAGAACAGCAGCTCTGTGACATCTGTGGCCGCTGTCTCCCATCATAGTTATTAGTGGTTCTATAGAAGTATTAATGCTTATAGGAATTTTTTTCTTCCTTCTTAGGTTCCTTGCAGCAGAAATCTTGAGTGGACTAGAGTTTCTCCACAGCCAGGGGATTATTCACCGGTAATAAGTCATTTCTTTTTTATACATAGGAGAAGGTTTACTTTGTTAAATTGCGAAATGTGCCAGAACTAAGTAATCCGAATAATAGGTGGTGTAACGTCAGACAAAAGTCACTAAAGATGCTCCAAATTTACTGTGATGAAATTTGGTGTGTTTTCAGACAGGCTGGTATACGTCTACACAAGACGGGATTAGTAACTCTGCCCCCCAGTGTTTAGTGAGTGGTCCTGTGCAGCCGCCCCCACAGCAACCCAAGCACTACAACTGATCCACGTCTGATTCACAGAACTATTTTTCTTTCTTTTTTCAGGGATTTAAAACCAGACAACATCCTTCTGGACAGCGATGGACACGCGAAGATCGCTGATTTCGGCCTTGCTGCAATGAATGTATTTGGCTCTCAGAAGATCAGTGACTTTGCCGGCACTCCCGGCTATATGGCTCCTGAGGTGACTATGTGACTACTGATATCTCTTATCTTATTATCCACCTGCAATCTTCACTTACTGTGGAGCATGTGCAATCATAGACCCATCACCACAGCGGCCCTCATTTACTAACGCTGTCTAATAGATGGACTGTGTAAGGGCCCCTATACATATAAGACTAAAGTCAGCCGAACCTGCCAATATCACAGGGTTCAGCCAATGGTCTAATGTGTATGAGGACCTCTCAAGTCTTCACCCGGGAGGAGAAAAACACGGCACATCGGATTTCCAATGACCGATCTTTTGTTCTTCGGAGGAGTCTAGCAGCTTCTTTCTCATAGAGAACAAAGGAGCTCTCGCCCGAGCCGTGCATTCCTGTTTATGGGGGAGGTAGCTAACAACGATCTTTTGGCCAACACCTATGTAATGTTTATGGGGGCTTAGGAGTGGAGGAACACTACCGGTAAACCTGGCCACGGTTGTTTTGTCTCCCAGAATGGAAAATATACTAACTTATCCTTTTAATCTGATCTTTCCACAGATGCATCGTCAGCAGCCCTTTAATTACACGGTCGACCTGTTCTCTTTTGGGATCACAGTCTTCCAAATGGCCACAGGATCTTACCCGTTTTATACTGGTCGGAATCGACTAAGGATTAAGCGTTCAGTGCAGCATGATAAACCTCGCTATCCGAACACCATGGATTCTAACATCAGGGACATCATAGAGACAGTGAGTAATTAGACACTTATATCTGGAGACACAGAACAGATAGGACTGTCATGAGTTCTGATAACACGCTGAATATTTCATCACCGTTGTGTTGGGTATTTCAGCTTTATCCAATACAAGTGATTGGGACAATGCTGCAGCCCCCGGCACAGCCCCTCCTATATGTACAGAGTTCTTATGTACAGCCTTATTCATATTATAAAGAGGCCGCGGCGCTCACCAAAATCTCTTCAAACAGCTAATCATCATGATCATTGGGCATCGGCCCCCGTCTGATCTACTACAGACGGCCTATCCTGTCCTATCTTAACCTGTCCTATCGTATCCCATCCTGTCCTGTCTTATCCTGTCATGTACTATCCTGTCCTGTCTTGTCCAGTCTTATCCTGTCCTATCCTATACTGTCCTGTCCTGCCCTATCCTATCCTGTCTTATCCTATAATGTACTTTCCTATCCTATGCTGTACTATCCTATCCTATCTTGTACTATTCTTTCCTATCCTGTACTATCATGTCCTATCCTGTACTGTACTATCCTGTCCTATCCTATACTGTCCTGTCCTGCCCTATCCTATCCTGTACTGTCCTATCCTGTACTGTCCTATCCTGTACTGTACTATCCTGTACTATCCTGTACTATCCTGTACTATTTCTTTCTAGCAATGGTTGTTCTAATAAATTCATCTTTCTATAAGAAAATGAGAATACATTTGTGACACTGATGTTTTTCTGGGATTATTCATATGACTACTTGTGATATAATAATGGTTCTTATATATTTGCAGCTCTTGTGTAAATCACCAGAGAAGAGACAGGTTGCTTGCAGCAATTTAAAAGGACATCAATTCTTCTCGCCCATAAACTGGGAGGAATTGGAGGCAGGAAGGTTACGTCCACCATTTACAATGACACCTGTAAGTACACAGCATTATTTTATTATAATGTCACCTCCTCGTCTGTGTAATGTGACAATATGTGTAAGAAATACTCAAATAATGAGTAATAATCATACACAGTGTAGGCCAGAATGTGTTTATCCTCCCCTGCTGGTAAACGTGTGGAATTACAGCATGGGGCAGGATGGGCAGGCCTTTACATATTTCTCAAAAGTGGAATTATTGTCCCCAATTCTCCAGAAGGCCACTTATTTAATAACTTGGATCCATTAGGCTGCTTTCACACTGTGCATTTTTTTGGTGAAAGCGCCATAATGCTCTTGCCATTTTTTTGGGAAAACCACAACAAAAGTATGCATTTTTGTCGATACTGCGGCAAAAGAAACCAATGTGGTTGTAACGTGTGAGCGCAGCCTAGTGGTGCAGTTGTAGCCGATGTGCATACCGCAGATTGCCAGGCACCACCAGTAGTTGACTTGTTCTCAAGCTAAAAGTACCGGTGGATGGTGGTGATTAGGGGTAATCTGCACATGGTTACCACGGCTCATCCACAATCTGTACAGGTGCCCTAAGGAGGAGACTAATATAATGAAATACCTAATGAATTAAACAGACTGGTTTGTCTTTCTTCTATAGATCCCAGTGATGCAAATGAGCAAACAAATTGAATTGCAGCAAGTGATGTCCCACACTGAAGCTCGGAAACCACCTATAACCCCGGAGGACCAGCGGCTGTTCTGTGGCTTCTCCTATATCAGCGACAGGTGGAAGAACATTCAAAGCCGCAGCAATAACAGCAATGGAAATGTAAAGCAGTTCCCTCCCCCCAATACCTGACTACTGGGTCAGGGAGGCGTGGACCTGGGTGTGGTCTGAAGAAACAGGCGGGGTCTGTTTGAATCCCACCCCTGAGCTTTACCATTGGTCTCTTGTCCAGAGTTCTTCCATCTACTCTGTTACATATCAGAGACCATGACCTCCTGCATTCTCTATTGCTGCCCCATACCTCATCTGGTGGCATGCTGCTTGGAGATGTAGGACCATCATACTACAGGACGGCACGGTGGCGCAGTGATTAGCGCTGTTGGCGAGCAGCACGGTGGTCCTAGGTGTAAATCTGGGACACCATCTGCACTGAGTTTGTATGTTCTCCCCGTGTCTGTGTGGGTTTCCTCCGGGTACTCCGGTTTCCTCCCACAACTCAAAACATACTGATAGGAGAAAAAAATAAAATTATTAATTATTGAACATCATCATCATGTACCTCGTGTATTTCTGTATTTATTACCAGTAAGTGATATATAGAAAGGTGGTAACACTGCACATTCTGTCATGACTTTCATATCCAATTACTTATAATGTCTACAGTGACATAAAACATTAATTTCTCAATAAGTAAGTTTTGAGCCTCTAGTAGTCTGCACAGTTACAATGTAACACGTAAACTCACCGGCTCCTTCCTACAGCCTCCCTATACGTTGTTATTGCTTCCTCCTGAGAATGAGGTTGTGTTGTTACTAGAACTCTGGGTTTTCTGTTCCTACGTGTGTTATGGGAATCTTACTTAGCTGTATATGTACAGCGGGTGATGGTTGTGAGTGCATGGAGTGGGCTCAGGAGCTGTGACCGGGTCATACAAGGCGGGAGTGGGTTGGGTACACAGCTGACTCGTGCCTCTAACTGACTAAGGTTGTATTGTTACTAGAACTATGGGTTTATGGTTCTGAGTCAGGGGCGCATCTTCCTGCAGCCTCGAACTCTGATATTATCACTCACTTCCATCTCTCCGTGAGGCCATATAAAAATAATGATAAAAAGTGATCAAAAAGTCATATGTATTCCAAAATGGCACCAATAAAAACAACAGCTCATCTTACAAAAATACAAGCCCTCATACAGTTCTGTTTACAGAAAAATGAAAAAGCTAGGACTCTGACAATATGACGAGCCCCTAAAAAGCGAATAAAAAGTAATTAAAAAAATATATGTGGCGCCCCTGCGGGTTCAGTCACCACAGAGGTACTGCATCTCACCCACAGGTGTGGTATCTCATTCTCAGGTAAGGAGGGAGTACTGCTCGGGACCCAAACACCTGCATCCAACACTACACTACTCCAGACCAGCAGGAGGGGCAAGATGTGTCGCTCTCCTGCTGAGCCCTGTCCCTGGCTGGAGTGGGGGGAACCAAATTAGGAGGAACCATGTAGTGGGTGTGGGTGGAAGAAGCAGCTTAGGGGAGCACTTGAAAGGAGGATATAAAATGAGAAGCCATCTTGTGAAGTCAGGTCAGTCTGAAGGTTCAGTCAGAGGAGGAGAGAGTGTGGAGCAGGAGCTCAGCAGGAGCTCTGCTCAGGAGGAGAGCCTAGTGAGAGAGTCCCAGGACAGACTGAAGAGAGGAGTAGAGTGAGAAGAAAGGCTCCAGTAAAGCAGAAAGGATCCCAGGGGCACAGGCAGTGCGGATGCCACCCGTGCACCCGAACCCACCAGGAGTGGAAGGATCAGGTCGCAGAGAGGGGACTGGCCCTTTAACTAGCAGAATTCTTCAAGTCTCAACTAGACAACCGGAGGGTGCAGCATTTCAGGTGCTGCAGCCAAAAGCCACATCTAACTCATCAAAAAGGTGGCCATAGAGGACCCAGGGGACAGAGAAGACGTCGCCCGACAAGGTCCGCGGTCACTGGCTTGGGGCACTGGGTGTGAGGTGCAGGGAGATGGCCAGAGGGAACACACAGAACGGGGTCCCATTAAGTACTCTGGAATTGCCTGGGGGTTTGCTGAACCCCTCCCTGAGTAAACACAGGACAACGTGGGAAGTTACCCTGGCCCTGGTAACTTGAAGTCTAAAAATCATGAGTAAAACCCTGAAGACTGCACCCCACTGTCTCTGTGAATTTTTACTGCGCCATCATCCCCTGCACCACCCTACACACCTACTTCATCTATAACATTCCTGCAACGCCCTGGAGCTAAGCTCTACCTGTGGAGAGCTAAACCAACTCTGCTGTGCTAACATCAGCTCCAGAGGACCTGCTCCGCAGCGGCGGCTCCCTTTTGCTGGCGTCACAAACTTTATATAAAAACTATGAATCCCCTGTAAATAACCCCTTTTGATTGACCGCCCTGGGTCACGGACCGGGTCAATGCCACTGTGACATCCCCTGCATCGACCGGACCGGCACCGAGTACCCCATGGCCCAGGGGGCACGTCATATACACTGCGCAAAAAAAAACAAAAAACACTTAAACGACAGAATATAACTCCAAGTAAATCAAACTTCTGTGAAATCAAACTGTCCATTTAGGAAGCAACACTGATTGACAATCAATTTCACATGCTGTTGTGCAAATGGAATAGACAATAGATGGAAATTATTGGCAATTATCAAGACACCCTCAATAAAGGAGTGGTTCTGCAGGTGGGGACCACACACAGACCACATCTCAGTACCAATGCTTTCTGGCTGATGTTTTGGTCACTTTTGAATGTTGGTTGTGCTTTCACACTCGTAGTAGCATGAGACGGACTCTACAACCCACAAAAGATGCTCAGGTAGTGCAGCTCATCTAGGATGGCACATGAATGCGAGCTGTGGCAAGAAGGTTTGCTCTGTCTGTTAGCGTAGTGTCCAGAGGCTGGAGGCGCTACCAGGAGACAGGCCAGTACACCAGGAGACGAGGAGGGGGCCATAGGAGGGCAACAACCCAGCACCAGGACCGCTACCTCCGCCTTTGTGCAAGGAGGAACAGGAGGAGCACTGCCAGAGCCCTGCAAAATGACCTCCAGCAGGCCACAAATGTGCATGTGTCTGCACAAATGGTTAGAAACCGACTCCATGAGGGTGGTATGAGGGCCCGATGTCCACAGATGGGGGTTATGCTGACAGCCCAACACCGTGCAGGACGCTTTGCATTTGCCACAGAACACCAGGATTGGCAAAGTCGCCACTGGCGCCCTGTGCTCTTCACAGATGAAAGCAGGTTCACACTGAGCACATGTGACAGACGTGACAGAGTCTTGAGGCGCCATGAAGAGCGATCTACTGCCTGCAACATCCTTCAGCATGACTTTGTACAGAACAAAGCATTCAATGAGAATATTTCATTCATTCAGATCTAGGATGTGTTATTTGAGTGTTCACTTTATTTTTTTGAACAGTGTATATTTTTTTCATGTAAAAAAACAGTAAAAAAAAATTAAATATATATATTTTTGTTATCACTATAATTTTATTGACTCAAAGAAAAGTTAACTTGATGTAAGAGAATGAGAAGTCCTAACAATCTGAACAGCCATGTTAAACCTAGCAGCCATCTTTTGCAAAGTTTGAGTTTTGCAGCTAATGAGATGCATGTTCTGCGGCTCTAGCCACAATGGAGCCATGGAATGATGTCAGCGCCATTAGCAGGTATGGTTAGCATACACAAAGGTTAATTGGAGCAGCTGCAGGTCATTGTGAAAGTAAATAAGTGGTATTATAGGGTAGAAAATAGTGTCATTGTAATAGTGGTATAGAAATTAGGACAATACAGTTATCAATATGTGAGGAATTATGAGGAAACCATCATTAGTTAAGAAGGACATGGGGATTCATGGATTGTAATGGAGTTTGGCAAAAATACTCATAAATATTGTCATGTTGCATTATTTGTTGTTCTAAGACGCATGTTTTCCCTGCAGTATGAGGTTATCATGTACAGTGGGTACGGAAAGTATTCAGACCCCTTTACATTTTTCACTCTTTGTTGCATTGAAGCCATTTGGTAAATTCTAAATAGTTGATTTTTTTCTCATTAAAGTACACTCTGCACCCCATCTTGACTGAAAAAAACATAAATGTAAAATTGTTTGCAAATGTATTTAAAAAGAAAAACTGAAATATCACATGGTCATAAGTATTTAGCCATGAGTCTTCTTGGGAATGATGCAACAAGTTTTTCACACCTGGATTTGGGAATCCTCTGCCATTCTTCCTTGCAGAGCCTCTCCAGTTCCATCAGGTTGGATGGTGAAAATTGGGGAACAGCCATTTTCAGGTCTCTCCAGAGATGCTCAATTGGGTTTAGGTCAGGGCTCTGGCTGGGCCAGTCAAGAATGGTCACAGAGTTGTTCTAAAGCCACTCCTTTGTTATTTTAGCTGTGTGCTTAGGGTCATTGTCTTGTTGGAAGGTGAGCCTTCTGCCAAGTCTGAGGCCCAGAGCACTCTGTAAGAGATTTTCATCCAGGATATCTCAGCACTTGGCCACATTCATGTTTCCTTCAATTGCAACCAGTCGTCCTGTCCCTGCAGCTGAAAAACACCCCCATAGCATGATGCAGCCACCACCAGGTTTCACTGTAGGGATTGTACTGGGCAGGTGATGAGCAGTGCCTGGTTTTCTCCACACATACCGCTTACAATTATCACCAAAAAGTTCTATCTTCGTCTCATCAGACCAGAGAATCTTATTTCTCATAGTCTGTGAGTCCTTCATGTGTTTTTGAGCAAACTCAATGCGGGCTTTCATATGTCTTGCACTGAGGAGAGGCTTTGTGGAACTTTCTCCCATGTCCCTACTGCATCTCTGGAGCTCAGCCACAGTAATCTTGTGGTTCTTCTTTAACTCTCTCACCAAGGCTCTTCTCCCACGATTGCTCAGTTTGGCTGGATGGCCAGGTCTAGGAAGACTTCTGGTGGTCCCAAACTTCTTCCATTTAAGGATTATGGAGGCCACTGTGCTCTTAGGAACCTTGACTAATGCAGAAATTCTTTCGTATCCTTGGCCAGATCTGTGCCTTGCAACAATTCTGTCTCTGAGCTCCTTGGGCAGCTCCTTTGAGCTCATGATTCTCATTTGGTCTGACATGCACTGTGAGCTGTGAGGTCTTAAATAGACAGGTGTGTGCCTTTCCAAATCAAGTCCTATCAGTTTAATTAAACACAGCTGGACTCCTTTGTTTAAGCCATGCATAAAAAGGCTCTGATACTGTTGTTCGGGGCCAGTCCATCGCCACAACACATCCACACCATGGTCAGACCACCACCAGATATTCCAATGCTGTGTTGCTGATCTGGACACCTGCGAGTGCCAGTGCATTTTCCCTGCCTGCATTCTGAACTGTTCTGCCGCGTACCTCTGAATAAACTTCATTCTCAGCTTTAAAGAAGAAATTGTCCACACTGTTTTCCCAGCTCTTCCAGCTCTTTGTAAGGACTTTCTTACACATGTCAGTTATTCTTTGTAAAGAAGACTAAAATTTAAAACCAAACACAGATTTAATCTTTTTTGCGCCTGCCTGCTACCAAAATAATGATAAATGATGATAAAAAAAAACCTTAAAAACCCCAAAATTGTCCCAGAAAAAACAAGTCCTCATGCAGCCCAATCTGTGGGGAAATAAAGGTTATGATTATCAGAATATGGTGACAAATAAGTATTTTTTTAATGTAAGTTCTTCTGCAAAAGCAGCAAAAAATAAGAAAAAAATCTACAGTATATAAATTTGATATTGTCGTTATCATATTGAATAAATATTCCATGATCAAAATATAGAATTGATTCCATCCAAACTGTAAAGAAAAATATATCAAAAAGTCGCATGTACCACAAAATGGCACCAATATAAACTACAGCTAGTAGCACAAGCAATAAGCCCTCGTACAGTTCAGTTGTCCGAAAATTGCGAAATTATAGCTCTCAGAATTTGATGACCCAAAATCAGAAGATTTTTTTTTATCCATGAGCGTATTAATTGTACAACAGTAAACTATATAAATTTGTTATTGTCATATTTGATCTGTCCAAAACAAACTGTTTACATTCGCCCTGGGATAAAATGCTCTCACTTTTACTAAAGACATTATCACTCCTGGATCACACAAATAGAGGCCAAAACTGTCTGTGACACTATGGGGTTAAGGCTTGTGCGTTCTGCTATTTCGTCCCGTAAAGCAAAAGGGACGGTTCTGTGTCAGGACAGGAGGAGGTTGTGGAGAACATTGACGCTTCAGTCAGGACGTTGCTTATGACAAAATGAAGCCCTTAACGATGAATGATGGATATGGCACATCTTGAGCGAGTATAAGACTAACCATGCAAACCATGAGATCGGCGAGAGGTGCTGAAACACCATCACTTCCCTGCACGATCAGCACCGGGAGCTCGGCTTATCTGACAGCTGAGCTCCTGTTGTAACAGCCATGGCCGGTGCTAGAACTGACCCTGGCTGATTAACCTTCCAGATGCCACGATCCATAGTGATCGCGGCATTTATAAGTTGTAACAGGGAGAGGGCTCCCCCTCTCACCACCATCAGCACCCCCTCGACACAATCACCAGGAGTTGAAAGTTGTCATGGTACCCGGAGGTCAAACAATGACCTCCTGGTCTGCTAGGTACGGTGGCCTGTTAGACCCAGCCGTAGGCTGCCAGTTTAATATGATAGGTCTTATGCATTGCTATTGGTGTTGAGCGAGTATGTTCTCTTCCGAGTATGCTCGGGCCGAGCTCCGAGTATTTACAGCTGCTCGGTGATATGTTTGAATCGCTCCCGTGTGCATGATTTGCAACTGTTTGACAGCTTTATTACATGTGAGGAATGTGTAAGAAATAGAAATTCCTCACATGTATTAAAACTGTCAAACAGTTGCAAATCATGCACACGGGAGCGATTCAAACATATCACCGAGCAGCTGTAAATACTCGGAGCTCGGCCAGAGCATACTCGGCGAAAGGGTTAACAGAACATACTCGCTCAACACTAATTGCTATACATGTGTGTTACAGTGCATGAGATCAGTGACCAGACAAATAAAAGTTAAAGTTCCATAGAGGGACTAAGAAAAAAAGGGAAAAAAAGTTAAGAAAAAAATCATAAAAATGATTTAAAAAAAAATAACCAAAGAACAAAAAATATTACACCAATAAATGTGCATATTTATTTAAAAACAAAAATAAAGAAAAAAAGTACAGATATTTGGAATCGTGGCGGACGGAATAATGTGATGCATGAAACTGTCACTCAATTTAACCCCTAAAGTGAACACCGAAAAAAAAAAAAAAAAAAAAGTGGCAAAAACTTTTGCATTTTGCTGCCAAACAAAAAGGGGAATAAAACGAGATAAAAAAATTGTATATGAAATCCTGAAAAGATTATCTTGTCTGCTAAAAAATATTATAAAATTCTATGAAGCACATGTATGTTCAAGACGTTCATCACACTCGTCAATATATTCCTTGAGGGGTATAGACTCCAAATTCGGGTCACATGCAACATGGCGTCTGCAATCTATTGCAGACAAATTTACGCTCTAAAAATCATACAGCGCTACTTCCCTTCCAAGCCCTGCATGTGCCCTAACAGTAGTTTTCTCAAAATTCTTTTTATTTCCACCACATATAGGGTATTGTTCTACTCAGGAGAAATTTCACAACAAACTGTGGTGTCCATTTCCACCTTTTACATTTGCAAAAATTAAAAATGTGGGGCTTAAGAGACATTTTAGTAAAGAAAATGAAAATTTTCATTTTTTTTTCCAGGTTTTTCCAAGTTGAATTTATTCCTGTGAAGCGCCTAAATAGTTATCAAACTTTCTGAATGCGGTTTTGAATACTTAGAGGGATACAGATTTTAAAATGTGGCATTTTTTGCCAGTTTTCTCACATCTAGACGACTTCAAAAGTGAAGCGGTTCTAAAAATAAAGGTTTTCTAAATTTCAATGAAACAATGAAAAATTGCTGATAAACTTTTAACCTTTTCAATAATTTAGCAAAAAAAGTCATTTCAAGAATGATGTTGATGTAAAATAGAAATGTGGTGAATGTTATTTATGAATTATTTTGTGTGGTATGACTGTTTTAAAAGCAGAAAAAAATAAAAGTTCGAAAATTGCACATTTTCAACATTTTTGGCAAATTTTAGATATTGTCATACATAAGCACAAATCGTATCGACCTAGATTTACTACTATCCTGAAGTACAATGTGTCACGAAAAATAACCTCAGAATCACTGGAATATGTTGAAGTGTTCCAGAGTTATTACCACAAAAAGTGACGCATGTCAGATTTGAAAATTGAGATTCGTTCATTAATATACAAAGTGGCTCGGTCCTTAAAGGGTTAAACAGTATGGGGCTGATTCATTAGGATGTATACGTAGTGGAATAATGGGCCCCAATGAAAATTTGGATCTGGACCAGAAAAGCATGTTGGCCTGATGTATAGGCTTCTGTAGAATTCTACATCCTATAAAGACATACCGTATTTTTTGGACCATAATACACACTTTTTCCCTCCCAAAATTTGGAAGGAAAATGAGGGGTGCGTCTTATGGTCTGAATGTCTGGGGAGTTGCGGTGGTGGTGGATCGATGGCGGCACACACCATAAAAGCAGCGCATACTCCTCGCTCTGCCTCACCGCCTACAGCCAGACACAGGCCCCGAACATCTCACCTCTTCTGCCACCGCAAGTTTTCTGAGGGAGGGAACGGAGGCTTCTGCTTCTTACGATCCTGCTCCACCACCACCGCAACTCCCCGCTGCTGGAACACTCCGGGTTCACAGCATTCCTCCACTTCCGACGGCTTCTTGAGGGACCCTACCTCGTGAGGGACCACCCCCTAGGTAAGATACCTATATACCTATTCAGACTATAAGACGGACCACCATTTTATAAAAACATATTTTTTTCTATTTTCCACCCCAAAATTTGGGGTGCGTCTTATGGTCCGGTGTGTGCCTTATAGTCTGAAAAATACGGTATGTGTTTATCTTACCTATATTAGAAAAAAGAAAATATGTAAACCTCATAGAAAACACAGCAGTAAGATCATTTTCTAGGTAAAACTTCTAAATAGTAATCAGAGAGTTACCAAATAACAATCATCACCATATTGCTACTGAACAAGTTCACTATACCAAAATTTATTAACCAATCATAAACAATTTGAAGGGGAAAAATGGCACCACACAATGACCAGATATTATCACCACACAATGGCCATATATTATCACCACATAGTGTCTGAGTATAACCGCCATCTTGTTACTGAACAAAATCTTCTGCTCTGGGTGCAGAAGTGAGTATTTTGACCATATCATAATTTTTATGCAGAGTTTCAACCTCCAAGCTATATAAACTTGAATGCTTATTGGATGAAGCAGATTATGAAAGATTTTAAAAATCGCCTTCAAATATTGAAATTCTACTCTGTAAGCTCTGGCCAAGGTCATTAATAAATATGTTAAAAAGAAAAGAGCCCAATACAGATCAATGTTAACTGTGACCCAATCATAGCAAAGCTTAAGCCAGAAATACACTCCAATCAAGGAGTAACATTTATGCTGGAAGTACACGGCACATGTAAGATACATCTAATACATCACGGACACGTGGACAAGTGCTTGTGGCCAGGGACGGTACATCTCCCTGACGGCACACTGGGTAAACATAGTGCAAGCCGGGTGCCCAGTCGGACCTTGGGACGGAACACATCCTCCCCACACCGAGGATTGCGGGCCCTATGTCAGTCAGAGTTGCCCCCACAGTGTACAGCTCCTACGCATCCTCCTCCTCCTCCTCCTCATGTTCAGCCTCCATCTCACATATCAGCACATCAGTTACAAGCTGGAAGCACTGCAGTACTGCCTCAGCCAAGCGGCAACAGGTTGTGCTGAAACTCATAAGTTAGGTGATAAACCTCACACTGCTTGTGAGTTGTGGACAGCTGTGAAAGAGCAGGCAGATCTGTGGCTGACACCGCTGAACCTACATCCAGGCATTGTTGTGTGTGACAATGGCCGTAACCTGGTGGCGGCTCTGAGGCAAGGCGAGATCACACACGTACCATGCCTGGCTCATGTGCTTAACCTTGTGGTTCAGCGGTTTCTTAAAATCGTACCCCGAGTTGCCAGATCTGCTCGTCAAAGTACGCCGCCTGTCAGCTCATTTTCGCAAGTCGGCTACAGCTTGTTGCAGCAGCGTTTGCAGCTTCCGGCACACCGACTGGTGTGTGATGTCCCCACACGTTGGAACTCTACCCTCCACATGTTGCAAAGGATTTGTGAGCAGAAGAGGGCAGTTGTGGAGTACCAGCCGCAACAAGGCCGTCGATATTCAGGTCAGACTCCACACATAAGACCTCAGGAGTGGACCTGGATGTCTGACATATGTACCATCCTGACAAACTTTGAGGAGTCCACCAAGATGGTGAGTGGCGATGACGCCATCATTAGCGTCAGCATCCCACTTGTCTGTCTTTTGCAATGCTCTCTGCAGAGAATTAAAGAGGAGGCATTGCAGCCAGAGTATGATGAGATGGATCAAGAAGCCGTAACGGGCGATTACACACAGCCCAGCCTCATCTCATCCCAACGTGCATTGGGGGATAATAAGGGAGAGGAGGAGGAAGAACAGGACGGTAGTACCTGTACAACTGTCATACCATCGGTTCAGCGTGGGTGGCCTGAGGACAGGGGGGGAGGAGGAGGTCACAATTCGTTGACCAACCAAGGCGTACAGGCGAGAGAGAAGCATCTGCAATCCAGCAGAGGCAGGGGAACACTGTCAACATTCTGGGACAGTTTTCTGAGACCCGCCCCGCTTACAGGCCCTGAGGCGTGGGGTACTCACAAGGAGTGGGAAGTTTCAAAAGATGGTGAGGGAGTACCTTGCCGACCTTACCAGCATCCTCCGTGAATCCTCTGTGACTTTTAATTATTGGGTATCCAAGCTGGACACTTGGAATGTACTCGCTCTGTACGCCTTGGAGGTCCTGGCCTGCCCTGCCGCTAGCGTGTTATCGGAGCATGTTTTTAGTGCCGCTGGGGGAATTATAACTGATTAGCGCACTCGCCTGTCAACTGACAATGCTGACAAGCTGACCCTTATGAAATGAACAAGGGCTGAATTGGGCCAGACTTCTCATCACCACCAAATGACAGCAGAGTAACAAAGTCAAATCCACTGTGTTATTTCGGGAGGTGTATTCCCATGCACCGCTTCACATCCACACATGGGTATACGCTTCCTCATTTCGGCTGTATTTTGCTCTTCTCCTTATCCTCAGCCTCTACCACCACTATACCACCAGGGTGACCGTGGTCCGTGTTGAAGCATTGCAAGTTCCTCCGTCCTAATTTTTGGCAGCTTTTGCTTGGAAGGCATAGGCAAAGACTATGGGAGACTAACTCCCCAATAATGGTAATAATGTTTTGAATATGCTGTTCTGTATGGCTCTTGTTTGCCAGCATTGCAAGTTCCTCCGTCCTAATTTTTGGCAGCTTTTGCTTGGAAGGCATAGGCAAAGACTATGGGAGATCCACTTCCCAATAATGGGAATAATGTTTTGAATATGCTGTACTGCATGTCTCTTGTAAGGGGCATTAAAATAGTCTTGTTAAGCTACTGTGACCTCCACCACTCTTCCAAGATAAATTGATATTGTCTTTTTATTCCACTGTGACCTCCACGTCTCTTACAAGGGGCTTTAAAACAGTCTTGTAAAGCTACTGTGACCTTCACCACTCTCCCAAGGGGCATTAAAAGCGTCTTGTTAAACCACTCTGAACTCCACGTCTCTTCCAAGGGGCATTAAAAGCGTCTTGTTAAACCACTCCGACCTCCACGTCTCTTCCAAGGGGCATTAAAACCGTCTTGTTAAACCACTCTGAACTCCACGTCTCTTCCAAGGGGCATTAAAACCGTCTTGTTAAACCACTCTGAACTCCACGTCTCTTCCAAGGGGCATTAAAACCATCTTGTTAAGTTACTGCGACCTCCACCACTCTTCCAAGGGGCATTAAAACAGTCTTGTTAAACCACTCTGAACTCCACGTCTCTTCCAAGGGCCATTAAAACCGTCTTGTTAAACCACTCTGACCTCCACGTCTCTTCCAAGGGGCATTAAAAATATCTTGTTAAGCTACTGTGACCTCCACGTCTCTTCCAAGGGGCATTAAAACCATCTTGTTAAGTTGCTGTGACCTCCACCACTCTTCCAAGGGGCATTAAAACAGTCTTGTTAAACCACTCTGAACTCCACGTCTCTTCCAACGGTCATTAAAACCGTCTTGTTAAACCACTCTGACCTCCACGTCTCTTCCAAGGGGCATTAAAAATATCTTGTTAAGCTACTGTGACCTCCACGTCTCTTCCAAGGGGCATTAAAACCGTCTTGTTAAACCACTCTGAACTCCACGTCTCTTCCAAGGGGCATTAAAACCATCTTGTTAAGCTACTGTGACCTCCACCACTCTTCCAAGGGGCATTAAAACAGTCTTGTTAAACCACTCTGAACTCCACGTCTCTTCCAAGGGTCATTAAAACCGTCTTGTTAAACCACTCTGACCTCCATGTCTCTTCCAAGGGGCATTAAAAATATCTTGTTAAGCTACTGTGACCTCCACCACTCTTCCAAGGGGCATTAAAACCGTCTTGTTAAGCTACTGCGACCTCCACCACTTTTCCAAAGGGCATAAAAACCATCTTGTTAAGCTACTGCGACCTCCACCACTCTTCCAAGCGGCATTGATATTGTCTTTTTATTCCACTGTGACCTCCACGTCTCTTCCAAGGGGCTTTAAAACCGTCTTGTTAAGCAACTGCGACCTCCACCACTCTTCCAAGGGGCATTGATATTGTGTTTTTATTCCATGTCACCTCCACGTCTCTTCCAAGGGGCTTTAAAACCATCTTGTTAAGCTACTGTGACCTCCACCTCTCTTCCAAGGGGCATTAAAAGCATCTTGTTAAACCACTCTGAACTCCACAGCTCTTCCAAGGGGCATTGAAATGTTGTTTTTAATTAACTCTAACCTCCACGACTCTTCCAACGGACATTGCAATTCCTCCTAATTTTAGTCAGCTTTTGCTTTTCAATGCATAGGCGAACACTAAGGGAGACCCACTCCCCAATAATGGGTAGGAGGTTTTTAGTACGCTGTAATCCACGTTTGTTTCAAGGTGCATTGCAGTTCCTCATAATTTTTGGAAAGCCTTCCATTCACTGCTTAGGCCAACAGTGTACAGGAGACCCAGTTGCTATAAATGGAAAAAACGGTTTAGTTAAGGCCCTCTACCTCCATGTCACTTCCAAGGGGCACTGGAGTGCCTCGAAATTTTTGGTAGGCATTGAACTCATTTTATGCCCTATAACTGTGTAGCCGAACCGTTCCTTTTGGTACAGAAACATATCCTACAAGACATGTGTGGTTGACTGGCCTGATATTGATGTGAATGGTCCCTGTTCCTCCTGCTCTTTCTCCTTTGCCACCACCTCATCCATCATTCATCACCTGAAGATTTGTTTTAACGGGAGTCATAGAACTGGGATAGTAGCAGGAAAACATCCAGCAATCCTCAGAGGAGGTAGGATATGCGCCAAAACCCTGACCACCTCAGGCCTAGCGGCTACTACATACATGCGCTTGCATTCCAAGGAACAGAAAGCTAAGGAGATGGATGGCCTCATGATCATGAATAATTTACTCGTTGTGTAGGAGGCCGACCACTGCTGCAGTCTACCTTCTGAACTTTGTGTTGAAGCCTGATTGACCCAGGACCCGCAATCCTCTATGTCTGGAGGACGTGTTGCATCCCAGTGTCCAACTGTGTCCCGGCTTCCACAATATTAACCCAGTGTGACGGCGTCAGTCAGATGGACCATTCCTGGCCACATTCATATGTCCACGTGTTTGTGGTTAGGCTGTCCTTCAAATAGGGGCAGCTGGGGACTGTTGATGGACACCCGGCCGCCCCCAGGTGGCTGGGGACTGTGTGTGGGCACCCGGCCGCGGGGTGGCAGGGGATGCCATGACATGGTGGCCGGCGTCTGCCTCCACATGCCTAAAAGGCCCAATTTTAAGTGCAAGCAAGCTAGCAGTATGGTATTGCAGCCTGGGGGTGGTCGGGTGGCAGGCTGCATACTTGCGCTTGCATTGCAAGGAATGGGGGAGGTACAATTGAACACTGCCCTGGGACAAGGACTTGCACGGGGATAGTTGCAAGTTTGCATCCTCTGATGCGGCAAGGATCACTTCTGATGGGCACACTTTTAGGCAGTGACCTGGGTGTCAGAGATGCTTCCAGGTTTCTTCCCCATGATGTTCCCATGTCTTTTCAGCACTGTATGCATGTGTCACACAGCACATGGCCAGATAAGATTGTAAAATGTTAAAATGACATTTCCCGGTGAATGCATTTGTCACGGTTGAAAGCAATACAAAAGTGCAAAAACGCATAAAAAATGCTACTTGTGAACATAGCCCAAGGTGTGGAGGAGTATTTTTGTTTTTGGTTATTTATTTTACCTTATACACAAGTCTTTATCCTGGAAAGGAAGTTCCTTAACATATTTCACAGGAAAACCGTTTCAGTTTCGTTTTTGAACGTTTTATTGTGTGCCCGTAAAAGTGGCTTAATACTTCTGACCACATTGTTGACAGCAGTGACCTGGGGGTCAGAAATGCTTCCTGGGGCGATGCAATAGGTACTCAAAAGAAAGACCTACTTCAATTTTGCTTAATCGCGCGCGCCGTCCTAAAAAGTCTCCGGCCAATGGCCGGAGGACTTCCCCTATAAATGGCACCTCCTCCAATATGGAGGTGCCCGTGCAAGGTTGTTGCTTTGTGATTCTTACTTTGCTTCAGCCCCCAGGTCCTCTGCAAGTCAGTCCTGTCCGCCAGTCTGATCTTCAGTCCAGTCCGCCAGCCTAACTACTCTCCAGCCCGACAGTCTGTCCACAGTCCAGTCTGCCAGTCTGTCTATGGGCTCTGCCCGCCTGCTAACCTGGAAGCACCTGCCTGTTACCTGCTGTGCCTGCCAGCCCGCTTACCTGGAAGCACCTGCCTGTTACCTGCCAGCCCGCTTACCTGGAAGCACCTGCCTGTTACCTGCCGTGCCTGCCAGCCCGCTTACCTGGAAGCACCTGCCTGTTACCTGCCGTGCCTGCCCGCTTACCTGGAAGCACCAGCCAGCTACCTGTTGTGCCGCAAGTTTGCCTACCCGGAACACTAGCCTGACTATCTGCCTGCTTGTCTACCCGGACCACCCGTCAGCCTGCCAGCCGAAGCTGATCTGTTGTACTGGTCAGTTCCTGCCTCCTGACCCGTGGGATTCACCTGCTCTCATACAAGGTCAGTCCCAGAGTGGCACCTGGTCCCTCTGCTCGGTTCCTCCCTGGTTCACGGAGTCGACTGAGCCGCCGTGCGACCTTGGTCGGACCGAGTTGATACTTAGACACGCCCCACTGGCCCCTCCTTGCACCGCAGCACAGAGGTTCCCCCACCCGGATCCGTAACACCATCCAATGATTCCAGAACAACATTCAGAAAACATTAATTATTTTCCTGGGACTTTGGGTGTTATCAAAATAACTCTGCTCTGGGAATCTGTAAGTAATATAAAAAAAACTTTTTCAGAAAGTTAACACTAAAATTCTCCAATGTGCCTGGCCAGCAGAATCCTATGGCCCTTAATAATGATTAGGTACAGTGACGTACGGTCCTATATAATGGACACGGACTAATTCTTGAGCACTTTGGAAGACTTCACTTGGCAACCCGTTTTCCTTTTGGCTTCCATTGATATTAAAAGTCTGTACACCAGGATTCCCCAGGACGGGGGTCTCCATGCGGTCCAAGACATTCTGATTAACCCAAATACAAATGAACAATTCATTGTATTTATGAGCGAAGCATTACATTTCATACCTACTGCTAATGCTTTTAAATTCAATAATAAATGGCATCATCAGCAGTTCGGCACCGCGGTAGGATTCTTCGTCACATGGATTTACACCAATATTTTATGACCGTTTTTGAAAATAATTATATTTTAATCTAAAGTCATCCGTTCATCAGATTTATTTGCATTTTTTGCTGTTTTGTGGACAATATTTTTCTGATATGTTCTGGTACAGACTCACAATTTAACCAGTTTGTTAATGATTTAAATAATATTGAAAAAATGTATATGAAATTTACTAGCAAGTTTAGTGATATCAGAATAGAATTATTAGAGATTTCAGCCTCTATAATTAACAATGAAATCATTACTAAAAACTACAGAAAACTAGTCTTTCTTGCAATAAGAAAGTGCACATGCTCCACATGTAGAAAATCCAATCCATACAGTCACTTCTTGTGAATCCGATGTATATATAATATTATGGAGAATTTCATGGAACAGGACACATAATTAAAAGAAAGATTCACAAAAAGATGGTACCCAAAAAATGAATCCCAGAAGCTCTGAATGGAGTAAGCTCCAATGGCCTTTTATATTCTAAAGATGAAGAAAGAAGAATAGAAAATAATTTTTGCTTTTCTGTTAAACACCGTCCCTTACCTGCGTCTATAAAATCAGTTATTTATAAAACTATTGGCATATAATTGAAAATTATCCAGATTATAAAGTAGTGGTCTGAAACGCAATTGCAATAAAAAAATACATTTTAGTGAGGAGCCGCTTTAGTGATAGGAAAACCACCTGGTTAGAAAAATCCGCACCAAACGGAAATTACAGATGGGGCAATTGCACAATATGTGATTATAATGCGAAAACGAACTACATCAGACTGTGAAACATAACGCATCAGGGTAATGAGTTTATTTCATGCCAATAAACATCATAGTCTATGTCCTGCTCTGTGAATGAGGAGCGTTTTATATAGGAAGAACAATACGTAACCTACAGGTCTAAACAAAAGGAACATTTTAAATCAATTAATACAGGAGCTTTTTCTTCTCATTTAATCGAACATATAAACACCGAGAAGGGAAAATTAATATATTACAGTTTGCAGGTTTAGAAAAGGTCCCATCACCACTCGGGGGTGGTGACAGACATAAGATCCTATTAAGAAAAGAAGCATAATGGATCCTCCATACTAACACATTAGGACCTCTGGGGTTAAATGCTAAATTTGACATGAGAGTGTTCTTCTAATTCATATTTTGTCCACTTGACCTTCCTCTATCGAATGCAGCAGAATAAGTTTCTACCATGACACTTTGTAGCAGGGCGTATATAAGGCATACACTGATGTCATGATAGACTCGGGCCAGATGAAGCGTTAGTCACAGTGCGAAACGGCCGATACCTTTTAATGTTGCCTGTGTGCACATCCCATCCACCGCTGCACAGAAATAAAGTATATGGGCATTTTACTTCCAGGGTGACTGACACGCTTTTGTCTTTTCTCTGAAGATCCTGTATGTGGACTACACCTTTCAGAGTGTCCAGCACTGACCTTGTGGTCGTATATCCTGGGAGATCCATTATATACATGACATGGCTGCTCTTCCAGTGCAGCCAAGTGATCCATAGCGCTGGCCAATTTCTTTTTACTTGCTTCCTCACAGTAATAATACCGTAACATTACATCCATAGAGAGATAAAGCCATGAAACTACGTCATCCTGTGGCTACTGCAGGGTATTACATCACTGTGGACAAAACACCACAGTATAAAACCCACTGGAGAATGTAGAGATTTATATACTCTTGTATGTAGATGAAATGTCAGTGTGGCCTCTACACAACACAGGGCTGTGGATAGCGGCAGTAGGAGGCAGAATGTGAAATATAAGGATTAGTTCCTATTTTCATTCATGTACATCACTGCAGATATACACCCATCAGCCATAACATGAACACCACCTGCCTAATATTTTGGGTACTTTGGAGACGTCAGTGATGTTTGCCGTGTAGCAGGGGGCATTCTCCTAATGATAGGGACCTCTGCCAGTAGGGAACATGGCTGCCATGAAGGGAGATACTCAGTTTTAGATGAGTCCTGGGACGTAATATCAGGTTGGTAAATTCACCTTAGTTTAGTGAACAGGACGGTGAGGGGAGGACACAGAAACATTCACCTCGTGGGCAATATGGGCCTGAAAACACCGGGATTTACTTGTCTTGACCTGTGTTGTGGTGTTATATACTGGAGCACAGAACTATTTCTCTTATACTTATTTATTTGGGAAGTCACTGTTCCTCTTCCATCTGCAATCTTTACGTGTACCCTAATGTCACAATTGATTATTTCTGCTGCTATATTTAGGTGATTTGGTGTCCTCCTTACTATATTCTGTAACACTGCTGTGTTCCTTCATCGCCGATTGTTATTTTAATATGTCTTTGTGCATATGTTGTTTTTAATCAGATCATGCCCAGCAATTTTGTATATCTAATAAAGATACATTTATTTCTTAAACTTTATATTTGTTGGTGCATCGGTCCTTGTTTTTTTTCTAGGTGCTCATAGTTTTTTGGACAGTTAGATGCACAACATTTAGGACCCATCAGTAGAATCTTAAAAAAGGTATGTTACACTGCAAAACAAAACTTTTCTCATACTGGGTTATCTGATTATGTCAAACTTAGACCTTCAGCGGTTGATGACATCATCGCTTACGCTCTGACTGATGATGTCACAATGGCGATGATATCACAATACTATGGAATTGTAAAGTTAAGATTCCACTATCACTTTTCTTACTTTACCTTCAACTGTTGAAGAGTGAGGACGACTTTTGTATACTTAGCAAATTCTTTTTCATTGATATTAACTTATCATGGGAAGTAAAAGGAAGTGTGGTGAGGAGAATAAGAGGAGCGCTAAAAAGAGATGCATGGAAGAGAGTTTTTCTCAGAGAGGAGAAACTTCTCAGGACATTGTACAGGATGTACCTGTTGAGAAGACAGAAGATCCCTGTACAACATCTTTTGGGCATCCTCTACAGAAAAAGACCCTTAAGAAGGGGAAAAGAAGAGGGAACACATCTCCTGAGAAGGCAGATGAAGCCCCAAATAAGAGAGGGAGAATGGTGGAATCTGAGAGTGGAAAGGATGATACATCTGAAATAAGGTTTAGCGGGTCAGCTAAAACCAGGAGCTCTCACAAACATCAAGAGAGTGGTGAAGATCTAAGTTGTAGAGAACAACTTAAGAGAAAGAGGACATCTGACACTCAGACCACTACAAAGAGAAGACGTGAGAATGACAAAGCCATCTACCAAGCTCCAGAAGGTAAATTCTATAGTCATTAAGTCACAGACCACATCCATGTTTTATATAGTGTTCATTTATTTTACAAAATGTAACCTAATGACATAATCGTATCCCGTACATCTTACCATGTACATCAGAGCTCTCCACTTTCTATACTTGGGGCTCTTCGGCCGGAACATGGTGGTATCCAGCTTCATCATGTTCAAAGTTCATGACTGGGTTAAAATAATTGTCAATTTATTGTAGCATTAAATGCGAGTGCGACAGTAAGATTAATTGTTAGTTCTAATGTTTTTCTTTCTAGGAGTAATTGGTGCACAGACCACAAGCGTTTCAGACCCAGTGACTGCCCGTATTTCCCTGGAGAGTTTCACCTTTACCAGGAAGCTTGGAGAGGGCAGCTTTGGCAAGGTGATGCTGGCCACACATAAAACCAGCGGACATCAGCTGGCGATCAAGATGGTCAAGAAGAGGGAATTGGTGGAGAACGCTAGACACGCCATCCGCTTAGAGAGAGAGGTCCTGGAAATCACTGGAGAGAGCAGATTCTTCACACACGCCTATGGCACCTTCCAGACAGTGGTAATTGACTCCTTTCCTTCTAGAAATCCCCCCTTTCCCCCCATCATGTTTAGTTGCTTCCATTAGAGTGCAAATCCAATCTTTGCCAGTGCAAATGAAAAGATCTGCTGTGTGCCCTTGCCGCCATTACTGATGACTATCGTTAGTGGATTTTGACTGAATCTTGAACTCGTACGCCTCCAGAGTTTGCAGATCATGGGGACATTTTTTCCTGAACATGCATTATAGTTCCCTGAACCATGGTAAATGTTATCAGGACGTAAAAAAGCCACATTATTTACCATCATCTTCCCTCCTTTCACACAGGACTATGCATTTTATGCCATGGAATATCTGAGTGGTGGCGACTTGACTGCATTTATCAATTCCAGAGCCCTCCTGGATGTCTGCACGACCAGGTAAGAGAACAGCAGCTCTGTGACATCTGTGGCCGCTGTCTCCCATCATAGTTATTAGTGGTTCTATAGAAGTATTAATGCTTATAGGAATTTTTTTCTTCCTTCTTAGGTTCCTTGCAGCAGAAATCTTGAGTGGACTAGAGTTTCTCCACAGCCAGGGGATTATTCACCGGTAATAAGTCATTTCTTTTTTATACATAGGAGAAGGTTTACTTTGTTAAATTGTGAAATGTGCCAGAACTAAGTAATCCGAATAATAGGTGGTGTAACGTCAGACAAAAGTCACTAAAGATGCTCCAAATTTACTGTGATGAAATTTGGTGTGTTTTCAGACAGTCTGGTATACGTCTACACAAGACGGGATTAGTAACTCTGCCCCCCAGTGTTTAGTGAGTGGTCCTGTGCAGCCGCCCCCACAGCAACCCAAGCACTACAACTGATCCACGTCTGATTCACAGAACTATTTTTCTTTCTTTTTTCAGGGATTTAAAACCAGACAACATCCTTCTGGACAGCGATGGACACGCTAAGATCGCTGATTTCGGCCTTGCTGCAATGAATGTATTTGGCTCTCAGAAGATCAGTGACTTTGCCGGCACTCCCGGCTATATGGCTCCTGAGGTGACTATGTGACTACTGATATCTCATATCTTATTATCCACCTGTGATCTTCACTTACTGTGGAGCTTGTGCAATCACAGACCCATCACCACAGCGGCCCACATTTACTAACGCTGTCTAATTGATGGACTGTGTAAGGGCCCCTATACATATAAGACTAAAGTCAGCCGAACCTGCCAATATCACAGGGTTCAGCCAATGGTCTAATGTGTATGAGGGCCTCTCAAGTCTTCACCCGGGAGGAGAAAAACACGGCACATCGGATTTCCAATGACCGATCTTTTGTTCTTCGGAGGAGTCTAGCAGCTTCTTTCTCATAGAGAACAAAGGAGCTCTCGCCCGAGCCGTGTATTCCTGTTTATGGGGGAGGTAGCTAACAACGATCTTTTGGCCAACACCTATGTAATGTTTATGGGGGCTTAGGAGTGGAGGAACACTACCGGTAAACCTGGCCACGGTTGTTTTGTCTCCCAGAATGGAAAATATACTAACTTATCATTTTAATCTGATTTTTCCACAGATGCATCGTCAGCAGCCCTTTAATTACACGGTCGACCTGTTCTCTTTTGGGATCACAGTCTTCCAAATGGCCACAGGATCTTACCCGTTCTATACTGGTCGGAATCGACTAAGGATTAAGCGTTCAGTGCAGCATGATAAACCTCGCTATCCGAACACCATGGATTCTAACATCAGGGACATCATAGAGAGAGTGAGTAATTAGACCCTTATATCTGGAGACACAGAACAGATAGGACTGTCATGAGTTCTGATAACACGCTGAATATTTCATCACCGTTGTGTTGGGTATTTCAGCTTTATCCAATACAAGTGATTGGGACAACGCTGCAGCCCCCGGCACAGCCCCTCCTATATGTACAGAGTTCTTATGTACAGCCTTATTCATATTATAAAGAGGCCGCGGCGCTCACCAAAATCTCTTCAAACAGCTAATCATCATGATCATTGGGCATCAGCCCCCGTCTGATCTACTACAGACGGCCTATCCTGTCCTATCTTAACCTGTCCTATCGTATCCCATCCTGTCCTGTCTTATCCTGTCCTGTACTATCCTGTCCTGTCTTGTCCAGTCTTATCCTGTCCTATCCTATACTGTCCTGTCCTGCCCTATCCTATCCTGTCTTATCCTATAATGTACTTTCCTATACTATGCTGTACTGTCCTATCCTATCTTGTACTATTCTTTCCTATCCTGTACTATCATGTCCTATCCTGTACTGTACTATCCTGTCCTATCCTATACTGTCCTGTACTGCCCTATCCTATCCTGTACTGTCCTATCTTGTCCTATCCTGTACTATCCTGTCCTATCCTATCCTATTTCTTTCTAGCAATGGTTGTTATAATAAATTCATCTTTCTATAAGAAAATGAGAATACATTTGTGACACTGATGTTTTTCTGCGATTATTTATATTATTACTTGTGATATAATAATGGTTCTTATATATTTGCAGCTCTTGTGTAAATCACCAGAGAAGAGACAGGTTGCTTGCAGCAATTTAAAAGGACATCCATTCTTCTCGCCCATAAACTGGGAGGAATTGGAGGCGGGAAGGTTACGTCCACCATTTACAATGACACCTGTAAGTACACAGCATTATTTTATTATAATGTCACCTCCTCGTCTGTGTAATGTGACAATATGTGTAAGAAATACTCAAATAA
The DNA here is from genome assembly GCF_046119375.1 of Phyllobates terribilis. Taxonomy (NCBI): domain Eukaryota; kingdom Metazoa; phylum Chordata; class Amphibia; order Anura; family Dendrobatidae; genus Phyllobates; species Phyllobates terribilis. The sequence goes on along the minus strand of NW_027362768.1, from coordinate 353,065,406 downwards.
TGAGTAATAATTATACATAGTGTAGGCCAGAATGTGTTTATCCTCCCCTGCTGGTAAACGTGTGGAATTACAGCATGGGGCAGGATGGGCAGGCCTTTACATATTTCTCAAAAGTGTATTTATTGTCCCCAATTCTCCAGAAGGCCACTTATTTAATAACTTGGATCCATTAGGCTGCTTTCACACTGTGCATTTTTTGGGTAAAAGCGCCATAATGCTCTTGCCATTTTTTTGGGAAAGCCACAACAAAAGTATGCATTTTTGTCGATACTGCGGCAAAAGAAACCAATGTGGTTGTAACGTGTGAGCGCAGCCTAGTGGTGCAGTTGTAGCCGATGTGCATACCGCAGATTGCCAGGCACCACCAGTAGTTGACTTGTTCTCAAGCTAAAAGTACCGGTGGATGGTGGTGATTAGGGGTAATCTGCACATGGTTACCACGGCTCATCCACAATCTGTACAGGTGCCCTATGGAGGGGACTGATATAATGAAATACCTAATGAATTAACCAGACTGATTTGTTTTTCTTCTATAGATCCCAGTGATGCAAACTAGCAAACAAATTGAATTGCAGCAAGTGATGTCCAGCACTGAAGCTCGGAAACCACCTATAACCCCGGAGGACCAGCGGCTGTTCTGTGGCTTCTCCTATATCAGCGACAGGTGGAAGAACATTCAAAGCCGCAGCAATAACAGCAATGGAAATGTAAAGCAGTTCCCTCCCCCCAATACCTGACTACTGGGTCAGGGAGGCGTGGACCTGGGTGTGGTCTGAAGAAACAGGCGGGGTCTGTTTGAATCCCACCCCTGAGCTTTACCATTGGTCTCTTGTCCAGAGTTCTTCCATCTACTCTGTTACATATCAGAGACCATGACCTCCTGCATTCTCTATTGCTGCCCCATACCTCATCTGGTGGCATGCTGCTTGGAGATGTAGGACCATCATACTACAGGACGGCACGGTGGCGCAGTGATTAGCGCTGTTGGCGAGCAGCACGGTGGTCCTAGGTGTAAATCTGGGACACCATCTGCAATGAGTTTGTATGTTCTCCCCGTGTCTGTGTGGGTTTCCTCCGGGTACTCCGGTTTCCTCCCACAACTCAAAACATACTGATAGGAGAAAAAAATAAAATTATTAATTATTGAACATCATCATCATGTACCTCGTGTATTTCTGTATTTATTACCAGTAAGTGATATATAGAAAGGTGGTAACACTGGACATTCTGTCATGACTTTCATATCCTATTACTTATAATGTCTACAGTGACATAAAACATTAATTTCTCAATAAGTAAGTTTTGAGCCTCTAGTAGTCTGCACAGTTACAATGTAACACGTAAACTCACCGGCTCCTTCCTACAGCCTCCCTATATGTTGTTATTGCTTCCTCCTGAGAATGAGGTTGTGTTGTTACTAGAACTCCGGGTTTTCTGTTCCTACGTGTGTTATGGGAATCTTACTTAGTTGTATATGTACAGCGGGTGATGGTTGTGGGTGCATGGAGTGGGCTCAGGAGCTGAGACTGGGTCATACAAGGCGGGAGTGGGTTGGGTACACAGCTGACTCGTGCCTCTAACTGACTAAGGTTGTATTGTTACTAGAACTATGGGTTTATGGTTCTGAGTCAGGGGCGCATCTTCCTGCAGCCTCAAACTCTGATATTATCACTCACTTCCATCTCTCCATGAGGCCAAATAAAAATAATGATAAAAAGTGATCAAAAAGTCATATGTATTCCAAAATGGCACCAATAAAAACAACAGCTCATTTTACAAAAATACAAGCCCTCATACAGTTCTGTTTACAGAAAAATGAAAAAGCTAGGACTCTGACAATATGACGAGCCCCTAAAAAGCTAATAAAAAGTAATTAAAAAAATATATGTGGCGCCCCTGCGGGTTCAGTCACCACAGAGGTACTGCATCTCACCCACAGGTGTGGTATCTCATTCTCAGGTAAGGAGGGAGTACTGCTCGGGACCCAAACACCTGCATCCAACACTACACTACTCCAGACCAGCAGGAGGGGCAAGATGCGTCGCTCTCCTGCTGAGCCCTGTCCCTGGCTGGAGTGGGGGGAACCAAATTAGGGGGAACCATGTAGTGGATGTGGGTGGAGGAAGCAGCTTAGGGGAGCACTTGAAAGGAGGATATAAAATGAGAAGCCATCTTGTGAAGTCAGGTCAGTCTGAAGGTTCAGTCAGAGGAGAAGAGAGTGTGGAGCAGGAGCTCAGCAGGAGCTCTGCTCAGGAGGAGAGCCTAGTGAGACAGGCCCAGGACAGACTGAAGAGAGGAGTAGAGTGAGAAGAAAGGCTCCAGTAAAGCAGAAAGGATCCCAGGGGCACAGGCAGTGCGGATGCCACCCGTGCACCCGAACCCACCAGGAGTGGAAGGATCAGGTCGCAGAGAGGGGACTGGCCCTTTAACTAGCAGAGTTCTTCAAGTCTCAACTAGACAACCGGAGGGTGCAGCATTTCAGGTGCTGCAGCCAAAAGCCACATCTAACTCATCAAAAAGGTGGCCATAGAGGACCCAGGGGACAGAGAAGACGTCGCCCGACAAGGTCCGCGGTCACTGGCTTGGGGCACTGGGTGTGAGGTGCAGGTAGATGGCCAGAGGGAACACACAGAACGGGGTCCCGTTAAGTACTCTGGAATTGCCTGGGGGTTTGCTGAACCCCTCCCTGAGTAAACACAGGACAACGTGGGAAGTTACCCTGGCCCTGGTAACTTGAAGTCTAAAAATCGTGAGTAAAACCCTGAAGACTGCACCCCACTGTCTCTGTGAATTTTTACTGCGCCATCATCCCCTGCACCACCCTACACACCTACTTCATCTATAACATTCCTGCAATGCCCTGGAGCTAAGCTCTACCTGTGGAGAGCTAAACCAACTCTGCTGTGCTAACATCAGCTCCAGAGGACCTGCTCCGCAGCGGCGGCTCCCTTTTGCTGGCGTCACAAACGTTATATAAAAACTATGAATCCCCTGTAAATAACCCCTTTTGATTGACCGCCCTGGATCACGGACCGGGTCAATGCCACTGTGACATCCCCTGCATCGACCGGCCTGGCACCGAGTACCCCACGGCCCAGGGGGCACATCATATACACTGCGCAAAAAAAAAAAAAAAAACACTTAAACAACAGAATATAACTCCAAGTAAATCAAACTTCTGTGAAATCAAACTGTCCATTTAGGAAGCAACACTGATTGACAATCAATTTCACATGCTGTTGTGCAAATGGAATAGACAATAGATGGAAATTATTGGCAATTATCAAGACACCCTCAATAAAGGAGTGGTTCTGCAGGTAGGGACCACAGACCACATCTCAGTACCAATGCTTTCTGGCTGATGTTTTGGTCACTTTTGAATGTTGGTTGTGCTTTCACACTCGTAGTAGCATGAGATGGACTCCACAACCCACAGAAGATGCTCAGGTAGTGCAGCTCATCCAGGATGGCACATCAATGCGAGCTGTGGCAAGAAGGTTTGCTCTGTCTGTTAGCGTAGTGTCCAGAGGCTGGAGGCGCTACCAGCAGACAGGCCAGTACATCAGGAGACGAGGAGGGGGCCGTAGGAGGGCAACAACCCAGCACCAGGACCGCTACCTCCGCCTTTGTGCAAGGAGGAACAGGAGGAGCACGGCCAGAGCCCTGCAAAATGACCTCCAGCAGGCCACAAATGTGCATGTGTCTGCACAAACGGTTAGAAACCGACTCCATGAGGGTGGTATGAGGGCCCGATGTCCACAGATGGGGGTTATGCTGACAGCCCAACACCGTGCAGAACGCTTTGCATTTGCCACAGAACACCAGGATTGGCAAAGTCGCCACTGGCGCCCTGTGCTCTTCACAGATGAAAGCAGGTTCACACTGAGCACATGTGACAGACGTGACAGAGTCTTGAGGCGCCATGAAGAGCGATCTACTGCCTGCAACATCCTTCAGCATGACTTTGTACAGAACAAAGTATTCAATGAGAATATTTCATTCATTCAGATCTAGGATGTGTTATTTGAGTGTTCACTTTATTTTTTTGAACAGTGTATATTTTTTTCATGTAAAAAAACAGTAAAAAATAATTAAATATATATATTTTTGTTATCACTATAATTTTATCGACCCCAAAAAAAGTTAACTTGTTGTAAGAGAATGAGAAGTCCTAACAATCTGAACAGCCATGTTAAACCTAGCAGCCATCTTTTGCAAAGTTTGAGTTTTGCAGCTAATGAGATGCATGTTCTGCGGCTCTAGCCACAATGGAGCCATGGAATGATGTCAGCGCCATTAGCAGGTATGGTTAGCATACACAAAGGTTAATTGGAGCAGCTGCAGGTCATTGTGAAAGTAAGTAAGTGGCATTATAGGGTAGAAAATAGTGTCATTGTAATAGTGGTAAAGAAATTAGGACAATACAGTTAGCAATATGTGAGGAATTATGAGGAAACCATCATTAGTTAAGAAGGACATGGGGATTCATGGATTGTAATGGAGTTTGGCAAAAATACTCATAAATATTGTCATGTTGCATTATTTGTTGTTCTAAGACGCATGTTTTCCCTGCAGTATGAGGTTATCATGTACAGTGGGTACGGAAAGTATTCAGACCCCTTTACATTTTTCACTCTTTGTTTCATTGCAGCCATTTCGTAAATTCTAAATAGTTGATTTTTTTCTCATTAAAGTACACTCTGCACCCCATCTTGACTGAAAAAAACATAAATGTAAAAATGTTTGCAAATGTATTTAAAAAGAAAAACTGAAATATCACATGGTCATAAGTATTTAGCCATGAGTCTTCTTGGGAATGATGCAACAAGTTTTTCACACCTGGATTTGGGAATCCTCTGCCATTCTTCCTTGCAGAGCCTCTCCAGTTCCACCAGGTTGGATGGTGAAAATTGGTGAACAGCCATTTTCAGGTCTCTCCAGAGATGCTCAATTGGGTTTAGGTCAGGGCTCTGGCTGGGCCAGTCAAGAATGGTCACAGAGTTGTTCTAAAGCCACTCCTTTGTTATTTTAGCTGTGTGCTTAGGGTCATTGTCTTGTTGGAAGGTGAGCCTTCTGCCAAGTCTGAGGCCCAGAGCACTCTGGAAGAGATTTTCATCCAGGATATCTCTGCACTTGGCCGTATTCATGTTTCCTTCAATTGCAACCAGTCGTCCTGTCCCTGCAGCTGAAAAACACCCCCATAGCATGATGCTGCCACCACCAGGTTTCACTGTAGGGATTGTACTAGGCAGGTGATGAGCAGTGCCTGGTTTTCTCCACACATACCGCTTACAATTATCACCAAAAAGTTCTATCTTCGTCTCATCAGACCAGAGAATCTTATTTCTCATAGTCTGTGAGTCCTTCATGTGTTTTTGAGCAAACTCAATGCGGGCTTTCATATGTCTTGCACTTAGGAGAGGCTTTGTGGAACTTTCTCCCATGTCCCTACTGCATCTCTGGAGCTCAGCCACAGTAATCTTGTGGTTCTTCTTTAACTCTCTCGCCAAGGCTCTTCTCCCACGATTGCTCAGTTTGGCTGGATGGCCAGGTCTAGGAAGACTTCTGGTGGTCCCAAACTTCTTCCATTTAAGGATTATGGAGGCCACTGTGCTCTTAGGAACCTTGACTAATGCAGAAATTCTTTTGTATCCTTGGCCAGATCTGTGCCTTGCAACAATTCTGTCTCTGAGCTCCTTGGACAGCTCCTTTGAGCTCATGATTCTCATTTGGTCTGACATGCACTGTGAGCTGTGAGGTCTTAAATAGACAGGTGTGTGCCTTTCCAAATCAAGTCCTATCAGTTTAATTAAACACAGCTGGACTCCAATGAAGGAGTAGAACCATATCAAGGAGGATCACAAGGAAATGGACAGCATGTGACTTAAATATGAGCAAAGGGTCTGAATACTTATGACCATATGATATTTCAGTTTTTCTTTTTTAATAAATTTGCAAAAATTTCTACATTTCTGTTTTTTTTTCAGTCAAGATGGGGTGCAAAGTGTACTTTAATGAGAAAAAAAATTAACATTTTAGAATTTACCAAACGGCTGCAATGAAACAAAGAGTGAAAAATTTAAAGGGGTCTGAATACTTTCCGTACCCACTGTATACGCCTTTTGCCGCAATATGTAGTTCCTTTGTTTAAGCCATGTATAAAAAGGCTCTGATATTGTTGTTCGGGGCCAGTCCATCGCCACAACACATCCACACCATGGTCAGACCACCACCAGATATTCCAATGCTGTGTTGCTGATCTGGACACCTGCGAGTGCCAGTGCATTTTCCCTGTCTGCATTCTGAACTGTTCTGAATAAACTTCATTCTCTGCTTTAAAGAAGAAATTGTCCACACTGTTTTCCCAGCTCTTCCAGCTCTTGGTAAGGACTTTCTTACACATGTCAGTTACTCTTTGTAAAGACTAAAATTTAAAACCAAACACAGATTTAATCTTTTTTGCTCCTGCCTGCTACCAAAATAATGATAAATGATGATAAAAAAACCTTAAAAACCCCAAAATTGTCCCAGAAAAAACAAGTCCTCATGCAGCCCAATCTGTGGGGAAATAAAGGTTATGATTATCAGAATATGGTGACAAATAAGTATTTTTTTAATGCAAGTTCTTCTGCAAAAGCAGCAAAAAATAAGAAAAAAATCTACAGTATATAAATTTGATATTGTTGTGATCATATTGAATAAAGATTCCATGATAAAAATATAGAATTGATTCCATCCAAACTGTAAAGAAAAATATATCAAAAAGTCGCATGTACCACAAAATGGCACCAATGTAAACTACAGCTAGTAGCACAAGCAATAAGCCCTCGTACAGTTCAGTTGTCCGAAAATTGCGAAATTATAGCTCTCAGAATTTGATGACCCAAAATCAGAAGATTTTTTTTTATCCATGAGCGTATTAATTGTACAACAGTAAACTATATAAATTTGTTATTGTCATATTTGATCTGTCCAAAACAAACTGTTTACATTCGCCCTGGGATAAAATGCTCTCACTTTTACTAAAGACATTATCACTCCTGGATCACACAAATAGAGGCCAAAACTGTCTGTGACACTATGGGGTTAAGGCTTGTGCGTTCTGCTATTTTGTCCTGTAAAGCAAAAGGGACGGTTCTGTGTCAGGACAGGAGGAGGTTGTGGAGAACATTGACGCTTCAGTCAGGACGTTGCTTATGACAAAATGAAGCCCTTAACGATGAATGATGGATATGGCACATCTTGAGCGAGTATAAGACTAACCACGCAAACCATGAGATCGGCGAGAGGTGCTGAAACACCATCACTTCCCTGCACGATCAGCACCGGGAGCTCGGCTTATCTGACAGCTGAGCTCCTGTGGTAACAGCCATAGCCGGTGCTAGAACTGACCCTGGCTGATTAACCTTCCAGATGCCACGATCCATAGTGATCGCGGCATTTATAAGTTGTAACAGGGAGAGGGCTCCCCCTCTCACCACCATCAGCACCCCATCGACACAATCACCAGGAGTTGAAAGTTGTCATGGTACCCGGAGGTCAAACAATGACCTCCTGGTCTGCTAGGTACGGTGGCCTGTTAGACCCAGCCGTAGGCTGCCAGTTTAATATGATAGGTCTTATGCATTGCTATTGGTGTTGAGCGAGTATGTTCTCTTCCGAGTATGCTCGGGCCGAGCTCCGAGTATTTACAGCTGCTCGGTGATATGTTTGAATCGCTCCCGTGTGCATGATTTGCAACTGTTTGACAGCTTTATTACATGTGAGGAATGTGTAAGAAATAGACATTCCTCACATGTATTAAAACTGTCAAACAGTTGCAAATCATGCACACGGGAGCGATTCAAACATATCACCGAGCAGCTGTAAATACTCGGAGCTCGGCCCGAGCATACTCGGCGAAAGGGTTAACAGAACATACTCGCTCAACACTAATTGCTATACATGTGTGTTACAGTGCATGAGACCAGTGACCAGACAAATAAAAGCTAAAGTTCCATAGAGGGACTAAGAAAAAAAGGGAAAAAAAGTTAAGAAAAAAATCATAAAAATGATTTAAAAAAAATAACCAAAGAACAAAAAATATTACACCAATAAATGTGCATATTTATTTAAAAACAAAAATAAAGAAAAAAAGTACAGATATTTGGAATCGTGGCGGACGGAACAATGTGATGTATGAAACTGTCACTCAATTTAACCCCTAAAATGAGCACCGTAAAAAAAAAAAAAAAAAAAGTGGCAAAAACTTTTGCATTTTGCTGCCAAACAAAAAGGGGAATAAAACGAGATAAAAAAAATGTATATGAAATCCTGAAAAGATTATCTTGTCTGCTAAAAAATATTATAAAATTCTATGAAACACATGTATGTTCAAGACGTTCATCACACTCGTCAATATATTCCTTGAGGGGTATAGACTCCAAATTCGGGTCACATGCAACATGGCGTCTGCAATCTATTGCAGACAAATTTACGCTCTAAAAATCATACAGCGCTACTTCCCTTCCAAGCCCTGCATGTGCCCTAACAGTAGTTTTCTCAAAATTCTTTTTATTTCCACCACATATATTGTATTGTTCTACTCAGGAGAAATTTCACAACAAACTGTGGTGTCTATTTCCACCTTTTACATTTGCAAAAATTTAAAATGTGGGGCTTAAGAGACATTTTAGTAAAGAAAATGTAAATTTTCATTTTTTTTTTCCAGGTTTTTCCAAGTTGAATTTATTCCTGTGAAGCGCCTAAATAGTTATCAAACTTTCTGAATGCGGTTTTGAATACTTAGAGGGGTACAGATTTTAAAATGTGGCATTTTTTGCCAGTTTTCTCACATCTAGACGACTTCAAAAGTGAAGTGGTTCTAAAAATAAAGGTTTTCTAAATTTCAATGAAACAATGAAAAATTGCTGATAAACTTTTAACCTTTTCAATAATTTAGCAAAAAAAAGTCATTTCAAGAATGATGTTGATGTAAAGTAGAAATGTGGTGAATATTATTTATGAATTATTTTGTGTGGTATGACTGTTTTAAAAGCAGAAAAAATTAAAAGTTCGAAAATTGCACATTTTCCACATTTTTGTCAAAGTTTAGATATTGTCATACATAAGCACAAATCGTATCGACCTAGATTTACTACTATCCTGAAGTACAATGTGTCACGTAAAATGACCTCAGAATCACTGGAATATGTTGAAGTGTTCCAGAGTTATTACCACAAAAAGTGACGCATGTCAGATTAGAAAATTGAGATTCGGTCATTAATATACAAAGTGGCTCGGTCCTTAAAGGGTTAAACAGCATGGGGCTGATTCATTAGGATGTATACGTAGTGGAATAATGGGCCCCAATGAAAATTTGGATCTGGACCAGAAAAGCATGTTGGCCTGATGTATAGGGTTCTGTAGAATTCTACATCCTATAAAGACATACCGTATTTTTTGGACCATAATACGCACTTTTTCCCTCCCAAAATTTGGAAGGAAAATGAGGGGTGCGTCTTATGGTCCGAATGTCTGGGGAGTTGCGGTGGTGGTGGAGTGGGATCGATGGCGGCACACACCATAAAAGCAGCGCACACTCCTCACTCTGCCTCATCGCCTACAGCCAGACACCGGCCCCGAGCATCTCACCTCTTCTGCCACCGCCAGGTTTCTGAGGGAGGGAACGGAGGCTTCTGCTTCTTACGATCCTGCTCCACCACCACCGCAACTCCCCGCTGCTGGAACACTCCGGGTTCACAGCATTCCTCCACTTCCGCCGGCTTCTTGAGGGACCCTACCTCCTGAGGGACCGCCCCCCAGGTAAGATACCTATATACCTATTCAGACTATAAGACGGACCACCATTTTATAAAAACATTTTTTTTCCTATTTTCCACCCCAAAATTTGGGGTGCGTCTTATGGTCCGGTGTGCCTTATAGTCCGAAAAATACGGTATGTGTTTATCTTACCTACATTAGAAAAAAGAAAATATGTAAACCTCATAGAAAACACAGCAGTAAGATCATTTTCTAGGTAAAACTTCTAAATAGTAATCAGAGAGTTACCAAATAACAATCATCACCATATTGCTACTGAACAAGTTCACTATACCAAAATTTATTAACCAGTCATAAACAATTTGAAGGGGAAAAATGGCACCACACAATGACCAGATATTATCACCACACAATGGCCATATATTATCACCACATAGTGTCTGAGTATAACCGCCATCTTGTTACTGAACAAAATCTTCTGCTCTGGGTGCAGAAGTGAGTATTTTGACCATATCATCATTTTTATGCAGAGCTTCAACCTCCAAGCTATATAAACTTGAATGCTTATTGGATGAAGCAGATTATGAAAGATTTTAAAAATCGCCTTCAAATATTGAAATTCTACTCTGTAAGCTCTGGCCAAGGTCATTAATAAATATGTTAAAAAGAAAAGAGCCCAATACAGATCAATGTTAACTGTGACCCAATCATAGCCAAGCTTACGCCAGAAATATACTCCAATCAAGGAGTAACATTTATGCTGGAAGTACACGGCACATGTAAGATACATCTAATACATCACGGACACGTGGACAAGTGCTTGTGGCCAGGGATGGTACATCTCCCTGACGGCACACTGGGTAAACATAGTGCAAGCCGGGTGCCCAGTCGGACCTTGGGACGGAACACATCCTCCCCACACCGAGGATTGCGGGCCCTATGTCAGTCAGAGTTGCCCCCACAGTGTACAGCTCCTACGCATCATCCTCCTCCTCCTCCTCATGTTCAGCCTCCATCTCACATATCAGCACATCAGTTACAAGCTGGAAGCACTGCAGTACTGCCTCAGCCAAACGGCAACAGGTTGTGCTGAAACTCATAAGTTAGGTGATAAACCTCACACTGCTTGTGAGTTGTGGACAGCTGTGAAAGAGCAGGCAGATCTGTGGCTGACACCGCTGAACTTGCATCCAGGCATTGTCGTGTGTGACAATGGCCGTAACCTGGTGGCGGCTCTGAGGCAAGGCGAGATCACACACGTACCATGCCTGGCTCATGTGCTTAACCTTGTGGTTCAGCGGTTTCTTAAATTGTACCCCGAGTTGCCAGATCTGCTCGTCAAAATAATCCGCCTGTCAGCTCATATTCGCAAGTCGGCTACAGCTTCCGCCGCCCTTGCTATGCTGCAGCAACGTTTGCAGCTTCCGGCACACCGACTGGTGTGTGATGTCCCCACACGTTGGAACTCTACCCTCCACATGTTGCAAAGGATTTGTGAGCAGAAGAGAGCAGTTGTGGAGTACCAGCCGCAACAAGGCAGTCGATATTCAGGTCAGACTCCACACATAAGACCTCAGGAGTGGACCTGGATGTCTGACATATGTACCATCCTGACAAACTTTGAGGAGTCCACCAAGATGGTGAGTGGTGATGACGCCATCATTAGCGTCAGCATCCCACTTGTCTGTCTTTTGCAATGCTCTCTGCAGAGAAGTAAAGAGGAGACATTGCAGCCAGAGTATGATGAGATGGATCAAGAAGCCATAAAGGGCGATTACACACAGCCCAGCCTCATCTCATCCCAACGTGCATTGGGGGACAATGAGGGAGAGGAGGAGGAGGAGGAGGAGGAAGAACAGGAGCTGGTAACATGCGCTGTAGACGGTAGTACCTGTACAACTGTCATACCATCGGTTCAGCGTGGGTGGCCTGAGGACAGGGGGGGAGGAGGAGGAGGAGGAGAGCATGGTCAGTCGTCATCTTGGTGAGGACACGGAAGTCTTGCCCGTTACCAGTCTAGCACGCATGCCTGACTTTATGTTACAAGGCCTTAACCGTGACCCTCGCGTTGTCAAAATGTTGGGTGACAGTCATTACTGGTTGGTGACACTTTTAGACCCCTGCTACAAGGAGAACTTTCCCTCTCTTATTCCTGAGGTGGAGGGGTCTACAAAAATGTGGCAGTACCAGAAGGCCCTTGCTGCAGAACTGTTAAAAAAATTCCCATCTGAACACGCTAGCAGCAGAGGTCACAGTTCGTTGACCAACCAAGGTGTACAGGCGAGAGAGAAGCAACTGCAATCCAGCAGAGGCAGGGGAACACTGTCAACATTCTGGGACAGTTTTCTGAGACCCGCCCCACTTACAGGCCCTGAGGCGTGGGAAGTTTCAAAAGATGGTGAGGGAGTACCTTGCCGACCTTACCAGCATCCTCCGTGAATCCTCTGTGCCTTTTAATTATTGGGTATCCAAGCTGGACACTTGGAATGAACTCGCTCTGTACGCCTTGGAGGTCCTGGCCTGCTCTGTCGCTAGCGTGTTAACGGAGCGTGTTTTTAGTGCCGCTGGGGGAATTATAACTGGTAAGCGCACTCGCCTGTCAACTGACAATGCTGACAAGCTGACCCTTATCAAAATGAACAAGGGCTGAATTGGGCCAGACTTCTCATCACCACCAAATGACAGCAGAGTAACATAAAGTCAAATCCACTGTGTCATTTCGGGAGGTGTATTCCCATGCACCGCTGCACATCCACACATGGGTATACGCTTCCTCATTTCGGCTGTATTTTGTTCTTCTCCTTATCCTCAGCCTCTACCACCACTATACCACCAGGGTGACCGTGGTCCGTGTTGAAGCACTGCAAGTTCCTCCGTCCTAATTTTTGGCAGCTTTTGCTTGGAAGGCATAGGCAAAGACTATGGGAGACCCACTCCCCAATAATGGGAATAATGTTTTGAATAGTCTTGTTAAGCTACTGTGACCTCCACCACTCTTCCAAGATAAATTGATATTGTCTTTTCATTCCACTTTGACCTCCACGTCTCTTCCAAGGGTCTTTAAAACAGTCTTGTTAAGCTACTGTGACCTCCACCACTCTCCCAAGGGGCATTAAAAGCGTCTTGTTAAACCACTCTGACCTCCACGTCTCTTCCAAGGGGCATTAAAACCGTCTTGTTAAGTTACTGCGACCTCCACCACTCTTCCAAGGGGCATTAAAACAGTCTTGTTAAACCACTCTGAACTCCACGTCTCTTCCAAGGGCCATTAAAACCGTCTTGTTAAGCTACCGTGACCTCCACGTCTCTTCCAAGGGGCATTAAAACCGTCTTGTTAAACCACTCTGAACTCCACGTGTCTTCCAAGGGGCATTAAAACCATCTTGTTAAGCTACTGTGACCTCCACGTCTCTTCCAAGGGGCATTAAAACCGTCTTGTTAAACCACTCTGAACTCCACGTCTCTTCCAAGGGCCATTAAAACCGTCTTGTTAAGCTACTGTGACCTCCACGTCTCTTCCAAGGGGCATTAAAACCGTCTTGTTAAACCACTCTGAACTCCACGTCTCTTCCAAGGGCCATTAAAACCGTCTTGTTAAGCTACTGTGACCTCCACGTCTCTTCCAAGGGGCATTAAAACCGTCTTGTTAAACCACTCTGAACTCCACGTCTCTTCCAAGGGGCATTAAAACCGTCTTTTTAAGCTACTGCGACCTCCACCACTCTTCCAAGGGGCATTGATATTGTCTTTTTATTCCACTGTGACCTCCACGTCTCTTCCAAGGGGCTTTAAAACCGTATTGTTAAGCAACTGCGACCTCCACCACTCTTCCAAGGGGCATTGATATTGTGTTTTTATTCCACGTCTCTTCCAAGGGCCATTAAAACCGTCTTGTTAAGCTACTGTGACCTCCACGTCTCTTCCAAGGGGCATTAAAACCGTCTTTTTAAGCTACTGCGACCTCCACCACTTTTCCAAAGGGCATAAAAACCGTCTTTTTAAGCTACTGCGACCTCCACCACTCTTCCAAGGGGCATTGATATTGTCTTTTTATTCCACTGTGACCTCCACGTCTCTTCCAAGGGGCTTTAAAACCGTATTGTTAAGCAACTGCGACCTCCACCACTCTTCCAAGGGGCATTGATATTGTGTTTTTATTCCACGTCTCTTCCAAGGGCCATTAAAACCGTCTTGTTAAGCTACTGTGACCTCCACGTCTCTTCCAAGGGGCATTAAAACCGTCTTGTTAAGCTACTGCGACCTCCACCACTTTTCCAAAGGGCATAAAAACCGTCTTTTTAAGCTACTGCGACCTCCACCACTCTTCCAAGGGGCATTGATATTGTCTTTTTATTCCACTGTGACCTCCACGTCTCTTCCAAGGGGCTTTAAAACCGTATTGTTAAGCAACTGCGACCTCCACCACTCTTCCAAGGGGCATTGATATTGTGTTTTTATTCCATGTCACCTCCACGTCTCTTCCAAGGGGCTTTAAAACCATCTTGTTAAGCTATTGTGACCTCCACCTCTCTTCCAAGGGGCATTAAAAGCATCTTGTTAAACCACTCTGAACTCCACAGCTCTTCTAAGGGGCATTGAAATGTTGTTTTTAATTAACTCTAACCTCCACGTCTCTTCCAACGGACATTGCAATTCCTCCTAATTTTAGTCAGCTTTTGCTTTTCAATGCATAGGCGAACACTAAGGGAGACCCACTCCCCAATAATAGGTAGGAGGTTTTTAGTACGCTGTAATCCACGTCTGTTTCAAGGTGCATTGCAGTTCCTCATAATTTTTGGAAAGCCTTCCATTCACTGCTTAGGCCAACAGTGTACAGGAGACCCAGTTGCTATAAATGGAAAAAATGGTTTAGTTAAGGCCCTCTACCTCCATGTCACTTCCAAGGGGCACTGGAGTGCCTCAAAATTTTTGGTAGGCATTGCACTCATTTTATGCCCTATAACTGTGTAGCCGAACCGTTCCTTTTGGTACAGAAACATATCCTACAAGACATGTGTGGTTGACTGGCCTGATATTGATGTAAATGGTCCCTGTTCCTCCTGCTCTTTCTCCTTTGCCACCACCTCATCCATCATTCATCACCTGAAGCTTTGTTTTAACGGGAGTCATAGAAATGGGATAGTAGCAGGAAAACATCCAGCAATCCTCAGAGGAGGTAGGATATGCGCCAAAACCCTGACCACCTCAGGCCTAGCCGCAACTACATACATGCGCTTGCTTTCCAAGGAACAGAAAGCTAAGGAGATGGATGGCCTTATGATCATGAATAATTTACTCGTTGTGTAGGAGGCCGACCACTGCTGCTGTCTACCTTCTGAACTTTGTGTTGAAGCCTGATTGACCCAGGACCCGCAATCCTCTATGTCTGGAGGAAGTGTTGCATCCCAGTGTCCAACTGTGTCCCGGCTTCCACAATATTAACCCAGTGTGACGGCGTCAGTCAGATGGACCATTACTGGCCACATTCATATGTCCACATGTTTGTGGTTAGGCTGTCCTTCAAATAGGGGCAGCTGGGGACCGTTTATGGACACCCGGCCACCCCCAGGTGGCTGGGGACTGTGTGTGGGCACCCGGCCGCGGGGTGGCTGGGGATGCCATGACATGGTGGCCGGCGTCTGCCTCCACATGCCTAAAAGGCCCAATTTTAAGTGCAAGCAAGCTAGCAGTATGGTATTGCAGCCTGGGGGTGGTCGGGTGCAGGCTGCATACTTGCGCTTGCATTGCAAGGAATGGGGGAGGTACAATTGAACACTGCCCTGGGACAAGGACTTGCATGGGGATAGTTGCAAGTCTGCATCTTCTGATGCGGCAAGGATCACTTCTGATGGGCACACTTTTAGGCAGTGACCTGGGTGTCAGAGATGCTTCCAGGTTTCTTCCCCATGATGTTCCCATGTCTTTTCAGCACTGTATGCATGTGCCACACAGCACATGGCAAGATAAGATTGTAAAATGATAAAATGACATTTCCCGGTGAATGCATTTGTCACGGTTGAAAGCAATACAAAAGTGCAAAAACGCATAAAAAATGCTAATTGTGAACATAGCCGAAGGTGTGGAGGAATATTTTTGTTTTTGGTTATTTATTTTACCTTATACACAAGTCTTTACCCTGGAAAGGAAGTTCCTTAACATATTTCACAGGAAAACCGTTTCAGTTTCGTTTTTGAACGTTTTATTGTGTGCCCGTAAAAGTGGCTTAATACCTCTGACCACATTGTTGACAGCAGTGACCTGGGGGTCAGAAATGCTTCCTGGGGCGATGCAATAGGTACTCAAAAGAAAGACCTACTTCAATTTTGCTTAATCGCGCGCTCCGTCCTAAAAATTCCCCGGACAATGGCCGGAGGACTTCCCCTATAAATGGCACCTCCTCCAATATGGAGGTGCCCGTGCAAGGTTGTTGCTTTGTGATTCTTACTTTGCTTCAGCCCCCAGGTCCTCTGCAAGTCAGTCCTGTCCGCCAGTCTGATCTTCAGTCCAGTCCGCCAGCCTAACTACTCTCCAGCCCGACAGTCTGTCTACAGTCCAGTCTGCCAGTCTGTCTATGGGCTCGGCCCGCCTGCTAACCTGGAAGCACCTGCCTGTTACCTGCTGTGCCTGCCAGCCCGCTTACCTGGAAGCACCTGCCTGTTACCTGCCGTGCCTGCCAGCCCGATTACCTGGAAGCACCTGCCTGTTACCTGCCGTGCCTGCCAGCCCGCTTACCTGGAAGCACCTGCCTGTTACCTGCCGTGCCTGCCTGCCCGCTTACCAGGAAGCACCAGCCAGCTACCTGTTGTGCCGCAACTTTGCCTACCCGAAACACTCGCCTGACTATCTGCCTGCTTGTCTACCCAGACCACCAGTCAGCCTGCCAGCCGAAGCTCATCTGTTGTACCGGTCAGTTCCTGCCTCCTGACCCGTGGGATTCACCTGCTCTCATACAAGGTCAGTCCCAAAGTGGCACCTGGTCCCTCTGCTCGGTTCCTCCCTGGTTCACGGAGTCGACTGAGCCGCCGTGCGACCTTGGTCGGACCGAGTTGATACGAGTTGATACTTGGCACGCCCCACTGGCCCCTCCTTGCACCGCAGCACAGAGGTTCCACCACCTGGATCCGTAACACCATCCAATGATTCCAGAACAACATTCAGAAAACATTAATTATTTTCCTGGGACTTTGGGTGTTATCAAAATAACTCTGCTCTGGGAATCTGTATGTAATATAAAAAAACTTTTTCAGAAAGTTAACACTAAAATTCTCCAATGTGCCTGGCCAGCAGAATCCTATGGCCCTTAATAATGATTAGGTACAGTGACGTACCGTCCTATATAATGGACAGGGACTATTTCTTGAGCACTTTGGAAGACTTCACTTGGCAACCCGTTTTCCTTTTGGCTTCCATTGATACTAAAAGTCTGTACACCAGGATTCCCCAGGACGGGGGTCTCCATGCGGTCCAAGACATTCTGATTAACCCAAATACAAATGAACAATTCATTGTATTTATGAGCGAAGCATTACATTTCATACTTACTGATAATGCTTTTAAATTCAATAATAAATGGCATCATCAGCAGTTCGGCACCGCGGTAGGATTCTTCGTCACATGGATTTACACCAATATTTTATGACCGTTTTTGAAAATAATTAGATTTTAATCTATAGTCATCCGTTCATCAGATTTATTTGTATTTTTTGCTGTTTTGTGGACAACATTTTTCTGATATGTTCTGGTACAGACTCACAATTTAACCAGTTTGTTAATGATTTAAATAATATTGAAAAAATTTATATGAAATTTACTAGCAAGTTTAGTGATATCAGAATAGAATTATTAGAGATTTCAGCCTCTATAATTACCAATGAAATCATTACTAAAAACTACAGAAAACTAGTCTTTCCTGCAATAAGAAAGTGCACATGCTCCACATGTAGAAAATCCAATCCATACAGTCACTTCTTGCGAATGCGATGTATATATAATATTATGGAGAATTTCATGGAACAGGACACATAATTAAAAGAAAGATTCACAAAAAGATGGTACCCAAAAAATGAATCCCAGAAGCTCTGAATGGAGTAAGCTCCAATTGCCTTTTATATTCTAAAGATGAAGAAAGAAGAATAGAAAATCACTTTTGCTTTTCTGTTAAACACCGTCCCTTACCTGCGTCTATAAAATCAGTTATTTATAAAACTATTGGCATATAATTGAAAATTATCCAGATTATAAAGTAGTGGCCTGAAACGCAATTGCAATAAAAAAATACATTTTAGTGAGGAGCCGCTTTAGTGATAGGAAAACCACCTGGTTAGAAAAATCCGCACCAAACGGAAATTACAGATGGGGCAATTGCACAATATGTGATTATAATGCGAAAACGAACTACATCAGACTGTGAAACATAACGCATCAGGGTAATGAGTTTATTTCATGCCAATAAACATCATAGTCTATGTCCTGCTCTGTGAATGAGGAGCGTTTTATATAGGAAGAACAATACGTAACCTACAGGTCTAAACAAAAGGAACATTTTAAATCAATTAATACAGGAGCTTTTTCTTCTCATTTAATCGAACATATAAATAAAAAGCAAGAAGGGAAAATTAATATATTACAGTTTGCAGGTTTAGAAAAGGTCCCACCACCACTCGGGGGTGGTGACAGACATAAGATCCTATTAAGAAAAGAAGCATAATGGATCCTCCAGACTAACACATTAGGACCTCTGGGGTTAAATGCTAAATTTGACATGAGAGTGTTCTTCTAATTCATATTTTGTCCACTTGACCTTCCTCTATCGAATGCAGCAGAATAAGTTTCTACCATGACACTTTGTAGCAGGGCGTATATAAGGCATACACTAATGTCATGATAGACTCGGGCCAGATGAAGCGTTAGTCACAGTGCGAAACGGCCGATATCTTTTAATGTTGCCTGTGTGCACATCCCATCCACCGCTGCACAGAAATAAAGTATATGGGCATTTTACTTCCAGGGTGACTGACATGCTTTTGTCTTTTCTTTGAAGATCCTGTATGTGGACTACACCTTTCAGAGTGTCCAGCACTGACCTTGTGGTCGTATATCCTGGGAGATCCATTATATACATGACATGGCTGCTCTTCCAGTGCAGCCAAGTGATCCATAGCGCTGGCCCAATTCTTTTTACTTGTTTCCTCGCAGTAATAATACCGTAACATTACATCCATAGAGAGATAAAGCCATGAAACTACGTCATCCTGTGGATACTGCAGGGTATTACATCACTGTGGACAAAACACCACAGTATAAAACCCACTGGAGAATGTAGAGATTTATATACTCTTGTATGTAGATGAAATGTCAGTGTGGCCTCTACACAACACAGGGCTGTGGATAGCGGCAGTAGGAGGCAGAATGTGAAATATAAGGATTAGTTCCTATTTTCATTCATGTACATCACTGCAGATATACACCCATCAGCCATAACATGAACACCACCTGCCTAATATTTTGGGTACTTTGGAGACCTCAGTGATGTTTGCCGTGTAGCAGGGGACATTCTCCTAATGAAAGGGACCTCTGTCAGTAGGGAACATGGCTGCCATGAAGGGAGATACTCAGTTTTAGATGAGTCCTGGGACATAATATCAGGTTGGTAAATTCACCTTAGTTTAGTGAACAGGACGGTGAGGGGAGGACACAGAAACATTCACCTCGTGGGCAATATGGGCCTGAAAACACCGGGATTTACTTGTCTTGACCTGTGTTGTGGTGTCATATACTGGAGCACAGAACTATTTCTCTTATACTTATTTATTTGGGAAGTCACTGTTCCTCTTCCATCTGCAATCTTTACGTGTACCCTAATGTCACAATTGATTATTTCTGCTGCTATATTTAGGCGATTTGGTGTCCTCCTTACTATATCCTGTAACACTGCTGTGTTCCTCCATCTCCGATTGTTATTTTAATATGTCTTTGTGCATATGTTGTTTTTAATCAGATCATGTCCAGCAATTTTGTATATCTAATAAAGATACATTTATTTATTAAACTTTATATTTGTTGGTGCATCGGTCCTTGTTTTTTTTCTAGGTGCTCATAGTTTTTTGGACAGTTAGATGCACAACATTTAGGACCCATCAGTAGAATCTTAAAAAAGGTATGTTACACTGCAAAACAAAACTTTTCTCATACTGGGTCATCTGATTATGTCAAACTTAGACCTTCAGCGGTTGATGACATCATCGCTTACGCTCTGACTGATGATGTCACAATGGCGATGATATCACAATACTATGGAATTGTAAAGTTAAGATTCCACTGTCACTTTTCTTACTTTACCTTCAACTGTTGAAGAGTGAGGACGACTTTTGCGTACTTAGCAAATTCTTTTTCATTGATATTAACTTATCATGGGAAGAAAAAGGAAGTATGGTGAGGAGAATAAGAGGAGAGCTAAAAAGAGATGCATGGAAGAGAGTTTTTCTCAGAGAGGAGAAACTTCTCAGGACATTATACAGGATGTACCTGTTGAGAAGACAGAAGATCCCTGTACAACATCTTTTGGGCATCCTCTACAGAAAAAGACCCTTAAGAAGGGGAAAAAAAGAGGGAACACATCTCCTGAGAAGGCAGATGAAACCCCAAATAAGAGAGGGAGAATGGTGGACTCTGAGAGTGGAAAGAATGATACCTCTGTAATAAGGTTTAGCGGGTCAGCTAAAACAAGGAGTTCTCAAAAACATCATGAGAGTGGTGAAGATCTAAGTTGTAGAGAACAACTTAAGAGAAAGAGGACATCTGACACTGAGACCACTACAAAGAGAAGACGTGAGAATGACAAAGCCATCTACCAAGCTCCAGAAGGTAAAGTCTATAGTCATTAAATCACAGACCACATCCATGCTTTATATAGTGTTAATTTATTTTACAAAATGTAATCTAATGACATAATCGTATCCCGTACATCTTACCATGTACATCAGAGCTCTCCACCTTCTATACTTGGGGCTCTCCGGCCGGAACATGGTGGTATCCAGCTTCATCATGTTCAAAGTTCATGACTGGGTTAAAATAATTGTCAATTTATTGTAGCATTATATGCGAGTGCGACAGTAAGATTAATTGTTAGTTCTTCTGTTTTTCTTTCTAGGAAAGCGTTTCAGACCCACCAGCGTTTCAGACCCAGTGACTGCCCGTATTTCCCTGGAGAGTTTCACCTTTACCAGGAAGCTTGGAGAGGGCAGCTTTGGCAAGGTGATGCAGGCCACACATAAAACCAGCGGACATCAGCTGGCGATCAAGATGGTCAAGAAGAGGGAATTGGTGGAGAACGCTAGACACGCCATCCGCTTAGAGAGAGAGGTCCTGGAAATCACTGGAGAGAGCAGATTCTTCACACACGCCTATGGCACCTTCCAGACAGTGGTAAGAGACTCCTTTCCTTCTAGAAATCCCCCCTTTCCCCCCATCATGTTTAGTTGCTTACATTAGAGTGCAAATCCAATCTTTGCCAGTGCAAATGAAAAGATCTGCTGTGTGCCCTTGCCGCCATTACTGATGACTATCGTTAGTGGATTTTGACTGAATCTTGAACTCGTACGCCTCCAGAGTTTGCAGATCATGGGGCCATTTTTTCCTGAACATACAGTATAGTTCCCAGAACCATGGTAAATGTTATCAGGATGGATAAAATCCACATTATTTACCATCATCTTCCCTCCTTTCACACAGGACTATGCATTTTATGCCATGGAATATCTGAGTGGTGGCGACTTGACTGCATTTATCAATTCCAGATCCCCCCTGGATGTCTGCACGACCAGGTAAGAGAACAGCAGCTCTGTGACATCTGTGGCCGCTGTCTCCCATCATAGTTATTAGTGGTTCTATAGAAGTATTAATGCTTATAGGATTTTTTTTCTTCCTTCTTAGGTTCCTTGCAGCAGAAATCTTGAGTGGACTAGAGTTTCTCCACAGCCAGGGGATTATTCACCGGTAATAAGTCATTTCTTTTTTATACATAGGAGAAGGTTTACTTTGTAAAATAGTGAAATGTGCCAGAACTAAGTAATCCGATCAATAGGTGGTGTAACGTCAGACAAAAGTCACTAAAGATGCTCCAAATTTACTGTGATGAAATTTGGTGTGTTTTCAGACAGTCTGGTATACGTCTACACAAGACGGGATTAGTAACTCTGCCCCCCAGTGTTTAGTGAGTGGTCCTGTGCAGCCGCCTCCACAGCAACCCAAGCACTACAACTGATCCACGTCTGATTCACAGAACTATTTTTCTTTCTTTTTTCAGGGATTTAAAACCAGACAACATCCTTCTGGACAGCGATGGACACGCTAAGATCGCTGATTTCGGCCTTGCTGCAATGAATGTATTTGGCTCTCAGAAGATCAGTGACTTTGCCGGAACTCCCGGCTATATGGCTCCTGAGGTGACTATGTGACTACTGATATCTCTTATCTTATTATCCACCTACGATCTTCATTTACTGTGGAGCTTGTGCAATCACAGACCCATCACCACAGCGGCCCTCATTTACTAACGCTGTCTAATTGATGGACTGTGTAAAGACCCCCATACATATAAGACGTAAGTCAGCCGAACCTGCCAATATCAGAAGTTTCAGCAAACAGTCTAATGTGTATGAGGACCTCTCAAGTCTTCACCCGGGAGGAGAAAACCACGGCACATCGGATTTCCAATGACCGATCTTTTGTTCTTCGGAGGAGTCTAGCAGCTTCTTTCTCATCGAGAACAAAGGAGCTCTCGCCCGAGCCGTGCATTCCTGTTTATGGGGGAGGTAGCTAACAACGATCTTTTGGCCAACATCTATCTAATGTATATGGGGGCTTAGGAGTGGAGGAACACTACCGGTAAATCTGGCCACGGTTGCTTTGTCTCCCAGGATGGAAAATGTACTAACTTATCCTTTTAATCTGATCTTTCCACAGATGCATCGTCAGCAGCCCTTTAATTACACGGTCGACCTGTTCTCTTTTGGGATCACAGTCTTCCAAATGGCCACAGGATCTTACCCGTTCTATACTGGTCGGAATCGACTAATGATTAAGCGTTCAGTGCAGCATGATAAACCTCGCTATCCGAACACTATGGATTCTAACATCAGGGACATCATAGAGAGAGTGAGTAATTAGACCCTTATATCTGGAGACACAGAACAGATAGGACTGTCATGAGTTGTGATAACACGCTGAACATTTCATCACCATTGTGTTGGGTATTTCAGCTTTATCCAATACAAGTGATTGGGACAACGCTGCAGCCCCTGGCACAGCCCCTCCTATATGTACAGCGTTCTTATGTACAGCCTTATTCATACTATAAAGAGGCCGCGGAGCTCACCAAAACCTCTTCAAACAGCTAATCATCATGATCATTGGGCATCGGCCCCCGTCTGATCTACTACAGACGTCCTATCCTGTCCTATCTTAACCTGTCCTATCGTATCCCATCCTGTCCTGTCTTATCCTGTCCTGTATTATCCTGTCCTGTCTTGTCCAGTCTTATCCTGTCCTATCCTATCCTGTCCTGTCCTATCCTATCCTATCCTGTCTTATCCTATAATGTACTTTCCTATCCTATCCTATCCTGTACTATTCTTTCCTATCCTGTACTGTACTGTCCTGTCCTGCCCTATCCTATACTGTACTATCCTATCCTGTACTATCTTGTCCTATCCTGTACTATCCTGTAATATCCTGTCCTATCCTACTTCTCTCTAGCAATAGTTGTTATAATAAATTCATCTTTCTATAAGAAAATGAGAATACATTTGTGACACTGATGTTTTTCTGGGATTATTCATATTATTACTTGTGATATAATAATGGTTCTTATATATTTGCAGCTCTTGTGTAACTTGTGATATAATAATGGTTCTTATATATTTGCAGCTCTTGTGTAAATCACCAGAGAAGAGACAGGTTGCTTGCAGCAATTTAAAAGGACATCCATTCTTCTCGCCCATAAACTGGGAGGAATTGGAGGCAGGAAGGTTACGTCCACCATTTACAATGACACCTGTAAGTACACAGCATTATTTTATTATAATGTCACCTCCTCGTCTGTGTAATGTGACAATATGTGTAAGAAATACTCAAATAATGAGTAATAATCATACATAGTGTAGGCCAGAATGTGTTTATCCTCCCCTGCTGGTAAACGTGTGGAATTACAGCATGGGGCAGGATGGGCAGGCCTTTACATATTTCTCAAAAGTGTAATTATTGTCCCCAATTCTCCAGACGGCCACTTAGTTAAAAACTTGGATCCATTAGGCTGCGTTCACACTGTGCATTTTTTTGGTAAAAGCGCCATAATGCTCTTGCCATTTTTTGGGGAAAACCACAACAAAAGTATGCATTTTTGTCGATACTGTGGCAAAAGAAACCAATGTGGTTGTAACGTGTAAGTGCAGCCTAGTGGTGCAGTTGTAGCCGATGTGCATACCGCAGATTGCCAGGCACCACCAGTAGTTGACTTGTTCTCAAGCTAAAAGTACCGGAGGATCGTGGTGATTAGGGGTAATCTGCACATGGTTACCATGGCTCATCCACAATCTGTACAGGTGCCCTAAGGAGGGGACTAATATAATGAAATACCTAATGAATTAACCAGACTGATTTGTCTTTCTTCTATAGATCCCAGTGATGCAAACTAGCAAACAAATTGAATTGCAGCAAGTGATGTCCAGCACTGAAGCTCGGAAACCACCTATAACCCCGGAGGACCAGCGGCTGTTCTGTGGCTTCTCCTATATCAGCGACAGGTGGAAGAACATTCAAAGCCGCAGCAATAACAGCAATGGAAATGTAAAGCAGTTCCCTCCCCCCAATACCTGACTACTGGGTCAGGGAGGCATGGACCTGGGTGTCTGAAGAAACAGGCGGGGTCTGTTTGAATCCCACCCCGGAGCTTTACCATTGGTCTATTGTCCAGAGTTCTTCCATCTACTCTGTTACATATCAGAGACCATGACCTCCTGCATTCTCTATTGCTGCCCCATACCTCATCTGGTGGCATGCTGCTTGGAGATGTAGGACCATCATACTACAGGACGGCACGGTGGCGCAGTGATTAGCGCTGTTGGCGAGCAGCATGGTGGTCCTGGGTGTAAATCTGGGACACCATCTGCACAGAGTTTGTATGTTCTCCCCGTGTCTGTGTGGGTTTCCTCCGGGTACTCCGGTTTCCTCCCACAACTCAAAACATACTGATAGGAGAAAAAAATAAAATTATTAATTATTGAACATCATCATCATGTACCTCGTGTATTTCTGTATTTATTACCAGTAAGTGATATATAGAAAGGTGGTAACACTGCACATTCTGTCATGACTTTCATATCCTATTACTTATAATGTCTACAGTGACATAAAACATTAATTTCTCAATAAGTAAGTTTTGAGCCTCTAGTAGTCTGCACAGTTACAATGTAACACGTAAACTCACCGGCTCCTTCCTACAGCCTCCCTATACGTTGTTATTGCTTCCTCCTGAGAATGAGGTTGTGTTGTTACTAGAACTCCGGGTTTTCTGTTCCTACGTGTGTTATGGGAATCTTACTTAGCTGTATATGTACAGTGGGTGATGGTTGTGAGTGCATGGAGTGGGCTCAGGAGCTGAGACTGGGTCATACAAGGTGGGAGTGGGTTGGGTACACAGCTGACTCGTGCCTCTAACTGACTAAGGTTGTATTGTTACTAGAACTATGGGTTTATGGTTCTGAGTCAGGGGCGCATCTTCCTGCAGCCTCGAACTCTGAATTATCACTCACTTCCATCTCTCCATGAGGCCAAATAAAAATAATGATAAAAAGTGATCAAAAAGTCATATGTATTCCAAAATGACACCAATAAAAACAGCAGCTCATTTTACAAAAAAACAAGCCTTCATACTGTTCTGTTTACAGAAAAATGAAAAAGCTAGGACTCTGACAATATGACGAGCCCCTAAAAAGCTAATAAAAAGTAATTAAAAAAATATACACTGCGCAAAAAAAACCAAAACACTTAAACAACAGAATATAACTCCAAGTAAATCAAACTTCTGTGAAATCAAACTGTCCACTTAGGAAGCAACACTGATTGACAATCAATCTCACATGCTGTTGTGCAAATGGAATAGACAATAGATGGAAATTATTGGCAATTATCAAGACACAATCAATAAAGGAGTGCTTCTGCAGGCGGGGACCACAGACCACATCTCAGTACCAATGCTTTCTGGCTGATGTTTTGGTCACTTTGGAATGTTGGTTGTGTTTTCACACTCGTAGTAGCATGAGACGGACTCTACAACCCACAGAAGAATTACCTTTGGAAGAATTACTTGCGTTATCAAATAAGAGAATCACAGTTATGGGAGCGGCCATCTTGGGTTTGGCGGCTCGGCGTCCTGTGCTCTGAGACACGCCCCCAGAGGCTGGTTGCTAGGCAGCGCCTCTGGTCAGCAGTGTAGTGACCCTAAGAGCTCATTTATCAAATGGTTGTAATAGAAAGGGGGACAATCTATATAAAGGGTCTCCTGTCTATATATACTGTGTGTAGAGCCAGAGAGAAGGCTACAGAGTGACCACAGCATGTATCACCCATATCTGCGAATAAAGATCCACATTTACATCTCGTGGCTAAAAATGGAGCAAGTTAAGAGTTGAAGCAGCGCTCCAGTGGAAATAAGTGAAAAAGGCCGACATTATCCATCCAGATCAGATGGGGGAATAAAGTGATCATCACTTATTTTCAGTGAAGTGCTGCTTCCATTCTATTTTTTCCTAATTTGTAGGTTTTTGGCCGGTTGCTGATATTTTTTCCATATATCTCTCTATATCTATAGCAAAAAAATGGCAGCCAGCTCTCCAAAAAAAAATATAGACTTTATTAGCCCGGTGTGGCGACGTTTCAGTTGCAGACAACCTTCATCACTGCTTGATCACTGCACCGCAACCGAAACGTCGCCACGCCGGGCTAATAAAGTCCATATTTTTTCAAAGACCTTTTGGAGCGCTGCCTGCCGTTTTTTTGCTATACGGTCTATACTTATGGATATCTGTTTGGGGGCCTTGCACCCGATATTTTGAAGATATGGTGCTGTTCCAATTTTGACTCTCTCTATATCTATAGATTTATATATAGCGCAACTTTATGTAACTGCACATGATGTTGAGCCCCTCTGTCTATATAACACACGAATGCTTATATACAGTATATATAGCACTGTCTCTTGCTATATATAAATATGTATGTGTACACAAATATACCTGTGGAATACATAGTAGTATATATACAGTATAGACCAAAAGTTTGGACACACCTTCTCATTTAAAGATTGTTCTGTATTTTCATGAGTATGAAAATTGTACATTCACACTGAAGGCATCAAAACTATGAATTATGTGGAATTATATACTTAACAAAAAAGTGTGAAAGAACTGAAAATATGTCTTATACTCTAGGTTCTTCAAAGTAGCCACCTTTTGCTTTGATGACTGCTTTGCACACTCTTGGCATTCTCTTGATGAGCTTCAAGAGGTAGTCACCGGAAATGGTGCTGGACTAGCCAAGCATGTGTCCAGACCGAAACCCTGTTGAACATTTGTGGGGCATCCTCAAACAGAAGGTGGAGGAGTGCAAAGTCTCTAACATCCACCAGCTCCGTGATGTCATCATGGAGGAGTGGAAGAGGATTCCAGTGGCAACCTGTGAAGATCTAGTGACCTGCATGCCCAAGAGAGTTAAGGCACTGCTTGAAAATAATGGTGGCCACGAATCATCTATTTAATTCTCTTCCTCTTGTCGGAACTAATCCTCACCTTTAGCTCTACTCAACTGGCACTTCTGTTTGATTTCTAATTTTTGATCTTCCTGTAATATCTTATTTCCAGATGTTGTTCCACCATTGTTGTATCTCTGATTTGTCTTTACTTTTTTGATTCATGATAAATAAATAATTTAAATCAAAACGAAAATAATGGTGGCCACACAAAGTTTTGACACTATGAGCACAATTTGGCCATTTTCAAGTAGGGGTGTACTCACTTTTGTTGCCAGTGGCTTAGACATTAATGGCTGTGTGAGTTATTTAGAGGGGACACCAAATTTACAAGCTGTACACTGACTATTTTACATTGTATCAAAGTGTCATATCTTCAGTGTTGTCCCATGAAAATATATAATAAAATATTTACAAAAATGTGAGGGGTGTACTCATTTTTGTGATATACTGTATCCCCAAAGATCAACGGCTGTAAGCTATTCTAGTGCCTGATCTGCATTGTCTGGTGATGACTGCTATACATTGACTGGGACTACACACTGGAAATCTGGGAGATGAGACATGGGAGCCAGAATGGGAGATGAGACATGGGGGCAGAATGGGAGATGAGACAAGAAGGTCAGAATGGGAGCTCACACATGGGGGGGGGGGCAGAATGGAAGCTGAGACATGGAAGCAGAATGGGAGATGACACATGGGGCAGAATGGGAGATGAGACAAGGGAGCCAGAATGGGAGATGACACATGGAAGCAGAATAGGAGATGACACATGGGGGGCAGAATTGGAGATGATACATGGGGGGCAGAATGGGAGATGGCACATAGTAGGCAGAATGGGAGATGAGACATGGGGGCAGAATGGGAGATGAGACATGGGGGCAGAATGGGAGATGATACATGGGGCAAAATGGAGAGGAGACACATGGGAGCTGAATGGAGCAAAAAAATGGGGGCAGAATGTAGAGGAGACAAGGAGGCAGAATGGGAGCTGAGACACGAGGGCAGAATGAGAGCTGACACATGGGGGTCAGAATGGGAGCTAACACATGAGGGGGGGCAGATTGGAAGCTGAGACAGGGGGAAGAATGGGAGATGAGGCATTGGGGGCAGAATGGGAGCTGAGACATGGAAGCAGAATGGATGATGATACATGGGGGGCAGAATGGGAGATGATACATGGGGGGCAGAATGGGAGATGATACATGGGGGGCAGAATGGGAGATGATACATGGGGGGCAGAATGGTAGATAACACATGGGGCAAAATGGAGAGGAGACACATGGGGGCTGGATGGAGCAAAAAAATGGGGGCAGAATGTAGAGGAGATGTGGAGGCAGAATGAGAGCTGAGACATGGGGGCAGAATGGTAGATGAGACATGGGGGGCAGAATGGGAGATGACACATGGGGGGCAGAATGGGAGATGATACATGGGGGGCAGAATGGGAGATGACACATGGGGGAAGAATGGGAGATGAGACATGGGAGGCAGAATGGGAGATGACACATGGGGCAAAATGGGAGATGAGACATGGGAGCCAGAATGGGAGATGAGACATGGGAGCCAGAATGGGAGATGAGACATGGGGGCAGAATGTGAGCTGACACATGGGGGTCAGAATGGGAGATCACACATGGGGGGGGGGGAATGGAAGCTTAGACAGGGGGGAAGAATGGGAGATGAGACATGAGGGTCAGAATGGGAGATGAGACATGGAAGCAGAATGGGAAATGACACATGGGGGCAGAATGGGAGATGAGACATGGGGGGCAGAATGGGAGTCAATTTTGGGGGCAGAATGGGAGATGATACATGGGGCAGATTGGGAGCTGACACATAGGGCAAAATGGAGAAGAGACACATGGGGGTCAGAATGGGAGCTCAGACATGGGGGGTCAGAATGGAAGATTAGACAGGGGGGAAGAATGGGAGATGAGACATTAGGGTCAGAATGGGAGATGAGACATGGAAGCAGAATGGGAAATCACACATGGGGGCAGAATGGAAGATGAGACATGGGGGGCAGAATGGGAGATGAGACATGGGGGGCAGAATGGGAGATGAGACATGGGGGGCAGAATGGGAGATGAGACATGGGGGGCAGAATGGGAGATGACACATGGGAGCCAGAGTGGGAGATGAGACATGGGGGCAGAATGGGAGATGAGACATGAAGGTCAGAATAGGAGCTGACACATGGGGTTCAGAATGGGAGCTAACACATGGGGGGGCAGAATGGAAGCTTAGACAGGGGGGAAGAATGGGAGCTGACACATGGGGTTCAGAATGGGAGCTCACACATGGGGGGCAGAACGGAAGCTTAGACGGGGGGAAGAATGGGAGATGACACATGGGGGGTAGAATGGGAGATGACACATGGGGGGTAGAATGGGAGATGATACATGGGGGGGGAGAATGGGAGATGACACATGGTTGGCAGAATGGGAGATGAGACATGGGGGCAGAATGGGAGATGACACATGGGGGCAGAATGGGAGATGACACATGGGGGCAGAATGGGAGCTGACACATGGGGCAAATGGAGAGTAGACACATGGGGGCTTGATGGAGCAAAAAAATGGGGGCAGAATGTAAAGGAGACGTGGAGGCAGAATGGGAGCTGAGACATCAGGGCAGAATGGGAGATTAAACATGGGGGGCAGAATGGGAGCTGAAACATTGGGGGCAGAATGGGAGCTGAAACATTGGGGGCAGAATGGGAGCTGAAACATTGGGGGCAGAATGGGAGCTGAGACATGGGGGCAGAATTAGAGTTAACACATGGGGGCAGAATGAGAGCTAACACATGGGGGGCAGAATGGAAGCTGAGACATGGGGGGCAGAATGGGAGATGACACATGGTTGCAGAATGGGAGCTGAGACGTGGGGGGGCAGAATGGAAGCTGAGCATTGGGGGCAGAATGGAAGCTGAGAATTAGGATCAGCATGGGAGCTGAGACATGGGGGCAGAATGGAAGCTGAGAATTGGGTTCAGAATGGGAGCTGAGACATGGGGGCAGAATGGGAGAAGACACATAGGGGGCAGAATGGAAGCTGTCATATGGGGGGCAGAATGGGAGCTGACACATGGGGGGCAGAATGGGAGCTGACACATGGGGGCAGAATGGGAGCTGACACATGGGGGCAGAATGGAACCTGAGAATTGGGTTCAAAATGGAAGCTGAGACATGGGGGGCAGAATGGGAGATGACACATGGGGGGCAGAATGGGAGATGACATATGGGGGGCAGAATGGGAGATGACACATGGGGGGCAGAATGGGAGATGACACATGGGGGGCAGAATGGGAGATGACACATGGGGGGCAGAATGGGAGATGACACATGGGGGGCAGAATGGGAGATGACACATGGGGGGCAGAATGGGAGATGACACATGGGGGGCAGAATGGGAGATGACACATGGGGGGCAGAATGGGAGATGACACATGGGGGGCAGAATGGAATATGAGACAAGGGGGGCAGAATGGAATATGAGACAAGGAGGCAGAATGGAATATGAGACAAGGGGGCAGAATGGAATATGAGACAAGGGGGCAGAATGAAAGCTAACACATGGGGGTAGACAGAATGAGAGCTAACACATGGGGGGCAGAATGAGAGCTAACACATGCACATGGGGGTCAGAATGGAAGCTGAGACATGGGAGGCAGAATAGGAGATGACACATGGTTGCAGAATGGGAGCTGAGACAAGGGGGGCAGAATAGAAGCTGAGAAATGGAGGCAGAATGGTAAATGACACATGGGGGGCAAAATGGGAGAGGAGACATGGGGGGCAGAATGGGAGTTGACACATTGGGGGGCAGAATGGGAGCTGACACATTGGGGGGCAGAATGGGAGCTGACACATTGGGGGGCAGAATGGGAGCTGAGAAATGGGAGGCAGAATGGGAGATGAGACCTGGGGGGCAGAATGGAAGCTGAGAATTGGGTTCAGAATGGAAGCTGAGACATGGGGGGCAAAATGGGAGATGAGACATGGGGGGCAAAATGGGAGATGAGACATGGGGGGCAGAATGGGAACTGACACATGCGGGGCAGAATGCGAGCTAACACATGGGGGCCAGAATGGAGAAATATGCAGGGAGAATGAAGTCACATGGGGCCAGGATGGGAGAACATATCAGGGCAAGATGAAGACATATGGGGTCCAGAATGGAGTACATATGGAAGCAGGATGTGGGACATTATTACATTATTACTGTAGGGGCTAATAAAAGGATATTATTACAAGTGTGATGTATTTTATTTTTGAGAATGCTGTTTTCAGTGGGGAGGGGGCCCTGTTCCTGTGCAGGGTGGCACTATGTCGCTTTTTTTCTTCATTTGGTGTAGTGTAGAAGTTGGTGAAAAATTGGGGAATGTGCTCTGGAAACTGCTCTAGATAACTATGTGTTACTTTCTGCAGAGACGAGTCCTTGCTGGAAGAAGTGATGGCAGTCTGTGCTGGATGAAGAGGAAAAGCGAAGATGAAGGACTTCAACTAGAGACGTTACCGGTGAGTCAGTGTGTTACCTGTACATTTACACTATGCATTACATACTATACACAGAGCTCCTATATACTGTACTTAAAAAGAGTTTTAGGTAAAATAAGAAATGTTTAATAGGTTAGAGTAGAGTAGGGCCCGGCCAGAAGAATCTCCTTGTCGTGGTGGCAGCTTAAAAAAATCTTTTGGCCAAAACAAAAGCTGCTGGCTATGTAGGTGATCTGGTATTCGATGGAACTGTTAATATGTGATTGGTGAGGACGTGGTGCAGAAAGTGGAGTTTTTCCAAGAGTGAGCGGTGGCACTGTGGAAGGTTCGAGGGGTGGAGCTGGTGTGGAGCCTGGGGTGAAGTCTCAGGGGGGCCCAAAAACTTTGGCTGTATGGGGCCCTAAAATTCCTGGAGGCAGCCCTGCAATGTATTCAGGCAGGTCACATTCTCCTGGCATTCACCAAACCTAGAGCCATCCATCAGATGCAGGGCTGCCACCAGTAATTTGGGGGCCCCATACTGACAAAATTTTTGGGCCCCCTTGAAACTCCAGCCAGGCTCCATCCCAGCTCCACCTCCACCCCAGCTCTGTCTCCATCCCTCAAAAGTTCCACAGTCCCACCGCCCACTCCTGGAAAAACTCTACTTTCTGCACCACATCTTCACCAATCACACATTAACATTTCCCATTGAACAGCAGATCACATATATAGCCAGCAGCTTTTGTTTTTGCCAAAAGATATTTTAAGTCACCACCACGACAAGGAGACTCTTCTGGCCGGGCCATAATCTACGCTAACCTATTAAAAATTTCTTATAATATCCAATATTCTTTTTAGGTATATTTTTATTTATGGGAATGTGTTACATATATTTTTTAAAATGACCAATAATACCACGTATAAGGGACAAATACCATCACACCATGACCAGATCACATAATACCACCACATAGTGACCGAATAATACCACATACAAGGGACAAATACCACCACACTATGACCAGATCACATATTACCACCACATAGTGACCGAATACAATACTGATTATTAATAAAAAAAAGAAAACTTATATTACCATAAGTACCATTATACACAGGAGCTCTGTACAACGTACACAGTGTATAGTGTAAATGTACAGATAACACATTGACTCACCGGTGACATTTCTAGTTGAAGTCCTTCATCTTTGCTTTTCCTCTTCATCCAGCGCAGACTGCCATCACTTCTTCCAGCCAGGACTCGTCTCTGCATAAGATAACACAGTTATCAAGAACAGTTTCCAGAGCACATAACCCAATTTTTCCCCAGCTTCTACACTGCACAAGATAAAGAAAATAAAGCAACCTAGTGTCGCCTTGCACAGTAACATGACCCCCCTCACAAGGTCTTCATCCTGTCCCCCATGTCTCCATCCTGCCCCCCATGTCTCCATTTTGCCTCCATTTCCCCCCATGTCTCCATTTTGCCTCCATTCTGCCCCCCATGTCTCAAGCTTGCCCCCATCCTCTCCCCCATGTCTCCATCCCGCTCCCTATGTCTCCATTCCGCTCCCTATGTCTCCATTTTGCCTCCATTCTGCCCATGTCTCTATCCTGGCCCCCATGTCTCCATTTTGCCTCCATTTTGCCCCCAATGTCTCCATCAAGCCCCGCCCCCTGTACAGAGAACAGAGGGCCCCCCGGTTCGCTAATCATGTCGGCAGCACTGCCGATATGATTAGTGATGGGCCCTCTGGAGAGCGATCTCCCTGCTCTGCCTGCTGCCGCAGTGGCCCTCTGCCTCCCGTGCGCAGCGCGACACTGCCGGAGCGTGCGCAGGAGGTCAGTCTCAGGGTGATGACGTCATCGCCCTGGGACTGCTTCCTGTGCGCGCTGACGGACCCGGCGTCGCTCCAGGCAGCGGCTGCAGGCCTGCCTCTCATCTCGACGCGTGAGTATGAAAAGCAGGGGCCGGGACGGGGGGAGGGATCGGTGGGAGTGACTGGGAGGACCCCTGGCCGAGGCTGGCAGTAAATACTACTGGGCAGTGGGCATGATTATCATCATGCCCATTGCCTAGCATGTCTTGCTTCCAGCCTCTGGTTACTGGTACTATGCCTAGCAGCATGTACTACCACCAGGGGCTGGCAGGACATGCTGGGTGGGCATGATAGTACCAAGGAGGCTGGTGGAGTGGTAGTCAGGGCTGGCGTCAGCTCCCGGGCAAGTGCCGGGGCCCTGAGCAGGCGGGAGGCCCACTTGCCGTCGGGCTCCCCGCCGGGCTATGGGCGGAGGAGAGCAGTGCCAGCGCCCGCCCTTCTCCCCCGATTGCTCAGGGCCCCGGCAGCCGGATACTTACCTCTCCTCGTGCCTCCGCAGATCCGCTGTCTTCCTGCTCTGCGCTCCCTGTGACGTCTCAGGTCAGAGGGTGCAGTGACGACTTTCCACCGCGTCCTCCCCTGAGCCATCACAGGCAGCGCAGAGCGGGAAGACGCCGGCAACGCAGGAGTATAGACCTGAGCAGCGGCAGCAGGTGAGGAGGAGGGAGGTGAATATTTGATTATTTTTTTTTTTTTATGTATGGAGGCATGGGGCATTATATTGGGGGCGGGTGACATCCTGCATGGGGCTTTATATGGGGGGGTAACAGCATGCATGGGGCATAATATGGGAGGGTAACAGCCTGCATGGGGCATTATATGGGGGGATGACATCCTGCATGGCGCATTATATGGGGGGAGGACATCCTGCATGGGGCATTATATGGGGGGAGGACATCCTGCATGGGGCATTATATGGTGGGGTGACAGCCTGCATGGGGCATTATATGGGGGGGTGACAGCATGCATGGGGCATTATATGGGGGGTGACATCCTGCATGGGGCATTATATGGGGGGAAGGGACATCCTACATGAGGCATTATAAGGGGGGGTGACATCCTGCATGGGGCTTATATGGCGGGGTGACATCCTGCATGGGGCATTATATGGGGGGGAGAAGTGACATCCTGCATGGTGCATTATATGGGGGATGGCATTCTGCATGGGGCATTATATGGGGGGGAGTGATGTCCTGCATGGGGCATTATATGTGGGGGAGTGACATTTTTCATGGTGCATTATATGATGAGTGACATTCTGCATGGGGCATTATATGGAGGGGAAGGGACATCCTACATGGGTCATTATATGGGGGGGGGAGGGACATCCTGCATAGGGCATTATATGGGGGGGGGGAGTGACATCCTGCATGGGGCATTATATGGGGGGGAAGTGGCATCCTGCAAGGGGCATTATATGGGGGGTGACATCCTGCATGGGACATTATATGGGGGGGGGGACAGCCTGCATGGGGCATTATAAGGGGGGGGGCAGCCTGCATGGGGCATTATAAGGGGGGGACGGGACAGCCTGCATGGAGCTTTATATGGGGGCCAGTATCCTGTATGGAGCCTTATATGGGGGCCAGTATCCTGTATGGAGCATTTTATGGGGGCTAGTATACTGTGTGGAGCGTAATATGGGGCCATTATCCTGATTTGAGCGTTATATGGGGGCCAGTATCCTGTATGGAGCATTTTTGGGGGGCCAGTATCCTGTATGGAGCGTTATATGGGGACCAGTATCCTGTATGGAGGATTTTTTTGGGGGCCAGTATCCTGTATGGAGCGTTATTTGGGGGCCAATATCCTGTATGGAGCATTTTTGGGGGGCCAGTACACTGTATGGAGCGATTCGCCGGTTTCTGAGCTATTGTAGAATTTAAAATAGATATCACTCATATAATATAAGAAGTGAAATCTTTGCATTGTACTATACTTTTATTTCTCTGCAGTATCTGTGCATCATGAATCATGGTATGTGTTAAAGGGGCCCACTGAGACTCTTTCGCCCGGGGCCCAGAAAAACCTGGATCCGGCCCTTTGTGGTACTATCATGCTAGTACTACTACCACCAGTGGCTGGCTGGCAGGACATGCCGGGTGGGCATGATAGTACCACAGAGGCTTGCAGGACATACTAGGCATGAATCATGCTTAGTATGTCCTGCCAGCCTCTGTGCACTATCATGCCCAGCATGTCCTGTCCTGCCAGCCACTGGTGGTACCATCATGCATGCCCATTGCCCAGCCACTGGTGGTGTGGTACTATCATGCTAGTACTAACACCAGTGGCTGGCTGGCAGGACATGCCATGTGAGCTTGAATGCTAGTACCACAGAGGCTGGCAGTACATACTGGGCAATGGTCATGATAGTACCACCAGTAGACTGACTAGGCGGTCTCCAGGGCTCCATCTCCCCTTCTCGCTGCTGTTAGGATGGGTTAACATTGCGTTTATGCTGTGCGTTAAAACGGATCCGTTGTAAATCAGCGCAGACGCAATGTACCGTAGACTTGCATTGCAAAAATAGGCATGCATTTGAAAGTATGCATTATTTGCAACGCGCAGGAAAACATGGTCGGCGGCTGGAGGCCAGCTGAGCACTTCTCTGACAACTGTGTTCTAGTGTCATTCTGTGCCTGCTCATCTCTGTCAGCAGGCATATTTGTCTGATGGCAAAGATGTAGCAGAGCTGGAGACAGAAGATCCGTGGATTACGTCAGGGCGAGGATTTTGTTATTTATTAACCGGTTCCCGACCGCCCACTGTACATAAACGTCCGCGCTGCCTGGGCTCTGTGCAGCGCGGACGTTTAAAAACGGTGGGTGGTCTCGCAGCGCTCAGGACCCCCAGGGTCCTGCAAGCGCTGCGATTCCGGTGCAGAGCGTTAGCTCTGACAGGGAACATCATCGGGACCTGATTGGATCTGGTCCCAGTGATGTTAACCCTTTGCTGTCTTCTATATGCTGCGATCTATAGTGATCGCGGCATATAGGAGACAGCAGGAGGAGAGGGGGTCGTCTTACTTACCTCCGAAGACCTCCGATTCCTTTCAGGACCTGGGGTTGCTATGGCAGCTGGAGGTCACATGACCGCCTCCAGCTCTGCCATATATGGTGTCCTGTCTGGCTCAGCCTGCAAGCTGAGCCAGACAGGAGACTCTGCCTGAAACAGGGAAGATCTCATGTAATGTAATGTAATATATGTCTATTACATTACATGAGATCAGTGATCAGAAAAATAAAAATTAATGTCCCATACAGGGACTAAGTAAAAATGTAAAAAAAAGTAAAAAAAAAAAGTTTTTAAACTGTTAAAAAAAAAATCACAAAATAAATAAAAATAAATAAACAAAATATTAAACCAATAAATCCGTATATTTTTACAAAACCAAAAAAAGAACACATATTTGGTAGCGCCGCGTCCAAAACAACCTGAGCTATAAAACTGTCACACTAATTAACTCCTTCTGTGCACACCGTAATAAAAATAAATAAAAAACAGAGCAAAAAAATATGCTTTTTCCTCATATCGCCAAACAAAAAGTGGAAAAAAATGCGATCAGAAAGCAAAATAGAAAAAAAAATGGTACCGCTGAAAACGTCATCTTGTTCCGCAAAAAACAAGCCGCCATACAGTTCCATCAGTCGAAAAATAAAAAAGTTATAGTGCTCAGAATAAAGCAATGCAAAAAAAATATTTTTTTCTATAAATTTGTTTTATTGTGTAAAAGCGCCAAAACATAAAAAAATATACAGTAAGTGTAGTATCGCTGTAAATGTACTGACCCGAAGAATAACGCTGCCTGATCACTTTTGCCACACGCAGAACGGCATAAAAAAAAAACTCAAAGAACAATTCCTGAATTGGTTTTTGTTAATTTTACCTCCCAAAAAACGGAATAGAAAGCGATCAAAAAATGTCACGTACCCAAAAATGGTACCAATAAAAATGTCAACTCGTCCCGCAAAAAACAAGCCATCACATGACTGTCGGCCGAAATATGGAAAAATTATAGCTCTCAAAATATGGTGATGCAAAAACTAGATTTTGCAAAAAAAAAGCGTCTTTTAGTGTGTGACAGCTGTCAGTCATAAAAACCCGATATAAATCTGGTATCTCTGTAATCGCACCGACCCGAAGAATAAAGTAATGTCATCACTTATACCGCACGAGGAGTGGCGTAAAAAATAAATATAACCAATTCTTCACCTGCTACTGATTTGTTTATTATGTCTCCGAAAGATCGCAGTAAGGCTCTGCTCACATTTATCCTGCGCTCTGCGCTGAGCACTTACACCAGAGTTTCCGTGTAAATCTCTGAAATACGTGATTCAGCCAGAACCCATGACGGAAGATTCCCTGTAATGAGGCAGATATAGGCCACTGTGGACGCCGTCTAGCCTGGGATCCCACGGTGTCATTTGTTTTAGGCGTGCATAAAAGTGCGGTTGGCCGTTTTGTGCACTTCTGAAAAAAAGGACACCGCTAAACAGAGGCCAGACGGAGTCCAGAGTAACTCTGCTGCCTCATTACAGTGAATGGATCCCGCAGGGGTTTCATCTGAATTACATCACTTGGAAATTTAGATGGAAACCCCGATGTAAGTGCTCAGCCTAGAGCGCCGGATAAATGTTACGTAAAATGTTCCCAATAAAAGCTTCAACTCAGTCCTCAAAAAAAGCTAGTCCCCACTCAGGTCTGTCATCTGTTAAAAATATAAGGGACTTCCAAGTTACTGGTAGCAGAAAGTCTCTGGAAAAGCGAAATGGCCCTTGCCCCCCAATAGAAATTCAGAAAATTTTGTGCTCCCAAATCCAAATGCCTATTCTACAATAATTTGTTCTCCAATTGTCAAATAGCACTCCGTCCCCCCCCAGATCTCGCCGTATGGCTGAGCGGTAAGATACAGCCACATATGGGGTATTGCCACTTTTAGAAGAAATTGTGTGACACATTTCGGTACCATTTTTACCCATTGCCCTGTGTGAAAATGTAAAATCTGAGGGTAAAACATTTTTTTGTGGTAAAAATATAATTATGCTTTTTTCACTGCCCAATGGTATAAAATAAAAAATTAAAAAATACTCACTACTTCCCTAGATGAATTCCTTGAGAGGTGTAGTTTACAAAATGGGGTCACTTGTGGGGGTTTCTGCTGTTTCGGCATGTCAGCGACTCTTCAAATGTGACATGGTGTCAGCCACCTATCCCAGCCAACATAGCGCTCCTTTCTCTTCCGAACCCTGCCGTATACCAAAGCAGTGGTTTTCCCCCACATATGGGGTATCGGCGTACTCAGGAGAAATTGCACAACAAATTTCATGGTGCAATTTATTCTGTTACCCTTATGATAATGCAAAATTAAGGGATGAAAAACGGTTTTGTGGGAAAAATTAGAAAATTTTATTTTTACAGCTCAATATTATAATCTTCTGTGAAGCACCTTGGGGTTCAAGGTGCTCACCACACATCTAGATAAGTTCCCTAAGGGGTCTAGTTTCCAAAATGGTGTCACTTGTGGGGGGTTTCCACTGTTTAGGCACATCAGGGCCTCCCCAAATGCAACATGGCGTCCGCTAATTATTCAAACAAATTTTACATTCAAAAAGTCAAATGGCGCTCCTTCCCTTTCAAACCCTGCCGTGCGCCCAAACAGTGGTTTGCCTCCACATATGGGGTATCAGCGTGTTCAGGAGAAATTGCACAACAAATTTCATGGTGCAATTTTTCCTATTACCCTTATGATAATGCAAAATTAAGGGATGATAAACGCTTTTGTGGGAAAAATGTGAAAATTTTATTTTTACAGCTCAATATTATAAACTTCTGTGAAGCACCTTGGGGTTCAAGGTGCTCACCACACATCTAGATAAGTTCCCTAAGGGGTCTAGTTTCCAAAATGGTGTCACTTGTGGGAGGTTTCCACTGTTTAGGCACTTCAGAAGCTCTCCAAACGCAACATGGCGTCCGCTAATTATTCAGACAAATTTTACATTCAAAAAGTCAAATGGCGCTCCTTCCCTTTCAAACCCTGCCGTGCACCCAAACAGTGGTTTGCCTCCACATATGGGGTATCAGCGTGTTCAGGAGAAATTGCACAACAAATTTCATGGTGCAATTTTTCCCATTACCCTTATGATAATGCAAAATTAAGGGATGAAAAACGTTTTTGTGGGAAAAATGTGAAAATTTTATTTTTACAGCTCAATATTATAAACTTCTGTGAAGCACCTTGGGGTTCAAGGTGCTCAACACACATCTAGATAAGTTCCCTAAGGGGTCTAGTTTCCAAAATGGTGTCACTTGTGGGGGGTTTCCACTGTTTAGGCACATCAGGAGCTTTCCAAACGCAACATGGCGTCTGCTAATTATTCAGACAAATTTTATATTCAAAAAGTCTAATGGCGCTCCTTCCCTTCCGAACCCTGCAGTGCGCCCAAACAGTGGTTTTCCCTCACATATGGGGTATCAGCACGCTCAAGAGAAATTGCACAAAAAAATTTGGGGTCCATTTTTTCCTGTTACCCCTGTGAAAATAGAAAAAATTGGGTCTAAAGTAACATTTTTGTGAAAAAAGTTAAATATTAATTTTTTTCTTCCACATTCCAAAAATTCCTGTGGAGCACCTGAAGGGTTAATAAAGTTCTTGAATGTGGTTTTGAGCACCTTGAGGGGTGCAGTTTTTAGAATGGTGTCACTTTTTGGTATTTTCTGTCATAAAGACCCCTCAAAGTGACTTCAAATATGATGTGGTCCCTAAAAAAATGTTTTTGTAAATTTTGTTCAAAAAATGAGAAATCGCTGGTCAACTTTTAACCCTTATAGCTCCCTAACAAAAAAAAATTTTGGTTCCAAAATTGTGCTGATGTAAAGTAGACATGTGGGAAATGTTATTTATTAACTATTTTGTGTGACACATCTCTCTGATTTAAGGGCATGAAAATTCAAAGTTGGAAAATTGGAAAATTTTCAACATTTTTGCCAAATTTCCGATTTTTTCACAAATAAACGTAAGTTATATCGAAGAAATTTTACCAGTATCATGAAGTACAATATGTCACGAAAAAATAATCTCAGAATCAGGGGAATACGTTGAAGCGTTCCAGAGTAATTACTTCATAAAGTGACCTTGGTCAGAATTGAAAAAATTGGCCCGGTCACGAAGGCAAAAACAGGCTCTGTCGCGAAGTGGTTAAAGATGGAGTCCCTACATGTGTTTTGTGTTTTATTTTTATTAAAAAAAAATTTCTGTGTTGTGGTTTTTTTTTCTGTTTACTAGAAATTCATGGTGGCCATGTCTAGTTTGGCGTGACGCCATGAATTTCAGGCTTAGTGCCAGCTGATAATACAAAGCTGGTACTGACCCCATTATTACCCAGCGTGCCACCCCCACCAGGGCCGTTGGAAGAGCCGGATAAAGTGCCTGGAAATGGCACTACGATGAATGCGCCAATTCCAGGGGTGGCTGCTGGCTGCCGTTTTCAGCGTGGGGGGCCCAGAATGCTTGGGCCTTACCATGCTGAGAATCCCAGACCCCAGCTGCCTGGTTTTTTACCAGGCTGGCAATCAAAATATGGCGGGAGCCCACGCATTTTTTTTTTTATTATTTTTTTAAATAATTA
This sequence comes from Phyllobates terribilis, assembly GCF_046119375.1. NCBI lineage: Eukaryota > Metazoa > Chordata > Amphibia > Anura > Dendrobatidae > Phyllobates > Phyllobates terribilis. The sequence goes on along the minus strand of NW_027362768.1, from coordinate 353,023,849 downwards.
AAAAAAAACATTGGGCTTTCCTGACTTTTGATCGCCAGGCAGCTAGAAGTGGCAGCCTGTAGCTGTCTGCTTTATCTGCGCTGAGAATCAAAAATTCTGCGGAGCGCTATGTCATTTTTGTTTTATTATTTATTTATTTTCACACTTCTATATGTGTGACAGGCCCAACAGCTAATCACAGACGCTGACACAGAAAATGGGCGTCTGTGATTGGCTGCTTGAGTAACCTGAAAGCAGCCCATACATAGTACCATACTAGAATGTATGGGCTGATTGTACATTACTCGAACAGCCAATCACAGACGCCCATCCTCTTTGACAGCATCTGTGATTGGCTGTTGGGTCTGTGACATATAGAAGTGTGAAAAGGAATCATTTTTAAAAACATGATGTAGCACTCTGCAGAATTTTTGATTCTCACCGCAGGTAAAGCGGACAGCTACGGCCTGCCACCCCCAGCTGCCTGGCTTTACCTTGGCTGGCGATCAAAAGACAGAGAAGCCGAATATTTGTTTTAAACTTATTTAAAATATTTTTTTTTAGAAAAAGGTGTGTGCTCCTGCCATATGTTGATCGCCAGCCAGATAAAACAAGGCAGCTGGGGGCTGGGATTCTCAGCATGGTAAGGCCCAAGTGTTCTTGGCCCCCCACGCTGAAAATCGCAGCCCGCAGCCACCCTTGAAAATTTCCAGGCTCTTTAGCTGGCTCTTCTAGCGGCCCTGGTGGTGAGTACCCTGGGTAATAATAGGGTTAGTACCAGGCCAGCTTTGTATTATCAGCTGATACTAAGCCCGATATTCATGTTGTCACGCCAAATTAGATATGGCCACCATGAATTTCTAGTAAACAGAAAAAAAACACAGAAATTTTTTTATTATTAAAAATAAAACACAAAACACATTTAGGCTACTTTCATACGCGGCGCAAAAAATCGCTACTGCATGCCGACGTTGCGCTTTTCTCAGCGCGCTTTTCCCAAAGCCATGTTAACATGTAGCCTATAGGGAAATCGTGCCGAAAAAAACGCCAAGAATTGGCATGTCAATTCTTTTTGCACGGCCGCTTTTGCAGTGAAAGAGCCCGCGCAAAAATACGTGGCAAAACGCGGCGTCTGAACACTTTTCAGTAAAAGCCATAGCTTTTGCTGGAAGCCGTTTCCAGCTTTCTTTGGCACTGCTTTTACGCGAGCGCTCTAAAGCGCCGCATAAAAGCAGGAATATGCGGCTATTACTCCGCGTGGGAACGTAGCCTAAGGGACTCTATCATTAATATAAAAAAAAATCCTCGCTCTGACGTAATCCATGGGTCTTCTGTCTTCAGCTCTGCCACATCTTTGCCATCAGACAAATATGTCTGCTGACAGATGAGCAGGCACAGAATGACACTGGAGCACTGTTACTGTGTAGTGCGGCACTATGTTGCTTTTTTGTCATTTCATGCAGTGTAGAAATCTTGGGAAAAGTGTGGATTGTGCTCTGGAAGTGATCAGTTATAGCTAACTATGTTATTTTCTGCATAGATAAGTCCTGCATAGAAGATGTGATATATCGGTCTGCAGATAAAGAACTTCACCTAGAGACATCACTGGTGAGTATGTGTATTACCTATACACACACACTGACACTATATACAGAGCTTCTGTGTATAATGTCACTGGTGATGAATGTATAACCTGTACACTATATACAGAGTTCCTGTGTATAATGTCACTGGTGATCACTGTATAACCTGTACACTGACCCAATATACTGAGTTTTTTACATTTTTATTATTTTAGCATTATTTGTCACTATGTGGTAGCATTATGTGCTTTGGTCATGACATGACGATATTTGTCCCTTGTATGTGGCATTATTCAGTCACTATGTGGTGGTAATATGTGGTCTCATGGTGTGTCAGTATTTATACCTTGTATCTGGTAGCATTTGATCACTATATGGTGGTATTATGTGCTTTGGTCATGGTGTGGCGGTATTTGTGCCTTGTATGTGGCATTATTTGGGCACTATGTGGTGGTAATATGTGATCTGGTCACGGTGTGATGATATTTCTGCCTTCTATCTGGTAATATTGATCTTGGTAGAGTGAATTGTGGTTGGTCATTTGTTTTACCTGATATCAATAAGGGGAAACCTCTTTATTTCCAATAGATATTAAATACTTGGATGTTTAACTCCTCCCTGCCCTGTGACTATTACACAGCAGCAGAGATGCAGTTACAGAGGTTCACCAGAGAAAGCAAGTTGGCATTTGGTGAGATTTTCACCTCTGAAGTTGACGCGCCCCCTGGGCCGCGTGGGGAAACCGGAACTGGGCCTTTCGTGGGACGCTGGGGGTTGTAGTCACCGTGGCGGTGACCCGGTCCCGTGGCTCAGGGTGGTCAAACCAGTGGCAGTCTATTTGTAAGGTTTTAGGTTAATTGTCCGACTACGCCACCCGTGGATTGCGGTCAGGGTGTACCGCCGCTGCGAGGCAGACCGCTGAGGCTGGTGTTGTATGCACAGCAGAGAATGGGATGACTCCCCACGGGAGGAGTATAGCCTCAGGGCAATGAGTGTGGATGATGGGAGTGATGGTGCACGAGCGTAACAGGAACGACTCAGAGTCTTTGCAGTGCAGTTCAGGGTCTTTACTGATGATAATAAGGCAGACCCTCCCGGGAGTACTGGCTAGCATAAGAGGCCTGGTCAGTCTGTGAGCAAGCAGGAGCTCCCGTGGCCAGGTGGAGTTGTAGGCCTCCCCGTCTGTCTGCACTCTTCCTGGCTACCTTGCTATAAGCGGGTGATAGTAGCCCACGTCCCTGAGTGTACCGTTTAGTGCTCACCCGTATGGCTGGTGACTTGGGGCCTTCTGTTAGCCTCCGCTCCTCGATGGCGGTGCTGGTCCCTTGCTTGTGACTGAGCCTCCGGGCTTCTATGGCCAGAGGACCTGGAATCCCCTGTCAGCTGGGTTCTGCTGTTGGACTTAGAGATCCTTACAGCCTCGGACTCCGGTGTCCGGTACTTAGATTCTTCTGCCAGGGCGAGCTCTGCTCAGCTCCAGCCCCTGGTCTTCAGCTCCTGCTCCTACAGAGCTCCTTGCTGTTACTTTGCCTGTGTCTGCTTGTTCTCCCTAACCCCGCCCCAGACCCAGTTTATAAGGGCAGATTCCTCCCCTCCCAGGACTGGGCCGGAGGTGTTGCATGTTTAAGGGCTCCTGACCAGGAAACCTCCCACTTGCTCTCAGACGTAATATTTCTATTACTGTGGTAACCAGACCCCTGGGGTGCCACATATTTATACGACAAAACCAGGAGTGGGTGAGAAATGCATAAAACATTACCTCTGATTGCTCCACTCCTGGTTTTGTCTTATAAATACAGAGGTAAAAATGTCACCAAATACTCAAAGTGCCACAATCTTCTGACAGTGCGGATTCCACCAATAAATAAGTGATCACCTTCCCAACCTGTGCATCGCTGATAACTTGTTTTCACCAATAATAACCCTTTAATGCAAACTACAGTAATTGTACATCGCAGTTCTTGTGAGCGCACAGTGATATGCAGGAGCCGACAATATAATGGGTATAACGGCTAACAGGTATTTGCAAATAGCTGAAAGGTGGGTGGGCCCGGGTGGGCCCCTGGAGTCAATGCCCCTGGGGGGCCCCAGACACCCCAGTCCGGCGCTGTATGTACAGTAGTATTCAAAATAATAGCAGTCCAATATGACTAACCAGATTGATCACTGTTTTTGGTATAAATTATATTAAACATTAACAGCAAAATTCAAGGGGCGGCAATATGTGTGGGTTGCCCCTCCTGCCAAGTCCACAATTCGAAAATCATACAGTTAGGTCCATATATATTTGGACAGAGACAATATTTTTCTAATTTTGGTTCTAGATATTACCACAATGAATTTTAAACAAACAATTCAGATGCAGTTGAAGTTCAGACTTTCAGCTTTCATTTGAGGGTATCCACATTAAAATTGGATGAAGGGTTTAGCAGTTTCAGCTCCTTAACATGTGCCACCCTGTTTTTAAAGGGACCAAAAGTAATTGGACAGATTAAATAATTGTAAATAAAATGTTCATTTCTAGTACTTGGTTGAAAACCTTTTGTTGGCAATGACTGCCTGAAGTCTTGAACTCATGGACCAGACGCTGTGTTTCCTCCTTTTTGATGCTCTGCCTGGCCTTCACTGCGGTGGTTTTCAGTTGCTGTTTGTTTGTGGGCCTTTCTGTCTGAAGTTTAGTCTTTAACAAGTGAAATGCATGCTTAATTGGGTTGAGATCAGGTGACTGACTTGGCCATTCAAGAATATTCCACTTCTTTGCTTTAATAAACTCCTTGTTTGCTTTGGCTTTATGTTTTGGGTCATTGTCCATCTGTAGTATGAAACGACGACCAATCAGTTTGGCTGCATTTGAGTGCATCTGAGCACACAGTATGGCTCTGAATACATCACAATTCATTCGTCTGCTTCTGTCCTGTGTCACATCATCAATAAACACTAGTGACCCAGTGCCACTGGCAGCCATGCATGCCCAAGCCATCACACTGCCTCCGCCGTGTTTTACAGATGATGTGGTATGCTTTGGATCATGAGCTGTACCACGCCTTCGCCATACTTTTCTCTTTCAATCATTCTGGTAGAGGTTGATCTTGGTTTCATCTGTCCAAAGAATGTTCTTCCAGAACTGTGCTGGCTTTTTTAGATGTTTTTTTTAGCAAAGTCCAGTCTAGCCTTTTTATTCTTGATTCTTATGAGTGGCTTGCACCGTGCAGTGAACCCTCTGTATTTACTTTCATGCAGTCTTCTCTTTATGCTAGATTTGGATATTGATACGCCTACCTCCTGGAGAGTGTTGTTCACTTGGTTGGCTGTTGTGAAGGGGTTTCTCTTCACCATGGAGACTATTCTGCGATCATCCACCACTGTTGTCTTCCGTGGGCGCCCAGGTCTTTTTGCATTGATGAGTTCACCAGTGCTTTCTTTCTTTCTCAGGATGTACCAAACTGTAGATTTTGCCACTCCTAATATTGTAGCAATTTGTCGGATGGGTTTTTTCTGTTTTTGTAGCTTAAGGATGGCTTGTTTCACCTGCGTGGAGAGCTCCTTTGACCGCATGTTTACTTCACATCAAAACCTTCCAAATGCAAGCACCACAGCTCAAATCAACTCCAAGCCTTTTATCTGCTTAATTGAGAATGACATAACGAAGGGATTGCTCACACCTGTCCATGAAATAGCCTTGGAGTCAATTGTCCAATTACTTTTGGTCTCTTTAAAAACAGGGTGGCACATGTTAAGGAGCTGAAACTCCTAAACCCTTCATCCAATTTTAATGAGGATACCCTCAAATGAAAGCTGAAAGTCTGAACTTCAACTGCATCTGAATTTTTTTTTTTAAATTGATTGTGGTAATGTCTAGAACCAAAATTAGAAAAATGTTGTCTCTGTCCAAATATATATGGACCTACAGTAACTGTATATACCAACTATAGGGATTTAAAACTTAACTTTTACTATCAAGAATAAAAGATTTGGCAATCCTCTATACAAAATTGACAATACACATAACAAATATGTTAAAAAGTAGAAAATGTGCCCATGTCCCTGTATAGGATCATACTCTGACAATAGTCAAAAAAGTGGCAACAAGGCATCAGTGAATACCTATATAAATATATAACATGTTACAACAAAACCAGACAATAAAGTCCAGAAATTGTATACAGTAGGGCCAATGGATATAAGGAAAGATCTCACCAAATTCGCTGGTCTCCAAATTCCTCCAACAGGTCCTCATCCATAAAGGCTCAAATCATGGAGTCCAAGGGGTTGATTATCCCTTTCAGTCCCTATAATCTTGACTGACCCTCAAACGTATTCTGCGCTCCAGTGCACCGGAAGTGACGTGCATACGTGTCGCTAATGGTGCACCCCATCTACTTGGCACGCAGGGTGCGTTCCAGCGTACCGGAAGTGACGTGCTGGCGTACCGGAAACGAAGTTTGCAGCTCCCCCGGAAATATAGTAGGGAAACTGTGGAGCGCATACAGCATAGTTTGCGGCTCCCCCGGAAATCCTGTGGAGCGCATACAGCGTTCCATAATAGCATAGTGGCGCATACATCCCGGAACCTACCGGCGGTCCACAAACATGAGATATAATATTAAATCTGGTTATAGGGGCGTGACCTCTGTTTATTGCAGGGTCACAGATATGGGTGGTTTTGTAATCCTATTTGCCCAAATAAGGCGAGAATGTCTTGGATAGGTCCACTTGATTAGTTTATTTTTGAATCTACCAATTACGACACATCTACATAACTAAGGGGTGGGGCACCACTCTCCAGGTGTCCACACTCCCTGATTTAGACATGCTATAAATTGCTGGCAGCCTCTATGGAATCTGCCATTGCCTAAAATTACAACCCAGATAGAGGGTTCCCAGCCCAGTTCCCAGCCCTATATTCTACAGTTTTTTGTGCCAATCCCCTGATGACTCAAGATTTTTGAAGAAACACGTAGGGAGGCGCATAGGGCCAGTTCAGGGCTGTCCAGGTTTTCAGGGTCACCTCTTGACTGCCCTTGTAAGGGCGGGAGTCTTGGGGTTTGAGGGTCAGTCAAGATTATGGGGACTGACTGGGATAATCAACCCCTTGGACTCCATGATTTGGGCCTTTATGGATGAGGACCTGTTGGAGGAATTTGGAGACCAGCGAATTTGGTGAGATCTTTCCTTATATCCATTGGCCCTACTGTATACAATTTCTGGACTTTATTGTCTGGTTTTGTTGTAACATGTTATATATTTATATAGGTATTCACTGATGCCTTGTTGCCACCTTTTTGACTATTGTCAGAGTATGATCCTAAACAGGGACATGGACATATTTTCTAGTTTTTAACATATTTGTTATGTGTATTGTCAATTTTGTATTGAGGATTGCCAAATCTTTTATTCTTAATAGTAAAAGTTAAGTTTTAAATCCACTATAGTTGCTATATATGATTTATAAATTATATTACCACATGTCAAGCAATTTACCAGTTGGTGCAGTAGATTCTAAGAAAACCAACAGACTCCGCATTCATGATCTGCATGTTTTTGAGTCTGTGTATTTGAATAATTAATTGTTAGGGGGTGTGTTCAAAATAATAGCAGTGTGGAGTTCAATAGTGAGGTCAATCATTCTGTGAAGACACAGGTATGAATCAGGTGGCCCTTATTTAAGGATGAAGCCAGCACATGTTGTACATGCATTTCTCCTTGTAAGCCTGAGAAATATGGGTCATTCGAGACATTGTTCAGAAGAACAGCGTACTTTGATTAAAAAGTTGTTTGGAAAGGGTAAAACTTATATAGAAGTGCAGACTATGATAGGCTGTTCAGCTAAAATGATCTCCAATGCTTTAAAATGGAAAGCAAAACCAGAGAGACGTGGAAAAAAAACAGAAGACTACCATTCGAATGGATCGAAGAATATCCAGAATGGAAAAGGTTCAGCCAATGATCAGCTCCAGGATGATCAAAGACCGTCTCAAGTTACCTGTGAGTACTGTGACAGTTAGAAGATGCCTGTGTGAAGCTAATCTCTTAGCAAGAAGTCCCCGCAAAGTCCCACTGTTAAAAAAAGACATGTACTGAAGCGGATACAATTTGTCAAAGAACACATCAACTAGCCTAAAGAGAAGTGGAGAAACATTTTGTGGACTGATGAAAGTAAAATTGTTCTTTTTGGGTCCAAGGGGCTCAGACAGTTCGTCAGACGACCCCTAAACTCTGCATTCAAGCCACATTACACTCTGAAGACAGTGAAGCATGGTGGAGCAAGCATCATGATATGGGCACGTTTCTCTTACTATGGTGCCGGACCTATTTACCGCATACCAGGGATTATGGACCAGTTTGCATATATTAAAATACTTGAAGAGGTCATGTTGCCTTACGCTGAAGAGGATATGCCCTTGAAATGGGTGTTTCAACAAGACAACGACCCTAAACACACCAGTAAACGATCAAAATCTTGGTTCCAGTCCAACAAAATAGAGGTTATGGAGTGACCAGCCCAATCCCCGGTGTTACTTATCCGGGTGGTGAAACCTCTGTGCTGCGGTGCAAGGGGGGACCAGAGAGGCGTAACTAGGTATCAACTTGGACCGACCAAGGTCGTACGGCGGTTCAATCGACTCCGTGACCAGGGAAGGACCGAGCAGAGGGACCGGGTGCTACTCTGGGTACCAACCTTGTATGAGAGCAGGTGACTCCCACGGGTCAGAAGGCAGGGACCGACCAGTACAGCAGATGAGCACGGCAGGCAGGCTGACGGGTGATCCGGGCAGACGGACATGCAGGCGCGACAGGTAACAAGCAGGAGCCTCCAGGTAGGCTGACAGGTAGGCACGGCAGGTAACAAGCAGGAGCCTCCAGGTAGGCTGACAGGTGGGCACTGGCATACACGGCTGGCATGCAGACAGGTAGGCACGGCAGGTAAAAGGCAGATGCTTCCAGGCAAGCAGGCGGGTTGAGCCCATAGACAAACTGGCGGACTGGACCGTAGGCAGACTGTTTGGCTGGAGAGTAGACAAGCTGGCGGACAGGACTGGTAGTCAGGCTGGCGGACAGGACTGGTAGTCAAGCTGGCGGACAGGACTGGTAGTCAGGCTGGCGGGCAGGCAGGACTTGTAGTCAGGCTAGCAGCGGGACCTGAGGGCTGAAGCAGAGTTTAACACACAAAGCTACAACCTTGCACGGGCACCTCCATATTGGAGGAGGTGCCTTTTATAGGGGAAGTCCTCCGGCCATTGGCCGGGGACTTTTTAGGACGGCGCGCGCGGCCCCTTTAAGAGGGAGGGAGCATGTGCGCGCCCTAAGTACAGAGCCGGGGAAGCTGCGTGCACCAGCAGCAGCTGCAGGGAGGCCAGAAGACGCCGGAGCAGGACCACGGCGGTAAGGGGGACGGAGTCTCTGCCGGGCAGGAGGCAGAGACGCCGATGCTACACCCCTATCTTAATCCGATAGAACACTTGTGGGGTGACATCAAAAATGTTGTTTCTGAGGCAAAGTCAACAGATGCCAAAAAATTGTGGGGTGTAGTCAAAGCATGAAACTACTTGCATTTTGCACTTAGTGCATAGCCTTTATGAGTCTAGAAGTACTACTATATGTCAAATTGACCAGAATGTGTATGAGACCCTCCTTTATTCTAATACAGGATGTATCAGAATCCCTAATTTTTGGCAGTTCTTTCTTCCTTCATAAATTACACTGAAATTACCTATTTGTTAATAAAAAATAAAATTTTGGTTTAAGTCATTATACAGGTAAAAAATGATTCTTAAAGAAGTTGTCCAGTACTTTAGATTACCCCCCCCCCCCCCCCCAATGTATCCCCACGGGGCCCCTAAGGATTTTTGTAATTAGCTGACGTTGCAGCCAAGGATAGCGCCACTCACAGGCATCACGTGACCCCGCGCTGACGTCACGACAAGTGAGGCGTGACAGCTGGATTGTGGGCGCCATCACCCCCCGCGTCACACCCAGCATTCACCTCGTGCGTTCCCAATGAATGGGGAGAGGGACAGCGCGAGGTGGGTGCCGGGTGTGACGCAGGGGGTAACCCCACCTACAGCCTGGCATTCACCGTGGAATGTGGAAGAGAGAGACCCCCGGCTGCTGCCAGCACTTGTCGTGACATCAGTGGATATCAGAGCCGGCTGCAGCCGGGGGTCACGTGATGCCTGTGAGCGGCCAGTGATAGCGCCCCTCACAGGCATTATCTGCAACGTAAGGTAATTACAAAAATCCTTAGGGGCCCAGGGGGGATACATTGTGGGGGTAATCTAAAGTACTGGGCAACCCCTTTAACATTTTTGTTCCTGTAAAATGCAATTTCTCATTGATTGGGAATGTTTTATTGTCAGTCCTTAAAGTGGAGAAAAAGTGTCACACCATTATTCTCAGCAGCGATCTGGGAGTCAGAGATGCCTCCAGGGGTCTTCCCCATGCTGTTCTCCTTCCATTCAGAACTTTTTCCATCCATTTGAACATTTTCACTGCCGCCCAGACCTCCTTGTAGGGTCTTCCAGAAAAATGCTCGGATTTCTCATTGACTTCCATTATACTTGTTACTTGAAATGAGCACACGAGCATTAGGAATTGTTCGGTTCGAGTAACAAGCATCTGAGCAGTTTAGTGCTCACTCATCTATAGTCTTAATATGTGCTGTTATCTACCACTATATGGTCACCAAATAGTGGTAATATCGGTTAGTGACCCACTCGGATGTTTCGCCTCCCCTGTGCTTGAAGTCTTAGCTACGATTTTGGTGGATTGTGACTGCTGGGACCCCCAGGATGCACAGCACAGAATCCAACTTGTTCTTGTGCCTGAATCTGAAATAGAGCGCTACTAAGGTAAAAGTATCTGAGCTCTTGTAAAATCAGTGGATCAGGGCATGTTTCCCCCTAGCTTGGTTGCCACCTTTTGTGCACACAATGTCTATTTCAGATGGTTTCCTCCTGGTTCCCTTATGAAAAGCACTCAATAAAAATTAAATTGAACATACACTGCAATGTAAAAACAACTTGCTGTGCAAACTGTATGTTTCAGTCTTGTCTAATCTTCTGTTTGGTGTCCAAACCATTGGACAGATATAACATGTATAGCATTGATATGCCATAAATGTCAGTAATATTCAATTAAATTCAAAAGGACATTAATCAATTTTATTTTTTTTTTTAATTAAGAATTACATGGAAGGTTGAAAAGATGTTCTTGGAGGCCTTTGACTTTTGCAGATATTTCTTGCTGGTCAGACGGCCACAGGTACAGTAGATGGTACAACTCTTTCCATGCAGGTACAGCATTGATGGTGGATGTGCTGTACTTTCTTCAGGGCACTAGATGTGAGGGTTTTCTGCCCTTGAGATGTTTCTGGTGCCCTGGTGACAGTGGGCAAAAATGCAGCTTTGTCTGATAGTGCGAGCAGCCCTGGACAATCCACGCCGGCAGGATGATATCATCCGGCGGAAGATAGAACCTATAAAAAAGATGCAAAACCGAAGTAAGTAATGGGACTCCATATTAGAGGACACTACTGTGGTGTCTCTGTGGGAGGCCGGTAGAGGAATCTTCTCCATACAGAGGTGCGGGATCATTGTCAGCCATCATACATGTGACAATCCCACCACTGACAGATGACATCTGCTCCACATGACTTATCTCACTGACATCATACAACATGGAGATTATCGTCACACTTACCTCGCCTACTACTTTCCCCCTCTTCCACTTTATCTGTTCTTTGCTGTTTTCTCAGATTTAGTGCAGATTTCTTTCTCTCCTGAACTGGAGGTTCTAATAAAAAGTCAGAAAAAGATGTTGATTATAAACTCCTCAAAGATTAATTTTATATGTTTATAGAGTTACTCAAACTGGTTAATATGCACTTGTAGCTTTTCTGTGTGCGGCCGTGTGGTGTCTCCCTTATTAACATGACATTACTTGCAGCAAGCCAAAGTGTTTTTATATAATCCGTCAGATAACACTTAAGCGTAAGTTTAAAGAAGACTCATCACCAGGTCTTAAGTGTCCAGAATTCACTCTTACTTTATTCCCCCTGCTCCCCTGAGGACTCTGTTTTTGGTTTTTATTAAAATCCCCCTTAGGCTATGTGCCCACGATGCAGAAATGCTCCGGAATTTTTCCTGAGCGTTTCTGCATCTCCCTGGCACAAAAAACGCATGCGGATTGTACATGCGGATTGTACAGGCGGATTGTACAGGCGGATTGTACAGGCGGATTGTACAGGCGGATTGTACAGGCGGATTGTACACGCGGATTGTACACGCGGATTGTACATGCGTATTGTACATGCGTATTGTACATGCGTTTTTCCTGCCAGGGACATGCGGATGTGAAGCGTTTTGATCATGCAATTTCGCATGCGGGTTGTCAAGCGCTTTCCAAGCGATTTTAGTATCACTTGGAAAGTGCTTGACAACCTGGTCACACTATATTAATCCATGCAACTGGCATGGATTTATATAGTGTGACCGAAAGAATGGTAAAAAATAAATATACTTGCCTTCTGATGGCCCCCGGAGTCCTTGTCTTGGCTTGCCAACAGCTCGCGGTAGATTTAAGGACCTGCCAACATCATTGGTCGCATGACCCGTCACATGACTAAATGACATCAGCGCAGGTCCTTTAGTCTACCGCGATCTGCCGGCAAGCCGAGACAAGGAACCGGAGGCCATCAGAAGGTAAGTATAATATTTATTTTTTATTTTATTCTTTTTTTTACAGGTTCTATGGTAGGGGGGGTCTGGAGGAGAGTCTCCTCTTCTCCAGACCCGAGTACCATCCGCACATTGAAACACATGGATTCCGCATGTACAGATGCAGTGATGCGGATTCCATGCGTTCCAATGCAAGTCAATGGCGGTGAAAACGCAGCACTTCTGCAAAATAATTGGTAGTGCTGCGGATTTTTCCGCAATGATAATCCGCAGCGGAAATTTCCGCAGCATGTGCACAGCAGATGCGGATTATCATTGGGGAACATGGCAGACCTTCTACCAAGCTTTTTTTAAGCGTTTCTGCGGCGGAATTGCCGCTGCGGAAACGATTTAAAACGCATAGTGAGCACATCGCCTTACAGTTCCACAGACAGGGGCCTTTTTATTTAGTGGTCATTTTTATGGTCTTTACCACACTATAATACTGAAGAAGAGGCTGAAGACCCCCCCAAGATAATCCTGTAAGCACCACCCCCTTGTAAAGACCATAAAAATTAGCACTACATAAAACTGCCAATAACTCTGGAACCGTATGGTGGATTTTACCAAAACAAAAAATTGAATACTCAGGGGCAGCGGGAATAAAGTAAGTCATTATCTGAGCCTTCATGTGCAGATTCACATTACACTTTTGTATCATAGCCTATAATGGGATGGTCTATAAATCTGTACATACCTGACAATGAGGGCGAGGATGACTCACACTTTTTAGCAGTGACACACTGATTGTCACCATCATCAGTTTTGGAAGGGGGAGATTCTTTCTGCCTGTTTGGTAGAAGAAAGTCAAGTAAATTACAAGTGAAAACAATACAAAAAGGAAGAACACTTGTCTGTAAGGCCATTTGGGACATCATGAAGGGGATACTCTGCTCAGGACCCCATTCTACCAGCAAGAATGGAGTCTAACTAGTAATATTGGCCTATAAAGAGCTGGGAATGAATGGCTGGTTGCAATGATCAACTGATATAGCTGTGTAATCACAAGCCAGATGAACAGCAATCAGTTATCATGGGGTGGTGGATGCTGGATTTAGATTTGTGTTACTCGTGTCTGAGCATATATCAGAGCTAAATCTCATAATAATAATAATAATCTACTCACCAGTCTGGGTGTTTTTCGCTGTTCTCAGGGGTACACTCTGGAGGTGACATAGGTTCTTCAATGGTCACCATCTTGGTACTGGTGGTATATAGCTAAAAAACACAAAGAAATATAAAATATAAATAGATATATTTTTAAACTTTTTTTCTAATTATAGGTTTTATTCATTTTATTGACCTACATGCTTTAGACATACTTACTTTGGAAAACCTTTGAGAAGATGATTCAAAGTTTTTGATTTCTGGACAGTCATTGTCCTCACTTGTGTCCCCATCATCTGAATTCCTAAATTTATAGCGCACAGAGCGATCTGAAAAGTAAAAGTGTTATGAGAAATTATTAGTATAAGAGCCGGTCAGACAGTCACCATGTTATTACTCATTATGATGGGAACTGATTGTCACACATAATGAAAGAAAAGGCACTCAGCAGTTTTCTGCTGATAACGTCTCATTTTACTTACTGCTAAAGTAGTGGGTGTCCTCATCCGATTTTAGATCAGGAACGAACAGAGGCTTCTGACTTAGAAGGTTGTTAAAGTTTAAGGCACGCAGAAATGGATGAATTTTGATCTCGTGTGCCCCTCCTGGAAAAGGAAGACAAGAAAGAAATCGATACAGTTATTGTCAGAGAAACTACTCCGTATCTATACAGTTTATGTTAATCTGAACTGGAGATTTAAAAGAGCCAACATGAAGGAAATGTACTGAACATTAGAGCATGAAGAATGGGGAATGGACACGTTGGTAGAGACCTTCAGTGCTTATCCTCATGGACACCTTCATTTGTCCAGAGGTGTAATAAGTCATTATTAATACTATTATCATATTACCTGTCCCAAGTCTTTGTTCTGGATTTTTTCTGAGTAGCTGAGTGATGATGTCCCGAGCATTTGGTGGAGGAAAGTAATTACATCTCCAAACAATGTCATCTGTGATATAAAAAGAAAATATTACAGGAAATAAAACCTCTTCATTTATTTACATAAAAAAGCATTTTCCTTAAAAAAGCTAGAAGCTAAACCAAGGAACCAATCAAACCAAATAACAGCGACATGACAAGCAGTCAGATTATTTTACTTACCACTGAGGATACTGCGTAATTTCTCCTTTTGGGAAGCCCTATAAAATGGTGTATATCCAAAGAGAAATTCATATAGGATGATGCCTACTGACCACCAGTCAACAGGTCTTCCATAGCCTTTCTGTAGGATAACTTCTGGGGCCATGTAACTAGACGTGCCAGCAGTCTGGAAAACAACAGAAGAATGAGATGATGATCAATACATACGACAAATAACATCAGTGGAAATGTGATGAGAAATGATCAGAGAAGGAGAAAGAGATGAGATATGTAAAGTAGAAGATCCTGTAAGTAAAGCCGACCTCTTTATCACAGAACTCTTTGGTGATGTCCTTAGTTGGAGCCTTATAGATGTTTGATGTTGGTCTCATGAGGCCAAGTTTTGAAACTCCAAAATCAGTCACTTTAATATGTCCTGTTGATGTTATCAGGATGCTGTAAAAGAAAAGATGGTGTCAGCCCCAAGTAATAACCCATAGACTGTATAACAAACTAACTTTCATCCCCTTTATTATACCTCAAGGGTCACTTACTTTACAGGCTTCAGGTCTCTGTGCACCACACCATAGCTGTGCAGATATTCCACAGCAAGGACTGTTTCTGCAATGTACAGACGGGCCAAGGTGATAGGTAAAGGACCCCTGTGCTGTAGAAGATTGCCACAGTCTCCTCCTACAGGAAAAAGCAAATATGACGGGTGAGGGTCTGTTACAGAGTAAATTACACATGATGAGTGTGAATGTGAAACAAGCGGAGATATTGGGACAGGATGGTATATATAGAGATACACTGTGTAATGTAGAGCGTATACTGCAGAGGAACCCTGTACATAGAGACAGAGCCAGGCCTCATCTACTAGCCTCTAATTTATTTCTCTGTGAAAGTTCTCATCTATAAAAACTGTTCAAATACAGAGAAATCTTCCTTTCCTCCATAGCAGATATTGCCGCCATGCTCAGTGAGGACACACAAGGCATCTTAGTAACATTATAGTAAATGCGGTGTGGACATGTAACCGTCCATGTGGACATGTTCAGGTTATATATAAGGTGCTAGGATTAGGCAGACGTGGGCTGGATATAAATACAATGGATGTGTCCTACCTGGTGCATACTCCATGACCATACACAGATGAAGTTTAGTAGGAAAGGAGCAGAACATGGAGGCCACAAAGGGACAATCAGCGAATGTAGAGATGTCCCTCTCCTGAAAGGCCCATTTCAGGGTCTTTGGCTTTTTCAGGTTCTGCTTGTCCATTTTCTTCATAGCACATATCTTGTTTGTGTCTGTATGGCGAACTAGGTGGACGGATCTGAGGAGGAAGAAAATCCATGATTTATTATGAATTCTTACTAACAGTCCATCCATAGACCTGATCAAGTGATCTCCTGTACTAATGGTTAATACTAGATGTGCGGCCATCACTAGAAATTCATAAAATAACACTCCATAAATGATCACCTATGGAAAGTCCTCATCCACGTCACATCCTAACTGACCTGAAGAGAGACAATTAGATGTGGACAGTGATGTGGAACCATAATTTCTCTATGGTAGCATTGCACGGGCAGGACGTAGAGACATAGGCATCGTCATAAGGAGCCCTGAGAAATGAATATTATACCAAAGTAAAGCTCACCCAAATCCTCCACAGCTGATCAGTTTGATAGGATTAAAGTCGTCCTTACAAGGATTTCTCCCCTGGTTCACTGATCCGATCAAGGCCTGAAAAGGAATAAGAAATGACATCAAGACAACGAAGCTGCAGGAGGATAAAAGCTCCAGATGCAGGAACATCTCCCGTCTATATTATATCCCCCCTGATTACACTGCAACCGAAGTAGAGGACGTGATAAAAGCCGGACCCCCCACAGACACTATTATATTATAGGGGGATATTCCCCATACACATAAATCATTGTACTGCAGGGGAGGATAAGGGACATCACACGGAGGAGACAGAATAATAACACCACCGTCACCCATAATAGGTCTGATCTACATAAGAGCAGAGATATCCCATTGTCATATGGGGTATAATATGGGATGTGTAATTCTCACCCGTCATCTGATGATATACAGACGTCCCATGATACTTACACTGGCAGATTCCTGGATGATTTCTGGTGGCTCAGATGTTCCACCATCAGTATTTGCCAGCACAGTTATTCCTATAATAATGATAAAATAATGAAGAGACGACATGTATTAGTCTATATCACCACTTATATAACACATCCATATAATAATGGAAATGATAAGACCCCTGTACATGGAATATACTAGATATAAGGATGTTCTGCACACACTGTATATATTTATGGCATATGTATATATATATACTGTACTATGAATGTGTCATTGCTCAGGATCTGACCGAATCCTCAACAATTACATGATTGGGGACCAATGAGCCTCTTTGTACATTTGTGACCCCCTCCATTATAGTCCATGGGGGCTCATGAGCCGCCAGCGGCCTCATACATTGGATGAAGAGTAAATCTCCATGTTCTCTGCCTTTCTCTATAACTTGATATTTGTATGTAGAATATTAGATGACCGGCTTACCTTTCATCAGATCAGGGTTCGGCCCCGGCTGACTGATATCAGGGTCAGCAATATTTCCGTTTTGCCCCTCTTTGGAGTCGCCTTCAGATGTTTCCTGATGGATATAATATATACAATTAATATAACATTTCACAAATACTACATTACCACATACAATAGACAGGAAGGACTAAACATTGGATTTCCTGGATAATTTCAGTATTGGACGAACTGTACAACGCCGCTCCCCCCGGTAAATCCACATTAATATACAACCCCTGGTAAAAATTATGGAATCACCGGGCTCGGAGGATGTTCATTTAGTTGTTTAATGTTGAAAAAAAAGCAGATCACAGACATGGCACAAAACTAAAGTCATTTCCAATGGCAACTTTAGGGCTTTAAGAAACACTAAAAGAAATCAATATTAAAAATGTGGTACTTTTTTTTAGACCATACAGAGGGAAAAAAATTATGGAATCACTAAATTCTGAAGAAAAAATTATGGAATCACCCTGTAAATTTTCATTTCCAAAACTAACACCTGCATCAAATTAGATCTGCTAGTTAGTCTGCATCTAAAAAGGAGTGATCACACCTTGGAGAGCTGTTGCACCAAGTGGACTGACATGACTCATGGCTCCAACACGAGAGATGTCAATTGAAACAAATTAGAGGATTATCAAACTCTTAAAAGAAGGTAAATCATCACACAATGTTGCAAAATATGTTGGTTTTTCACAGTCAGCTGTGTCTAAAATATGGACCAAATAGAAACAACATGGGAAGGTTGTTAAAGGCAAATATACTGGTAGACCAAGGAAGACATCAAAGCGTCAAGGCCGGAAACTTAATCCAACATGTCTTCAAAACAGGAAATGCACAACAAAACAATTGAGGAATGAATTGGAGGAAACTGGAGTCAATGTCTGTGACCGAACTGTAAGAAACCGCCTAAAGGAAATGGGATTTACATGCAGAAAAGCTAAACATAAGCCATCATTAACACCTAAACACAAAAAGAAACAAGGTTACAATGGGCTAAGGAAAACCAATTGTGGACTGTGGATGACTGGATGAAAGTCATATTCAGTGATGAATCGCGAATCTGCATTGGGCAAGGTGATGATGCTGGAACTTTTGTTTGGTGCCATTCCAATGAGATTTATAAAGATAACTGCATGAAGAGAACATGCAAATTTCCACAGTCATTGATGATATGAGGCTGCATGTCAGGTAAAGGCATTGGGGAGATGGCTGTCATTACATCTTCAATAAATGCCCAAGTTTACATTGATATTTTGGACAGTCTTCTTATCCCATCAATTGAAACGATGTTTGGGGATGATGACATCATTTTTCAAGATGATAATGCATCCTGCCATAGAGCAAAAACTGTGAAAACATTCCTTGAAAGAAGACACATAAGGTCAATGTCATGGCCTGCAAATAGTCTGGATCTGAATCCAATTGAAAATCTTTGGTGGAAGTTGAAGAAAATGGTGCATGACAAAGCTCCAACCTGCAAAGCTGATCTGGCAACAGCAATCAGAGAAAGTTGGAGCCAGATTGATGAAGAGTACTGTTTGTCACTCATTAAGTCCATGCCTCAGAGACTGCAAGCTGTTATTAAAGCCAGAGGTGGTGCAACAAAATACTAGTGATGTATTGGAGTGTTCTTTTGTGTGTTTGTTTTTCATGATTCCATAATTTTTCCTCAGAATTGAGTGATTCCATATTTGTTTCAATTGACATCTCTCGTGTTGGAGCCATGAGTCATGTCAGTCCACTTGGTGCAACAGCTCTCCAAGGTGTGATCACTCCTTTTTAGATGCAGACTAACTAGCAGATCTAATTTGATGCAGGTGTTAGTATTGGAAATGAAAATTTACAGGGTGATTCCATAATTTTTTTTTCAGAATTTAGTGATTCCATAATTTTTTTCCCTCTACTTGGTATGAAAAAAATTACCCTTACTGAGTACCACATTTTTAATCTCGATTTCTTTTAGTGTATCTTAAAGCCCTAAAGTTGCCATTTGAAATGACTTTAGTTTTGTGCCATGTCTGTGATCTGTTTTTTTTTCAACAACATTAAACAACTGAATGAACATCAGACTGTCCTCACAGATGATGGAGCCGCAGAGACAGGCGGTCATAAAATGTCCTGTGTCTGCCTGGAGCGGACAGGGAGGCCTCTACCACCATAAATCTGAGCTTCTGCTATATGACAGTAATCTGGAGAAGATCAGACAACAAGGACATGAGATATAGAAGACGATGGCTCCTTACCAGGTTCTCCAGGGAGTAGGCCGGATACTCCAGTACAAGCAGGACATTCTGGGCCAGTTGTTTAATAAAGGCCAATTCTCCACTATGGGATTTTTCTTCAGCCTATAGAGATGGAAATAAACAAGAAAGGAAAATCATGAGAGAAAGTGCAGAATGGAGGACGCCATTTATATCGCCGTGTTACTCCTGATATCGGCACTACAAATGCTACATAACAGCTGACGAGGGATCCGGTCATTTGTAAACCTCTAAAGGGAACCTGTCATGTAAAGTAATGCTATTAACCTGCAGATATGGAGTTGATATACAAGTTATTAGCATTCTGACACTGTGCTGCCATATTAGCACCGGCTGTCAGTCAGTGCCGGGTGCGGTCACAGCCGCCGCTCACTATGCAGAGAACGGTGACTGAAAGCCTGCCGGCGCCACCGATATGACTGAAAGAGTGAGGCTGCCAGGGGGGATACAGTTTATTTCAGTGTGGCGGCTCCATGGTGTCAGAACGCTGTTAATCTGCAGATTAAGGTGCAGGTTAATAGCATTATTTTAGGTGACAGGTTCCCTTTATATCTCCACGTCCACCCTCCACACCTAGGGCATGTAAGTAAGACACATGACTGCTTACGACTTGTGTAAATCGGCCTGTGACAATTAAAAATCACATCTCCCCAAACCATCTATTTATCAAGTACCGCCTTTTAAATCCTCCTTCCTCTCCTCCATTTCTTACAGCGTAAAAAAACAAGTCTTCACTGGGCCCCATCAACAGAAAAATAAGAAATGTTACGGGTCTCAGAATTTAGCGACACAAAGCAAAAAAATGTTTTCGCAATATTCTGAATTTTCTTTGCATATTCGGTATCGCCTTAATCGAACTGACGTGGAAAATCATTTTTCCAGGTCATTTTTACTGCATAACAAACGCCGTAAAAACAAAACCCCAAAAAAACTACTGTATATTTTATGGTAAAAAGAATGGAGCCACTCAAAGCTACAACTCTTCTCACAAACCCCAACAGAAAAATAAGAAAGTTATGGCTCTTAAAAGAAAGTGATGAAAAAATGACAGCAAAAAATGACAAATTTCCTGGTCCTTACAAGGTTAACCAATCCCATTCACCCCACGGTAACAACCTTCCTGTCCCTATTTCAATTAACCCTTTAGATACCTCAATTTCCCTTGTCATGTAGCCTGTATGCCCTATTTTTGGTCCCCAGCTATTCTTATCTTAGTATTTGGAACAGGTTAAACTTAAACATGTAATCCCTTATCATATTCTATTATTATTATTATAAGATTTGTGCAGATTGCCTGCTATTTACCTGCTGTACGAGTGTCCAGATGTTTTGCTGTAAATGCTCAAGATATTCTGAGCTAATACGACCTTTGTGGTATTTGGTCAGGCAGTCTCTCACAAGCTTCATAACCAGCCGGTAAGTGAAGCTGAGGACGCCATCGGGTAGTGGTAGCACAATGTCAGGGGCGTAGGTGGTAAGAATCCCCTGGAGCAGTGCTAACACCTGAAGTCTGTCTGAAGGAATTTCAGACATTTCAAGTAAATCCAAAGTAAATCCAAGCGCAATCAGTATATGATTAGCTATGTAGCTTCTCACTGACAGCAATGACACCGGAATGTCAAAGTGACTATATGGGTGTAAACACTTCTGTAAGTAGTGATGGTTAATTATGATGTCATGATGGAAACTAGTGTTCTCATCTTTTTTTTTTTTTTTTTAAGCAAACTTTATTTAATGAGACAAAATAGACAAACAAATCAGGTTATAATCCTAGAATCTCCATGACATTTACCAACACAGACCACATCTTTATAAATAAGTGTGAAATCCATCCAATCATTTTTTTTTCACAATTTTAACAGATTCAATTTTTAGCTCCGCATGCAAAACAGCAAAAAAATACTTGTCTAAAATCCTTATATGAATAGATGAAAAAATAAGTGAATCCATTAGACTTTAAGTAATCCTGTTGTCCCCCTATGTTCCTCCGTATGATACCAGGATGTGTGTCAGAATACTTTCATCAGCTGTGACATATCAGATTGTGTATTGCTATATTCATTAAAAGATCTCAGTTGGTGAAAAAACGCTGTCGTCGACTTTTCTTTTTGTCTTTCTGACTCAAGTTTGTCATAAACTAATAAGGTTTTCAGAGTTTTGATTATTTCAGATAATTGAGGAGTCTCTTTCTTCAACCAATATCTAAGTGGACATTTTTTAACCACCAAAAGAACGACATGTATTATCTGTATAGACAGAACTCTGTCCCCATCCTCCCGATGTTCTGTTACAATATGATGAAATAAACATGCCCGAGGAGACTGTGGTACTTTCATTTTCCAAACATTATCTAAATAGAGAAGGGTCTCTTCCCACACCATTTGGGTGGAAGGGCATCGCCTGATGCTATCAAACAAATTGGTTTTAGGTTACATTTTGGGCATTTTCATAAATAATGTGATGAAGCATCTTTGTAGGAAAAATTGAAAGCATAAATGGCATTATGAATCAGTTTGTACTGCATTTCTCTCCATTGTTCATTGCTATTTTTACTTTATCCAAGCCCGTCAAAAGTTTACCATCTATCTAAGTGTCATTTAGCGCTATACTCCAATGGATAAATGAATCAGGTACCGCAGTGTGCAGAATTTGTCTCCTAATCCTTTGGTATATTGTGGATAGGGAATTTACCCATGAGCTAGACCACATCAATATGTCAAAATCACCCCTCCTTTCCACCTTCCTGAAATTTCTCACCATAGAGCTGTAGAAAGTAACTGTTTGGTGGTACTGTAGACATTGATGATCTCCCATATCATACATCCCTGAGAATTCCTGCCAGGTGAGCAGCCTTCCTTCATTAACATTTAATAAATCCCTTTCTGGTTCCATTGCTTACAAAGCTTGTTCTGTTTACCCTGAATAAATCTAGGATTTTCCCATAAGGGCACTAATTTAGATAGGTGAAAAGGTTGTGTGTATAATTTTCTTAAAACTTTCTACACACCCCCGGGCATGGGGAGCAGTGAATATTCCGCCAGCTGACATCGGCGTGTGGGGGCCATAAACAGTGCCAGCAGGAGACCCTTCCCCATAACAATGCGGCATGACATTTTTTTCTTCACATTTTTTTTCTATTTTCCTCCTCTAAAACCTTATGGTCTGTAAAATACGATATATTAAAAACTGTGGATTAAGACATAGATTTCAAAACACAACTCACATATATACATTTCTCATTTAACCCCTTTACCATCTTGTGATTTTTTGTTTTTGCATTTTCATTTTTTGATCCCCTTCTACCCAGAGCCATAACTTTTTTTTTTTAGTCAATATGGCCGTGTTAGGGCTTGTTTCTCGTGGACGAGTTGTACTTTTGAACGACACCATTGATTTTACCATATTGTGTACTGGAAAACGGGAAAAAAATTCCAACTGTGGTGAAATTGCAAAAAAAGTGCAACTCGACAATTGTTTTTTTTAAACATATTCACTAAATGCTAAAAGTGACCTGCCATTATGATTCTCTGTATCATTACGAGTTTGTAGACACCAAACATGTATAGGTTCTTTTTTATTTAAGTGGTGAAAAAAAATTCCAAAGTTTGTAAAAAAGAAAATAAAGGAGCCATTTTCCAAGACCCATGGAATCTCCTTTTTTGGGATCTGGGGTCGGGTGAGGGCTTATTTCTTGCGCGCTGAGCTGACGTTTTTATTGATGCCATTTTGGGGTAGATACGATGTTTTTATCACCCGTTATTTCATTTTATCGCAATGTTGCAGCAACCAAAATTCTACATTTTTGTTTTTTTTCCTCATTACCGATCTGATTAATTCTTTTTATATTTTGGACAAATCGGGTGATTCTGAACTCGCCGATTAGAGATGAGCGTTGTTCGACTCGAACTGTTCGCCAATCTCAAATTCGAGCTGTTTTGGGCGGTGTTCGAGCCGTTCGGCGAACACGAACGATTTGAAAAAAATTCGGCTGTTCGAGGTTATGTTCGATAACTGTTCGTGCACCAAAATCATAACTGGATTTTTTCTCAGTAATGATGAAAATTAATGTTAATACGCAGTTTGAGTGTACAGCGG
Source organism: Phyllobates terribilis (assembly GCF_046119375.1). Classification (NCBI taxonomy): domain Eukaryota; kingdom Metazoa; phylum Chordata; class Amphibia; order Anura; family Dendrobatidae; genus Phyllobates; species Phyllobates terribilis. The sequence goes on along the minus strand of NW_027362768.1, from coordinate 353,000,412 downwards.
GGTGGGGGGAGGGGCAGGGGATGGATCTCTGCAGGAATAATGAAGATCTCCATTTTTTTTTCTCTTTCCGGCATTTACAGTGGGGAGGTGCAATCTGTCAGCCTATCAGCAGCGCACACACGGAGCGAAGTGCTTTTTTTCACACAAGCAAGGGCATGTGTCATTGGCAGTGTATGTCACATGTCCTTGCCCTATAAGACCCAGCCATTTTCCCCATCGCCACCATTTTCTCACTGCTGCAGCTGCGTGTTAGACGGCACCGCTGTTGCTGTGTGCGCTATACCTTGTTAATTTCAAGCCAATTTTCGCACAAATCCACAGATAGCTTGGGAGTAGGGAATAGTTGTGATTGCAGTCCTTTTAAGGACTAGGTTACAGCATTTCCTACGACTTTTATCTGGCAGGTCTGTGCTCTTAAATAGATAGGTTGGGAGTAAAGACTAATTGTAATTGCAGTCCTTTTCAGGACTAAGTTACATCAGTTCCTATCAGTTTTTGCCAGGCAGGTCTGTGCCAGTGCTGTGCAAGTTTTTTTCACAGCATTTGGATAAATCTAGCAAAGCTAATCCTTTTTGGCCTATTGCAGAGTGTGTTAGTCAGTGGAGTAGCCTATCTGTGTTGCAAGCTACACCATATATACATATACCATATACACTGTGTATAGAATACCAATTTTTTTACTGTACCTAGTGAAGTAAAACCTTTTGGGCATAGCATCATTATATTAGTCCATCTATACTGACCTCCATCAGGTTGCAAATTGAATATAATTTTTATCTGCATCTAGCTCTGAAAAAATATTTGGGCTTCTAGCAGTGTGTGGGACTTGTTCTATTAGTCCATCTATACTGACCTCCACCAGGTTGCAAATTGAATATAATTTTTTTCTGCATCTAGCTCTGAAAAAATATTTGGGCTTCTAGCAGTGTGTGGGACTTGGTCTATTAGTCCATCTATACTGACCTCCATCAGGTAGCAAATTAAAAATAATTTTTATCTGCATCTAGCTCTGAAAAAATATTTGGGCTTCTAGCAGTGTGTTGGACTTGTTCTATTAGTCCATCTATACTGACCTCCACCAGGTTGCAAATTGAATATAATTTTTTTATGCATCTAGCTCTGAAAAAATATTTGGGCTTCTAGCTGTGTATGGGACTTGTTCTATTAGTCCATCTATACTGACCTCCATCAGGTTGCAAATTAAAAATAATTTTTATTGGCATCTAGCTGTGAAAAAATATTTGGGCTTCTAGCAGTGTGTGGGACTTGTTCTATTAGTCCATGTATACTGACCTCCATCAGGTTGCAAATTGAATAAAAAAAATTTCTGCATCTAGCTCTGAAAAAATATTTGGGCTTCTAGCAGTGTGTGGGACTTGGTCTATTAGTCCATCTATACTGACCTCCACCAGGTTGCAAATTGAATATAATTTTTTTCTGCATCTAGCTCTGAAAAAAATATTTGGGCTTCTAGCAGTGTGTGGGACTTGTTCTATTAGTCCATCTATACTGACCTCCATCAGGTTGCAAATTGAATATAATTTTTTTCTGCATCTAGCTCTGAAAAAATATTTGGGCTTCTAGCAGTGTGTGGGACTTGGTCTATTAGTCCATCTATACTGACCTCCATCAGGTTGCAAATTAAAAATAATTTTTATCTGCATCTAGCTCTGAAAAAATATTTGGGCTTCTAGCAGTGTGTGGGACTTGTTCTATTAGTCCATCTATACTGACCTCCATCAGGTTGTAAATTAAAAATAATTTTTATCGGCATCTAGCTCTGAAAAAATATTTGGGCTTCTAGCAGTGTGTGGAACTTGTTCTATTAGTCCATCTATACTGACCTCCATCAGGTTGCAAATTGAATATAATTTTTTTCTGCATCTAGCTCTGAAAAAATATTTGGGCTTCTAGCAGTGTGTGGAACTTGTTCTATTAGTCCATCTATACTGACCTCCATCAGGTTGCAAATTAAAAATAATTTTTATCTGCATCCAGCTCTGAAAAAATATTTGGGCTTCTAGCAGTGTGTGGGACTTGTTCTATTAGTCCATCTATACTGACCTCCATCAGGTTGCAAATTAAAAATAATTTTTATCTGCATCTAGCTCTGAAAAAATATTTGGGCTTCTAGCAGTGTGTGGGACTTGTTCTATTAGTCCATCTATACTGACCTCCATCAGGTTGCAAATTAAAAATAATTTTTATCTGCATCTAGCTCTGAAAAAATATTTGGGCTTCTAGCAGTGTGTGGGACTTGGTCTATTAGTCCATCTATACTGACCTCCATCAGGTTGTAAATTGAATATAATTTTTTTCTGCATCTAACCCAGCCAATAGTTTTGGCCTAATACCACAGTTTGGCCACTCAGCTCTGCTCGGTTCCCATCCATTGTTTTTTTGTGCAAACAACTCCAGAGTTGTGAATTAGTTAACCACCAAAATGAGTGGAAAAAGGCCTGCTGCTGGTGGAAAGGGGAATAGGCGTGTTGGGAAGGGGAAAAAAGGTTGTGTCCGTGGGGTAGGTGTTAAAGCAACAGTAACATCTGCAGAAGAAAGACCATCTTCCAGCCAAACTAAAATGTCTACTTCTTTTAGCGGACAATGTGATAAGATCCCTTTCTTACGGCCACGCCAATCGCTACAAATTCCAGATGAGGCATAAAAACAGCAGGTGCTTCAACGGATATCAAGTGCTCCTTTAAGTGGGCTCTCCTCCACATCAACTTCAACATCACAAATACTCCAGTCCTCAGAGGTGTCACCCCAATCGCACTTGCTTCCTCACAGCTCCCAAATCTCCAGCTGCCCGTCTGAGTATGAGGTAGAACAGATGGTTGAGTCTGCAGAGCTGTTTACTCATACTATAGCCTGGGAATCAGAGGTCGACTCCAGCGCTTCTGTGAATCCAGACGAGGAAATGATCTGCATTGATTCCCAGATACTTTATGAGTCGGATCCAGGACCAGACGCAGAAGGTTCTGACCATAATGTAGACCCTCATTCCCAAACTGTAACACCTGTTGGTGGAGACAATGAGAAAGACGATGATGAGACTCAAATACCTGATTGGAGCGACAACTTTAGTTTTTTGTCAGGGCAGGAACAGGTTGGCTCTGAGGACGACGGGTGTGATAACACACAGGGTGATGATGATGAGGTTGGAGATCCCACTTACTGTCAACCCACAGTCAGCCAAGAGATGAGGTCAGCAGAGGAGGTGGAGGAGAATGCTAGTGACGACGAGGTCAGGTTGCGCCTTCCTGGACAGAGACGTAGTACTGGAAGCACGTCAACAACTGCATCCTCAAACACAACTCTACCTCTCACCACAAGTCGTGGTGGCTCTTCAGGTCACATGGGTGCTAAGCCTTGCATAGACTGGGCATTTTTTCAGATCGATAAAGATGACCCAACTCGTGTTATCTGTAACATTTGTCAGCAAAAGCTATGTAGAGGCCAAAAAATACATAGTTTGAGTACTTCATGCATGAACCGGCACATGGACATGAAGCATAAGTTTCAGTGGGAAGCTCACTGTGCTACAATGCGGCCTAGCCGGCCGAGCCAACCACCGTCTGCCACATCTTGTGCATCCGCGGCCTCTTCATCCTCTGTGACTGGGTCATCATTTTCTTTGGAGGTGGTAACACCAGCTGGTGTTGAGCGCTGTCCGACATCGATAGCCCCACCTTTGGATCAAGGCAACCTAACATGTCCGCCTGCATCTTCCTCACAGACCGGCAGTTTGCCGGGGACACCCTTATCAACCCCGTCTAAGCACAACAGCCAGCCCTCGGTCCCTCAGATGTGGACAAGTAAAAGACCATTTCCTCCTAGCCGTGAGAAAGCTAAGAGGTTGAATTTCTCCATCTGCAAGCTCTTGGCTACAGAAATGCTGCCTTTCCGCCTGGTGGACACAGAGGATTTTCGAGACCTTATGTTATGTACAGGCTTACAGCCCAAGAGTGGCATATCCAGTGGTAGCGTAGCGTAGTTTCCCATCATACGAAGGTGACCTTGTCGTGGTTGATGGGCACACATAAATTGGCCAAATTATGCGCAAAAAAACTTCATTTTTCAAAGTGACATTAGTCTAGATACAATATTTCTTATATATTCATGTATGGAGTGCCGAAGTTCTTTTTGCAATTGAGATTACTTTTTTCTTCAGAGCACCCGAATAGACCAGTGAGCGACCCCTCTCTTTTTTCTATTAATCATTTTTGGGATCCCGCTCCTGGAGCATTGCAGCTGGTACGTGTTCACACTATTAGAAGTTTGACAGCCTTTTTTCTGACCATGTGTCCCTCCCATTCAGTCACAGGTTGTTTTAACTAGCTCTACCAGCCCATACATTGTAGGTTAAAAGCCCAAGCAGAGACATATTGTTCATACAGGCTTACAGCCCAAGAGTGGCATATCCAGTGGTAGCGTAGCGTAGTTTCCCATCATATGAAGGTGACCTTGTCGTGGTTGATGGGCACACATAAATTGGCCAAATTATGCGCAAAAAAAACTTCATTTTTCAAAGTGACATTAGTCTAGATCAGTGATTTTCAACCAGTGTTCCGCGGCACACTAGTGTGCCACGACACATGGTCGGGTGTGCCGCGGGGAAAGTTCCCCAAACTATGGTGCCCCCTGTGTTTTGTTTCCCGGCAATGCGCTCGATGGGCAGTCACGCCTTCTTACAATGTAGGAGACGTGTACAATAACACATGCGCAAGCTTTGAACCTCGCGCGACTTAATGACGTCACCGAGGCCGGCGCGTCATCCTGAGAGCGGAGAGACTCTCGCATTTGCCCGCCGCCAAGGTAATGCCCGCCAATAATGCTGACTATATGAGCTTTTGCCTGAGTATATGAACTGTTGGCAGAATACTCAGCTTATGAGCTGGTACTTTTAGTACTCCAGCAGTATACTGCATATAACAATGAGAAATGTAAAATGAGAAATACTATAGTCATGAGGCTGGAGTACTACAAGTACCAGCTCATATGCTGAGTATATGAGCTGGCACTTGTACTCTGGCCTCATGGCCATAGTACTTCTCATTGTACCCCTTTATATTGCAGTATATGAGCCACATAATAATCAGCACCATATACTGTGGCGCTGTACAGTGCACATCACCACAGTATATGATGCTGATAATCATGTGCTCATATACGTGGGACTGTATTTATGAGGTTACATGGGATTGAATATATGAGGGGGTTATCCTTTTTTATTTCACTTTTTTAAAATAAATAATTTATTGAAAGGACCTCTGCCAGGCATATTTCACTCTTGAGGGCTAAAAAAGTAGCTCTTGTGGTGGTAAGAAGCTGATTTAAACCCCCAAGAGTGAACTCCGTGAGAGTTGTATGTATGGAATAATAAATGATATTAGTACCGTTCTTCAGCAGTCATGTCCTGCTTGAATTGACTCTAGTGGCGTAGCACTTCGCAGCCGGCTCTATTCTACTTATAGAGAAAGCTGAGTGCTACGTCACTAGTGTCAACTCAAGCAGGAAATGCAGACCGTAGTAATATAAGTTATTATCACACACATACAGCTCTCGCGAAGTTCACTCTTGGGGGGTTTAAATCAGCTTCTTGTCACCACGAGAGCTGCTTTTTAAGCCCTCAGGAATGAAATATGCCTAGCAGAGGTCCTTTAAGTGTGGCAGATAATGTAATACTCTTCTATTTTAGTGTGTGGCTGCGCACACTATCTCAGCAGTGATGGAGAAGTATTTGAGAATGGAAAAGGCAAATGCCGAACAGGACCCTGGACACAATTCTAACCCAAATGAAGGCCCTAGTATGAGAGTTCGACAAAAGAAAAAAGACAAGACGGTGAGCTCAAGGCAATACAGTGAAAGCTATCTTTCATTTGGATTTACTTCAACTGGGGATGCGACAGCACCAACACCACTGTGCTTGGTATGTGGTGAGAAGCTTTCCAATAGCGCTATGGTGCCAAGCAAACTTAAACGCCATCTCCAAACGAAACACCCTTCCGTTCAAAATAAACCGATGGAGTATTTTGTACGCTTACGTACAAACAATGAGAAAGGGGCAACTTTTTTGAGAAAAAGCACAAAGGTAAATGAGAGAGCCCTCAAAGCTAGCTACCTTGTTGCTGAACTCATAGCTAAATCAAAAAAGTCCCACACTGTGGCAGAAACATTAATACTACCAGCTTGTAAAGCTATTGTAAATGAGATGCTTGGCCTTGAAGCAGCTAAAGAGATGGCTAAAGTGCCTCTCTCTGATAACACAATTGCCAGACGGATTGATGACTTGTCTGCGGACATTGAAACAGTTGTTTTGGAAAAGGTGCGCATCAGTAAGAAATTTGCCTTGCAACTTGATGAGTCGACGGATATCAGTGGACATTGTCAGTTGTTGGCCAATGTGCGTTTTGTGGATGGTGAAGCGATTAGAGAAAACTTCCTATTTTGCAAGGCACTGACAGAAAAATCAACAGGAGAGGCAATTTTCCAAGTCACATCGGAATATCTTGATAAAAGTGGACTTACATGGGAAAACTGCACAGGTGTCTGCACTGATGGAGCCGCAGCCATGGTCGGGCGCATCAAAGGCTTTGTAAGTAGGGTTAAAGAAAGAAACCCAGATGTTCTTGCTACCCACTGTTTCTTGCACCGTGAGGCCCTCGTTGCAAAGACCTTACCAGCAGATCTAGCTCCTGTGTTGGATGATGTTGTGCGCATAGTGAACTTTGTGAAGACGCGACCTTTGAGATGTCGCTTATTTGCGTCTTTGTGTACAGAAATGGGAGCGGAACATAAAATCTTATTGCTCCACACGGAGGTCAGGTGGCTGTCACGCGGCAAAGTGCTGGCCCGTGTGTATGAGTTGCGAGAAGAACTTAAAATATTTCTTACAAACGAGAGGTCCGATTATTCAAAGCTGCTTGCAAGTGATGAGTGGTGTGCAAAGCTGGCATACCTGGCTGATATATTTCAATATCTGAATGAACTAAACACACGGATGCAAGGTCGAAATGAAAACCTGCTTACAAGCACTGATAAAATGAACGGATTCCGTTTAAAGGTGCAGCTCTGGCAACAACATGTGCAGGGTGGCAACCTTCAGATGTTCCCACTCACCGAGAAACTGCATGATGACAATACTGCTGCAATGTGCGAAGCGATTGGCAGACATTTGAAAACTCTTGAGGAGAAGTTATCGTTCTATTTCTCTTCAGCCTTCACAGAATGCCTTGACTGGGTTAGGGACCCATACAGCTCATTATCCGTTGCTGGAAAGGACATGACTTTAAAGGAGCAAGAGGAACTCGTTGAACTGAAGCAAGATCGCGGTTTAAAGCTAAAGTTTGCTGATCTTCCTTTGGACAGTTTTTGGTTATCTGTTGCCAAGGAGTTCCCCATTCTGGCCAACAAAGCTATTTTGACATTGCTCCCATTTTCAACCACATATCTATGTGAGCTGGGCTTCTCAAGCTTGACTGCGATAAAAACTAAAAACAGGGAGAAACTGAGAACTGTTGAGGAAGAGCTTCATGTGTGTCTTTCCACCATTCCTGCCAGGATATCCCTTTTGTGTTTATCGAAACCGGCCCAGGTTTCACACTGAGTGAGTAAAATAAATTTAGAATCTATATTATTAACTATATGTATAATATGACTGTTTTAGTGTCATTTTGTGCAATTTTGGTTGGTGGTGTGCCCCAGAATTTTCTAAGTATAAAAAGTGTGCTGCGGCTCAAAAAAGGTTGAAAATCACTGGTCTAGATACAATATTTCTTATATATTCATGTATGGAGTGCCGAAGTTCTTTTTGCAATTGCACACAGTGCAAGGCGGCAGTGGCATGTCACAGCTGGTTGCACTAACCAGTCCAATCAGCTGTTAGCAGAGACATACAGGTGAACTGAATGGTGGAACAAGGAACTGAAAGCTTCTTCCTCCACTGATCAATCTCAGGAAAGGCTGGAGGTCCTGTCACTGATGATGATGGTAAAACAGTGCTGCTGTAGGTGCAGCGCAAAATCACATTTTGCAAATGGGAAAGTAATCAGACCTAGGTATTTCTAATAGCTGCAGAGCAGGTGACATTACTTTGACCGATGTCCTAATAGACCTTTCTTCAGTCAAGGTCTAATAGGAGCAGTAAGATGTCAGTCATGGGGGTCACTGTTAGGACCCCAACTTCTATAGAAACTCATCAGCACCGTAATCGTATCTCCCTCTCCTTCTGTCCAAACCATCTAGATGCTGTGGTTGCTACTGACGGTAGGGTATAAGGGGTTAAACTGCCAGGATCAGGAATAGCTCCTCCAGCAGCGGGACTGTGTAATACAGCTGTACGACTGCTGCAGATCTCGTAGGTGCCCTGACGACACCTGCCTGATGAAAATGTGCACTATTGAGCAGGTGCTGGATCCTGACTGTGAAGTATATTTTCGATGCTTCTCGGGAACCAGTTATTCTTAATCTTTCAGTAGGTTAAGGGTAGAGAGTCTGATTCCAGTGATGTGTCAATTACTGGGTGTGTTTTGCTGTTTTAATACAATCAGTATTTTATCAGCAGGACGTTATCACTACAAGACTAGGTGTCTCGTGTCTCCTAGTCCAACCACACCGCCATCACTGGTTAGCGGCTTTCTGTCAATATACAGTGTACGTAGAAAGCTGCCAATCAATGGTGTGTTCGGGGTTATACAGGGCTCAACATCTGAGCTCTGCTACAGAGAAAAGTGTGATTCTATCACAATTGCTGCACCCAGTAAGTGGCACATCGCTGGAATCAGGGTCTCTGTCCCTACATCATGCTGCTGTCAGATTACATAGCAAAAACCGGCTGACAGATTCCCGTTAAGGCCCAGCTATAATATCACTGTAACACTATCATTAGATGTGAGCTCCCTATACCTGTATACCTGCTGCTGTGGTGCTGCACAAAAAGTTATTCACAAAACGAGTGTATACATGTATATCTATATCTCCTGAATGGTATTACTGCTAGATTTACTATAGATATACAGTACAGACCAAAAGTTGAAGCTCATCAAGAGAATGCCAAGAGTGTGCAAAGCAGTCATCAAAGCAAAAGGTGGCTACTTTGAAGAACCTAGAATATAAGACATATTTTCAGTTGTTTCACACTTTTTTGTTAAGTATATAATTCCACATGTGTTAATTCATAGTTTCGATGCCTTCAGTGTGAATGTACAATTTTCATAGTCATGAAAATACAGAAAAATCTATAAATGAGAAGGTGTGTCCAAACTTTTGGTCTGTACTGTAAATATGAGGTTCTTAGCGCACATTTTGAGCAAATTGTGCGAGCCCATCTGCCAACGACAAGGCGACCTCTTCAGATGGGTCCCTACACTAACCTAACACTAATTTATTTACTAACTGGAACTCGGCCTCACAAATATCTTATTATTACTACCATTTTTACGATTTATTAAAAATATACCTTTTATTATTTACTTTATTTATTAGTTTTATCATTTTTTTTATTACTCTTGTGACTCTAATAATGGTATTACTAAAATCCCTATGTCAAAAGCTTTTGATCCAGAAGAAGGCAAAAACCCCAGGACACATTCAGCCAATTTGTGTCACTGGGGAAAAATTCCTTCTTGACCCCGAGAAAAGGCGATCAGTCCTAGGACCCTGGATCAAACCTAATTATGTTATTACTAGTTATCTAATTAATATTGCAGTGCTAATTATACTACTACTATAGTTATTATTATTTTATATATAGGGTTTTGTTCTTTTTATAGATATTATACTATTATTAATATCCCGCTATTTTATTTCAGAACTATTCTAACTTTTAGATCAGGTTTTGTTCTTTTTATAGATTTTATATTTATTACTTACGTCCTGCTATCTTATAGTACTATTCTAACTTTTCTATGACTATTTCACTTTACACTACTGATTGAGCTACTACTATAATTATTTTAATTTAGTGTTTTGTTCTTTTTATAGATATAACTATTTTATATTCTTACTATTATTAATACTGCTATTTTATCACTATTATTCTAACTTTTCTATTATCATTAATACTACCCTATTCCTAAACTGTTGATCCAGAAGAAGGCAAAAACCCCAGGACACATTCAGCCAATTTGTGTCACAGGGGAAAAATTCCTTCTTGACCCCGAGAAAAGGCGATCAGTCCTAGGACCCTGGATCACACTGCTATTCCACCTAATACTGTACTATTACTACGGATATTTTATTACTACTTTTAGGACTTTCTTATTATCACTAATATAATTACTCTTGTTAGTCTAATACTGATCTATTACCACTATATTACTATTCTCCTGCTATTATTATTACTAGTGTTTTTATACTTACGGGCCGGTAATGCCGCATCTGATGTTATCGGCAGAGAGGTCCCAGCAGGACGGTCCACAGGATGTTCTTCTTTCTTGTCATAGGGAAGACTTGGCTGACTTGGTGGTGGAAGTTGTGCGGCCTGGTCCTGCTTCTTCTTGTGCTGCTTCTCGGGAGCTTAATGTCCAGTTTGATCTTCTTTGCCGCCTTCTGCTCTTCTTTCTTGTCTTCCTCTTCATCCAGATAGTCCAGCATTTCTCTTAGAGCCATTTGTTCTTCTTCTTCCCGTTTCCTTTTCTCCCTGGCTTGGATGCTTATGGGTGGAGCGGGCCGTTCTTCTCTCCTTACAGTATACCTTCTTTGGGCTTCTGGGTTGGTTGGCATGAGGCGCTCCTTCTTGTAGAGGGGAGAAGGGAGAAGCTTCGTACAATACGCCAGTCTTCTCAGTATCTCCTCAGGGGGGACGTATCCGGGGCACATGGTGACTGCTGACATCTTCACTGACAATGTATCCAAATCCTATAAAACATCAGGAATAGTCAGCAGGGGTTTTGACTATAAATTCTGGTGCAGGGGAAGGGCAACATTGGGAAATGTATTGGATATTGACTGTTACATATGTCGGCTCCATTACAGGGGGATTTTCAGGTGGAACAAGTTATCACTTATACCTGGGATAGGTGATGACTTATAGATCAGTGGGGTCCGTCCGCTGGGAACTCCAGCGGTCACCAGAACTTTTATCCCCGTTAGATGGTAGAGGAGGTGCACATGCTCCACCGCCGCTCCATTCACCCTCTCTGGGGCCTGCAGGAGCTGTACTCAATGTTCTCTGGCACCCTCGGTGGTTGGGCGAGGGTACTGCCGCTGCCTCCTAACAGGATAACAGGGCCCTGTTCTGGCGATTGGTGGTTCCCAGTGGTCGGACTCTGATCTTATCCCGCAGATAGGTGATAACTTGTTGGGAGCTCCCCTTTAGTATGTGGTATATATGGAGGACGGGGTATCGTGCAGAGTACTAGCAATACTACACTGCGGCCATCCTGTGTGCGCCGGGGCCGTTCCCCATGGAGGAGCAGAGCGGGGGGTAAATATCGGGATCTTGTCGCCGGATCCATCCAGATGGGAGATGTGACGAGTGCGGCCTCACCCCCTGATATCTCATCCTATTGTGTGTTGGGGAATAATAAGTTGGTGCTGAGCAGATTTCTCAGGACGTCTTGGTTGTGGTCTGTGAGTGCGTGTGATGGGATGTGGCTCCTCCGTTATCTTATAGACGTCTTATACCTGGAATCTCGCGCTGACTGCAGGTGTCTGTCTTCACACTCGGATGAGATATAACAGACTGACTTCTTTTTTTTTTTCCAAATTCAAACTGAGCAATCCTATTGGTTGTTCAGAAATGCAGTTACCATGGTGACAGAAGTATCTGAAGATTTAAAGGGACAGGATGCTGTTATAGTGCTATAATACATTTTACTATAATGTTCCCCAAATACTGTATATTATGTGGCCCTGTGCAGATAATGTGGGGGCATATATAGCTCTCCATATATAGCTCTTCATATTTTACATAGATTCATTTAGAGGATCTGCAGAGATATTTTGGGGGAAAATAACTTATGGTAACAATTGAACGTGTATAAAGAAGGCTGGTTATCTATTAATGGTCATACGATTGCGGTTTATGTTCAATACAAATCTAAATATTAATCAGAAGTCACTGGGAGAGATTTATCAGCTAAATGACAGAATCCTGTAGTTCTGTGCAGCAAAATCTGTATTTCATGATTTGCTTCACATGTTTTAAACCCTTTCTGTGCCTTGTCTGACAAGAGGCGTGGCTTAGCAGAAAAGGGGTGTGGCTTATGTGAGAGGGGAGGGGCCTAACATTCTACTCCAGAAATTGCACCAAAATTGTAGCTCACATTTCTGGCAGAAAATAAGTAACTAACTAACTAGATGGTGTAAATGTGGAGAAGACAGTGTAAGAATGTGGCAGATGGATGAAATGGCCGCTGCGGGGGGAATGTGACGCCCCACACTGATTATTACCAGTTCTTGCAGCTGCAGCGCTTACTGAGCGGAGTCACTGGAGGTGACGGGTGGGCGACCCCTGAATAGAATAATGCTCCACATCGCCAGCATGGTCTATTCACTGGGAATCATTCACTATAATATCAGTCAGTATTAAACTGAAGGAAACTTCCCAGCACCTCCTAACAGCTGGAAGTAAGTGCCGGGTGCTGTGACTGCATTATACACCGTGTGCACTGAGGGATCAGCAAACATTGAGGAGCAGATGAGAGAATCTGGTAACATTTCAGTTTGCCAGCCATGATGAGTTTTCCACAATAAATTGATTTGTGGCAAAATATTGATGGGAAAATACGTGTATAACACATGGAGGTCTTCTCTAACTTTTTTTATTCTCTTTTGAGTTTTTTAACACAAACTTAGTGTCCAAGTGATCTGAACCTATCTGACTAGAGGAAAACGGATGGTAACTATTAACTGCACTAACAGACTTTATAGGAAAAATCCAGCTCACCAGCAATGGAAATGCAGGAAATCCAGCTTCAGTCATACAAAAATTTCTTTAACCCGTTTCTGGCATGAGGCGTAATAAGACATCCCTGTGCCCTGGGCCTTAATGACCAGGTACGTATGATTACACCTCGGCGATCGCGCCCACACACATGCAGTGCTGGCGCGTTCAGCTCCGAGTGTCAGCTGATTCTGACAGCCGACACCCAGTATTCTGTGCCAGGAGCAGCCCGGCACATTAACCCCCAAAATGCTGCGATTTGAAGTCGATCGCAGCATTTCGGGAGCAGGCAGAGGTAAGACAGCCCCTCCTACCTTGGATCGGAGACCCCTCGCTGTCTCAGTGTGGTGGTCTTGTTTGTTGCCATGGTGACCCGATGTCTTCATGACTACATCCGGGTCACCAGGCACCAGCAAGTTTGTTAGATCATGTGCAGAGCACTATCTGTCTAACTTGTGTCAGTGCAGAGCTTACAGCCTGCATAGCTTAGAGATGCTGCTGCATCCCTATGCTATACAAGCAATCAGCCTGCAAAAAAATGAAAGTCCCATAGTAGTACAAAGTAAAAAAGTGTCAGAAAGTAAAAAAAAATTGGAAAAATATAAAACAAAATGAAAAAATCTTAAAGAATAAAAATATATTATACCCATAAATAAATATTATTATGAAAAAAACGAAACGATAAAAGTAAACATATTTGGTATCACCACGTCCAGAACGACCTGACCTATAAAACTGTCCCACTCGTTAACCCATTTAGTGAACACGGTGTAAAAAAAAAAATGCAAAAAACAGTGCTTTATCATCATACCGCCGAACACAAAATGGAATAAAACGCAATCAAAAAGACAAATGTAAATAAAAATGGTACCGCTGAAAACGTCATCTTGTCCCGCAAGAATCAAACCACCATACAGCTCCATCAGCTGAAAAATAAGTTATAGCTCTCAGAATAAAACGATGCAATAAAAATGCAAAATATGTAAAGAATATTGTAGATATAATCCCATGTCAATCATTGTATCCTATTTGGCAGGGGATTATAAAGATCTACTGCATACAGTTGTAACTGGACACTTCTACAGCCAAGAAGGAGGAAGGGGGCCCGAGAGAGTGAGTGACAAATATCTCACTTAGCAGCTCCAAGCCAAGAAATTACACCCCCACCAGCTAGCTGGTGGGCTTCAATAGGAAGACCCCCTGGAGATCCAAGCCATGCCGTTCCCTTTGTGTCAGACAACTATAATTCAATACCAAATTATGGAAATGCTATATGTCCTAGTTATTTATAAAATAGATTTTCAAGATCCCAAGAGAATGGGGAATGTCAGCCTTACTCCCAGCCCAGTCTAGCGCGTAGGGATGGGGAGATACCAGACACAGCCTTTTGAAGACCCGTAGGGCCACTGTCTTTAGTCTCCTCGTGTAGCAGAGGCCCGGCTGGATCGTGATGACACCAGAACCGGCTCCCTAGGACCGTCCATTAAGGAAGTATAACCCATTTTTGTTTTTGGAGTTTATAGCTGAGGGAGGCCATGGGTGGAGATTTAGGTCCAGTCCAGGGGGCAGGAGGGGGAGTGACCCAGAGAGTTTAAAAGCTCCTGCAGTTCTAGCCTAGGGCTTTTTCTCTGGGAGGTCGCGATGACTCATCATGTGAGGGAAGTCATCCCCACAGAGGGACCCACAAGCCTCCCATGTGGCAGCCCTCCCCCACAAGCCAGGCTTTCCATCTGACTGGTAACTCACTCTTAATATCTGTTTTTATCTTTTGTACCACTACTATTGTGTTTGCATCTCTGACCATTATGTATTTATAATCCTTATGTATATAGGCGATGTGATGGCGATTAAATATATAGTTTAACCTTGGGCTGATCTTTTATCTCGATCCACGAATCCTTATGTCCATTGTACGGTCCAACTAACACAATACCGGGTCTGGTTTCTGGCCCGATAATTCCCGTTAACGGACCGGGGGGCTTATATCTAATAGAAACTGGTAGCAGCTCTACCAGGCTGACAAGGTTCTGTTTCACTGGGGCTAGTGGAAGGGGCCTCTCAGCCTGTCAGGGGTGTGAGCGAGTGTGGTGCCACGTCAGACACTGAGAGAGCAACCTCTTCTCACGCCCGGTACCTTCCTGTACCTGTGTGGACAGGGGGTGTCTGTGTAGAACTGTACCAATCTGACATTATGCTTCCTCAAGGGGGTGCGGAACGTCACGTTGGTGCAAAGGGCAGATCCATATCATGTGATCCGTCAGACGTAATTGTGATGTCAGGCGGGTGGCAAGGTGTGGATCCTTCACATGTGGTGGCAGTGGTGGGATTCTGCGGGATCTCTCTGGTGCCATATCGCCAGAAAAAATTAACATACCGGCATGAGCTGAAACCACACACACATGCTGCTGCACACAACGCACTTTTCGCCATCTGGGCTTTGACTAGGGACAAGGAACAAAAAGGCAGAGTTGGTATTTAAGCCGGAGTCGGCCAAAAAGAGTGCAAAGTGCGATATAGCAAGCCGCGATTAGCTGGTAACAAAGAGAGGGATCGTCATGCATGACATGTCAACGTCACATCCGGTCCGCGTGACTCGACTCGCTTGAGCGCATCAATAGGGCAGAAGTGACGGCGGTATGCGTTCAGCGTTGGAGCGCAAAACAAGATGGCGACTTCTGCGCTCCACGTTAGAACACAAGGGTCAAATAACAGCCGGCTGGGCTCAGCGCAATAAATATACAAGGAGCCTCATGTCCTGAAACGTAAAACAGAAGTGTGAAAGGTGAATGAATGAATGTTAGTGACCGATTATGAATAAACAGTGTGTGTGTGTGGGGGGGGGGGTAAGCAAATGTGAAAAATGTAAGAATGAAAGAAGAAAATTGAAAAATAAACTAAGTAATGAGTATACAGTACAGACCAAAAGTTTGGACACACCTTCTCATTTAAAGATTTTTCTGTATTTTCATGACTTTGAAAATTGTACATTCACACTGAAGGCATCAAAACTATGAATTAACACGTGGAATTATACACTTAACAAAAAAGTGTGAAACAACTGAAAATATGTCTTATATTCTAGGTTCTTCAAAGTAGCCACCTTTTGCTTTGATGACTGCTTTGCACACTCTTGGCATTCTCTTGATGAGCTTCAAGAGGTAGTCGCCAGAAATGGTCTTCCAACAATCTTGAAGGAGTTCCCAGAGATGCTTAGCATTTGTTGGCCCTTTTGCCTTCACTCTGCGGTCCAGCTCACCCCAAACCATCTCGATTGGGTTCCGGTCTGGTGACTGGAGGCCAGGTCATCTGGCGTAGCACCCCATCACTCTCCTTCTTGGTCAAATAGCCCTTACACAGCCTGGAGGTGTGTTTGGGGTCATTGTCTTGTTGAAAAATAAATGATGGTCCAACTAAACGCAAACCGGATGGAATAGCATGCCGCTTCAAGATGCTGTGGTAGCCATGCTGGTTCAGTATGCCTTCAATTTTGAATAAATCCCCAACAGTTTGACCAGCAAAGCACCCCCACACCATCACACCTCCTCCTCCATGCTTCACGGTGGGAACCAGGCATGTAGAGTCCATCCGTTCACCTTTTCTGCGTCGCACAAAGACACTGTGGTTGGAACCAAAGATCTCAAATTTGGACTCATCAGACCAAAGCACAGATTTCCACTGGTCTAATGTCCATTCCTTGTGTTCTTTAGCCCAAATTTGTCTCTTCTGCTTGTTGCTTGTCCTTAGCAGTGGTTTCCTAGCAGCTATTTTACCATGAAGTATAAATTAGGACGGGTTTATAGAAGGGAAAAGGTGTGTGAATAAAATATAACTTTTATTAATATAATTAAAAAAACTCTTATTTTGTGAATTATTGGTGAATAAATATTCATACATCAAATTATGTATATAGGGCCACTGCTGTGTATTTATATGCAGTGCTAGCCCACAAATCACTTATTTCAATTGTGAGGACACAAAAATAAATTATCCACAGCCAATGTCCCTATAATTATTGGCTGGGTATTATAAGTTATGTGTCCCAGGTATCCCAACATTCTCCGTCATAAAGTAAATAATAACATATATAAAGTGCCGTGGAAATATGTGAGATGATAGTTAATTTTCCACCAGTGAGCCTAAATGACTTCTTATATACTCTGCATTATTAATAAATTAATGCCGATATTAACTCCTTAATAACATCTGACGTACTAATACGCGTCTGTGCCCTGGGACTTAAGAGCCAGACCCGTATTAGTACGTCATCGCGATCGCGCGCGCACACAGGCTGTGCGGGCGCGATCGCCGCCGGGTGTCAGCTGATTGTCACAGCTGATACCCGGTACTATGTGCAGGGAGCGGTCCTGCACCGCTCCCAGCACATTAACCCCCGCGATGCTGCGATCGAAGTCGATCGCGGCATTGCGGGGGCAAGGGGAGGTGATCGGCGATACTCACCTCCTCTTCCGGCTTCCAGCGCAGTCTGCAAAGGCTTCCCGGGTGTTGCCATGACGACCCGATGTCGTCATGACAACATCCGGGTCACCAGAGAGCAGGAAGATTGCTTGGACATGCGCAGTGCATCTCCAAGCAATCTTCACACTGTGCACTTCTGACAGCCTTCATGGCATAGGGATGGTGCTCCATTCCTGTGCCATGCAGGTGATCAGAAAAAAAAAAGTGAAAGTCCCAGAGTGGGACAAAGTAATAAAGTGTATAAACTGTGTGAAAGTGGAAAAAAAAAAAAAAAAATGTGCAAAAATATTATAAAAAAATAAAAAAAATAATACACCAAAAATAAAAATATAATGTACCCATCAATAAATATTATTATAAAAAAAATTAAAAAAAAACAATAAAAGTACACATATTTGGTATCGCCGCGTCCGGAACATCCTGACCTATAAAACTGTGACACTAGTTAACCCCTTCAGTGAACACGGTAAAAAAACAAAAACAAAGCAAAAAACAATGCTTTATCACCATACCGCCAAACAAAAAGTGGAATAACACGCGATCAAAAAGACGCATATAAATAAAAATGATACCGCTGAAAACGTCATCTCGTCCCGCAAAAAACAAGCCGCCATACAGCTCCATCAGCCGAAAAGTAAAAAAGTTATAGCTCTCAGAATAAAGCGATACTAAAAAATATTTTTTTCTATAAAATAGCTTTTATTGTGTATAAGCACCAAAACATAGAAAAATGATACAAATGTGGTACCGCTGTAAACGTACTGACCCGAAGAATAAAGCTACCTCATCAATTTTACCACACGCGGAACAGAATAAAAAAAAAAAAAAAAAACAATTCCTGAATTGTTGGTTTTTGTTTATTCTGCCTCCCAAAAATCGGAATAGAAAGCGATCAAAAAATGTCACGTGCCTGAAAATGGCACCAATAACAACGTCAAGTCATCCCGCAAAAAACGAGCCGTCACATGACTGTCTGCCAAAATCTGGAAAAATTATAGCTCTCAAAATATGGCGATGCAAAAACTAGATTTTACAAAAAATGCGTCTTTTAGTGTGTGACAGCTGTCAGTCATAAAAACCCCATATGATTCTGGCATTGCTGTAATCACACCGACCCGAAGAATAAAGTCGTCTAATCACTTATACCGCACAAGGAACGGCGTCAAAAATAAACTCTTGGGTTAGGATTGGGCTAGGGTTAGGGCTGGGTTTGGGGCTAGGGTTGTGCTGGGGCTAGGGTTGTGCTGGGGGTTATGCTTGGGTTAGGGCTGGGGTTGGGATTTTTTTCAAAAGTAAGAAAAAAAGATGACGATATGGCGACTAGTGTTGAGAGCAAGTGCTTGCTACTTGAGTTTGCATCGGGTGCTCTGGTATGCATTGAGTATCGTGGGTATTTGAGTGACATGCTCGAGTCTCTGCCCCATATGCTTCGCGGCCAAAAAAACTTTACGGGGATTGCCTGCCATGCACGAGCGATCCCCGCATGTTTTTTTTTGGGTGTCTAATAACCGTGAAACATGCACAGCAGGGACTCGAGCATGTCACTCGAGCACACGCTGTACATGGTGCATACCTGAGTACCCGATGCAAACTCAAGTAGCGAGCACTTGCGCTCAAGAATAATGACAACTTATTCAATATGATGACCTAATGTAAACAAATTCTGTG
Organism: Phyllobates terribilis; assembly: GCF_046119375.1. Taxonomy (NCBI): domain Eukaryota; kingdom Metazoa; phylum Chordata; class Amphibia; order Anura; family Dendrobatidae; genus Phyllobates; species Phyllobates terribilis. The sequence goes on along the minus strand of NW_027362768.1, from coordinate 352,981,379 downwards.
CCGTACCTCTGGGTTCAAAATGTTCACTATACACCTTAATAAAATCCTTGAGGGGTATAGTTTCCAAAATGGGGACACTTGTGGGGGAGCTCCACTGTTTAGGCACATCACGGGCTCTCCAAACGCGACATGGTGTCCGCTAACAAATTGAATGGAATGGAAAATCGGCTCAAATTGTTAGCAGACGCCATGTTGCGTTTGGAGAGTCCCTGTGTGCCCAAACATTGGAGCTCCCCCACAAGTGATCCCATTTTGGAAACTAGACCCCCCAAGGCACCTATCTAGATGCATAATGAGCACTTGGAATCCCCAGGTGCTTCACAAATTGATTCGTAAAAATGAAAAAGTGAAAAAAAAAACACTTTTTCATTTTTATGAATCAATTTGTGAAGCACCTGGGGTTCCAAGTGCTCACTATGAATCTAGATAGGTGCCTTGGGGGGTCTAGTTTCCAAAATGGGGTCACTTGTGGGGAGCTCCAATGTTTGGGCACGCAGGGACTCTCTAAATGCAACATGGTATCCGCTAACAAATTGAATGGAAAATCGGCTCAAATTGTTAGCGGACACCACATTGCGTTTGGAGAGCCCCTCTGTGCCCAAACTTTGGAGCTTCCCTACAAGTGACCCCATTTTGGAAACTAGACCCCCCAAGGCACCTTTCTAGATGCATAGTGAGCACTTGGAACCCCCAGGTGCTTCACAAATTGATTCGTAATAATGAAAAAGTGAAAAAAAAAACACTTTTTCATTTTTATGAATCAATTTGTGAAGCACCTGGGGTTCCAAGTGCTCACTATGAATCTAGATAGGTGCCTTGGGGGGTCTAGTCTCCAAAATGGGGTCACTTGTGGGGGAGCTCCAATGTTTGGGCACACAGGGACTCTCCAAATGCAACATGATATCCGCTAACAAATTGTCGGCTCAAATTGTTAGCGGATATCATGTTGCATTTGGAGAGTCCCTGTGTGCCCAAACATTGGAGCTCCCCCACAAGTGACCCCATTTTGGAAACTAGACCCCCCAAGGCACCTATCTAGATGAATAGTGAGCACTTGGAACCCCAGGTGCTTCACAAATTGATTCATAAGAATGAAAAAGTGTTTTTTTTTTCACTTTTTCATTATTACGAATCAATTTGTGAAGCACCTGGGGGTTCCAAGTGCTCACTATGCATCTAGAAAGGTGCCTTGGGGGGTCTAGTTTCCAAAATGGGGTCACTTGTGGGGGAGCTCCAAAGTTTGGGCACAGAGGGGCTCTCCAAACGCAATGTGGTGTCCGCTAACAATTTGAGCCGATTTTCCATTCAATTTGTTAGCGGATACCATGTTGCATTTAGAGAGTCCCTGTGTGCCCAAACATTGGAGCTCCCCCACAAGTGACCCCATTTTGGAAACTAGACCCCCCAAGGCACCTATCTAGATGCATAGTGAGCACTTGGAACCCCTAGGTGCTTCACAAATTGATTCGTAAAAATGAAAAAGTGTTTTTTTTTTCACTTTTTCATTATTACGAATCATTTTGTGAAGCACCTGGGGGTTCCAAGTGCTCACTATGCATCTAGAAAGGTGCCTTGGGGGGTCTAGTTTCCAAAATGGGGTCACTTGTGGGGGAGCTCCAATGTTTGGGCACACAGGGGCTCTCTAAACGCAACATGGTGTCCGCTAATTATTCAAGCAAATTTTACAATCAAAAAGTCAAATGGCGCTCCTTCCCTTCCGAGCCCTACAGTGCGCCCAAACAGTGTTTTTTCCCCAAATATTGGGTATCTGCGTGCCCAGGGGAAATTGCACAACAAATTTTGTGGTCCATTTTTTCTTGTTACCCCTGTGAAAATAAAAAAAATTGGGTCTAAAGTAACATTTTTGTGAAAAAAGTTAAATGTTCATTTTTTTCTTCCACATTCAAAAAATTCCTGTGAAGCACCTGAAGGGTTAATAAAGTTCTTGAATGTGGTTTTGAGCACCTTGAGGGGTGCAGTTTTTAGAATGGTGTTACTTTTGGGTATTTTCTGTCATAAAGACCTCTCAAAGTGACTTCAAATGTGATGTGGTCCCTAAAAAAATGGTTTTGTAAATTTTGTTGGAAAAATGAGAAATCGCTGGTCAGCTTTTAACCCTTATAGCTCCCTAACAAAAAAAAATTTTGGTTCCAAAATTGTGCTGATGTAAAGTAGACATGTGGGAAATGTTATTTATTAACTCTTTTGTGTGACATATCGCTCTGATTTCAGGGCTTAAAAATTCAAATTTTGAAAATTGCAAAATTTTCAAAATTTTTGCCAAATTTCCGTTTTTTTCACAAATAAACGCAAGTGATATCGAAGAAATTTTTTCACAATCATGAAGTACAATATGTCACGAAAAAATAATCTCAGAATCAAGGGGATCCGTTGAAGCGTTCCAGAGTAATTACCTCATAAAGTGACAGTGGTCAGAATTGTAAAAATTGGCCCGGTCATTAACGTGCAAACCACCCGCGGGGCTTAAGGGGTTAAAGATGAGCTATTTCCTTGCAATCTCACTATTAAAGCTGGCATGAAAAAAACAGCTATATAGCTGGATTTGTATCTCTGAGCCAAGCACTAATCTAATATGGGTGGTCTATGCGGTTAATACCGCTGTTCTATCAAGTCATACCCGTAAATATAAGGGTGCTCATTTAATCCCACAGCGTGTACATTCTTGCTGTGTGCGGGTGGTCTGCTAGCAATTACTATTATATATTGCAGAGATTAAAGATAAAGTGAGATGTCAATGTATATCATTTGCTTCACGTGGAGGTCAGAACACACTGTCTCCCCCGCAGCGCTCTCACTCAGACCTCGTGCAGATAATCTGCACGCTATCACTGCCGCTTCATATAGTAAGCCGGCCGGATAGAAATGATTGATTATAGAAGTCGTGCAGTTAGCTGCCAGTTTGTATTGCTGGCTAGAGCACGTGGAGAGCAGAGCCTCTTATCTCCCCGACAGCGTTCTCATTCAGATCGCGTGCAGATAGCCTGCACGCGGTCACTGCCGCTTTATGTATTAAGCCGGCAGGGTAAGAATTAAAGTGACAGAGAGTGGTGTGTGGATCCTGGGATGTGTCACCACATATAGATTATAAGAATGAACGTCCCTGACGCGCGTTTCGCCGTGATTACCGGCTTTTTCTAAGGGCGGGATCAGCCGCCTTCTCAGGATTCTTATACCTCCTGTCAAGATTGACAGGTCTATCAGCCAATCAGAGAGTCCACATACCTGCATTGGCAGAAACATGTAATTAAATAATTCCAAATGAAATTTTAAAAATACCAGAAATTGTAAAGATAATGGTTAAATTCCCGTTTTATCCCATACTATTAGGTTGGCTGATAATATACCTGAAAGGCTATGCATTAGAATAATAATACCATAAAGTATTATTATATGTATAGATCTATCAGATTGAAGAAATCTTGTACATATCGAACATCAATTGCATTTAAGGGGGATCTTTATTGCAAACCTCTAATTCTCTTCTCATATTATCTATGATAGTTCACTCCCCAGTGAATATGAATAAAGCTAAATCCTTCATTCCCCCACCTCAAATACAAAGTGAGGAAGATTGATGGGATAGTGTAGAGAATAGAGGTATAAGTATATTTGATTCTCTATATTTCAACTGATACATCTGGGAAAGAAAACCAGATGCATCAATATTTTCAGAGGGCAAATAGACATAAATCAATTCATTGTAAAGCAGGAAAAAATCATTGGAAATGCACAACTTACAACCCCAAGGCCAGAGACAGGTCAAAAAGTTACTGTACAGAGTATAGAGAAACGTCATAAAAAACAACCAAAATTGAAATTTTCGTTCAGTCCATGTGGATTAACCGTATTTAAACGGAATATCCACTGGCTTTCCATTTTTAACAAGAATTGTTCCAAATCTCCACCCCTAATATCCAGCTTATGTTGAAAAATTGCCCATCCTTTCAGATCTTTCCATCTTAAGTCATGTGCATGTTTGAAATGCTTGGCGATGGGAGTAGGAATGAAAATTTTTTGTCTTTCTCTACATATTTGTTCGTCCTTATCAAAGTTAATGATACTCCTAATATGTTCTCTGATGCGTGTCCTCAGATCTCTGGTTGTCTTACCTACATATCTGAGTCCACATGTGCACTCCAAACAATAAATCACTCCAACCGAAGAGCAATTTAAATGTTGGTGTATGGTAAAGTTTTTTCCAAAAGCATCCCTAAAGGATTTCATAGGGGTCAAAATTTGACAGGCCTTGCATAGTTTACAGGGGAAGAAACCCGGATCCCTTACATTTACAATTCTATTATTGCGTTTAAAATGACTCGAGACCAAAAGGTTAGAGATAGATGTAGTTTTCCGATATCCTATTGAGGCCTTTGGTGTGAGATATCGATCAAGATCTCTATCCGATTTTAAAATCCCCCAATGTTTATTAAAGATATTAATCATAATTTGCCAATCTTGATGGTATTCGGTTATAAATCTCAACGTTTCGTCTTGATTTCGAGTCTTCGGGATTAAAAGGTCCTTCCTCTCCGTCCTTAAGGCAATATTATATGCCCTTTTGATTGATTGTTTAGAGTAATTTCTTTCGAAAAGTCTCTTCTCTTTCGAAATAGCTCATCTTTAATATCGGCATTAATTTATTAATAATGCAGAGTATATAAGAAGTCATTTAGGCTCACTGGTGGAAAATTAACTATCATCTCACATATTTCCACGGCACTTTATATATGTTATTATTTACTTTATGACGGAGAATGTTGAGATACCTGGGACACATAACTTATAATACCCAGCCAATAATTATAGGGACATTGGCTGTGGATAATTTATTTTTGTGTCCTCACAACTGAAATAAGTGATTTGTGGGCTAGCACTGCATATAAATACACAGCAGTGGCCCTATATACATAATTTGATGTATGAATATTTATTCACCAATAATTCACAAAATAAGAGTTTTTTTAATTATATTAATAAAAGTTATATTTTATTCACACACCTTTTCCCTTCTATAAACCCTTCCTAATTTATACTAATTATCTGTATCAGTGGTGACCACTAGTGTGAATTCTGTCCACTATTTGAATCAGTATTTTATGTAATTCTATTTTACCATGAAGGCCTGCTGCACAAAGTCTCCTCTTAACAGTTGTTGAAGAGATGTGTCTGCTGCTAGAACTCTGTGTGGCATTAACCTGGTCTCTAATCTGAGCTGCTGTTAACTTGGGATTTCTGAGGCTGGTGACTCGGATAAATTTATCCTCAGAAGCAGAGGTGACTCTTGGTCTTCCTTTCCTGGGGCGGTACTCATGTGAGCCAGTTTCTTTGTAGCGCTTGATGGTTTTTGCAACTGCATTTGGGGACACTTTCAAAGTTTGCCCAATTTTTCGGACTGACTGACCTTCATTTCTTAAAGCAATGATGGCCACTCGTTTTTCTTTACTTAGCTGCTTTTTTCTTGCCATAATACAAATTCTAACACTCTATTCAGTAGGACTATCAGCTGTGTATCCACCAGACTTCTGCACAACACAACTGATGGTCCCAACCCCATTTATAAGGCAAGAAATCCCACTTATTAAACCTGACAGGGCACACCTGTGAAGTGAAAACCACTTCTGGTGACTACCTCTTGAAGCTCATCAAGAGAATGCCAAGAGTGTGCAAAGCAGTCATCAAAGCAAAAGGTGGCTACTTTGAAGAACCTAGAATATAAGACATATTTTCAGTTGTTTCACACTTTTTTGTTAAGTATATAACTCCACATGTGTTAATTCATAGTTTTGATGCCTTCAGTGTGAATGTACAATTTTCATAGTCATGAAAATACAGAAAAATATTTAAATGAGAAGGTGTGTCCAAACTTTTGGTCTGTAGATTGTGAACTAAAAATAAATGACACAAAGTGAATAACAATTGATCATACTTTCCATACACTAATGAAAGTGCTACAGTGCATATATGAACAATAAAAAATGTGAAGAATAAAGCGACCTTATCAATTTAACCACACGTGGAACAGCATAAAAAAAGTAAAAACAGTTCCTGAATTGTTGGTTTTTGTTTGTTCTGCCTCCCAAAAATAGGAGTAGAAAGCGATCAAAAAATGTCATGTGCCCGAAAATGATACCAATAAAACCGTCAACTTGTCCCGCAAAAACCAAGCCCTTACTGACCAGATACTGATAATGGGGCCCTGGCCTTAGGGTTGTTTTAGGGTTAGGGTTGTGTTGAGGTTGGGATTTTTTCAAAAGTAAAGAAAAAAAAAATGATGACGATATGCTGACTAGTCTTGAGCGCAAGTGCTCGCCACTTGAGTATGCATCGGGTGCCGGGTATGCACTGAGTATCGCAGGTGCTCAAGTGACATGCTCGAGTCTCTGCCCCATATGTTTCATGGCTGTTATACAGCCAAAAGAAAAAAACACATGGGGATTGCCTGCTATGCATCGGCAATCCCTGCATGGTTTTTTTGTTGTTTTTTTGAGTGTCTAAAAACTGTGAAACATGCAAGGCGGGGACTCGAGCATGTCACTCGAGCCTCCGCAATACTTGTTTCATACCTGAGTACCTGATGCAAACTCAAGTAGCGAGCACTTGCGCTTAAGACTAATGACAACATATTCAATATGATGACATAATGTTATCAAACTCTGTGTTCTGTGTCGTACCTCTGGGTTCAAAATGTTCACTATACCCTGTGACAAAGTCACTGGCAAAGTACTGGAGGGAAGATGTGTAGCACTGAGATTAGGAGCTCCAGTAATTAAATATAGGAAAAAGGTTCCAGCACACGAAGGGGTTACTCAGCCACCTTTAGTTCTAAGGTGGTTAAACACCTGTAGAAAGGAAGGAGGTCAGAGGATAAAATCCCAGCCTTTTAGAGCATTTGTGTGTAGGATGGGTTTGGAGGTGAAAGCTCTGAGCTGTTTTGTCATGTGAAGGAAAGACAAACCTTGAGTTGTTTGTTCCTGAAGTGGGCGGTTACTCGTAGGAGCAAGGACTGTGCCATACGTTATGTTTTGTTTTTCCGGTTAGGCCAGGAAGGCCGTGTTTGTTTTTGCTGTGGTTTATGCAGCATTCTTAATAAACCCAGCAGAAGATTTAAATAGACAATGTTCCTGTATACCGCTATATGCAACCAAGTGAGCCTATCTACAACAACCCCTTGATAAAATCCTTGGGGGGTCTAGTTTCCAAAATGGGGTCACTTGTGGGGGATGTCCACTGTTTAGGTGCATCAGGGGCTCTCCAAATGTGACATGGCGTCCGCTCTCGATTCCAGCCAATTTTGCGTTCTAAAAGTCACACAGTGCTCCTTCCCTTCTGAACCCTGCCGTGCACGCAAACAGTGGTTTTTCCCCACATATCAGGTATCGGCGTACTCAGGAGAAATTGCACAACAAGTTTTGGGGTCCATTTTCTCCTCTTACCCTTGTGAAAATAAAAAATTTGGGGCTAAAAGATCATTTTTGTGAAAAATGTTAAATGTTCATTTTTTTCTTCCACATTCCAAAGATTCCTGTGAAGCACCTGAAGGGTTAATAAACTTCTTCAATGCTGTTTTGAGCACCTTGAGGGGTGCAGTTTTTAGAATGCTGTCACTGTTGGGTATTTCTGTCATATAGTCACTTCCACCTCCTATCCACGATCTGTCACAAACTCTCACAACCCTTCTAACCTTATTCCCATGCGCGCAGCCCCCGCCTCCCCAGTCCCACTAACAGGAGCTCTATGCAAAGCTCTCTCTGTGTGCAACAAACTTTCCTACATCCATGATCTTTTCATTACTTGCAAACTCTTCTTCATCGGCATCACCGATACCTGGCTCACCACCTCTGACACGGCGTCCACAGCTGCACTTTCGTACGGTGGATTCCATCTTTCTCACACACCCCGCTCCAATTTCAAGCATGGTGGAGGAGTAGGTTTTCTCCTGTCAGGCAACTGCTCCTTCACCCATATCCCACTGCCACCCTCCATTACTCTCCCCTCCTTTGAAGTACACTGTGTGCTCATCTACTCCCCCCTCCAACTGGCCGTCGTTTACCGCTCCCCAGGACTAGCCACCACCTTCTTTGACCACTTCAGCACCTGGCTGCTTAATTTCCTTTCCGATGACATCACCACTATCATCATGGGTGACTTCAACATCCCCATTGACACTTCCCACTCATCTGTCTCGAAGCTTCTATTCCTCACTTCCTCCTTCAGCCTTGCTCAATGGTCTTCAGCCCCCACTCACAAAGATGGCCACACACTGGACCTCATCTTCACCCTCCTCTGTTCCCTATCTAACCTCTCAAGCTCACCTCTCCCTCTTTCTGACCACAACTTACATTCTCTTACCTCTCCTCTCCAGGTACACAAGCCACACTCCACAAACTTGCACACCCTCACAGAAATCTCAAACACCTTGACCTACACTCAATCTCTGAATCCCTTCTCCCTCTCACAGGCATAAGTTCATTACACAATGCAAATGCTGCTGCCACTTTATATATCACCTTAATAGCTGCAGCCTCAAATCGGTCGCCCCCTCACACGTATCACAGCTCGCCCATTCAACCGGCAACCCTGGCACACCAACCTGACTAAAGAACTGCGAAGGGCCTCCAGGGTTGCTGAGTGGAAATGGAAAAGGTCCCACTACAACGAGCACTTCATTGCATTCTAACAGTCCCTCACTACCTTCAAGTCCACACTTACTGCAGCAAAACAAACATACTTCTCATCTCTCATATCATCCCTGTCTCACAACCCTAAACAGCTATTCAAAACTTTCAGTTCTCTCCTCCGTTCCCCAGCGCCTCCTTCATCTCCTCTCATCTCAGCCGAAGACTTTGCCACATTCTTCAAGCAGAAGGTTGACACTATCAGACAAATCTTTTGACTAAAGTCCCCACAGCCCCTCCTCACACCTACTCAACCATCCTCCTCCAAAACCAGCTTCTCCACCATTACAGACAATCAACTCTCCTCTTTACTCTCCAAATCACACCTCACCACCTGCAAACTTGACCCAGTCCCGTCCCACCTCATCCCTAACCTTAACACTATTCTCATCCCAACCCTAACCCACCTTTTCAACCTGTCACTAACAACTGGTGTCTTCCCCTCATGCTTCAAACATGCCTCGATCACACCCATCCTCAAAAAGCCATCCCTTGACCCATCCTCTCTGTCTAGCTATCACCGCATATCACTTCTCCCCTATGGCTCAAAACTACTGGAACAACACGTCCATTCTGAACTGTCCTCCCACCTCTCCTCTTTGACCGCCTCCAATCTGGCTTCCGACCGCACCACTCCACTGAAACTTCCCTGACTAAAGTCACCAACGACCTACTAACTGCCAAATCCAAGCAACACTACTCTGTCCTCCTCCTCCTGGACCTGTCATCTGCCTTTGACACAGTCGACCATTCCCTCTTACTACAGACTCCATCTCTTGGCATCACGGACTTGGCCCTATCTTGGATGTCTTCATACCTAACTGACCGGACATTCAGTGTCTGCCACTCACACACCACCTCCTCATCTCGCCCCCTATCTGTCAGTGTCCCCCAAGGTTCAGTCCTAGGACCCCTGCTCTTCTCCATCTACACCTTCGGCCTGGGACAGCTCATAGGGTCCCATGGCTTTCAGTATCACCTCTATGCTGATGACACACAGATCTACCTCTCTGGATCTGATTTCTCTTCCCTACTAACCAAAATCCCACAATGTCTGTCCGCTATTTTATCCTTCTTCTCTGACAGGTTTCTAAAACTTAACATAGACAAAACTGAATTCATCATTTTTCCACCGTCTTACTCAACCCCCCCCAACTGACCTATCCATCAAAGTCAATGGCTGCCCAATCTCCCTAGTCCCGCAAGCCCGCTGCCTCAGGGTAACTATGGACTCTAACCTCTCCTTTAAACCACATATCCAAGCCCTTTCCACTTCCTTCCGACTCCAACTCAAAAAATATCTCCCGGATCTGCACATTCCTCAACCACGAATCTGCAAAAACACTAGTGCACGCCCTCATCATCTCCTGCCTTGACTACTGCAACCTCTTGCTCTGTGGCCTCCCTTCTACCACTCGCACACCTCCAATCTATCCTAAACTCTGCTGCCCGACTAATCCACGTGTCCCCTGCCTCTCCTCTCTGTCAATCCCTTCACTGGCTCCCCATTGCCCAGAGACTCCAGTGTAGGGCCAGCAATGGCAGCCCTAGGAGCAGCAGTACAGTATATCACTATAACCATAGTGAGCATCCAGGAGATGTGTGGCTGGCATGGCCGTGCTGTTTATGTGGCAGAAGCCACATGATATAAAGACAAAGTAGCACTCTGTAGTGCTAAAGCATGGAAACATGAAATACATGGAATTTGAATGTCATTACTGCTTTAGATAATAAGAAAAAATGGAGATGTTTAGCACATAATTTGGCCAATTCTTGCAAACCCGGCAGCCAACGACAAGGCACTTTCCGGTTTGCTGGGAACTGATCTAATGTGAATCCTCTGCTAGGCTAAAGCCTGCATTTATGGGTAGCTAGGATCCTGCTGCAATTAAATCCGCCACAGGCTGGAGGGTGGAGCGCTCGGTCAGAGAGACAATATACAAATAGCAAAAAACTGACTGTCACTTCCAAATCAGAAAACTGGTGTGTACAAGGCCACTCTGGAGCGGGGCTGCGCCCACTAGTCGGGTTCTGCCCGGGAGTATGTATAATGCATATATCACCGCCGTCCCCGGGTCAGAAACCAGCGACTCCGCACAGTGCCCAGTCTCTACACTGGAGGATTTATAAGTCTGCAGTTACACAGTGACCCGACAACCCCTTACAGCAGGGGTCTCAAACTCGGGTTGGTATATGGGCCGCACACGGAAAAAAAATTTATTTGGGGGGGTTATTCTTTGCAGGACAAAGTGACATTTTTAGTGATACCATTTTTTTTCTATACACATTCTAAACATTTCTGCTGTTTTATTTTTTATAGCTTGGGTCGTTGTGGATGTGGCAATAATAAAACATGCACTTTTTTTGCTTACTTTAGTTTATACAGTACAGACCAAAAGTTTGGACACACCTTCTCATTTAAAGATTTTTCTGTATTTTCATGACTATGAAAATTGTACATTCACACTGAAGGCATCAAAACTATGAATTAACACATGTGGAGTTATATACTTAACAAAAAAGTGTGAAACAACTGAAAATATGTCTTATATTCTTGGTTCTTCAAAATAGCCACCTTTTGCTTTGATGACTGCTTTGCACACTCTTGGCATTCTCTTGATGAGCTTCAAGAGGTAGTCACCGGAAATGGTTTTCACTTCACAGGTGTGCCCTTTCAGGTTTAATAAGTGGGATTTCTTGCCTTATAAATGGAGTTGGGACCGTCAGTTGTGTTGTGCAGAAGTCAGGTGGATACACAGCTGATAGTCCTACTGAATAGACTGTTAGCTGCTTTTTTCTTGCCATAATACAAATTCTAAGTAAAGAAAAACGAGTGGCCATCATTACTTTAAGAAATGAAGGTCAGTCAGTGCGAAAAATTGGGCAATCTTTGAAGCTGTCCCCAAGTGCAGTTGCAAAAACCATCAAGCGCTACAAAGAAACTGGCTGACATGAGGACCGCCCCAGGAAAGGAAGACCAAGAGTCACCTCTGCTTCTGAGGATAAGTTTATCCGAGTCACCAGCCTCAGAAATCCCATGTTAACAGCAGCTCAGATTAGAGACCAGGTCAATGCCACATAGAGTTCTAGCAGCAGACACATCTCTACAACAACTGTTAAGAGGAGACTTTGTGCAGCAGGCCTTCATGGTAAAATAGCTACTAGGAAACCACTGCTAAGGACAGGCAACAAGCAGAAGAGACTTGTTTGGGCTAAAGAACACAAGGAATGGACATTAGACCAGTGGAAATCTGTGCTTTGGTCTGATGAGTCCAAATTTGAGATCTTTGGTTCCAACCACTGTCTTTGTGCGACACCGAAAAGGTGAACGGATGGACTCTACATGCCTGGTTCCCACCGTGAAGCATGGAGGAGGAGGTGTGATCGTGTGGGGGTGCTTTGCTGGTGACACTGCTGGGGATTTATTCAAAATTGAAGGCATACTGAACCAGCATGGCTACCACAGCATCTTGCAGCAGCATGCTATTCCATCCGGTTTGCGTTTAGTTGGACCATCATTTATTTTTCAACAGGACAATGACCCCAAACACACCTCCAGGCTGTGTAAGGGCTATTTGACCAAGAAGGAGAGTGATGGGGTGCTACGCCAGATGACCTGGCCTCCACAGTCACCAGACATGAACCCAATCGAGATGGTTTGGGGTGAGCTGGACCGCAGAGTGAAGGCAAAAGGGCCAACAAGTGCTAAGCATCTCTGGGAACTCCTTCAAGATTGTTGGAAGACCATTTCTGGCGACTACCTCTTGAAGCTCATCAAGAGAATGCCAAGAGTGTGCAAAGCAGTCATCAAAGCAAAAGGTGGCTACTTTGAAGAACCTAGAATATAAGACATATTTTCAGTTGTTTCACACTTTTTTGTTAAGTATATAATTCCAGATGTGTTAATTCATAGTTTTGATGCCTTCAGTGTGAATGTACAATTTTCATTGTCATGAAAATACAGAAAAATCTTTAAATGAGAAGGTGTGTCCAAACTTTTGGTCTGTACTGTATATAGAGCAGCATTTTTAGTGGCAAAATATTTTTTCATGCTTTATTTTGAAGTTTTTCTGCCAAAATCTAGTAGTAACGTGCCCCACCCTGGTCTGCATCTTGTAATGTCCCCCATCTTTGTCCCCATCTTGTCGTAATATTCCATACTGGGCCCCATATTGTCGTAATGTCACATACCGGTCCCCATATTGTAGATATGTCCTCATCTTGTAGTAATGCCCCATCCTGGTCCCCATCTTGTTGTAATGTCCCCATCTTCTAGGAATGTCCCCATCCTGGTCCCCCTCTTGTAGTTCTGTCCCCAGCCTGGTCCCCATGTTTTAGGACTGTTCCCAGCCTGGTCCCCATATTTTAGGACTGTCCCCAGCCTGGTCCCCATGTTTTAGGACTGTCCCCAGCCTGGTCCCCATGTTTTAGGACTGTCCCCAGCCTGGTCTCCATGTTTTAGGACTGTCCCCAGCCTGGTCTCCATGTTTTAGGACTGTCCCCAGCCTGGTCTCTATGTTTTAGGACTGTCCCCAGCCTGGTCCCCATGTTTTAGGACTGTCCCCAGCCTGGTCCCCATGTTTTAGGACTGTCCCCAGCCTGGTCCTCATGTTTTAGGACTGTCCCCAGCCTGGTCCTCATGTTTTAGGACTGTCCGCGGCCTGGTCCTCATGTTTTAGGACTGTCCCCAGCCTGGTCCACATCTGTTAGGACTGTCCCCAGCCTGGTCCCCATCTGTCAGGACTGTCCCCAGCCTGGTCCCCATCTGTTAGGACTGTCCCCAGCCTGGTCCCCATCTGTTAGGACTGTCCCCAGCCTGGTCCCCACCTTTTTAGGACTGTCCCCAGCCTGGTCCCCACCTTTTTAGGACTGTCCCCAGCCTGGTCCCCACCTTTTTAGGACTGTCCCCAGCCTGGTCCCCACCTTTTTAGGACTGTCCCCAGCCTGGTACCCATCTTTTTAGGACTGTCCCCAGCGTGGTACCCACTTTTTTAGGACTGTCCCCAGCCTGGTACCCATCTTTTTAGGACTGTCCCCAGCCTGGTCCCCATGTTTTAGGACTGTCCCCAGCCTGGTCTCCATGTTTTAGGACTGTCCCCAGCCTGGTCTCCATGTTTTAGGACTGTCCCCAGCCTGGTCTCCATGTTTTAGGACTGTCCCCAGCCTGGTCCCCATGTTTTAGGACTGTCCCCAGCCTGGTCCCCATGTTTTAGGACTGTCCGCGGCCTGGTCCTCATGTTTTAGGACTGTCCCCAGCCTGGTCCACATCTGTTAGGACTGTCCCCAGCCTGGTCCCCATCTGTCAGGACTGTCCCCAGCCTGGTCCCCATCTGTTAGGACTGTCCCCAGCCTGGTCCCCATCTGTTAGGACTGTCCCCAGCCTGGTCCCCACTTTTTTAGGACTGTCCCCAGCCTGGTCCCCACCTTTTTAGGACTGTCCCCAGCCTGGTCCCCACCTTTTTAGGACTGTTCCCAGCCTGGTCCCCACCTTTTTAGGACTGTCCCCAGCCTGGTACCCATCTTTTTAGGACTGTCCCCAGCCTGGTACCCATCTTTTTAGGACTGTCCCCAGCCTGGTACCCATCTTTTTAGGACTGTCCCCAGCCTGGTACCCATCTTTTTAGGACTGTCCCCAGCGTGGTACCCACCTTTTTAGGACTGTCCCCAGCCTGGTACCCATCTTTTTAGGACTGTCCCCAGCCTGGTACCCATCTTTTTAGGACTGTCCCCAGCCTGGTACCCATCTTTTTAGGACTGTCCCCAGCCTGGTCCCCACCTTTTTAGGACTGTCCCCAGCCTGGTACCCATCTTTTTAGGACTGTCCCCAGCGTGGTACCCACCTTTTTAGGACTGTCCCCAGCCTGGTACCCACCTTGGAGGACTGTCCCCAGCCTGGTCCCCATCTTGGAGGACTGTCCCTTATGCCGTTCTACACATACAAGAGAAAAAAAAGATTCTTCTCACCTGTCCTCCGTTCCCTCGGCGTCTTTTCTGCACCTGTGGCCCGCAGGCACCATAGACCCCGATCCAGGAGCTGCCGGCAGCTGTGCTTCAGTTCAGTGTACTGCCGCGCAGAGACCGGCTCTCTGTACAGCAATACCAGTGGCAGCCGCCGGCCTATCAGAGGCCAGCAGCTGACATCTGCGCGTGTCAGTGACGTCATACACTGCTGCGCTGGGACGCAGATGTCAGCTGCTGGCCTCTGATAGGCCGGCGGCTGCCACTGGTATTGCTGTGCAGAGCAGTACACTGAACTGAAGCGCAGCTGCCGGCAGCTTCTGGACCGGGCCGCCATCGGGGTCTATGGTGCCTGCGGGCCGCGTGTTTGAGACCCCTGCCTTACAGCAAGCCAACCATTTGCTTTGTGTGTAATACCAGGGTGAAGCCAAGGTTATGGAATGATTTGTACTCACAGAACTATAATAAAACAATATATTTGTCACTTAGTTGATTTCCTTATAGAATGATCAGACTCGCAGAATTGCAAGAAATCAGTTCTGCAGTTTTGTAGGAAAGACTTTGCCCATAAATCCAAAAGACTTTGCTAAAACATCTGAAAAGAATTCTGCCACCATCCCTTTCTTTTAGGAAGGATAATGGCCGTTCTCTTTCTTCCCTTTCAGAAGGCGTTTAATGTGTCCAGCGACTGCTCTGCACTTATACCGCTGGCAAACACCGCAATGAGGAGCGACGTCCAGGAAAGTCAGGCGCGCGGCTTACTACGTCTGGGGAGGCGCAAAGAAGCGCTGGAGAGCGCAGAACTGCTGGGAATGGAATTGGAGACATTATAGGAAAACATTATTTGTCCAACTTGAGAAGAAAAAGTTGCTTTATTATGTTTAAAAGTAAAAATGGATGAAACTTACTATTATGCTCTAGTTAAAAAAAAAAAGGTATGGAAAAGTTGTCATCTTTGCATTGGTCCAGGATCTCCTTCTGCCAGTGACACCTATGTGAGAATAGAGCTGCCAACACCTGGGACCAGCGCTGATATAGTGTTGTGGGAAAACGCTGCAAAGTCAGAATGCTTTAAAAAATAAGTGTTGTGTAGGGGGGGCATGTCCGGCAGCCATTGGGTGCGTATGTGTCCAAGGGGGCTCCGAGCTACACAGAGGGCTCATCCCGGCATGGAGGGCCATCAGTGTGACTCCTCTTGGTTACAAGAAGCTTATGGGCCCATTTTCAGATGAGTTTGGCTGTGCTCCATTAGCATGGCCTACGCGATGCTCAGAGTTGCGGCCTCACTTGAGCTGAGGTGGGAGACCAGAGGACCTTGTCTGCCATTGTCCTGTTACCAATGGGCCCCAGACTGTGAGACCTGACTCAGAAACACATGGCCCCTTAGCAGCGCTTCACTAATTGGTACTGTCCCTTACCACAAGATGGCGTAGTTGGCCCAGACCAAGGGTGCAGTTCTAGGTAGACATTGTTCCCCCTGATACCATCACCTATTTACCAGCGGTCAGAGGGAGAGCGAGAGGAGACTGAGGAACAGGGCACAGATACGCCCTCACAGACATTATCGGGCGCACTTACAGTCTGATGTCAGCCATACCAGTGCAAGTGGCAGTATCTCTCATTAGTCAGCACATGTAATATGCAGGTACTGTTATGGCTGACCTTATTCTGAGCATAGTACTCTGCTGCCCTCATGTGGTGAATGTGAAAACTGAAACATCTCTGCACATATAAATAAAAATGATTATTGTATCATAGCACCAACATATTCTGCAGCACTTTCCAATTAAGTAAGGACCTGTACAGACAATAAAAACAATACAATGTAACACATTTTATCCGTTACAGGAGGAGTGAGGGCCCTGCTCGCAAGCTTACAATTTATATACTGAACTCTCTCAGTATCTTAAGCTGTGCAAAGCCCCCCGCTCTCATTGTCTGATGCCGGTGAAATCTGCAGCATTAACTCTGGCTTTGTGGGGTCCGTCCTTTTCAGGCTCATTATAGCTCATTTGCTAATTCTACTTTGGCTACATGAATCCAGTTCTCTATGAATTTGTCTGTCACCCCTCCCCCATCAGATCCTCTTGTTTGTGTTTCTGGAGTAGATCATTAGTGATCCGGTCTCCTTGGGAAACTGTGCGATCTCCTTTTCCGTTGGATTCTATCCTTCTCTTCCTGCCCCTCTTGGAGTTGTACACCCCCGGTAGCACACCGGACCCTTACCTTATTCTGTGACAGAGACCACCTACTACACGGCTCATTAGAAGGGGAGATGTAGTGTCCGTCCTTTGCTCGGCTTCACCTGCATCCGGCTATTGCTAACCCGGGCTGTGGAGTCAGTAAGCCAAACCTCCGACTCCTCCATTTCCAGGCCTCCGACTCCCTCATACACGGCTCATGTGTAAGTGATAAATTTACTGTAGCACAGATTCATCTCAGCTAAAAGTCTAGACCCTTAGATCAGGAATAGGACAGACATTTATAGGACATTTCATAACTTTACCAAATTCTTGTGAAAAAAATATTCCCCACAAACTACTGTACCCAATTTATTATATATTTTAGGAGTCTGAGTTGATCCATTTTATACGGACTCCACCAAAATGGGCTTCATCTCACAACAGAACAGCAGATAAGCTGCAACTTGTTAGGGTGCTTTCACCTTGCATTCTGTGTCCCCATCGGGGCATACTTCCGAAGTTCCCCAAAAAACAGGGTCCAGGCGTATTCACTGACTGGACATAGTAGACTGGGTCTGGGTGTCTGTCTCCGGGAGGCGTATACTGGACGTTCGCTCAGTTTGCATCATTGCAGTCTATGGCCCCTTTGGCGCATACTCCTGGACCTTGTTTTGTGGGGGTATTTCAGACATATTCCCAAATATCCACGGCTCTTTTTAGGGAATGTACTGATCTCCACCTATGGCCGGGATAGTTTCTCGGCTATGTACATTGCAGAGGGCATATCACATCCCTCCATCCCTTGCCCCTTGGGTCTGCACCTTACACCTTCATTGCAAAATTCTTCAACTGTAGGGACAGAGACTTTCTTCTTTGCTTGTCTCGAAAAGACCATATGTAGTTTGAGAATACTCGCTCAGTTCTGTCAAATTCCTGAAGGAACTCAACCTTATATACTCCATGTTCTCTCTGTCTCGCCTAAAGGTCATTGCTGACAACCAGTCTGACTTCTTTGAAATCCCACTGGAGGCGTTTTCACGTTATCTGTCTTCAGGTGGGCTTACTATTCAGTCTTTTGTACATATGCCCGGGGAGTTTCTATCCTAGTCATGCGCACCCTAAATTGTACCCTTTACAACTTTGAAATTTATATAAAGAAGGTATGTGTGTATTCTTCTACTGTACGACCAAGACATATGCAAACACTAAGAAAATAAGACCTAAACTGCACTATTGCTAAATAAAATGTACTTAGAAAAAAATCAAGGTTCTTAGCGCATAAATTGGCCAATTCATGTGTGCCCATCAACCACGGCAAGGTGACCTCCGCATGATGGGTAACTATTTTCCTAAACATGCCTCTCTTGGGCTATAAGCCTACAATTTTAAGTGGGCAGTTAGAAAGCAACACTAATTAAAAGCACCCTTGGGTTGATGGGTGGAGTGCAGAGTCAGAAAAGGAGGCAGTCAAAACCTCCATGGTAAACTGCAAGAAAACAAAAAACCTGACCACCACCTCTTGGCCCTTACAGAATGCTGCTGTTCTTTCTTATTTTATGTTATGCAGTCATTGCAGCGTGCACCTGTTCACACTATATGGATGGTGTTAGGGATCCGGGTGGTGGAACCTCTGTGCTGCGGTGCAAGGAGGGACCAGAGGGGCGTAACTAGGTATCAACTCGAACTAACCAAGGTCGCACGGCGGCTCAATCGACTCTGTGAACCAGGGAAGGACCGAGCAGAGGGACTAGGTGCTACTCTGGGCCAGTCCTTGTATGAGAGCAGGTGACTCCCATGGGTCAGAAGGCAGGGACTGACCAGTACAGCAGATGAGCACGGCAGGCAGACTGACGGGTGATCTGGGTAGATGGACTGGCTTACACCACAGGTAAATGGCAGGAGCCTCCGGGTAGGCTGGCTGGTAGGCACGGCAGGTAACTGGTACGTTCTCCGGGTAGGCAGGCAAGCCTGGCCCATAGACAGACTGGCGGGTTTGGACCGTATGCAGACCGTCGGGCTGGAGAGTGTATTTGGCTGGCGGACTGGACTGGTAGTCAGGCTGGCGAACTGGACTGGTAGTCAGGCTGGCGGACTGGACTGGTAGTCAGGCTGGCGGACTGGACTGGTAGTCAGGCTGGCGGACTGGACTGGTAGTCAGGCTAGCAGCGGGACCTGAGGGCTGAAGCAGAGTTTAGAACACCGAGCTACAACCTTGCAGAGGCACCTCCATTTTGGAGGAGGCTCCTTTTATATGATAAGACCTCCGGCCCTTGGCCGGGGAGTCCTTAGGACGGCGCGTGCGGCCCCTTTTAAGAGGGAGGGAGCGCGTGCCCTAAGCACAGTGCCCGGGAAGCTGCAAGCGCCAGCAGCAGCAGCAGGAGAGCCGGAAGGTGCCGGGCCGGGAGCGCGGCGGTAAGGGGGACGGCGTCTCTGCCTATCAGGGGGCAGAGACGCCGATGCTACAGAGGTTCTGGTCAGGTTTTTGTTTTTTTGCCTCTCCCACATAGATCTTGCCCTGGTGCCGGACTCTGCCTTGGCTGCAGTCATTTTCTATTATTACCTCTGTCACTCCATCCCAGATCTTACTCCTCTCCCTGTTCCCCTCTTGGGAGGGTCCATTTCCAAGGCCACTGTGACATATAAATCCATCTTGTGTCTCTCTCCTTCTCCTATTTTATTTTAAAATAACAATGAGGACCGTATAATACAACAGGTATGGGATACTTTTGAAGCATTTGCTCATGATATCCTGGCTCCTGCTGTGAGGGATGTGGAGATGACTGAGGTATCACACAGGAGCTCCAGTACCTGTGGAGCATAAGTCCCAGTGGCCGGCAGCCTTACTTGTTACACTCCCTCTGCTTAGAGATGATGAGCAACATGGTCCTTTTATGTATGACAGGAATACTAAATGGGGACAAATGTGGTAAACTACTTACCTATATGGCAAATCGTTACTGTGACCCCATGGTAATCAGGGCACTTAGGGGCGAGGAGAGGAGAACTAGAGGGGACCCTAAACATGTTCTGTCGGAGTTTGATAATTTTTACCAATCTTTATTCCTCATACAGGCCTGTTTATTACTTCAGTTTGATGTAAAAATTCTAGATAAAGTATTGGAAATTCCTCTGCGTTCATATATTCGGCAAATTATTCATTGTGACCAAACTGACATTGTGCCAGGAAAGTCGACAACCCTCAACCTCCAGCGTTTTTATTTATTTTTCTCTAAGGAGGACACGTTATGGTCTCACTTGATGCCAATAAAGCCCTCAGCTCTATTGAATGGTCTGCTCTTTGGGCGACCAAGCGTTGGATGGGCTTTCGGCCAGTGATTACTAAATGGGAGAAGCTCCTATACGCGGACACTGTGGTGCGTATATGCTTCCCCCTGATCCAGGGCGCGCAGCAGGGATGTCCGCTGTCCCCAATGCTGTGACTGTAGTGGAGCCACTGGCCGCCCTTATCCGCTCCACCCCAGAGATTCAGGGGTTTATCCAGGCCCCAACACACAGCAAACTTAGTCTCTACGCAGACAGCACTTTCCTGTACCTGCAAGGTGCTAACGTGTCAGTACCAGCAGCGCTGAATGTGATTGATGAGTCCGGCCTCTTCTCAGGTCTAAAAATCAACTGGGATAAGTCTTTTGTCTTCCCTGTAGACCTGAAAGTCACCTCCAGACAAGCCTCCCTCCTATCTTTGATATGGGTTTCAAAGTTCTCTTATCTAGGAGTCCAAGTATCTACATATTTAGGTGAATTCACTACACAGAAGTTACTCCTGTCGGTCGCGGCTCACATCCGGTTATATCCCCAATATATGTGAACTTCAATACCTTCAATAAGCGTAACTCCATCTTTTCCTCATTCATTTTGCAGGGTCACAGAACTGGGATCCATCGCCCGGTCCTGTAATATGCTCGGGTGAGGGGGTGGCTTTATCGGACCCTAGACTGTATTATTGGGCGTATTATTATCCTTTTGCGCATTATTGGTTTGTTCAGCTTTCCTGTATATGTAGGTGGAACAGGGATGACTTCCTGAGAGCCCTTGTGGCCATTGTTTGACCCTATGACCCAGAGATTAAACACCCTTTGCACATACTTTTTTGCTCCTCCAAGAGCATACATGGAAAGCTCTGGCCCGCAGGGTGATTTATATTTGGCTTGCGGCACCAGAACCGCCACCCCTATGTGGGGTCCATTACCCTGTATGGAGGACTATGTGGGGCACATTATACTGTATACTGATTGGCTCACGACTTTGTCCAAGTTTGTCATTTTGGCCCTCTGTGTGTTTGAGTTTGACATCCCTGTTCTAGAGGGCCCCTTCAATACATAACTGATTTTCATGCAGGCTATATCAATCTAGACCATGGTATGGAAACTTTTCTGTGCTCCTTTTTCTCACAATCATACCCCTCTCTGGCATAGCAGCACTCTTATTGAATTATTAGATTTGGAGTGAGGGCATTTATGGGAAAGGGCAGGCTCGGTTTACCTGGGTCAGGTCTATGTGGCTGGTGACCCATTTCATGTTCTGAAGTGAAATCTTCTTTACCCTTCCATTTCCTACAGCTTAGACAAACTAATTCCTAGCTATTCCGAGAGAGCGGCTCAACTCTGTATCCTACGTTGCACATATTACACCACAGCCAGGATGAGTAGGGTCCAGCCCCAGTTCCTGGATGTATGCCTCATGTGCCGCAAGGGCCGGGGGACGTTCCTCCACCTTCTGTGACACTGTCCAGAGATTTGAGCTTACTGGCCAAGTTGGTTAGATTCCTACATGACAGTATGGAGAAGCCTGTCGCAGAGGACCCTGTAACCTGCCTTTTGGTTCTTGACCTTGAGGAGTGCCCGGGTCACTCCTAACTGCCTGCACTCTTTTGGGGCTGGTGGAAGGGTGAGAGCGTCGATCCTCATATCTGGTGGCAGAGTTTGTGGTATGGTGGAGTGTTCGTCATTTTTTTCCTTCTTACTGTTCCTGGGTCTCACCCCCGGCCCATTCTCTGTTTCCAGGCCCCCAGTGGGAGCAGTTTATTTTTATTTTTTTATTATTAAAATTGTTTGATCCCAGGCCTTCATAATGTACAATCTCATGGCAGTGCACTTGGTATACGTGATATTTTCTTTGCACATCGGTCCTTCCTAGTTGTACATTTCAATGTTCGGTTCGGAAATGTTCATAGAATATTTAGATATTCGCCGAACATTTCCGAACACCATACTGTTCAATGGGGGGGGACAAAAAAAAAGGCATATGCAACACCTTCACTCTGGCCCAAAAGCTGTCAAAACACATCAAATTAAGGGTGTAGACACCAGGAAAGTGGGTCAATTGATGCCAGAGTACAAATACTATATTTATTATTACTATTGCAGCGACATTTATTCCGTGGTGCTTTGCATGTGAAAAGGGGTCACCGACTGGTACAAGAGGAGAGAGGACCCTGCGTGCGAGGGCGCACAAACAATCTGCAAGGGATGGTTGAGGATACAGTAGGTTAGGGTACAGCTGGTTGTGCAAAAGTACGCTGGAGTGATGGTTACCACATATTGTACGCTTGTCAGAAGAAGTGGATCTTCAGCTTCTTTTTCAAGGTTTCCATGGTAGGCGACAGTCTGATGTGTTGGGGTACAGCGTTATCACAGTAGGGGAGATGCATGGAACAAATCTGCTGAGAGCCTAAATCACGGTAAGCTTCCAAGAGCTCACAACTGAGCAGATAAACCCCTGCACCGATTAATATGAAGGCGAAAGGCTTCTAATGACTGCAAGCTTCAACATAATGTTCACAAGGTAGACAGCAGTGGTGGTCGGTCTCCTACACAACGAGCTAACTCCATGATGATAGACGACAACATCTGCAAGTAGTTTGTATGTTCTCCCCGTGTTTGTGGGGGTTTCCTTCAGGTTCTCCGGTTACCTCCTCAGTAAAAAAGCAGCCATACAGCAGTGTTCACAGTTCAAAAAATTAGGGACTGACACCACCATTTGCGTGGCCAACAGTTTGGAGATGGTGGAGTTCGACCTCTTAGCTTTGTCATGTGTGGGAGGAAACAATCTTTTACGTGACCACAAATGCGGGACTGAGGGCTGGCTGTGGTGCTGATAGAGGGCGGAGTATGGTGAAACGGACAAACTGCTGGACCGTGAGTGAGGTGCAAGCACAGATGTAACGGTAGATTGAGAAACATGGTGAGCTCAGTGAAACAAACACAGCAGGCATGTCTGCTTCTGATACAGCTGACAGGCTCTCTTTCAGCCTGACTGGAGCGGGAACAGAACTAGAAGTTCTGCGGTGGGAGACCTGCATGACAATACTTGGCACGGTAACAGAGGAGGAGGAAGAAGCAGCTGATGCGGTTGATGAGGCAGCTGATGGTTGTTGAGGTCCGCATTTTAGCGCGATAAGATTACCAGCGTAACACATGTTGTGTGCGCATGTGAAGGTTCATGCATGTAGTAGTCAAATTATTAGCACTTTTTCCCTCTACTGAGTTTTTTATCGCAAACTTTGCAGATAACGCGATCTGGCTCATCCTTTGCGGTCTCAAAAAAAAAAAAAAAAGCCCAGACTAGGCAACCTTTGCCGCCCCTGCGAGCTGCAGACCAGCGACCGCTGCCGGTCACTGCCTCGGTTGTCGCGAAGGATGCAGTGCTCCTCGTGTTTGCATTACTTTGTGTCTGCGCCATAGGACGCAACGTAACCTTCTAGTCTTCCTCCTCCACCTCCTCAGATGAGCTACTCAGCTGCGTACCTCTGGGTTCACACCAAGTTGGATGAACAACCTCATCATCCCATGTGCTATCCCATTCCTCACCTTCAGAGTCACCCTCCTCCTCTTCTTGCCCCGACCGCACAGTACAGTCGAGGGTCACGGAGCTACTCTTACTCAACTCCCCCCCCCCGTATGGAGATCAATATCTGTCCCAAAGAATTTTAAGCGGAGATGTAGTCTGCTTTATATACCAATTTTGAGTTTATCAGGTCTGTGTACCCCTTTTGTGGAGAAAAATATCTGCACCAAAAAATGTATTTCACTAGAGTATAACTATTGTAAAGGAGACCAAAACCTCTTCGAATACAGCCAACCCAGCACATCGAGATCCAATCAGGAGTGTTCACATTTCCCTAAATTAGGGCCTAAAACCACCGAAGTGGCATCAATTTCACTACAGTAGAAATTGTAGAATTAGGAAGGACACCTCTTCCCCTACAGCCAACCCAGTAGATGGAGATCTAATCAGGATTCCCCACATTTCCAAAAATTAGGGCCTAAAACCTGCAGCAGCAGCAAGAGCAGGCACACAACCCACATCACAGACGCAATTCCGCAAGATCAATGCAGCACACTAAAAACTACAACATCGCCTACTCTGTACAGTCTGCAGTTATGGTGCAAAAGTCCTTGGAGATCCATGACTTGTTCATCTTGATGAAAGTTAGGCGGTCAACACTTTCATGGGACAGCCGGCTGCGCTTATCCGTCAGGACACGACCAGCAGCGCTGAAGACACGTTCTGAGGGAATGCTGGCTGTCGGGCATGATAAAACCTCCAAGGCGTGACAGGCGAGCTCAGGCCATTGATCCATTTTTGAAGACCAAAATATAAAAGGGTTAAAATCCTCCCTGATGGTATTCATATTGAGCTCTAGATACTCCTCCACCATCCTCTCCAGTCGTTTACCATGTGTCAAACTTGTACTCTGTTGTGCTGGTGCATGAGCTGGTCTAAAAATGTGTGAAAGGACTCAGAAATTGCTTCTGCCACTTACGCTGCTGCTGCTAATGTTTTGGCGTTGACAAACTGACGTGCTGGAGGTTGAAAGACTACAGCTGCGACGCACACTGTGTGCCTCACTCCTATCTTGGGGAAAAGCTCTATTAAGGTTGCTTAAAAGCTTGTTTCGAAACTCCAACATTAGCAGGTCCCTTTCCAGGGCGGGAAGCATCTGGCAAAATTTAGTCTTATAACGTGGATCTAACAAGAGTGGCAACCCAGTAGTCAGCATTATTTCGAATCCTAACTATACGGGAATCATGTTGCATATAGTGCATCAAGAAGGCACTTGTATGTCAGGCTCTTCCAGGTGGCCCAAAGCCAGGCTCTGTTGCTGGCTGCGTAACACTGATGCTTTTTTCCTCAGTCCCCTCCTGCAAACCACGTTCAACAGAGAGGGGATGATTATCCTCTTCATCCTCTGACAGCTACTCGCCCATCACCTCTTCCTCCTCCTCCTCCATTTGTTCCTCGGCTCTTGCACCTTCACTAACAGTATGTCTGGTGTCACCAAACCCCTCGATCGCCGGAATCCACCGTCACTTGGCATCCGCCTGTGTGACGATAGTTTGGAACTTTGAGACATTCTTATCCCTTCCGCATCCTCCTCTTCTTCTGTGAAAACCACCTCATGCTGCACACTATTCAAATTCTGCTCCAGCATGTGTATGACCGGAATAGTGATGCTGATGATGGCATCGTCAGCGCTAACTATTTTAACCCCTTTCCGACCTTGTCAGTAATAGTACGTAGCTGTGCCCTGGGACTTATGGACCAGCTACGTATAATTACGCGCGCTGCGATCGCGCCCGCACACAAGCGGGGCGATCGCCGCCGGGTGTCAGCTGATTGTCACAGCTGACACCCGGCACATTGCGGTGGCAAGGGGGGAGGTGATCGGTATACTCGCCTCTCCTGCCGGCGTCCAGCGATGTCTGCGGCGGCTTCCGGATGTTGCCATGACGATCCGATGTCATCATGACAACATCCGGGTCACCAGGAGGCAGGACGTTACTTTGGTCATGCGCAGTGCGCGACCAAAGTAATGTCTCCCTGGTGTGCTGCTCTGACAGGCTGCATGACAAAGAGAGCTGCTGCTCTCTATGCCATGCAGCCGATCAGGCTGCAAAAAGTGAAAGTCCCATAGTGGGACAATGTGTAAAAGTAAAAAAAAAAAAAGTAGAAAAGTGGAAAAAAAAAAAAAAAAATTTTTAAAAATTGTAGAAATATAAAAAAGTAAAAAATAATCCCCAAAAAATAAAAATATATTGAACCCCTAATATTTATTTATTATGAAAAAAAAAAATAAACCAATAAAAGTGCACATATTTGGCATCGCCGCGTCCGGAATGACCTGACCTATAAAACTGTCCCACTAGTTAACCCCTTTAGTGAACATAGTAAAAAAGAAAAAGAACGAAGCAAAAAATAATGCTTTATCATCATACCGCCAAACAATGGTATTACTGCTCGATTTACTTTAGATATACAGTACAGACCAAAAGTTGAAGCTCATCAAGAGAATGCCAAGAGTGTGCAAAGCAGTCATCAAAGCAAAAGGTGGCTACTTTGAAGAACCTAGAATATAAGACATATTTTCAGTTGTTTCACACTTTTTTGTTAAGTATATAATTCCACATGTGTTAATTCATAGTTTTGATGCCTTCAGTGTGAATGTACAATTTTCATAGTTATGAAAATACAGAAAAATCTTTAAATGAGAAGGTGTGTCCAAACTTTTGGTCTGTACTGTATATGAATTGCAGTCATTGTAATTTTCCAGTCAAATAACTATTAGAGTACAATTGAAAGGTTTTTGTACAAACTGCCTATGATAACAGTATATTTAAAAAAAAACAAAACACTCAAACTGCACTCAAAATGCATGTTCCAAATGATTATGCACAGCAGAGTTTTCAACCTTTTAATTTTAATAAAGAACAAAAAAATAGTCATTTTTAAAATTATAAGCATTAGCAGGTTATTACACACTAAAATCAAACAGTTTTTAACTCAAAACTTTATTCTAGGTGATGTTACATTTGCACATAGGACCCCTTGTTCGAAAGGAGCTTCTGAACTCTCTCATTCATTGAATTTGTCAGGTTTTGGATGGTTTCTGCTTCAATTGTTTTGCATGAGGACAGAATACCCTCCCAGAGCTGTTGCTTAGATGTGAACTGCCTCCCGCCATCATAGACACTCCTTTTGATGATGCTCCAGAGGTGCTCAATGGGGTTGAGGTCAGGGGAGCATGGAGGCCACACCATAAGTTTGTCCCCTTTTATGCCCACAGCAGCCAGAGATGCAGATGTGTTATGTGCAGCATGAGACGGGGCATTATCATGTCGATGATATGAGGGGTGCGAACGGCGGAGGTGAGCACACAGCTTCCGGACTTTCTGAAGCAGCTCATCCAGGCCGGGATAGTGGCGGAGAAATCGCTGTACCACCAGGTTGAGGACATGAGCCATGCAAAGCACGTGTGTGGGTTCGCCTTGGCG
This sequence comes from Phyllobates terribilis, assembly GCF_046119375.1. NCBI lineage: Eukaryota > Metazoa > Chordata > Amphibia > Anura > Dendrobatidae > Phyllobates > Phyllobates terribilis. The sequence continues at coordinate 352,954,250 of NW_027362768.1, read as the reverse complement.
TAGAGCCGCAAACAGGATCGCACCGTTATCGTCCATGGCCTTCCCTGGCTCCAGGTTCAGCGGAGACAGCTATTGCTGAAACTGAGCCTGGAGAGCTGTCCACAACTCTTCAGCTGTATGACTGCGATCTTCAAGGCATATTAATTTGAAGACTGCCTGGTTGCTGTGCTGCGCAGTATGGAGGTGGTGTGAATTTGCTCTGCACTGTTGGAACGCGCGTCTCGTTAAGGCAGAGGTTGATTGCCAAGTGAAGCACAGTGGATGGTCCATGCAATTTAGCAAATGGAGTTAGGGATTTAGTCAGGATTGATGGCTAATTATCTGCCTGTATTTTTCAGCATTAAGGACTCCATCATACAATTCCATCAGGGAGGCGTCTGATTGCCTCCAACATTATTCTGCAGAAGCAAAACGACCACAAATATACAGCCAATGTCATTAAGAACTGTAAATGGCAAAAAGGAGTCCTGGAAGTGATGATATGTCCCCACAGAGCCCTGATCTCAACATCAAGTTTGTCTGGGATTACATGAAGAGACAGAAGGTTTTGCGAAAGCCTACATAGGATCTGTGGTTAGATCTCCAAGATGTTCGGAACAATCTCCCTGTCGAGTTCCTTCAAAACTGTGTAAGTGCATCCAGAAGAATTGATGCTTTGATGATGTATTGTGTTCATTCACTTTGTATTTTGTTAATTGATAAAAATAGACACTTCTACTTTTTAAACCCCAGGAGCAGTGGGTCCACACCCAGCCGTGTTACAGGAAGTTTCATCAGTTTTTATTTTAAGTACATTAAGACAACTTTTTCTGTTGAACAACTTCCTTTGTAGAGAAGCTGTCACTTGACATAAATGTGTAATTTTTTCCGTTCTCATGAATCTGCGTCATTTTGTTTTTCTTTCCTGTGCCCCTTAGTTTCTAAAATATGGCACTTTACGCCTTGTGTAAAGTAGTCTTTTTAGCCAACTCGGAGTGGTCTTTAACCCCTTACTGGCCAGGGGTTATTAGTACGCCCCAGGCCATCACCCCTGGTTCAGCACTGGCTCCGGTGCTGAGCCCGCACTGAACCAGGCACATGTCAGCTGGTTCTTACAGCTGACATGTGGCTGCAACAGCCGTTGGTGGAATTGCGATCCACCCGCAGCTGTTAACCACTTAAATGCCGCTGTCAATCTGCAACAGCGGCATTAGCCCCGCCCATCGGTGACCTGTCACGTGATCGCGGGTTACCGATGCGTGGGCATGGCAACCTGGGATCTGCAGCAGACCCCTGTGGTTGTCATGTCTTGCTTGCTATGAGCGCCACCTAGTGGTTGGCGCTCATAGCGCATGAGCATTTATGCTACATAGAGGCAATCTGCTCATCGCCTTTCTGAAGCCGAGCCGATCAGGTATCTGCAGCTTCTGGTCTCCTGTGGAGACTATTGAAGCATGCAGAAAGTGGAAAAAAATGTTTTTAAAAATATGAAAAAGGTAAAACAATATATAAAAGTTTAAATCGCCCCCTTTCGCCCCATTCAAAATAAAATAATAGTAAAGAAAAAACACATATTTGGTATTGCTGCGTTCAGAATCGCCCATTCTATCAATATAAAAAAAAGAATTAATCCGATCGGTAAACGGCGTAACGAGAAAATTCTAAACGCCAGAATTATGTTTTTTGGTCGTCACAACATTGAAAGAAAATGAAATAACGGGCGATCAGCTCGACACACAAAAAATAAGCCCTCACTTGGCCCCAGATCCCGAAAAATGGAGACTCTACGGGTCTCGGAAAATGGCGCCATTTTTAGCAAACTTTGGATTTTTTTTTCACCACTTAAATAAAAAAGAACCTATACATGTTTGGTGTCTACAAACTCGTAATGACCTGGAGAATCATAATTGCAGGTCAGTTATAGCATTCAGTGAACGTGGTAAAAAAAAAACAACAACCGTGGAATTGCATTTTTTTTGCAATTTCACCGCGCTTGGAATTTTTTTCCCCGTTCTCCAGTACATGATATGGTAAAACCAGTGATGGTGTTTAAAAGTACAACTTGTCCCGCAAAAAATAAGCCGTCACATGGCAATATTGACCTAAAAATAAAAAGGCTATGGGTCTGGGAAGAAGGGGAGCAAAAAATGAAAATGCAAAAATGGAAAATGCTCCGGTCATTAAGGGGTTAAAAAGCCTCCCATGTAGAGGAGTTTTGTATCACTACCACTTAGCTAAAGGGAGAAGATTAATATATAAGTAAGAGGAGTGGAGTGGCCGATGGAAAAGGGAATAAAACCAATCCCAGATTCAGAAGAACAGCGGCATTTACACCAAATAAATGTCACAGATTTATGACAAGTGACAGATCCTATTTAATGTGATTGTTTCTGTGACAAAACAGACATTTTCTGATGTTCTATAACTCCTTTCCATATAAATGTATTGTGGGCTCTAGATGGCACCGTGTATGCTATCATTGTAATCTCCATTACTGGATAGAATTAGAGGAGAAAGACTAAGGCTCGAAGCTGTGACAAAAAATTATCAAAAGTGACTGCAGATTTTATTTGTATTTTTTTTAGGCAAAAGGAGTTAATAACAGCGACCACCTGACTGGGGTCTTACATCTTCAAGCAACTATTCCCAATCATCCGGGGAATCTACAAGAAGAAATGTCTTGTTTGCAGCCACTGATTTCTCTGCCTCCATTCAGTCCACAGTTGTGGATTTGTCCGGCTGAATCTTCCATGAGGCTTTTCCTCCATCACTGACTGCGAGGATCCATCACATAACTGCCATAGATTCAGCTTATGTGCTCAGACATCACTGGGAGCCCCCCAGCAATGTATACATGACATTGCCAGAGCAGACCACCCCACTGTATCCAGAGCTGATCACTCCGTACTAGGACCCTGTAATAGAAGTGGACGGCCCCCACACACAGGGGGCAGCTGTGGACGTGGTCCTGTGCCGGCTTCATTAGGGCAAGGTATATAGAGGATCTCATCTGTACCGAGAAGCCGGACGAGCAGTCCTGCAGCAGAAGTGACCGAACACTGCGAGGGTCAGTACCTAGGACCACCTCTTGGGAGGAGGAGGATGTTTTAATGAAGTATAAAAACTTAGGACACTATAGTCCTGATTGATCAATGCAATTATGCCAGAATTCTGGTGTAAATCACTTTGAAAAGTCACAATTTTTGTGCATTGTTGAGTTGATCAAAAATGTTGTGACTTTTGGTGTTTTCACGTCAGTTTTGCCCAGCTTCACCAAAATGGGCAGAGTTGGGGTAGGATGGAAGTGTGGCACCACAGCTTGTCTAATTCATGGCGAACTGTGGCTTCCCTTACACCAGAAATCTTACTCCAGTCCATGACTGGAGCAAGATTTGTGGCAAGGTGCACGCACCACTTGTCAGAAGTGCATAATTCATGCGCCACTTAATGAATCTGGACCGTCTGACTCCAGCACGCTCCCTCATCAAGAGCAGCTTGAATATGACCAGTCTTAATGAATCCGTGTCCTAAGTGCTTCATTAGTTAAAGAATAACCGTTGTTTTAATTTTTGTTTTGTAAATTAATATTACACATGATAATAAGTAATTTTATAATCTTATCAGAGAAGTCTTCTTTTTCCTGCTGGATTGATCTTTCAGTCTCAATTCGCGGTAACATCTGTAAAATCTGTATTCAGTGAAGACAAACTTTCCTATTAGTGAGATAGATGACAGTTAGTGCTATTAATACTCTTTATAGAAGGAAGGGGAGGAGCTAGTGACGCGCCCCTGGGCCTGTGTCGCGCTGCGTTGCGCACGCGGGAGCTTACCCGGAGCCGAATCTGTTGAGGGTTGTAGTCTCGTGGCGGTGACCCGGTCCGTGCCCAGGGAGTCAAACTGAGCGGCGATGTATCAGCGGTAGATGTTGGACGACTACGCCACCCGTTGAGTACAGCTAAGGAGCTGCTGCTGCAGGGCAGACCGCTGAGGCCGGTGGTAGGATTGTGCAGCGTGATAGTATAACCCCCAACGGGAGGGGTATGGCCTCAGGGCAGCCGACGTGGATGATGGGGGTAGCAGGAACCACTCGGAGACGGTACGGTGTAGTTCAGGGTCTTTACTGGTGACAAAGATAGACCCTCCCAGAGTACTGGCTAGCGATTGTGGCCTGGTCAGTCCTTGAGCAGATGGGATCTCCCCTGGCCAGGCGGAGTTGTAGGCCTTTCAAACTAACTGTACTCTTCTGGCTACCTTGCTAGAGGCGGGTATAAGTAGCCCACGTCCCTCAGTGTACCGTGTGGTGCTCACCCGTATGGCCGGTGACTCAGGGCCTTCGGGTTTCTTGGCCAGAGGACCTGGAATCCCCTGCCTGACGGATTCTGCTGCTGGGTAGGAGTTAGTCCCCACAGCCTCGGACTCCGGGTCCGGTAAGAAATCTTCTCAGTCAGGGCGAGCTCTGCAGCTGCCAGCCCCTGACTCCTTGTAACACTGCTCCCACAGAGCTCCTGATGTTCTGTTCCTATATTTGCTTCTTTTCTCTGTCTCTACTTCTTCTCTACTCACTAACCCTGCCTCAGCCCCAGTTTTATATAGGGGAAGTTCTTCCCCTCCCAGGACTGTGCAGGAGGTGTGGCATGCATAGGATTCCTGACCAAGAGACCTCCCACCTGCTCTCAGACGTAATATCTCTATCACTGTGGCAACCAGACCCCTGGGGTGTCACATTCCCCCCTAGTGAAATTTAGTACTCCGGGACTAAACATATTTTAGAAAAACATAACAAGATATAACAATAACAATACAATAAAGAAACACATAAAGGTGGTCACGGCATGTCCGTAACCGGGTGCAGTGTTTGAAGAAAGCAAGGTGTCCATTTCACCAAAACAGGGAGACGTAACCAGGTAGGGGTCTGTCCTGCCCCGAGTCCTTAACAGTCTTTAATCCGTCCTGGGTTACGCTCCAACTATGTACACAGGATTCCCGGTAAATCCACCAAAGACTCCTATAAACAACTAGAAACACATAATTATACACAAGCAACAAGAAAAACAGGTAACCACAAATAAAACAATTTATACACTTCAAATCCTCCAACGTGCGGGTAACTGGCCTCTAGTGGCCCTAGTGGACCTACGGAGCTGACTGTCTGGCCCTGAACTACAGGGTGTAGGAGCTGTCAAGGGTAAATTGGGCAGCTGTCTATGGGCCCTTTGGCTCACTAGGGATATGGCAGGCTCACTGCAAGCAGAGGGTTGATCCTCCTGATCTGCTGGTGTGGGGTCTTCTGCCTCCTGGACCGGCTGTTCTTCCAGCTCTACCTGTTGCTCCGTAGGTGCTTGGGATGCTGGTTGGAGGAAGGTGAGTACGGGTACCACAACTGCACCATTGACTTGAGTCCAAGACCGAGGGAAGTCTCCGAGCACAGTACTAACCATATCTTCCCTTTCCTCTACGGGTCGATGGTCTTCTTGTTCCTCTTCAGGGTTCCGTAGCTGTTCAGGACACTTCTTCAGGTGATCCCGGGATACAATGGCTGTGGTCTCCCCTCCGTCTTTACTGATGGTACAGACCTTCGGGTTCTCGTGGCTTGAGGGCAGTACGGTGTACGGGTCCTTCTCCCACTGGTCGTCCAACTTGTGGAGCCGTCTTTTCCTCTTCAAGACCTGCTCTCCGGGCACCAGGGGAACAGCGGGAGCATACTGGTTGTAAGTTTTCTCTTGTCTCTCCCTAGCCTGACAGAGACTTCGCTCCACGCTCTCCTGTACTTTCCGGTACTGCTGCTGCCTCTCTGTGTCCCAGTCTGCTTCTGGTGAAGTGTCCTCGGGTGTCAGGACTCCCATTTCCAGGTCAACAGGTAACTTACCAGGTCTCGCCCTCATTAGGTAAGCCGGGGTACAGTTGGTGGAACCTACCGGGATGTGGTTGTATAGGTCCACCAGATCGGGCAGCTTCTCAGGCCACAGACTGCGTTCTTCCAGGGGCAACGTTTTCAGAAGATCCATTACCACCTGGTTCATTTTCTCACAAAGTCCATTAGTTTGCGGATGATAGGGTGTCGTCCTTATCTTCCGGCAGCCATACAGATTGCAGAATTCCTGGAAGACCTCCGCTTCAAAGGCAGGTCCCTGGTCCGTCAGCACTTGGTCCGGGTACCCGTGTGGACGGCAGAAGTGCTGCTGGAAGGCTCTAGCTGCTGTTTGAGCCGTTAAGTCCTTGACGGGGACGACAACCAAGAACCGGGAGTAATGATCCACGATAGTTAACGCGTAGACGTAGCCACTTCTGCTTGGGGTCAGTTTTACATGATCCAAGGCTACCAGTTCCAACGGCTGCCGGGTGACGATGGACTGCAGGGGAGTCTTCTGGCTGGCACGGTCCTTCCTCCTCAGGTTGCACGGGCCACAGTCTCTGCACCACCTCTCGATGGTTCCCCTCATGCCTACCCAATGGAACCGCCCGCGCAGCAGGAACTCCAGCTTCTTCCATCCGAAATGCCCAGCTCCATCGTGGTATGCCTCCATCACCATGGCTGCGTCTCGTCGTGGCACCACTACTTGCCAGATTAGTTCATGCGTCCGGGAGTTAACCATCCTGCGGCACAACTTCCCCTTGTAAAGGAACAGTCTACTCTTTTCTGCCCACAGTTGCTTGGCTTCCTCCGGAGCGTCTGGGTCAAGGCGAGCCTCTGGCCGAGTCAGCATCTCCTTCACCAGCCGGACGGCAGGGTCACTGTCTTGCGTTTCCGCCCAGTTGTAGTGAGGTAAGGGGTTAAGCGTAGCGCCTTGCTTACTCCTTACCCGATGGGAATACTGGATAGTCCCATGACGGTGAAACGCGGGGAGTTTGACTTCTTCCAGTCTCTCTGGATCTTCTCCTACGTCCAGTAGGTTTGGCATCCTGGACAGGGCGTCCGCGTTGGTATTGGAGCGTCCTGCCCGGTATTTGATGGTGAACTCGTAGTTGGACAGGCGGGCCATCCATCTCTGCTCTAGGGCACCGAGTCTTGCCGTGTCCAGGTGTGTCAACGGGTTGTTATCCGTGTACACGACGAACCAGGAAGAAGCGAGGTAGTGCTTAAAGCGTTCGGTGACTGCCCACACCACTGCCAGGAACTCTAGCTTAAATGAGCTGTAATTCTCAGGGTTTCTTTCGGTGGGTCGCAGTTTTCGGCTGGCGTAAGCGATTACTCGCTCCTTCCCCTGCTGGATCTGGGACAACACGGCTCCTAGCCCGATGTTACTTGCGTCGGTGTAGAGGATAAAGGGCTGGCTGTAATCCGGGTACGCCAGGATTTCATCCCCCGTGAGGGCCATCTTCAGCTGGCGGAAGGACTCTTCTTCCAACTTCTCCCATCTGAAGGGCGGCTTCTGGTTCTTGGCCTTCCGGGACTGGCCTATCAGGAGGTCCTGCATAGGAGCTGCCTTTTTGGTGAAACCGGGGATGAACCTGCGGTAGTAGCCTACCAACCCGAGGAACTGCCGCACTTCCTTTACACTGGAGGGACTTGGCCATTCCTTAATTGCGGTGATCTTATCAGGGTCGGGAGCCACTCCGTCAGCGCTCACCACGTGTCCCAGGTACTGCACCTTTGGTTTCAGGAGGTGACACTTGGAAGGTTTCACCTTTAGGCCGTAGCTTGCCAGAGCTTCGAACACTTCCGCCAGGTGTTTCAGGTGGTCCTCATAAGTCTTAGAATATACGATGACATCGTCCAGGTACAACAGGACCGTCTCGAAGTTTCTGTGGCCCAGACAGCACTCCATTAATCGTTGGAAGGTTCCTCGTGCGTTGCAGAGTCCGAACGGCATACAGGTAAACTCGCTAAGTCCCATCGGGGTGGTGAATGCGGTCTTCTCCCGGTCCGCCTCTGCTACAGGAACCTGCCAGTACCCACTAGTGAGATCCAAGGTAGAGAAGAAGTTAGCAGATCTTAAAGCAGCCAAAGACTCCTCTATCCTTGGTAAGGGGTACGCATCCTTGTGTGTGATACGGTTGATTTTCCGGTAATCTACACACATCCTCATGGTGTTGTCTTTCTTTTTGACTAAGACTAGCGGAGCTGCCCAGGGGCTACAGCTATCCCTGATCACCCCAGCCTCCTTCATGTCTCTAAGCATCCCCTTGGCGTGTTGGTAGTGTGCAGGGGGTACGGGTCGATACCTCTCTTTTATGGGAGGATGGTCTCCCGTGGGGATGTGGTGTTCTACCCCCTTGACTCGCCCGAAGTCTAACGGGTGTTTACTAAACACTCTCTCGTACTCTTGAACCACCCGATAGACTCCCTGTTTCTGGTGTGAGGGAGTGGAGTCAGTACCCAAATGTAGTTGCTGACACCAGTCCTCCATTGTTTTCTTAGAGCCGTTACCTTCCTCCGGGTGAGATGGAGGCAAGGGTTCCACAGATTGTATAGCATTTTGGTTAATGGTATATAATTTGGCTAGCGTGGCATACCGGGGCAGGTACACTTCCCTCTTCCCGATATTGATTATGCGAACGGGCACCCTCCCATGGCGTACATTAACCACCCCCCGTGCTGTCAAGATGGTGGGCCTACTGTCTGAGTAAACTGGTTCTACCATTGCCTGGTAATCTCTACCTCTCAGACCAATAGCTGCCCGGCACCAAATCATCATTTCACTTTTTGGGGGCATGGCAATAGGGAAAGGGTCACACATTCTCACGCTACCAATCTCACCGCCGGAGAGTTCCACCTGTTGCCGTCGCATCAGTGCCCGGATCTCTTTTTGGAGCACTCGCTGCTCGCCGGAGCTGGCGTTCTTGGCAACCTGCTGTAAAAGGAAAATCACCTCTGCAAGACAATTTTCAATTACATTAGTTCCTAGAGTTATCTTTGGGTGACTCTCGTGCTTGTCAATGTCTACAATGATCAGTCCCTGTGCTGCCAGTTCGACTCTACCGATTTTAATGGTCACCTCTTTAAATCCAATCTGTGGCACGGGCTGACCATTGCTGGCGATGATATTCAAGTCGTCGTCAGGGTAGCGTGTGATATCCGAGTCATTCCAGTACTGCTTGAAGAGCACGTACGGGATGGTGGTGACCTGTGACCCGGTGTCCAGTAGGGCACTCATAGGAATGCCATCCAGTACCACGGGTAAGACTGGACGTCCTCCCACATATTTGTCGCGCCAGTTCGATGGGCCTGGTGATCTTTTTCCTGGGGGTTGGCCCTCTACCCCAGGTTGTGCCAGTTTAAAGGACAGTACCTTGCCATATGTCCGGGTTGATTGCAGCGGCGGCAGATGGGTCGTCCGTCCTCGTTGTATCGGTCGCTGGGTCTCCCTCTGGCCGGTGGGGTCCTCCTTGGTCGACGCCACGGGATGTCCTCCGGTCCGGATGCCAGCTGGATCTTCCCTGGAGTGGAAACCTGTAAAGACTGCACAGTTCGGGTTAGCGCAGCAACGCTTTTAGCTAGCTCTTGGACCTGATGGTGCAGGTCTGGAGCTGGGTCATTGTTCAAAGCCTGCGCATCAGCTCCCACAGGCCCTGCCGACAAGGGTGCCGCCTCCTGGTGGTAAGTGGTAGTGGGGCGTCTGTGGGTCACAACGCCACCTGGTGCCGGTTCTCGGAGCACCCGGATGGCTCTGTCCTTGAACTGTGCAAATCCCAGATGAGGGTCCTGTAAGGCCATTGCCCGCAACTGGGTTCGGTGGGCATTGCAATATAAACCCTCTATAAATTGTTCAGTCAACAGCCTGTCCTCGTCTCCCACGCCGTCAGGGTCGGTCTGCTTAATGGCTCTCAGGGCCTCTTGTAGGTTTAGGGCATAGTCCCTTATACTCTCGTGTGCTCGCTGCTTGCACCCGTAGAATCTAAGCTTGATCTCGGCTGAGGTGCGGGTATCAAAGGTGTCCCTCAGCCGGGTTAGTATCCCTGCGACAGTCCTCCCCCCAGGTGGCCAGGACTTTACCTCCCTTCGGGCTGCCCCAGTTAATTGGGCCACCAGGATGCTCACTTTTTGCTCTTCTGTGAGGGGGTACACCTGGAAGAGGCTATCCAGCTTTTCTCTAAAGTCATGCAGGGTATGTGACTCCCCTGAGTACTGGGGTAGCCAGGCCGCTCCCGGGATATAGGGCATGGTGAAAGGCATGACTGCAGCAGCGGTGGCGCTGGCGGGGGTTGAGGCAGTGAAGCTCTCCTCCGTATCCGACATCCTCCTCCCCCCTAGTGGACCGTGGCCTACCTTGCGATGATCCTCTTCCGTAGGCCGCGGCTCCGCAGTAGATCGTCAGGGTTGAGGACCTTCCGTCGCGCTCCTGTGACGTCGGCGTCTGCTGGGCTCCTTCCAGGACCTTACGCGACGTCCGGACGTGAGGCGGGGCTTCAGTTCTCGCGCGCTTTCGGAGTCCACGCCCCTCTTCTTCCCGCGCGACGTCTTCAAGATGGCGTCCAACGGCGGGAAAACTCCACGGAAGGCGGGAAGAAGGCTGAAGATGGCGCCGGATAGCGGGAATCTTCACCACAGGTAAGTTTGAACAGTCTTTTTCAGGCACGCAGTACCCGGTGGTTGCGGGCACGAAATCCTGCCGACTACGCCAAAAGTTGACGCGCCCCTGGGCCTGTGTCGCGCTGCGTTGCGCACGCGGGAGCTTACCCGGAGCCGGATCTGTTGAGGGTTGTAGTCTCGTGGCGGTGACCCGGTCCGTGCCCAGGGAGTCAAACTGAGCGGCGATGTATCAGCGGTAGATGTTGGACGACTACGCCACCCGTTGAGTACAGCTAAGGAGCTGCTGCTGCAGGGCAGACCGCTGAGGCCGGTGGTAGGATTGTGCAGCGTGATAGTATAACCCCCAACGGGAGGGGTATGGCCTCAGGGCAGCCGACGTGGATGATGGGGGTAGCAGGAACCACTCGGAGACGGTACGGTGTAGTTCAGGGTCTTTACTGGTGACAAAGATAGACCCTCCCAGAGTACTGGCTAGCGATTGTGGCCTGGTCAGTCCTTGAGCAGATGGGATCTCCCCTGGCCAGGCGGAGTTGTAGGCCTTTCAAACTAACTGTACTCTTCTGGCTACCTTGCTAGAGGCGGGTATAAGTAGCCCACGTCCCTCAGTGTACCGTGTGGTGCTCACCCGTATGGCCGGTGACTCAGGGCCTTCGGGTTTCTTGGCCAGAGGACCTGGAATCCCCTGCCTGACGGATTCTGCTGCTGGGTAGGAGTTAGTCCCCACAGCCTCGGACTCCGGGTCCGGTAAGAAATCTTCTCAGTCAGGGCGAGCTCTGCAGCTGCCAGCCCCTGACTCCTTGTAACACTGCTCCCACAGAGCTCCTGATGTTCTGTTCCTATATTTGCTTCTTTTCTCTGTCTCTACTTCTTCTCTACTCACTAACCCTGCCTCAGCCCCAGTTTTATATAGGGGAAGTTCTTCCCCTCCCAGGACTGTGCAGGAGGTGTGGCATGCATAGGATTCCTGACCAAGAGACCTCCCACCTGCTCTCAGACGTAATATCTCTATCACTGTGGCAACCAGACCCCTGGGGTGTCACACTAGCAGAAGGGGAGGAGCTAGCGGAAGGCACAGACCTTCTGCTGCAAGTTCTCCTGAAACCACAGTTACTTCTCCATGGAAGATTGCAGCTGGTGTTTATACATAGAATCCTAGAACATTAGAATTGGAGGAACCTCCAGGGTCCTAGTGTCCAACCCCTGCTCAATGCAGGATTCACTAAACCATCTCAGACAAATGTCTGTCCAGCCTCTGTTTGAAGACTTCCATTGAAGGAGAATTCACCACCTCTCGTGGCAGTCTGTTCCATTGAAAAACGCACCAAATCTGCAGCGTGTGCACACAGCCTTGTTGTTCTTTTGGTCACAGGCAGGTCTTTGCACAGTCCTGAATGATAAGTACAGCACATACACGCTAAGGCTATGTGCCCACGTAGCAGATTTGATGCAGAGCGTTTTTGCCTCTCTCTGGCAGAAGAAAACGCATGCGATTTACATGCAGATTTACATGCAGATTTACATGCATTTTTTCTGCCAGAGAGAAGTGTTTTTTCAGCATTTTTTCAGCGTTTTCGCATGCGTTTTTTCAAGCACTTTTCCAAGTGATTTTGAGCATAACTTGGAAAAGTGCTTGACAAGTTGGTCTAACAATATAAATCCATGCAACCGGCATGGATTTATATTGTGTGACCAACTTAGATGCTTTAAATGCTGCATCTATAGTAAAAAAAAAAGAATTAAAACGTTAAAAATAAAAAAAAAACCTGTATACTCACCTCTCCAGTCTCCTCCCGGCGGCGTTCTCTCTTCAGCGTCCCGCGGTATACTGGCAGGACCTGCGGTGACGTCATTTAGTCAGCTGATGGTCACGCGACCATCACCTGACCTCTGACGTCAGCGGTCACGTGACCATCAGCTGACTAGATGACTTCACTGCAGGTCCTGCAAGTACACCGCTGGACGGCGAGGAGAGAGGATCGCCGCCGGGAGCAGACCGGAGAGGTGAGTATACAGGTTTTTTTATTTTTAACTTATTTATTTCTTTTTTTCACCGCTTGGTAGCCGGGATGAAGAGGAGTTGTAGTCTCTTCTTCATCCTGGGTACCACACGCACCCCGATTACGCTGCAAATTCTCGGCCATTAAATTTAATTGAAACGCAGCAAATCCACATATACCTGCGGGGTTGCTGCTTTTCAATGGCCGCAAATTTGCGGCGTAATCGCGGTAGAAATGGTCATGCTGCATTTTGCAACGCAATGCGAATGCGACGCGCTAATTAGCGCATCATGTGCACAGCACATCTGAATTCACATTGCTTCGCATGGCAGACGGTTTTACAAGCGTTTTCATGGGCACATAGCCTAAGAGCGGGGAGCGGCTCTAGTGTCACCTACTGGGATGGCACAATCACTGTCACCAGGATACAGGGGACATTATCAGAAAGGAGGAGATGACGTCTCTTCCCTCTCGCCTATCAGAGAATAGATTGCTGTATACGGGGGGCCTTATCCTCCTCTATTACACAGCACTCAGCTCCTAAAGGGAATGATTTGACCATAATACAATATATTTGAGTGGGGCCAGTGCTCCAGTTTTATGTTCATAATGTTGAATGGAGATTGATCAGTTACAGTGTGTCTGAACAGGGTCCGAGCCCACATCTCCTGAGCTCAGGCTTTACACTGAGCATCACTGTCACGGACGTCAGATGAGAAGGGCATGGAGCACGATGTGGATGGTTGCCTCCGTATCCGCCATTACCTGGACTGCTAGCTTTACCTGGACACTCTGGATCAGCTCCTCCGTCTTGTCGAGACCTCTAAGGGCCTGTTCACACAAGCAGATAAAATATCATTCAGAGTTTCATCCAGAAAAGTGGGAGAATTCTTTTCTCACTTGTCATCCATGTGCAGTCCAGATCTAATCTGGCTTTTTAACCATTTACAGTTTCCAGGGCTACAGGATTGCAATGTATCTGTATAAAGCAGATTTTTTTCTGTACCCATAGACTTGAATGGGTGAATCTTGTCTGACGGATGAAACGAGGACATGCTGCCATTTTCTCTATTTATTTTTTGCTCACACACAGATTCGATCAGTGACAAAAAAAAAAAAATTCCTCATCTGCACTTTCCCATTGAATAGCATTGGTCTGAGTGCTGTCCATTTGTTCCACAGACAACTTTCCTACTGAAAATACATTCGTGTGAACGAGTCCTAAGACATTGTAATTGGTTATTAGATGTTGACTGAAGTTTGGCTCTGAAAATGCAGGGCTCTTAAAGACGTTCTCTAATACTTTAATGCAGATGATTTATGCATAAAATAGGTTGTCTATATCAGATGGTTGTAGGTCCGACTCTTGGCTCCCCACCAATAAGTTGTTTATAGCTCTGGCAACGGCCGGATGTAACTTGTGCACAGAGCGCACCCCAGTGGCCACTGCCTGGTGCTGCAGATCACCTCCGGTACTCCTCAATAGCTGGTCTGCACCCGGCAGCGGCCGCAGTGTACGGAGCGGTTTTGTTCCACTTTGAACATTGCCTGCATCTTGCCAGAGGTGATGGCGGCTGATCATCGGGGGGCCGATGGTTGGACCCCCACCTATCTTATATTAATGACCTATCCAGTGGAGTATAAAAGTGTTTGATAACTCCTTTTAAAATCTTGTTTCCATCCCATTGTCTTATACAGCGTGTATCTGTGTTCTTTGTGTAACCAGATGGGCCTGACCTCTGATGGTTCTTCTAGGCCTCTATTACAGCTCTTACAGCCCCAGCATGCATCATTTGTGCTGGAGAGGAATATGAAGATGCAGGAGCAAATAGAAGAACAATTAGGAAAGCTTGGATTATTAGAAGAGCAAAAAATGCTCATAGTGGAGGTGAGCCTATTATTATTATTATTTTATTTATTTTTTAACTTTCATTTTAATATTTTTTTATTTTTAGGACATTTGTTTCCTCTCTTCAGAAAATAACAGTAGATAAGATTGATTAAAGCTTCTGGAAAGGTGTTCAATAACGTCTGATCAGGTGGCTGGTTTGTAATGGTTGTCCCATCTTACCAATCCCTCTCTCCTGCGGTGAATGTGACATTGTGGGATGAATATATATATATGTACATCTGTATGTGTGAAAAGTTATTTGCCCCTTCTTGATTTCTCATTCTTTTGCATGTTTGTCACACTTAAATATTTCAGATCTCAAAACAAATTTTAATATTAGACAAAGATAACACAAGTAAACACAAAATGCAGTTTTTAAATGAAGCTCCTAATTATTAAGGGAAAAAGAAATCCAAACCTACATGGCCCTGTGTGAAAAAGTGATTGCCCTCTAAACCTAATAACTGGTTGAAGCACCCTCAGCAACAACAACTACAATCAAGTGTTTGGGATAATTGACAATGAGTCTTTTACAACACTCTGGAGGAATTTTTGCCCACTCATCTTTGCAAAATTGTTGTAATTTAGCCACATTGGAGGGTTTCCGAGCATGAACCGCTTTCTTAAGGTCAGGACTTTGACTAAGCCACTGCAAAGTCTTAATTTTGTTTTCCTTAAGCCACTCAGAGGTGGACTTACTGCTGTGTTTTGGATCATTGTCCTGCTGCATAACCCAAGTGCACTTCAGCTTGAGGTCATGAAGAGATGGCCGGACATTCTCTTTCAGGATTTTTTGGTTAACCAGCAGAATTCATGGTTCCATTTACCACAGCAAGTCTTCCAGGTCCTGAAGCAACATAACAGTCCCAGACAATCACGCTACTGCCATCATATTTTATGGTTGGTATGATGTTCCTTTTTTGAAATGCAGTGTTACTTCTACGCCAGATGTAATGGGACATACACCTTCCAAAAAGTTCAACTTTTGTCTTGTCAGTCCACAGAGTATTCTCCCAAAAGTCTTGGCGATCATCAAGATGTTTTCTGCCAAAACTGAGATGAGCCTTTGTTCTTATTGCTCAGCAGTGGTTTTCATCTTGGAACTCTGCTATGCGTGTCATTTTTGCCCAGTCTCTTTCTTATGGTGTAGTCATGAACACTGTCCTTAACTGAGGCAAGTGAGACCTGCAGTTCTCTGGATGTTGTTGTGGGGTCTTTTGTGACCTCTTGGATGAGTCTTTGCTGCGCTCTTGGGGTAATTTTGATCAGCCGGCCACGCCTAGGAAAGTTGACCATTGTTCCATATTTTCGCCTATTGTGGATAATGACTCCCACTGTGGTTCGCTGGAGTCCCAAATCTTTAGAAATGGCTTTAGAACTTTTTCCAGACTGATAGATCTCAATTACTTTGTTTCTCATTTGGTCCTGAATTTCTTTGGATCGCAGCATGATGTCTAGCTTTAGAGGATCTTTTGTTCTACTTTACTTTGTCAGGCATGTCCTATTTAAGTGATTTCTTGATTGAGAACACGTGTGGCAGTAAACAGGGCTGTGTGGGGCTACGGAAATTGAACTCAGCTTCCCAAAGATGTGACAAATCACAGTTAATTTATGTTTTAAGGAAGGAGGGGCATCACTTTTTTCACACAGGGCCCTGTAGGTTTGGATTTCCTTTTCCCTTAATCATAAAAACCTTCCTTTTTAAAACTGCATTTTGTGTATACTTGTGCTGTCTTTGTCTAATAGGAGTCTGCTGCTGACATTGGTATTGGGGTAATGTCCCCTAATTCTGTTAATATCCTCCATCCTGGTATGTATGGTCCCCCCTTCCTGGTATGCATGGCACCCCCTGATCCCCATCCTAGTTTTCATGGCACCCCTTGATCTACCATCCTGGTATGCATGGCACCCCCTGATCCCCATCCTAGTTTTCATGGCACCCCTTGATCCCCCATCCTGGTATGCATGGCATCCCTTGATCCCCCATCCTGGTATTCATGGCACCCCTTTGATCTACCATCCTGGTATGCATGGCACCCCCTGATCCCCATCCTAGTTTTCATGGCACCCCTTGATCCCCCATCCTGGTATGCATGGCACCCCTTGATCCCCCATCCTGGTATGCATGGCATCCCTTGATCACCCATCCTGGTATGCATGACACCCCTTGATCCCTCATTCCGGTATGTATGGCACCCCTTGATCACACATCCTGGATATATACAGTAACAGACCAAAAGTTTGGACACACCTTCTCATTTAAAGATTTTTCTGTATTTTCAATGACTATGAAAATTGTACATTCACACTGAAGGCATCAAAACTATGAATTAACACATGTGGAATTATATACTTAACAAAAAAGTGTGAAACAACTGAAAATATGTCTTATATTCTAGGTTCTTCAAAGTAGCCACCTTTTGCTTTGATGACTGCTTTGCACACTCTTGATAGTCCTACTGAATAGAATTTGTACTATGGCAAGAAAAAAAGCAGAAAAACACATCCCCTACATGAGACACCCATTCAGGGCCAGCGTAAGGGCAGGCTTACTAGGCATCTGCCTGGGGCCTCCAGCCCGTGGCGTGCCGCTATAGGTCCCATGAGTTCGTCCCCCCGCATCGCGCATTGAACTGTATCGGTAGCGGGGGAATGACTGTCCCTGCAGAGTGTAGCTGCTGAGACGCTCTGCAGAGCATGGAGCAGCTGGAGAATGAGGAGAGGTGAGTATTGTATGTATTTGTTTTTTATACGTGGTGACCATAATACTGCAGAACTGGGGGGCTGCATTATACTCTATGGTTGGGGCCGAATTATACTTTATCGAGGACTATGGGTTGCATTATATTATATGTACTATATGTTTGGCTGCATTATACTATAGGGAGGCTGCATTATACTCTATTAAGGACTGAGGAGAATGCATTATACTATATGAAGGACTATTGGGAGTGCATTATACTATATGAAGGACTATGGGGAGTGCATTATACTATATGAAGGACTATGGGGAGTGCATTATACTATATGGAGGGCTATGGGGAGTGCATTATATTATAGGGAGGGCTATGGGGAGTGCATTATACACATTATACAGAAGCTCCTTTTGAACAAGGGGTCCTATGTGCAAATATTACATCACCTAGAATAAAGTTTTGAGTTGAAAACTGTTTGAGTTCAGTTTGTAATAACCTGCTAATGCTTATAATTTCAAAAATGACCATTTTTTGTTCTTTATTAAAATGAAAAGGTTGAAAACTCTGCTGTGCATAATAATTTGGAACATGCATTTTGAGTGCAGTTTGAGTGTTTTATTTTTTTAAAAATATACTGTTATCATAGGCAGTTTGTACAAAAACCTTTCAATTGTACTCTAATAGTTATTTGACTGGAAAATTACAATGACTGCAATTCATATAGGTAATTTGGGAAAATCTGAGAAAATATTATTTGCATAATAATTTGGAACACAGTGTATATGGAGGACTATGAGGTGCATTATACTATATGGAGAACTATGAGGTGCATTATACTATATAGAGAGCTATGGGGAGTGTATTATACTATTTGGAGGAATATGGGCCACATTATACAATATGGAGGGCTGTGGGGCACATTATACAATATGGAGGACTATGGGGAGTATATTATACTATATGGAGGGCTATCGGGAGTGTAGTATACTATTTGGAGGAGTATGAGCCTCATTATACAATATGGGGGGCTGTGGGGCACATTATACAATATGGAGGACTATGGCATGTATTATACTAAACAAGCAAAATGCTGCCTATTCATCGAGTAATTGGATTGTTTATGCCAGAACAAAAATCCTTGTTCTCAGCAGCACATTGGCCGGTGTAACCTGCAGATGTGCTGCTGATAACATGATGCTGTATGGGGACAGATTGATCTATTAGTGATTGTTCTGTATCCATCATTCTTCCTCAGCTGGTGTAAAGAGGTCGGGAAACAAGCGTCGAACGGCTTCAGTATTGTGGATTGCGCTCGTTTAGCGGCCTGATCTCAGCGCATGTAAATACAAGCTAAATGTTTGTGTGGTGCTGTATGTCAGCATTTGGGACCCCACTTTAAACTTTTCCCCAGGGCCCCACTTTATCTAAAATCGGCCCTGCACCCATTTAAATGGTTCCCGTCCGCTGCACAGACTGGGAGAGAGAGGGGAGACTATTTGTGGCTTATGTAGTGGCGCTCAGTTTTGTGGACATCGGAGGGAAAGTTTTCTTTTAATTTATGAAATTCAATTCATGTGCTAAATTTAAAAAAATAATATTAGTAACAATTCAACTTTATTTTAGTCCTTAGGTTATGGGTGAGGATCTTTTGGCAGAAAGAACAGAGGAAGGACAAACGGACACAAAAACCACTCAGACATTGGCCTCTTACATAATGCCGTCTGACGCCGAGTTCAGAGTCAAATGGTTTCAGAAAGCGACCACTTTCCTAATGAGCAGCGAGTAAAGATGATCAGCTCTCCGCCATCACTGACTGTCTGCCAACTGGAGCTTGTCCATCTCTAATCATTCCTGCTCAATGGGGGCCAAAATATTTTTACTTCACAGTAATCCCTGACATCTTTTCGAAGTATATTGTATACATAGTGATCTTTATACGGCTGGAGCACTTAGCAAATCAGATGGCGTGCAGGTAGCGTTGTGCAAGATCCAGTATGCCGTCCTGCTTCTATCATTAGAGGGTCCTGCTAGAGAACAGCGGCCACACTATTATACTGTGTCCAGAGTTACAGGAGTCTGTCAGATGTGGACTGCTACTTTGCAAAAAATGCTTAATAAGTTATTTTTTTTCAAACTGGATTGATATGCAAAATATTTTTAATAAAATCATTTTCTTATACTTGCAGGGTTTCTGTTTATTCAGTAATGTTGTAGCTGTTTTCTCTCACGCTGTGGATGATTGTAAATGAATACAGTTTCCTACATAATCATTGCAGCGGATCAGTTAAAAACGGGTGCCGTATGTGTTGTACCCAGGGCCGGCATCACCACCCGGGCAAGTGCCTGGGCCCTGAGCGAGCAGGGGGCCCACTCACCCTCTGGGACACCAGCACGCTATGGGGCCCATGAGTCGGCGGGGCCTGATGCCAGCGAATGGGCACTTGCACTGGGCCTTCCTCAGTGCTTTAAACTTTTTGCAATACTTACCTCTCCCTGTTCCTCTGCTGCTCCTCTGTCTTCTGCGTCTTCTTACTCTGTGACATCTCAGGGCAGAGGGCGCGATGACATCACTACAGAGCGCCCTCTGCTGATCAGTCCCAGTGCAGAGAGTCGGAAGATGCTGATGAGACAGGCCTGCAGTCAGCAAGGAGCGGTGAGTATTTGATTTTTTTTTTTTATGTATGGAGTATTATATGGGGCTCATTATTTATTGAACAATATATGGGGCCCATTATGTATGGAGTATTATATGGGGCTCATTATTTATTGAACAATATATGGGGCCCATTATGTATGGAGTATTATATGGGGCTTATTATCTATTGAACAATATATGGGGCTCATTATGTATGGATGTAAAATATTAATCTCTTATGATATAAAATATTACATATAAGCTCTCAGAAGCTTAGTCTCATGCTTAGTAGGTTCAGAGCGTGACAGAGGTTATTCTGAGAACCTTGGCAGACACACCTGTTCTGTACATCAAATCTATAGGACTCGTTGTCAAGATGGGTTATTTAGAGATAACTAATGATGAAAAGTCCTTAGCCATATGTTTGAAATATGCAACATGAAGTAATTGTACATAGTCGAAAATACATACTCTATTATAGGTATGGAGGTTACTGCCATATCAGCAAACCGCCATATTGGGTTATGTAACTGTAAAAATAGTCTCCAATGTATATCCATGAGGCAAGATGGTATATAAGGAGAGGCATCAGTATGGTGGGTAGATTCTCATACCTTGAGGTCTCCACCACGGACCATCACATACTGACAAAACTGGTTACGTAAGAACTTATAATTGTTTCTATTTTCCTTTAACCTGATACTCCTTTTGTTGTGTGCTATGAACTATTTTCTTTCCATTTTTTGTAATCACCTTTTTGAATGAACATTAAATAAGCTTTTATTTTATCCACACAATTCAAAGACTGATTTCCCTTTTATCCTCACTGTGCCCTTATCTAAGATAAGGAAGTGTTAATTTTTCTAACATTAATGGCGAGCCACAGCCAGCTCTGATTTTTGTGCTATTTTGTGTGGAATCCTTCCTCTAGTACAAAAAGGGGGGAGGAGAGAGAAAGCTAAAAATATACTTGTACAAGTCTCAGGAATTCCACATTCACAAGGATCAGACGGAATCTACTGGACAGTGAGGAGCGTCTCTAAAGCATACCACGTGGGGGTCAGCGGAGCACAGAAAAGTCACCATCCATTGACGGTTGCATCAATCCAGGAGAGGAAAAGCCATTCCATAGCTGAGAAATGGATTTTATTCATGAATATTCTAAGAAAAGTAACATACAGTTTAAGTTTGTTCATAGCCATACAGACGCACAATTGTGGTCTAGTTTGTATACCCAATGTGAAGCAGAGAATCTTAGCATTGATAAAAGGTTTTTTTCTGTAAAAAAAGTTACAGAGAAACCTTCAAAATGTGATGCATATGGTCCGTGTGTACAATAATTTGGTTTTTGAAAAAACTGACACACAAGCACACAAAGCATGCATTATCACACAAGACATCAGTCATTCTGACAAACAGGTAGACACACAAGACATCAGTCATTCTGACACACAGGACACTGACGGGGATTACTTTGATTGTCCAAATTGTTTGATTTTGGCAGAACATATTGAACAATTGGAGGATCAAATTGATACCAGGACAGAGTTATTGTCCAAATTACACCAAGACATAATAAAGGTTTCTGTAAATACAAGATCAAATAGTAAAAGTGAAGATAGTGCCTCCACATCATTTATACCAGAGACACAAGAGTTCAAAATTTTTGGGGAAAAATTACAGGGAGTTGAACTACAAAGGAAAAAATTACATGACAGAGCAGCACGAATCAATCTTAAAATACACGATCAATTGATGAAAATTGTAAAAGACATCCCAAAGTACAATGAGAAGGTGGATGCTTTTGATAATGCAGATATTTTTGAATCTAATACAGATAAGTTACCTCTGATGAAGGAAGTCACTTCACAGGAAAGATCATGCGAGCAGTTTGTGCTATTCTAGGGGTACAACAACAGTTTCATGTACCTTACCATCCACAGTCTGCTGGTATTGTGGAAAGGATGAATAGAACAATAAAATCCAGAATTGCAAAAATGTTATTGGACAAAGGTAATACTTGGGTTGATGCAGTACCTTTTGTACTGTTGAGTGTTAGAGGAACTATTTCTTCTACAACTCAGTTTACTCCCTTTGAACTAATGACAGGAAGGAAAATGCCATTGATTTTCCCACATGAACCATTTTTGTCCACACCTCAAAAAGATGCTGTTGCAAGGTCCAAATGGTTGCAATTGTTGCAGGAAAACTTGAAAAGCATTCTTCCACATGCTGCATCAAGAATGCAGAGGATGGAGCCACCATATGAATCGAAATTCAAAAAAGGGGCTCTAGTCATGATAAAAACTTTCAGGAAGAGTGGACCTTGGGAAAGTAACTGGGAAAGTCCCTTTGAAATAATCGATACCATGGGACAAGTTATGATCCTAGTGCAACCAGCATCTAACATGGTTAAAAATACCCACAGACAACAAAAATTGTGGGTACATGTTCATCAATGCAAATTGTACATTGCAAAATAATGATACTGCATTTCTTTTAGGAAGAAATGTATTCCAATAAGAGCTGGAATACGGAATACCATGTCCTTGATGGAAAGAATTCAATACCAATCCTTCAAGAAAAGAAAAAGTTTCCCAGGAAAAGCTACTACCTGATGGGAACCACATTTCTGCTACTTTGTACTATTTCAATTGTGATCTACGCAGAAGACATTTTTTATCATGGAACGAATACTAGTGAAGTGAATGGACATATCAAAGGAACGTTACATTCACGAAAACCAAGAGGATCAAGTCTACAAAATCTAATTGATGAAGACATACCGGACGATTCAGTAGATATTACTGGAAACATTTGCATGGGTTATGGTGTAGAATGCTGTATTGAACTGCACTTCATACACGACACTAACATAATATTACATGCGGCCACAGGACCGAAGTCTAAATTTACACAGTTACAAGGAGATTATATACATAATAATAAGACAGGCACATGGGAATGCAATCCTACAGATGTGTTATACTGGAATATAGAGATAAGAGGTGAAGAGAAAGCTGTATGGTCGGGTGATATTACTAATGATATGCTCGTAAAAGGGACAGTTAGAACATCCGAAACAGAGATTGTGTTAAAATCACAACTTTTTGGGAAAATTTTGGATCATTCATTACTTTCTATTACAGAAGGAGATGAGGATTGGGTAAAAACCTGGAATTTCCAGATAACCAGAGAACCAGTACGCGTACAAGTATCTGTAGTTTTTACAGTAACAAATACTATCACTCCAGAAGTAAGGGTTGCACCACAAGCGGTACATAGTCAAGAAAATATGTCTCCTCTTTTATTAAAATGCAACACAAGGTTAGAGTTACCTCCCGAGTCTTTGTTAACATGGACCAGAAACAAATTATTTTTGGGAAGTTTTTCAAATGGTCCAACAAATGTTATACATAGAAGTCAATACGGGAATGTGAGATGGCTGGATAAGAATTTTGTTTTTTCTCTAGAGAATCCATCTCCTAAGGATTCTGGACTTTACCAGTGTTGTGTTTTAACTAAAAATAATTACAAACAGTGTAAAGATGTAAATGTGAATGTTTGGTCAGCAGTAGATAATGTATGTACGCAGACAAGGTTTCAACCATCTACTTCTTTCCAAATCAATCAATTCCAATCTAAACCTCTATTAAGAGATGGAGTATTTATGACCATGATATGGACTTTCAATATGACTAACTAGAAAATCTCTTCCAAATATCCCCAGTGTAAATCACATCTCATTAACATGGAGATGGGAATAGAGCAATGGTTTGGGAAAAGAACTTCAACACAGGTTAGAAGCAAGAGGGGGATATTAGAAGGTATTTTGGGGGGATTAGGAACAGTGGGAAGTTTAATTAATACTATGGACATTCATACACTTAAATCAGATTTTGAAAATATTGAGTATGTTGGAGGTAAAGGAGTAAAAATTCAGAAAAGTTTGAATCAACTCCTTGAAAAGATGGTTTTGAACACGGCTGCTGTGCTGGGATCTCCAGTGTCACATCTACAAGATGCGACTTTAGCTCTAGCAAAAAGTGAACAGGAATCCCAAGTGGCCAGAGCATGTCTAGAAGTTCAGATTGAATATTCCACCAATCTGAAAATGATTGCACAAGCATTGCAAAGTGGAATTACACCTTTAGGAATAATGAGAAATTTGCCTACAGAATATAATTTTGCATTAAATCATACAGATTTGTGGGTAAATAAGTGGTTAGGATGTGAACAGAACATTTGTATAGGAACATCACTAATCCCAATATCGGGAAGAGAAGAAACCATGGTTCCTATAACTGTTCTGGGCATTCCTGTTAGTAATACACAATTACTATATGATCAATTACAGTACACAGATTTTGCATTTGATGGTACAAACACTGAACAATTAGACATTTCTTCATGCTTACATTTTGTTTCTAAGGTAATGTGTCTACCTGGACAGGATAAAGTCATTTTCCATTCATGTTTTCACAATCATACCTCATGTCACGCTAGGGTTGAGAATGTGCGGACATTACATGATTTGGTGACTCCAATAAGTTCAAACAAAATTTGTTTCCAAGTTATGTCCGAAAAAGAAGTTGTTTCTGCATTCTTCTCCTCTTGTGTACATGCTCAAAATCTGACTATAGGCTTATATTGTATGGAAGGAGATGTAAAAACTATCTCCAAGAAGGAAGGAAGTATTAACATTACGTCAATAGGGACAAGAAATCTGAAAATCCTTCCGATACAGTTCAATTTGTCTCAAATAAATAATTTCCCATGGGATATGTGGACAAATGAGATAAAGAAAGACAAAGGTTTGTTAAATTTATTAACAAAACAACTAAAAGAAGCTGAAATTGTATTCAGACATGAACAAGGTCGTTTAAATGATATTGAACATGAATGGACAAGTATGTCGGGCTCATCTTGGTGGAAAAATTTAGGAAAATCAGTTACTAGTTGGTCACAGTCTTCAGCGAAAATGGTAGCAGGAAATATATTAACAAATCCAATAATAATATTATTTATTTTGATATTTTCATGCATATTTTATCAGATTTTAATAACCTATAAAATTAAGAAGATATATAAAAAGATAAAGACAGAAATGAAAAAGGAGGATGATATTTTAAGAGAAATGCTAAAAAGAAAAAATTAACTTTTTGAGTGAATTTTTAATTTTAATTTAGAAGTTTTTGGGAACTCAGATGATGTTCAATACAGGTGTCAATACAAGGTGTTCAGAATAAAGAATGAATGTGATACGAATGGTGAGAAAATGAGTTTAGGATTGATTATGATATTTCTTAAATCATAATCAGGGGGGACTGTAAAATATTAATCTCTTATGATATAAAATATTACATATAAGCTCTCAGAAGCTTAGTCTCATGCTTAGTAGGTTCAGAGCGTGACAGAGGTTATTCTGAGAACCTTGGCAGACACACCTGTTCTGTACATCAAATCTATAGGACTCGTTGTCAAGATGGGTTATTTAGAGATAACTAATGATGAAAAGTCCTTAGCCATATGTTTGAAATATGCAACATGAAGTAATTGTACACAGTCGAAAATACATACTCTATTATAGGTATGGAGGTTACTGCCATATCAGCAAACCGCCATATTGGGTTATGTAACTGTAAAAATAGTCTCCAATGTATATCCATGAGGCAAGATGGTATATAAGGAGAGGCATCAGTATGGTGGGTAGATTCTCATACCTTGAGGTCTCCACCACGGACCATCACATACTGACAAAACTGGATACGTAAGAACTTATAATTGTTTCTATTTTCTGTTAACCTGATACTCCTTTTGTTGTGTGCTATGAACTATTTTCTTTCCATTTTTTGTAATCACCTTTTTGAATGAACATTAAATAAGCTTTTATTTTATCCACACAATTCAAAGACTGATTTCCCTTTTATCCTCACTGTGCCCTTATCTAAGATAAGGAAGTGTTAATTTTTCTAACAATGGAGTATTATATGGGGCTCATTATCTATTGAACAATATATGAGGCCCATTATGTATGGAGTATTATATGGGGCTCATTATCTATTGAACAATATATGGGGCCCATTATGTATGGAGTATTATATGGGGCTCATTATCTATTGAACAATATATGGGGCCCATTATGTATGGAGTATTATATGGGGCTCATTATCTATTGAACAATATATGGGGCCCATTATGTATGGAGCATTATATAGGGCCCATTATCTATGGAGCATTATATGGGGCCTATTCTTTATGGAGCAATATATAGGGCCCACTATTTATGGAGCAATATATAGGGCCCATACTGTATGGAGCAATATTTGGGCTCCATTATTCTGTATGGAGCATTATATGGTACCCATTATGTATGGAGCAATATATGGGGCTCATTTTACTTTATGGAGCAATATATGGGGTCCATTATACTGAATGGAGCAATATATGGGGATCATACTGTATGGAGCATTATATGCGGTCCATTATTCTGTATGGAGCAATATATGGTGCCTATAGTACTGGATGCAGGACCATGTGCTGCCCATAATACTATATGGAGGACCATGTGGTGTCCATAATACTGTATGGAGGACCATGTGGTGTCCATAATACTGTGTGGAGGACCATGTGGTGCCCATAATACTGTATATGGAGGACTACGTGGGGCCCATAATACTGTATAGAGGACTATATTGTGTGCGCTGGGAGGATTCGCCGGTTTCTGAGCTGTTGTAGACTTTACAATAGATATCACTCATGTAATGTGAGAAGTCAGTGAAATCTTTAGCATTGTACTATACCTATATTTCTGTGCATCATGAATCGTGGTAGGTGTGAAAGGGGCCCACTGAGACTTTTGCCCGGGGCCCATGAAATCCTGGAGCCGGCCCTGGTTGTGGCATCTATTTCTTTTTGTACTGTATGCATGAGTTTTAATGGCGAATTTCTTTCAAAAAACAGTGGGATAAACAGTCATCTGAACTTGTCCCTTAACTTACATTGGTCTGTGAGGTGATCTGAAAGCAGAAAATCCAATGCTGACTTCTATAACATTTGGGGTAACTTTCCCGCATTGGTCTCTACATAATCTGTGAATTCAGGGAACTGCTCGATCTGCAGCAGATAAGAGGGATTATATCAAAATGCCATCATGCAGACCAGCAAGTGACACATCGCTGGGATAAGATCCTCTGCCCCGACTTGTTGCTTTTAGATTACATAGCAAAAACCTGATGACAGTTTCCCTGTAATAAAATATCAGAGCTTCTCACATGGGAAATACAGCGGGTGGCAGATACTGGCCTGGAATCCTGCAAATACACAATACTGCCGTCGCCTATACAGTGCATTGTGAAAGGATTTGGCCCCCTTAAACTTTTCTACCTTTTGCCACATTTCTGGCTTCAAACATCTACTATATAATTGTCTTATCCCATCTGTCTGTCTGTCCGTCCTGGAAATCCCGCGGGATTTCTGAAAAAAGATGGCAGCCGTTAGCGGCTCATCTGGCGGACGGAGGTCAGCGGCGATGCAGCGGGGAGATGAGCGGCACTAGCAGCACAACTATCCCGACCGGCGCCGCTGACCTCCATGCGGCTAACGTCGGAAGATCAGCCGCTCGGCCCGCTGATCTCCCGACAGCAAGTGTGAACGGAGGACCGGGGAGCGGCGCCGCCGGTCGGGATGCTTCTGCTGCGAGCAGCCGCTCATCTCCCGGCTTCTCGCAGCAGAAGGAGCCGCACAAGCAGCGCCGCTCCCGGGCCCACACTAATACGACGCTGATTGGTCGCGGTGGCCGACCGCGACCAATCAGCGAGATGGGCGGCAAATTTAAACGCCGCTGTGCTGATTGGTCGCGGTGGCCGACCGCGACCAATCAGCGAGATGGGCTGCAAATTTAAACGCCGCTCTGCTGATTGGTCGCGGTGGCCGACTGCGACCAATCAGCGAGATGGGCGGCAAATTTAAACGCCGCTCTGCTGATTGATCGCGGCCGGCCACCGCGACCAATGAGCGAGATGGGCAGCAAATTTAAACGCCGCTCTGCTGATTAATCGTGGCCGGCCACCGCGACCAATCAGCGATATCGGCGGCAAATTTAAACGCCGCTCTGCTGATTAATCGCAGCCGGCCACCGCGACCAATGAGCGAGATGGGCGGCAAATTTAAACGCCGCTCTGCTGATTAATCGTGGCCGGCCACCGCGACCAATCAGCGATATCGGCGGCAAATTTAAACGCCGCTCTGCTGATTAATCGTGGCCAGCCACCGCGACCAATCAGCGATATCAGCGGCAAATTTAAACGCCGCTCTGCTGATTAATCGTGGCCGGCCACAGCGACCAATCAGCGATATCAGCGGCAAATTTAAACGCCGCTCTGCTCATTGGTCGCGGCCGCCGGCGACTGCTACCAATCAGCGATTTTGGCGCCAAATTTAAACACCGCTCCGCTCATTGGTCCCGGCTGCCGGCCGGCCGAGACCAATCAGCGAGATTGCCGGAAAATTTAAACAACGCTCTGCTGATTGGTCTATTTTATCGCCAAATTTAAATAAGCTCTCCGGTCCTCACTAAAACAGTTCGCTGATTGGTCGCGGCCGCCACCCGTGACCAATCACCGATATTGCCGCCAAATTTAAACACTGTTTTGCTGATTAGTCGCGGTTGCCGTCCGCGACCAATCAGCGATTTTGGCGCCAAATTTAAACAACGTTCTGCTGATTGCGCCCGGTCGGCCGCATACATATTCTAGAATACCCGATGCGTTAGAATCAGGCCACCATCTAGTAAAGATATAAAATTCTATTTTTCTGGGGAAGAATCAACAACAAGTGGGACACAATCGTGAAGTGGAACGAAATTTATTTGCTATTTTAAACTTTTTTAACAAATTGAAAAGTGGGGCGTGCAATATTATTCGGCCCCCTTGAGTTAATACTTTGTAGTGCCACCTTTTGCTGCGATTACAGCTGAAAGTCGCTTAGGGTATGTCTCTATCAGTTTTGCACATCGAGTGGCTGAAATTCTTGCCCATTCTTCCTTGCAAAACAGCTCGAGCTCATTGAGGTTGGATGGAGGGCGTTTGTGAACAGCAGTTTTCAGCTCTTTCCTCTGATTCTCGATTGGATTCAGGTGTTTATGCCAAACATATCGTTTTGCATTGTGGCCAAAAAGTTCGATTTTGGTTTCATCTCACCAGAGCACCTTATTCTACATGTTTGGTGTCTACCAGGTGGCTTGTGGCAAACTTCAAACGAGACTGTTTGTGGATATCTTTGAGAAATGGCTTTCTTCTTGCCATTCTTCCATAAAGCCCAGATTTGTGCAGTGTACAACTGATTGTTGTCCTATGGACAGACTATCCCACCTCAGCTCTAGATCTCTGCAGTTCATTCAGAGTGATCATGGGCCTTTTGGCTGCATCTCTGATCAGTCTTCTCCTTGTTCGAGATGAAAGTTTAGAGCAGTGTTTCCCATACTCTTGTCCTCACAGACCCCACAGGTCATGTTTTCAGGATTTCCATAGTATTGCACAGGTGAGAGAATTCCTGATGCCTTGATGATACTTCCATCACCTATGCAATACTAACAAAATCCTGAAAACACGACCTGTGGGGGTCCGTGAGGACTGGAGTTTGGGAAAAACTGGTTTAGAGGGACGGCCGGGTCTTGGTAGATTTGCATTGGTCTGATACTCCTTCCATTTCAATATGATCGCTTGCACAGTGCTCCTTGAGATGTTTAAAACTTGGGAAATCTTTTTGTATCCAAATCCAGCTTTGAACTTCGCCACAACAGTATCTCGGACCTGCCTGGTGTGTTCCTTGGTCTTCATGATGCTCTCTGCACTTGAAACAGAACCCTGAGACTATCACACAGCAGGTGCATTTATACGGAGACTTGATAAAACACAGGTGGATTCTAGTTATCGTTACCAGTAATTTAGGACAACATTGGATCAGTGGATTCTCGTTATCGTTACCAGTCATTTAGGACAACATTGGATCATTCAGAGATCCTCACTGAACTTCTGGAGTGAGTTTGCTGCACTGAAAGTAAAGGGGCTGAATAATATTGCACGCCCCACTTTTCATTTTTTATTTTTTTTTAAAAAGTTTAAAATATCCAATAGATTTCATTCCCACTTGTTGATTCTTCCCCAAAAAATTTGAATTTTATATCTTTATGTTTGAAGCCAGAAATGTGGCAAAAGGTAGAAAAGTTCAAGGGGGCCAAATCCTTTCACAATGCGCTGTATGTACCACTCGCCGACCTCCCTCTGTGAGAAGCTGATGGTTATTAACTATGGAATACAATGTTTTATTATAGCGGTGAGTGCTGCATTCACTTCTTACACTCATTCATGTGGATTTGTCTGATTAGTGACCTGCACCAGCTTATATCATGGGGCTGCTCAAAGTATAAAAATTTACCAAAAAGGTGTGGTCTGTTTATTTTCTTTTGGTTTCCATTTTTTTTACTTTTTTTTTTTTCTTTACCTGGATCTTTCTGTAAAAAATAAATAAATAAAAAATAAAATATAGTCAACCTCTGGTATGCTCTACTACCATGAGATCCCCATAATAAAGGCAGAATTTAATAAAGGGTTACACATTTATCCAAGACATTGAAAGTTATGGTTAAAAAGGTAAAAAGACTTTTCTTTTTTTGCAGCAAAATTGGCTACAATTGCCCAGCCAGGTTATATTTGCCCACAGCGTCGGACTGGGGAGACTGGGGCCCACCCTACAGCTAGATGCAGATACCTGATAGCCTTTATCCCCGTTATAGTGGAACCTCGACTGTAAAACACAGGCGGCTCCTGCACATCTACTGTGCGCACAGCACAACTGGGATGTACAATTACGGTAGTTTGCATTAAAGGGCTTCTTTGGTGAAAGCAAGTTATCGCCGATCCATGGGCTCCTCAGCCCATAATAACTTAATGATCGTTTGGGTCCGACCATTGGAAACCGCACTGATCAGAATTGGGAAGTTTTATCCCTGACAGGACACTTTTATCCCCATTTTTAAATGCAGCGGCAGGTGGGATGTCTGACCGCAGATCCATTCATTCTCTTTGGGGATTCCAGAAAAAAACAAGAGCATCGCTCGCAGCCATTGAGGGAATGAATGGATCAGTGGTGAAGTCGCACATGCTGCTCCAGTCTAGTGGGGATAAAAGCTCCACATTCTACCAATCGGTGCGGGTCCCAGCAGTCAGACCCCCACCAATCAATACCTTATCACTTATCCTTTGGAAAGGTGATTACTTGTTTTCACAGTAGATTTCCTGTAAGTGCATCTTGTTCCAAGTATTTAATCACAAATCTAAATAAAGATTATTCTCCTAATTAATATCAGAGAGAACAATTGACTGCTATACACAACACAATCCACTTTTACAAGACCAATAATACCACATTCAAGGGAGAACTAACACGACACTGTGACCAGACCACATATTACCAGCATAAAGCGACCGAATAATCCCACGTAGAAGGGAGAAATACAGCCACACCGTGACCAGACCACATATTACCACCACATAGTGACCGAATAATACCACATATTGTATAAGGGACAAATATTGCCACACCATGACCAGACCAGATTTTAGCAGCATATAGCGACCAAATTATTCCACATACAAGGGAGAACTACCGTCACACCGTGAGCAGACCACATATGACCACCACATAGTGACCGAACAATACCACATACTGTAAAAGGGAGAAATATTGCCACACCATGACCAGACCAGATATTACCAACATATAGCGACCAAATAATTCCACATACAGGGGAGAAATACCACCACACCATGTCCACACCACACAGTGACCAAATAATAACACATACAGGGATAAATACCACACCATGACCGGACCAGATATTACAATGTAGCACCCTGAGGATTCGGCTGCTACAGGGGTATTGCACCTCAACCCAGAGGTGTGATATTCCACTCCCGGGTAAGGATGGAGTGTGGAGCTGAGCTCAGAAAGCTGCATGCACTACACACATCCCATTTCCGAGGAACAGACCAACGGTACTCCCACTTAGAAATGTGCAGGTACGACCGAGTCTGTTCCTGGCTGGAGTGGGAGGGGGGTGGTACATCCCAGTAGTGTAGGGGCAGATAGGGGGAGCAGTCTGGGTAGTGCTAGGAGCTCATTGGGTGCTGGTCACCTGAGCTCACACATAGAGGGAGTATATAAGGTGGGAACCATCTAAGATCAGGGTCAGTCAGCCACAGTCAGTCAGCCACAGTCAGTCTGTGAGAGGACAGTCAGTAAGCCTTTGCAGAGGAGTGGAAGAGAGCAGAGGAGCAGAGCAGCCCCAAGGCCCAGAGTGAGAGAGGAGTTTGAAAGACCCAGAGGGGGAGAAAGAAGGAACTCTGAGAGCCCAAATACAACCACAGGGTGAAGAGTTGGCAACAGGGTACCGGATCCCAAACTGGTGGGGGCTACAGCATACCTCAGCCAGAGACCGGAGGCCGTGGGCAGCATCTGCCACGGCCACCCACCATATCCACCCGGAAGGCAGACCACGCGTAGGGTCAGGGAACCCAGAGACAAGGGTTCGCCAACAAGAGGCCCGAGGGAGCCGGACATAGGTGGATCCCTGGTGGGGAAGGCCAGAGACGAGGACAGGACAGAAAGGGAGCTCAGAACCACGCTCCAGAACTACTTGGGGGTTGGCCGAGTCCAGGACCTGGTGGACGCAGCACGGCTCGGGTGGTCACTCAAGGCCGGAGTGACCGGAACATCTGCAGTAAGTAAAGAACCCTGAACTGCACAACCCGACTCTGACTCTCATTACCATCATCCCTGCACTTCCACAACCACCATCCTCTGCACCTGACCCCCTGAGGCTATACCCCTCCCGTTGGGGGTTATACTACCTAAGCTGCACTCACATCATCAGCCTCAGTGGACCCTGCTGCAGCGGCGGCCGTAGTGACCGCAATTCAACGGGTGGCGTAGTCGACATAAAGAACTTTAGTAACATCAGTAAGGACTGCCACACACTGAGCTTGACACCCTGGGCACGGACCGGGTCACAGCCACTCGGAGACTACAACCCCCATCTGATCCGGCTCCAGGTATTCCCCTAAAGAATATGGCCCAGGGGGTGCGTCGACTTTGGCGTAGTCGGCAGGATAACGTGCCCGCAACACCCGGGTACTGCGTGCCTGAAGAAAAGAACAAGTTTACCTCAAAAAGAAGTCTCCCGCCAGTCCCGGAGGGTCCCCGCCATCGGACTCCATCACAGATCGATTCCCGCCGGTTGTCCGCCATTAACAGCTTTTTCCCGCCATCTGCAGAGTTTCCCGCCACTGGGAGACGATTCCCGCCATTTCCAAAGGTTTCCCGCCTTGTCAGAGCGGACGCCATTATGGGCGTACCAGAGGATGGCAAGAGGCCGCCTCCCATCGTGGGCCAGGACCGAAAATGGCGCCAAAAGTGGAAACCGCCCCCACCAACAGAGACTGTGATGCTAGAGGTGTCTGTCAGCGTGAAAGAACTGCCCCTGGAGCTGACAATCACCAAGTGGCCCCGGGACCGCCCTCGAAGTGGGAGGACTGAGAAGAAGAGAACAAAGATGGGTGTCGCCTGGAGCAGTCTGGAGAGAGCGCACCCGGAGACAAGAAGCCTGGAGCAGAGTCCAGAAAGAGCCTACCCGGAGATGGAGGGAGAGCCAGGCAGCACCGACCCAGTGGTCAGGAGCCTGATGCGGGCCGCCACTCCAGGCAGCACCGACCCAGTGGTCAGGAGCCTGTTGCTGGTCGCCACTCCAGAAGGCCTGCTGGAGACAACGGGAGGAGAGCAGAGCAGCACCGACCCGTTGGTCAGGAGCCTGCTAGAAGCAACGACCCCACTAGGCTTAGTGGAGGTCTTGGCACAGCTCCCCCGAGATCGGGAGTGTGCACAGACCGCGCTGGAGGGCCTCGCACGGAGGATGGCCCGGGTGCAGCGAGAGACGTTAGCAGAATGGAGCCGTGAGATGGCCCAGCAGACAAGAACCCGTCAGCGGAGCACGCCACCCGAGACGAGGAGACAGACCGCCTCTGAGGATGGCGCAGGAGGACTGAAGGCCGGAGACGGCGCCGAGAAGGGAGCCGAACGAATGGAGGCAGGTAAAGGGGACGTCACTACCCCGAGCCGGGAAACCGCGTGCCTGCCCCAGCTCCCCGTCGCAGAGCCCGAAGTATCCCCTGCCGTGCCCGTCGCTGCAACGTCACCGCCGCAGACTAGGCCTCAAACGGGAGCCGCGACCCCTGTGACGTCACACGCCTCGACCCCGAGCGTGACCAAGCAGGAAGTACCATCGGCCTGGTCGCAAGGCCTAGTACCCCCGGGCGCCGCAATACCAACAGCGCCCCCTACATACGCGGAGCCACCGGCCTGGTCGCAGGGCCAAGTAACACAGGGCGCCGCCGTTCTTACGGTGCCCTTTACTTTCAAGGTGCCCCAGGCCTGGTCGCAAGGCCTGGTTAACCCGGGCGCCGCTACCACCACGGCGCCCATAACACCTAAAGTACCGCACCTGGGTGAGGACCTGTTCGCCCAACATACGTGCCCGGATGGGCAGCCCTTTATATGGCCACCGGAGTTTCACCATCCCCGACTCCGGAAAGAGAGACCCCTAGACGAACCCCTGATTCCGGTTCCAAAGCCCGTAAAGAGGATCTCGCCCCCGCTAGCAGAAGCGCAGTTTGAGTGGGACCCCACCAGAGAAGACCTCATGGGGTTCACTCAGGAGACTCGGGCAGCCGCAGCGGAGCGTGCAGAGTGCTGCCGCCAGCAGCTCGAGGTCTTTGAGAGGGAGCGGAGAGAGAGGCGGGTCCGGGAACAGCAAGCCCAAATAAGGAGCGCGGAGCAGAAAAGCCGGACCAGGAGAAACCCCCGTGCAGCGCATGGTCCCCGTACCATCGGGACTGTGATAAAGTTCAATCTGCAGCATGGGTGGGGTTTCATCAGGGATCACTGCACCCCAGGCGACGTCTTCGTGACCAGGAGAGACGTTGAGTCCCACCTACCGGAGGGACACAGAGGTCGTGACCTGTATTTAGGGGACGAGGTCACCTTCACCCGGCACAAGTGTGCCAAAGGACCCTACGCCCTCCATGTGCATCGCCTGACGGAGGAGGAGCTGCGGTGTGAGGAGGAGCAAGAGGACCCGGACGGGTCTGAACCAGAACCTGGAACCAATCACAAAGAAAGAGCAGGAGGACGCCGTCGTTGAGTACGGTAGTATAGAGACTGTATATAGTTGCCCGTCAGGGCACAGTGAACCGTTGCTGCTAATAAAGTCCCCGTTGGGACCAGAGAACTGAACTGTTAACCCCGTGTGTCCCTATTCCCACTGACCGAGGACTGAGAGCGGTCATCCCTTTCCTAATACCTGGCTGAGGACTGAGAGCGGCCATACCTTCCCTTTGTATATAGTTGCGCTTCCTAAAGCGCCCCCTACTGGTTTTATAGAAGAACTGATTTTTCTTCAAGAGACTGTCGCACTTTACCCGGTCACAAGTTGCACCGTGACCGGAGGTACCAGAAGACAAGAATGTTAATATGAAAAGTTTTATGATGCTGCTAATATATGTTGTTTTATATGTTTTATTATGTTGTTTATGCAAAAATTGTATGTTTTGATGTTTTTATATCTTACAGCCCGAGAACGTGCTGTGATTTACCAGGGGGGAATGTAGCACCCTGAGGATTCGACTGCTACAGGGGTATTGCACCTCAACCCAGAGGTGTGATATTCCACTCCCGGGTAAGGATGGAGTGTGGAGCTGAGCTCAGAAAGCTGCATGCACTACACACATCCCATTTCCGAGGAACAGACCAACGGTACTCCCACTTAGAAATGTGCAGGTACGACCGAGTCTGTTCCTGGCTGGAGTGGGAGGGGGGTGGTACATCCCAGTAGTGTAGGGGCAGATAGGGGGAGCAGTCTGGGTAGTGCTAGGAGCTCATTGGGTGCTGGTCACCTGAGCTCACACATAGAGGGAGTATATAAGGTGGGAACCATCTAAGATCAGGGTCAGTCAGCCACAGTCAGTCAGCCACAGTCAGTCTGTGAGAGGACAGTCAGTAAGCCTTTGCAGAGGAGTGGAAGAGAGCAGAGGGGCAGAGCAGCCCCAAGGCCCAGAGTGAGAGAGGAGTTTGAAAGACCCAGAGGGGGAGAAAGAAGGAACTCTGAGAGCCCAAATACAACCACAGGGTGAAGAGTTGGCAACAGGGTACCGGATCCCAAACTGGTGGGGGCTACAGCATACCTCAGCCAGAGACCGGAGGCCGTGGGCAGCATCTGCCACGGCCACCCACCATATCCACCCGGAAGGCAGACCACGCGTAGGGTCAGGGAACCCAGAGACAAGGGTTCGCCAACAAGAGGCCCGAGGGAGCCGGACATAGGTGGATCCCTGGTGGGGAAGGCCAGAGACGAGGACAGGACAGAAAGGGAGCTCAGAACCACGCTCCAGAACTACTTGGGGGTTGGCCGAGTCCAGGACCTGGTGGACGCAGCACGGCTCGGGTGGTCACTCAAGGCCGGAGTGACCGGAACATCTGCAGTAAGTAAAGAACCCTGAACTGCACAACCCGACTCTGACTCTCATTACCATCATCCCTGCACTTCCACAACCACCATCCTCTGCACCTGACCCCCTGAGGCTATACCCCTCCCGTTGGGGGTTATACTACCTAAGCTGCACTCACATCATCAGCCTCAGTGGACCCTGCTGCAGCGGCGGCCGTAGTGACCGCAATTCAACGGGTGGCGTAGTCGACATAAAGAACTTTAGTAACATCAGTAAGGACTGCCACACACTGAGCTTGACACCCTGGGCACGGACCGGGTCACAGCCACTCGGAGACTACAACCCCCATCTGATCCGGCTCCGGGTATTCCCCTAAAGAATATGGCCCAGGGGGTGCGTCAACAACATAGTGACCGAATATTACAATACTGATCATTAATGAAATGTCCTCGGACGCAAATTCAGTTGAAACCAGTGGGCCCCCTCTACGTCCTGCTCAGGGTCCTGCCAAGGACCCTGGCCCACCGGATAATCATCCAGTGTCCCGGTGCTCCAGTCAGATCCTGTTTGCCCACCAAACTCATCCATTTAAATGTCTGATTTTAGAGTTTGCATTGTGTTCCTTTTCTTTGCTTATAAAAACATAATAATTATAGTCTATGGACCTTTTCTGATGCTGATGGTTCACAAAAGAAATTTGAGACATGTTTGATTGTAATCTGATTTGCAGATAAAACTGGCCCATTCAAATGATTGGATTGCCAAAAAAAAGATACATTTGCATCCTTGTTCTGTATGTTTTTCACTGACTAATGTTAGAAGTTTGTGAACCTTCATCACTTTTTTTCTCTCATCAATAGGTGGCAGAAAATGTCATTTTTCAACATGAGGAGAGAAAACTTCCTTCCATCACTTTACCTGATGGGCCCATGTGTCAGATCAGCACAGAAGCAAATAGGCTGCAATTGCTCATTTTTAACTCCTCTTTAGCTCATAATGTGGAGTAACATTGTGTGGATCAGACACACAAAAACTCTGTTCAAAGGTCGGCTTAGGGTTTACTTCATGTACACACAAATTGCCAAAGGCAAATAGAGATCCCTTAATAAAGACCGAAATATAAAACATAACTTTTATTTTGATTATTAGATATAATAACGGAAAAGATAACACACACTTAAAATCACACAGTACTGGATGTTTCTGATAATTCAGCGCTGGGTTCTATGAGCCATAACTATTAAAGTGCTTGTGCTTCTGTTATGGCAGTTGTGTATCGAGGGCTTATTTGTCTAATATATTATTCTTCAGAATAAATCACCACCAATAGTGAGTCCTCAATATAATCCTACTCGGTATACACTATTCACTTTATTATGAGGGCTTATTTATCAGGAAATTGGATAAAAGGGATTATGCTATACGTAGCAAGAGAAAACTGCTTCTATGTACAACTACACTGCTCATCCCGGTGTTCAGCCGTCTCTCCAGTCTCTATAGATAGAAAACTATTTGGATCACAATAGATATCTTTTCATATCCAAATGAGCCTTATTCGGCAATATTTGGTTTCATTCATTAGTGGGCAGTGAGGTAAATGCTTCTACTGCCGCCCTTGTATCTCATCTATTAGACTTATGAGCTGTAGCACTTATTTATCATTGTAGTGCTTTTCAATTGTCATACAATAGGGCTTCTTGTAGCATGCATTCTTACCTGTAGCAGCTACTCCAAACCATAAAATGTACTGATTTTTATCAATTGTATATAAAGCGGAAATCATACTGCTCCTGTTATTCAGCCCTTGTGTTTTGATCAACAGTTACTAATACAATATGATGTAACACCCGGCCCGGCACCTAGAATGACATCCCCACAAAGCCTCACTACACAGTATTATGTCCTCACAGAACGATATGCTCACACAGCCCCCTTACACAGTATTGTCCCCACAAAGTTCCCTTAAACAGTATTCTGCATCCTGTGACAGTCACTGGTGTTATATGCAAGAGGAGGTATGTGTCACTCCGGCTGCTAGCTTGTGTGAACTTAAACCTACAAATTTTCCTCCAGCATGTTATATGCTGGGGGTTAATTCCTAAAGGGTGTGGTTTTATGTGAATGGCAAAGAGGGTGGGAGGTCATTCACCCTACGTCCCCTCAGGGTGTAGCTGAGCAAGCTTAAATGCTCAGTCACTGTTTTTTTTTCTGTAGTGTGTGGTCTGGAGAGTGAATTTTCCAGGCTGTGTTTGCCAGAGAGCAACACCGAAGGACTGGTGTTTGGGGGACTTCACTGTGCTACTTGGAGCAGGCAAAGCCTCGCTAATGGACTCTGCTATACTTTATCTTTTGTTTTACCGTTAACCCGGAGAGGGCCTGTTTATTTTTGTGGAACGCTGCTGGAGTTTATGCCATACAATAAACCAGCAGGAAGTGAACCCGAACCGTGTGTCCTGTGTCTGCCTCTGGAAAGCCTAGCAAGTCTCTTTACCACAATTGGTGGAGAATACGGGCAAGATTCCAGGAACACGTGTACCTGCCATAGAGAACAGTGGATGTCCTGGGTGAAGGCCGTCAGCCAGCCACAGATGTCCGGCAACATGGAGAAGCTTCTTAAGCATTTAGTCCAGAGCCAAGCGCAGCAACACCAGCAGCACCTGCAGCAATTACAGCAGCACCGGGAGCTACAGCAGCAACAAGCTCAACAGGAGACGACCAAACTTGCTGCAACAGTTGCAGCAAAAGGCGCAGCAGCAGCACCAGCGGGAGCAGCAAAAGAAGATACAGTTTCTGGCGGATGCCATCCAGGGTAGAGCAACCGCCCCACCCCCTGGGCCGACTGATGACTCACACGTGAGGAAGGCGGTAAGATGGGCCATGCAGAAGATGACCCCTGGGATGATGTAGAAGCCTTTCTGACAGTCTTTGAGAGGGTGGCTGATCGGGATTGACTTCCACCAGAACAGTGGGCAGAGGTTCTGGCACCATATTTGTCTGAGACATGGTTATGACTAAGGATATTTTTGTTCGAAACGCGTAATCCCTTGGATCCACAATTTTAACAGCATGATTTTAAAGGAATTCTAATAAACATGAAGTTTTAATACACATTCAGATTCTCATTTGGATGTTTGTTGCTGGATCCCTGTTTTTTGTTGTTGGACTCTGGGAGTCTGGTGACCTTAATCAGAGCTACCCTTCCCCAACATTTGGTCCCTACCAAATCCGTGGGCGTTCAGTAAATCTATGAAGACGCCAAGCACTACCCCGTGGCCACAGTGACAGTGGGAAAAGAGTGTGGTGCCCAGTCCCACGAGGTCGGGGTGGTAAAGGACCTGATATATCCCGTATTACTGGGATGTGATTTTTCTTTGTTTTGGGACTTGTGGGGAAAGGGAACCGGACTATGTAGCATGGGCCAAAGCTTGGTCCCTAGGGAAGAACCCCCGACGAAGTCTCAAGTGGATGAGTTCCCACTGTGCATCCTTGCTGGCAATGAGGGTGAGATGGTGACCGACGAGGCCGAGGTTCCTGAATTAGATGTGTCCGGAGAGAACTTTGTGACTGCTCAAGTTTGGGACCTGACCTTAAAGGGGGCGTTTGATCAGGTTACTGTATGTAATGGGGTTGCTCAAGAGCTGGGGGCCGACACCAGGTTCCCCCACTTTGCAGTTCAGGGGGAGTTGTTATATCGGGTGGCCAAACTAAGGGGTGGTGAGATAGTGGAACAGCTGTTAGTGCTGGGGCCCTACCGACAGAGGGTATTAGATATGACCCATTCACATGTTCTGGGGGGACAACTAGGGGTCGAGAAAACTCAGGAGAGGATATT
The DNA here is from genome assembly GCF_046119375.1 of Phyllobates terribilis. Taxonomy (NCBI): domain Eukaryota; kingdom Metazoa; phylum Chordata; class Amphibia; order Anura; family Dendrobatidae; genus Phyllobates; species Phyllobates terribilis. The sequence goes on along the minus strand of NW_027362768.1, from coordinate 352,914,190 downwards.
GAGAAGGTTTTATTGGCCAGGGTGTTACCGAGAAATTCTAAACTATTGTAGGTCCTGCCCCACCTGCCAGTTAACCACTCCGTCTTCCCACTTCCGTAGCCCACTAATCCCACTACCTGTGATAGAGGTCCCCCCTTTGAGAGGATTGCAATGGACCTAGTGGGGCCCTTAGTCAAATCAGCCCAGGGCCACCAATACATTCTGGTGGTCATGGACTATGTGACCTGGTATCCAGAAGCGGTACCGCTAAGGAACTCATCGACTAAGTACATAGCTAGAGAACTTGTGAATATATTCACCAGGACTGGTCTGCTGAAGGAAATACTAACCGATCAAGGGACCCTATTCATGAGCAAGGTAATGAAGGAGCTGTTTAAGGTCCTACAGATTAACCAGTCCATTAGACTCAGGATGATAACCAGACGAAAATGACAAATGAACTCCCAACCAGTCACAAAAAGCACGCCAAAAGCGAGCCACAAACTGAGGTCCTCTATCACAAACAATATCCGTGGGAACGCCATGGAGCTTGACAATCTCCTTAACAAACGCCTTAGCGAGTGTCTTGGCGCAGGGCAACTTAATGAATGGAACCAAATGACACATCTTACTAAAACGGTCTACGACCACCCAGATGACAGTAAAACTCTCAGACACAGGAAGATCAGTAATAAAATCCATAGAGAGATGTGTCCAAGGCGCACTAGAAACCTCCAGAGGGCAAAGCAACCCCGCAGCAGGAGTATGTGAAGCCTTTGACCTGGCACACACAGTACACTGACGCACCCACTTGATGACTTCCTTCTGCCATCCAGGCCACCAAAAACTGTGACTGATAAGTCTCTTGGTCTCCGAAACTCCTGGATGACCTGCCAACCGAGACTCATGACACTCCACAAACAAAGCTCTCCTAAAGGCTCTAGGCACGAACAACCTCCCATGGGGAGTGTTAGATGGAGCATCATCTTGAGCATTCAGAATCCCATTCTCCAAATCGGAGTCCAATGCCGCCACCACAAATCCTTTCTGCAAAATGCTCTCCTCCTCCTCGGCACCGACCGTAGGAGAGAAGTTGCAAGATAAAGCATCGGCTTTAACATTCTTAGTACCAGGGATATAGGTAACAGAAAAATGAAACCGAGAAAAAAAAAGTGGCCACCTAGCTTGACGGCCATTCAAGCGCTTAGCAGCATCCAGATAGATCAAATTCTTATGATCTGTGAAAACCTGAATAGGAAATCTAGCGCCTTCCAAAAAATGATGCCAGTGTTCAAATGCAAGTTTAATAGCCAGCAACTCCCGATTTCCAACATCATAATTCAGTTCGGTTTCCGAATTTTTTTTCGAAAAGAAGGCACAAGAATGTACTCCACCCTTGTTCTCCTAAGACAAAACTGCTCCGACCCCCACTGATGAAGCATCGACCTCGACCAAAAAAGGTTTGGTCTCATCAGGCTGTATAAGGATAGGGCCAGTACTGAACCTCTCTTTGAGATACTCAAACGCTTCAATGGCCTCAGTAGTCCACTGGGTCGTATTTGCACCTTTCCTGGTGAGATCGGTTAGAGGTTTAACAATTACAGAAAAATTCTTAATGAATTTCCTGTAATAATTGGCAAAACCCAAAAACCTCTGTATAGATTTCAAACCAATAGGCCTAGGCCATTCCTGCACAGCCTGAACCTTCACAGGGTCCATCTCAAAGCCCTCGCTGGAGATAATGTAGCCCAAAAAACTAATTTTCTGCACAGCGAACTCACATTTCTCCAGCTTAGCAAAGAGTGAATTATCACTCAATAACTGCAAAACTTCACATACACTCTGCCAATGGGACTCCAGATCTGGTGAATAAATCAAAATGTCATCCAAATACACAACCACATTCTTACCAATCAAAGGTCTCAGGATGTCATTAATAAGATTCTGAAAAATGCAGGTGCATTGGTAAGACCAAAAGGCATCACCAGATTCTCAAAATGACCTACCGGAGTGTTAAAAGCAGTTTTCCATTCATCACCCTCCTTCACACGTAACAAATTGTATGCCCCTCGGAGATCAATTTTTGAGAACCACTTGGCCCCCACTAACTGGTTAAACAAATCAGGAATTAATGGCAATGGGTAGGAATTGCTTATGGTAATCTTATTAATTTCACGAAAATCCAGACATGGACGCAAACCGCCGTCCTTTTTTTTAACAAAGAAGAATCCGACTGCCACAGGCGACTTAGAAGGTCTAATGTGACCAGCAGCCAGGCTAGTCTGTATGTACTCCTCTAATGCCTTTCTTTCAGGGATAGTCAGATTAAACAAGCGACTTTTGGGAAATGTAGCACCTGGAACAAACTCAATGGTGCAATCATAATCCCTATGAGGAGGTAAAACTTGCGACTCCTCCTCCGAAAAAACCCTCCAAAAATCTTGAATAGGTAAAGGTAATTCCCCTTTTTCCACAGCCGCAATGCGACCATTACAACATTTATCATAGCACTTCGGACTCCAAGACTTAATCACATTAGTAGACCAGTCCAACAAAGGATTGTGCAGTTTTAACCAAGGCAATCCTAGAACAACTGGAGAGGGCAAATTATCCAAAACAACCAAATCCAAAATGTCTAGGTGAACACCATTGATAGTGAGAGGAAATGCAGCAGTTTTGTGAGTAATACATTTCAAAGGAGTGTTATCAATTGCAACCACAGAAATAGGAGATGACAAAGGTTTGGATTTCAATTTAAGTTTTTCCAAAAACCCTTTATCAATCACATTAAGTGTTAAACCACAATCCACAAATACCTGAAATTCAATCAAATCTCCCTGCAGAGTAGTACACCCAGAAAGGAACACTCCTGCAGAGCGTAAACAAGCTATACGGGCGTAACTGACCTTTTTATTTTATTTACTTAAACGACGCTCACAATACTTAATCAAATGGTCAGCTTTACCACAATAAAGACACAAACCTTCAGCGAATCTCCGATCTCTTTCTTGAGAGCGGAGTGACATTGTCCCAACCTTCATTGGTTCTCCGCTGTCAGAGCAGATTTTCTGGAAACTATGACCTGAAGTTACAGGAGTTTTTACATCATTAACCCTGGACCTTATTCTCCTGTCCACACGAACAGCTAACTGCATAGCTTCTTGCAGAGTCTCAGGTGCAGGGAATGCAATTAGCTAATCCTTAACCCTTTAACTCAGACCAGCAAGAAATAAACTTTTCAGCTCCGAATCATTCCACTTAACTTCTGAAGCCCATCTCCTGAAGTGTGTGCAATAAATTTCAACATCATCTGACCCCTGATTCAAACGTCTAAGTTCTGATTCAGCAGATGAGATTCGATCAGGATCGTCATATAATAGCTCCATAGCAGAAAAAAAATCCTCAACAGAACTTAAACACGGATCATTAGGTTGGAGAGAAAAGGCCCACCCCTGTGGTTCTTTGCGCAAAAGTGACATAATAAAACCAATGCGCTGTGATTCATTTCCAGAGGACCTCGGTCTCAAACGAAAATATAACAAATAAGCATTTTTAAAGGAAAAAAAATCTTAATGTTTACCATAAAAAATATCAGGCAGTCCTACCTTCGGTTCCACAAAATGCGCTCCAGGACAGCTACTCACATGTTGCTGAAGCTCGGCCACCTCCAGAGATAATCCCTGCAGGCGTTGAGCCAACTCCTGGACGGAAACCATATTGATCCCCGAATTTCTTTCCTTTTAGTTTTTTTTTTTTTTTTGGGCTGGACTTACTGTTATGATCTGCAACATAAACTAAGGAAAGAATGGGAAAAGCTGTCCCTACAGTAAGACTAAGCTGAATCCCTACAATGTAGCGGCAGCCTGTTCCTTGTGAACAGACCCGCCTTCGTCCTCGGCTAGTCTGAACGGAGACCTATAGAATAAAGGGAGGGGTCCCTAAAAGAACTAAGGACTGGGACAAAAATGGGACACCTCCTAACAGAAGTTGTTACAGAGCAAAAAGACAAACTGACAAAAAGTACTAGAGGTCCCAGAGGACCAAGCAAACTAGACAGATAGGCACCGAAGCACCTGGCTAGAGAGACAGGCAAAAAACACTGAAGTCCAGTAAAGCCAGAAGGGCGGAGCTGGAATATATAGGCAGCTGGTCACGTGACCGCAAAACACAAGATAGCAAAAACTAACAGGAGGGTTCTAACAATTGCAGCTGTTGCCTATTTGAAGGTTATAGACTCTAACAATGAAGCCCATGTTTGATTTCTATTTGGAAAGGCTAAACTGGCTCCTAAACCTGAACACACCATACCGAGACTTGAGCTCTGTGGAGCTGTACTAGCCATCGAGATTGCAGACTTCTTACAGAATGAACTAGCTATTCACATGGATGACACAAGATTCTACACAGACAGCAAGGTTGTTCTGGGCTGCATATACAACCAGACAAAACGCTTCTATGTCTATGTCAGTAACCGCGTTGAAAGGATCAGGAAATCCTCTAAACCTGAGCAATGGAAGTATGTTCCATCACATCTTAACCCTGCTGACATTGCTACTAGGCCAGTGTCTGTTGGTGCCCTCGCAAACTCTTCTTGGTTAAAAGGACCGGAGTTCCTTTGCGGCCAGTGTGAAGAGACTGCTGTTGAAGACAGCTTCAGTCTTCAGGATCCAGACGTTGACCCAGAGATCCGTCCTGATGTCAGCACCCCCATTGCCAAAGAGAAGGTTGACTTGGGCTGACAGCAATTTGAACACTTCTCCAGATGGACAAGGCTTGTTTGCGCCAACACATCTGGAACTTGAACTTGGAACTTTCAAGAAACTTTTGGACTGCTAAAAACACTCATCTGATTGCAACCAGGAACTGTAACCACTGGATTACAATTGGGTTGGAGACAGTTTGGCCTAGTGCGGCTTCTCCAATCCGAAGATGGGCATCCTTTGGATTGCTTCAGGAACTGTTATAGACATTCGTCTACCTCGTTTGTTATATGTTATTGTTGCATTGCATGCATTGTTTGTCTTTCAGGTTGAGGTATCCCTCAGTACTTCAGGAAAACACACCCACCTCAAGACTGTTAATATAGTGAAATGCAGGGATTTCAGACGAGGAGTGTGCTGTCCAGCTTTTTGTTTGAAAAGACTTTCAGACATTTGGGGCATTACCTAATGTTACATGATTATTATATTGTTGTACTTTGCTGCCATCTACTGGCCGTTGTTATAATACTGTATGTTATAACATGTATTATTCTTGAGTTTTACCCACAAACCCTGTTGGTCTGTAACTCCTCCTATCTCCTGCTCAGCACTTCCTTCTTCTTCTTCACATCCATCTTGACTACTCATGCTGCAGGACTGGAGAAAGGATTCTCTTGTTAACATTTTACCTGGCGCTTCTAATACCTACAATTCCTACCCTTTCCTCATCCTTCACTTTCCCTCATCTCACCTCATCAAGAACTGTAAATAAATCTGTTGAATTCATCACTGCATCATCATTCCGGATTACCACGTGCAGTTCACGAGGAACAGGAGCGCAGGTCAGTGAGTTAGTAGAGAAGTAACCTGGCACTCAGAAGACTCATGGGTTCTTTTATAGTTTTTAATAAAGTAGTGCAGAAAAATAAACAACAGACGTTTCGGTCACATTAGACCTTCATCGGTGTACTACAAAAATAAAAATGGCAGTAAGTATCATATAGACATGTATAAATAATACAGATGTGACCAAACATGATCAAATCAAACCAATTAGTCATGAAAAAGTGCTTAAAGGGAGTACAACATGGGAAAAAAGGATGGGAAGGGGAGGAGGATTAGGAGAGGGAATGGTGGCAGATCCTGAAATCTTATAGAAAGGAACCTACCAGTTAGCAGAAGTGGGTATATTAAAGCAGTAGCCTATTAGGTTCTGTAAGCTGTGGGGATAAAAATAAAGGCATAAATGCCATGGACCAAGGCTATTACTAGTATGGAGAGTGAGGGGATTGTCCCTATGAAGTTACCTGTAGATGTGTGGTAGCCGGACACGGTGTCCACCGTTTGTCAGGAGGTGCTATGAGGGACTGAGGACCTTATGGGTCTTAAGTAGGTAGTGGAGAGGGTCAAAGGTCACTCTCTAGGCTGATCATTGGTAGCAGTGGGATTAGAGCGCGCATATAACAATCAGAAGGACCTGAGAAGCGGAAGTAGCGTCATTTGACGTTCTTTAAGGTCCTACAACGAGAAGGGCCGGTCACGTGACCGGAAGTGACGCGCGAGTGCGTTCCACGCTATGTTGCATGCGTTCCACTGCATAAGAGTAGCGCTGGAGACAGTTCGGTAGGATGGAGGGATGTGATAGGATCAGGATAGGAGTCCAGGAGGGTAGGGGATCAGGAGGGAGGAACCGCCGAAGGAGACGAGAGGTAGAGATTGGGAAAAGGAGTTACGCCACTGTACTAATCTTGAACTACATTGTGCCACACTCTCTAAATACGTCAGAGTCCAACGCATTCCAAGGGGACTTAGAGTCCCATTACACCCTACACTTTTCTATGACCAAGAGGACTATTGCATAAAGTTTGAACTTATTTTAAACAAATGCTCGTTTGATCTCATGACTTTAACGATTGAATTCTTACAGAAGGAAATCATCGCATCCAAAGAACAGATTTCTAGCATTGAAACTCAACTAGCATCCACGATCTCCATAGAAGAATTGAATTCTCTAAAGACCAAGGTAAATCAGAACCTGGAACAACACCGACGGGATACTGAAAACAGGAAACGACTGAAATTCATCCGTGATGCAGAGGACTACCAGAAGGATCGAGTATATAAATGGCGCGACTTCTCCAGCACACGACGTGGTCCGGGACAACCGGGTCACTCCTCCACCGACCTTTCCTCTTCTGGCTCGGAATTGGACAGACCAAATCACCCATCCACCTCTACTCATTATTTTAAGTTTCGGGAGAAGTACAACCGAAAAAGAGGAGGACGAGGAGAGGCGGTACCAACAGTTGGCGACAGGAGCTTCGTCAGGGTTACACGCTCCCAGGTATGACCCCATTAGTTGTGAACATTTCGTCACGATCCCTCAGCATAGCGGAACTATGGGTGTTACAGAAAGGCCTGTCTTTCTGCCCATCTTACAAGTGTAATACATTTGGTTTAGAGATGGATTTACAAAGGTTTTTCAGATCTATTAGACTCAAGGCTCACTTTTCTCAGGAGGTTATTCCCAATACCACTACACCTATCATTAATCCAGTCAGCATCACAGCGGCTAGCCTAGGATTAAAGAATAAAAGTACTTATCGACCCCCCCAAACTACCATGCTGCAGAAACTTTCATCGATTTTATTAAACAATCCCCTCACTCTCCATACTAGTAATAGCCTTGGTCCATGGCATTTATGCCTTTATTTTTATCCCCACAGCTTACAGAACCTAATAGGCTACTGCTTTAATATACCCACTTCTGCTAACTGGTAGGTTCCTTTCTATAAGATTTCAGGATCTGCCACCATTCCCTCTCCTAATCCTCCTCCACTTCCCATCCTTTTTTTCCCATGTTGTACTCCCTTTAAGCACTTTTTCATGACTAATTGGTTTGATTTGATCATGTTTGGTCACATCTGTATTATTTATACATGTCTATATGATACTTACTGCCATTTTTATTTTTGTAGTACACCGATGAAGGTCTAATGTGACCGAAACGTTGGTTGTTTATTTTTCTGCACTACTTTATTAAAAACTATAAAAGAACCCATGAGTCTTCTGAGAGCCAGGTTACTTCTCTACATGACTACGGGCTTGTAACCCTACCTGGGCACCACCATCACCTCAGGAGTGCGGTAGTTTTCATCTATTCAGGTCAGTGAGTTGACGCTATATGCCACTGCTTATACAGAGATCCGTGTCACATCCCTCAGACACATCTCGCCCCACGTACATCGGTGGCAGAATATCCTCCATACAGTATTATGGGCACCACATGGTCCTCCATACAGTATAATGAGCCCCATATATTGATCCATTCAGTATAATGGACTCCATATATTGCTCCATAAAGTAAAATGAGCCTCATATATTGCTCCATACAGTATGGGCCCCATATATTGCTCCATACAGTATGGGCCCAATATATTGCTCTATAGATAATGGGCCCCATATAATACTCCTTACATAAAAAAAAAAATCAAATACTCACCGCTCCTTGCTGGAAGCAGGCCTGTCTCATCAGCGTCCTCCGACTCTCTGCACTGGGACTGCTCAGCAGAGGGCGCTCTGTAGTGACGTCATCGCGCCCTCTGCCCTGAGATGTCACAGAGTAAGAAGACGCAGAAGACAGAGGAGCAGCAGAGGAACAGGGAGAGGTAAGTATTGCAAACAGTTTAAAGCACTGGGGAAGGCCCAGTGCAAGTGCCCATTCGCTGGCATCAGGCCCCGCCGACTCATGGGCCCCATAGCGCGCTGGTGTCCCAGAGGGTGAGTGGGCCCCCTGCTCGCTCAGGGCCCAGGCACTTGCCCGGGTGGTGATGCAGGCCCTGGGTACAACACATACGGCACCCGTTTTTAACTGATCCGCTGCAATGATTATGTAGGAAACTGTATTCATTTACAATCATCCACAGCGTGAGAGCAAACAGCTACAACATTACTGAATAAACAGAAACCCTGCAAGTATAAGAAAATGATTTTATTAAAAATATTTTGCATATCAGTTTGAAAAAAAATAACTTATTAAGCATTTTTTGCAACGTAGCAGTCCACATCTGACCGACTCCTGTAACTCTGGACACAGTATAATAGTGTGGCCGCTGTTCTCTAGCAGGACCCTCTAATGATAGAAGCAGGACGGCATACTGGATCTCGCACAACGCTACCTGCATGCCATCTGATTTGCTAAGTGCTCCAGCCGTATAAAGATCACTATGTATACAATATACTCCGAAAAGATGTCAGGGATTACTGTGAAGTAAAAATATTGTGGCCCCCATTGAGCAGGAATGATTAGAGATGGACAAGCTCCAGTTGGCAGACAGTCAGTGATGGCGGAGAGCTGATCATCTTTACTCGCTGCTCATTAGGAAAGTGGTCGCTTTCTGAAACCATTTGACTCTGAACTCGGCGTCAGACGGCATTATGTAAGAGGCCAATGTCTGAGTGGTTTTTGTGTCCGTTTGTCCTTCCTCTGTTCTTTCTGCCAAAAGATCCTCACCCATAACCTAAGGATTAAAATAAAGTTGAATTGTTATTAATATTATTTTTTTAAATTTAGCAAATGAATTGAATTTCATAAATTAAAAGAAAACTTTCCCTCCGATGTCCACAAAACTGAGCGCCACTACATAAGCCACAAATAGTCTCCCCTCTCTCTCCCAGTCTGTGCAGTGTACGGGAACCATTTAAATGGGTGCAGGGCCGATTTTAGATAAAGTGGGGCCCTGGGGAAAAGTTTAAAGTGGGGTCCCAAATGCTGACATACAGCACCACACAAACATTTAGCTTGTATTTACATGCGCTGAGATCAGGCCGCTAAACGAGCGCAATCCACAATACTGAAGCCGTTCGACGCTGTTTCCCGACCTCTTTACACCAGCTGAGGAAGAATGATGGATACAGAACAATCACTAATAGATCAATCTGTCCCCATACAGCATCATGTTATCCACCAGGCGATGTGCTGCCGAGAACAAGGATTTTTGTTCTGGCATAAACAATCCAATTACTCGATGAATAGGCAGCATTTTGCTTGTTTAGTATAATACATGCCATAGTCCTCCATATTTTATAATGTGCCCCACAGTCCCCATATTGTATAATGAGGCCAATAGTCCTCCATATAGTATAATACACTCCCGATAGCCCTCCATATAGTATAATGCACTCCCCATAGCCCTCCATATTGTATAATGTGCCCCACAGCCCTCCATATTGTATAATGTGGCCCATATTCCTCCAAATAGTATAATATATTCCCCATAGCCTTCTATATAGTATAATGCACCTCATAGTTCTCCATATAGTATAATGCACCTCATAGCCCTCCATATAGTATAATATGCTCTCCACAGTCCTCCATATAGTATAATGCACGCCCCATAGTCTTTTATATTGTACAATGTGCCCCACAGCACTCCATATTGTATAATGTGGCCCATATTACTCAATATAGTATAATATATTCCCCATAGCCTTCTATATAGTATAATGCACCTCATAGCCCTCCATATAGTATAATATACTCTCCATAGTCTTCCATATAGTATAATGCACGCCCCATAGTCTTTCATATTATACAATGTGCCCCACAGCCCTTCATATTGTATAATGTGGCCCATATTACTCAATATAGTATAATATATTCCCCATAGCCTTCTATATAGTATAATGCACCTCATAGTCCTCCATATAGTATAATACACTGCCCCATAGCCCTCCATATAGTATCATACGCTGCCCCATAGCCCTCCATATAGTATCATACACTGCCCCATAGCCCTCCATATAGTATCATACACTGCCCCATAGCCCTCCATATAGTATCATACACTGCCCCATAGCCCTCCATATAGTATGATACACTGCCCCATAGCCCTCCATATAGTATCATACACTGCCCCATAGCCCTCCATATAGTATAATACACTGCCTCATAGCCCTCCATATAGTATAATACACTGCCTCATAGCCCTCCATATAGTATAATACACTCCCTATAGTATAATACACTCCCTATAGTATAATGCACTCCCAAAAGTCTTCAATATTGTATAATGTGCCCCACAGAGCTCCATATTGTATAATATGGCTCATATTCCTCCAAATAGTATAATACATTCCCCATAGCCCTCCACATAGTATAATGCACCTCATAGTCCTCCATATAGTATAATACACTCCCCATAGCCCTCCATATAGTATAATGCACTCCCCATAGTCCTCCATAAAGTATAATACACTCCCCATAGCCCTCCATATAGTATAATATACTCCCTGTAGTCCTCCATATAGTATAATGCACTCCTCATAGTCCTCCATATAGTTGTCACGGGTGTGTCGCCACGAAGATCGTCACGATTACACAGCCTGACTTCTCGCAGCTGACTTTTTGGTGCTTTGTGTTTTTCGGCAGTGAGGGAGTTAATTCTCTCTCTCTCTGTGCTAGACGAGGTCCAGCCTCGCCCAGCTGCAATCAATGCTGCTGTAGTGAGACTCCTTCAAATGCCTGCTGGTCTGTTAGGGAAGTGTCGGTGAAAGCATTTCATGCAGACTAACAGAGCGGATCGTGGTATTTGGAGTTTCAGAGATAAGTGTATTCGGAGAGTTTTTTCCCTTCCTCGCTTTATCATTTATCTCCTTTCCCGTTGGTGTTCCCTCTGTTGTAGTTGTGTAGTTTTTGTATGCAAGGTGGTTTTGGTTTTTCCCTTGTACTGTCTCGTTCGTCTAAGTACTGTGTGTGGGCATATTATTACTTGTCCCCTTTTGTTGTGATCGGGGTCCTTCTCAGGACTAGATTACTTAGGTGCAGGGATCCTAAGGAGGTAGGGGTTACGCTGGCGGCCTGGACCTCTGTACCTTTAACAGTACCTCCAGGTTGAGGGATTAGCCAGGGCCCCAGCTTAGGGTCAGCTTAGGCCCCCTACCTCCAGTATACAGAGACAGCGTGACATTTTCACCGACCACTTAGTTTTTCTCCAGCTACCATGGATCCAGTAGCCGGTCTAGCTCGGCAGTTGCAGAGTTTGTCCATGGAGCTGGCGGACGTTAGGTCCAAGGTTTTGTATCCTCAGGAGCAAGCCGGACCAGAACCTAAAGTAGCTCTCCCTGACAGGTTCACTGGGGGGCGGGACAAGTTTTTTGTTTTCCGGGAGGCATGCAAGTTGTACTTTCGGCTGCGGCCTCGGTCATCGGGGAGTGAAGAACAAAGGGTGGGAATTGTCATCTCGCTCCTACAAGGGGACCCACAATCTTGGGCGTTCTCTCTTCCCCCGGGCTCCCCGGCTCTCCAGTCAGTGGATAGGTTTTTCGCTGCTCTGGGACTCGTATATGATGACCCAGATCGGATCTCCCTTGCTGAGTCTAAGTTACGTAGGATCCAGCAGGGAGATCGTCCGGCGGAGGAATTCTGTTCGGAGTTCCGTAGGTGGGCCACGGACACCCAGTGGAATGACCTGGCTCTCAGGAGCCAGTTTTGTCAAGGTTTATCCGACAAATTACAGGATGTGTTGGCACAGTATGACTCTGCCGCGTCACTGGAAGCCGCTATGGCCCTTGCTATTCGCGTTGACAGACGGCTTCGGGAGAGGTGCGGGATAACTCTACCCCCTGTGATGACTCCACCTCCTACAAGGTCCCCTCATATGGTGGTTCCCCTGGTCAGTCCAGAGGAGCCTATGCAATTAGGAGGGACATCATTTCGGGGGAGGGGACCGGTGGTGCGCCATAAGACAGGAAGGTGTTTCTTCTGCGGGAGAAAGGGACATTTTATTGGGGGGTGTCCATCCCGTCCCTTGCAGGGTGAAGAGTCGTCGGAAAACTGTTGATCCCAGGTTGTGTGGTGGACGGCAATCTGGGAGTAGGTATTTCGTCCCTAGGTTCGTCTCAGTTTCTCGTACCGGCGGAGGTGGTGGTGGGTACGAGAACTGAGAGGATATCTGTTCTTCTGGATAGTGGGGCCGGGGCTAATCTGGTTGATGCTCGGTTTGCCCGGGTTCAGGGTATGCCATTGAGTGAGTTGGCTAAACCCATCCCCATATTCTCGATCGATGCCAGGCCTCTCGGTCAGGGAAGTTTTTTGCAAGCTGTGCATGACGTAAAACTTCAAGTGGGGGCGATACATAAAGAACTGTTGTCTTGCTACGTGTTGGAGGGTCTTCCCACTCCTATAGTGTTGGGCCTTCCTTGGTTAACTAAGCATAACCCGGTTATTAATTGGCAAACCAGAGAGATAAGCCAATGGAGTAAATTCTGTAATAAAAACTGCATGAACACGGTCATCGGTGCGGTTACTCCTTGGGTCTTACCTCCATTTCTGGCGGACTTTGAGGATGTATTCTCGGAGAAAGGGTGTCAGGAACTACCTCCTCATCGCGAGTATGACTGTTCTGTAAAACTGCTCCCTGAGGCCAAGTTACCTAAAGCTAGGTTGTATAACCTTTCTGGTCCTGAGAGGCAGGCCATGAAGGATTATATTTCAGAAAGTCTGGCTAAGGGGCATATTAGACCTTCATCTTCACCGGTGGCTGCAGGGTTCTTCTTTGTTAAGAAGAAAGATGGAGGCCTACGCCCTTGCCTGGATTTCCGTGAACTTAATCGGATTACGGTCCGAGATCCGTATCCGCTCCCACTTATTCCCGATCTCTTTAATCAGATCGTGGGCACCAAATGGTTCTCTAAGTTGGATCTCAGGGGGGCGTACAATCTGATTAGGATGAAGGAGGGGGATGAGTGGAAGACGGCGTTTAACACTCCGGAGGGGCATTATGAGAACCTTGTCATGCCATTCGGTCTGACTAATGCCCCGGCGGTGTTCCAACACTTTGTTAATGACATTTTTCACCGCCTGGTGGGACAGTTTGTTGTCATATATCTGGATGATATCTTAATTTACTCGCCGGATCTGGTGTCTCATCAGGAGCACGTTAGGCAGGTGTTACAGATCTTGCGGGATAATAAACTGTATGCCAAATGGGAAAAGTGTGTGTTCGCCGTACAGGAACTCCAGTTTTTAGGCTTCCTGGTTTCAGCGTCCGGTTTTCGTATGGACCCTGGGAAAGTGCGGGCAGTTCTTGAGTGGGATCGGCCAGAGAATCTTAAGGCACTACAACGTTTCCTGGGGTTTGCTAATTATTACCGGAAGTTCATTCGTAATTTCTCGTCCATGGTTAAGCCTCTCACAGACATGACTAAAAAGGGGACGGATTTTTCTAGGTGGTCTGACAAGGCTTGTCAAGCATTCTCCTCCTTGAAAAAATGTTTTGCCTCGGCACCCATACTCATTCAACCGGATGCGTCACAGCCATTCATTGTAGAGGTAGACGCTTCCGAGGTAGGGGTGGGAGCAGTATTGTCACAAGGTTCGTCCCCTGGTAAGTGGCATCCGTGCGCCTTTTTCTCTAAAAAATTGTCGTCCGCTGAGAGGAATTACGATGTCGGCAATAGGGAACTCTTGGCCATTAAGTTAGCTTTTGAGGAGTGGCGCCATTTTTTGGAGGGGGCAGTCCATCCGGTCACCGTCATCACCGATCACAAGAACCTGCTATATCTGGAGTCCGCGAAACGTCTGAATCCCAGACAAGCTAGGTGGTCATTGTTTTTTACCAGGTTTAATTTTGTCGTTACATATTGTCCTGGGTCAAAAAATGTAAAGGCGGATGCCTTATCTCGTAGTTTCCCTGGGGCCGGGAATACAGACGACCCGATTCCTATCCTTCAGGAGGGGGTGGTGGTTTCGGCAGTATGCTCTGAGCTGGAGGAGGAGGTATTGGAGGCTCAGGGGGACGCCCCTGTTGGACCTCCGGGGAGACTGTTTGTTCCAGATCAGTTGCGACAAAAGGTGATCGAGGCACACCATAACTCAGTTTTTGCAGGACACCCGGGGAGTAGAGCAACTGTGGATCTCCTCTCGCGTCGGTTTTGGTGGCCTAACTTACATAAGGAGGTGGTAACTTTTGTCGCGTCCTGTGGGGTTTATGCGCGCTCTAAGACCTCACATACCCGTCCGTCTGGGGCCCTCTTACCTTTGAAGATCCCGGAGCGTCCTTGGACTCATCTGTCTATGGACTTTATTACGGACCTCCCTCCGTCTTCGGGTAAAACGGTCATACTCGTTGTAGTGGACAGGTTCAGCAAGATGGCACATTTTATCGCTCTTCCGGCTCTCCCTAATGCCAAAACTCTTGCGCAGGTGTTCATTGGGGAGATTGTGAGGCTTCACGGGGTACCCTCCGAGGTGGTGTCTGATCGGGGGTCTCAGTTTGTGTCCAAGTTCTGGAAGGCGTTTTGTGCATGGCGGGGTATGCATTTGTCGTTCTCATCGGCTTTTCATCCTCAGACCAATGGTCAGACGGAACGTATGAACCAGAGCTTGGAGACATATCTCCGGTGTTTTGTGTCAGAGAACCAGGAGGACTGGGCTTCTTTCTTACCTCTGGCAGAGTTTGCTCTTAATAATAGGCGGAGCGAGTCCACTGGTAAGTCCCCATTTTTTGGGGCATATGGTTTTCACCCCCAGTTTTGTACTTTCAGTAGGGGGGGCTCTTCGGGGGTTCCTGAGGAGGAACGTTTTTCCTCATCACTCGCTTCAGTATGGAGAGGGGTGCTGAAGAATCTGAATACTATGGGGAACCGATACAAACGTATGGCTGATAGGAAGAGAGTGTCTGGTCCGGACCTAAGTGTGAACGATCGGGTATGGTTGTCTACCAGGAATATAAAACTTAAGGTTCCCTCCTGGAAACTGGGTCCCAGGTTCATCGGGCCGTACAGAATCAGTTCTATTATTAATCCGGTGGCATTCCGTCTTGACCTCCCCCCTACGTTTAAAATTCACAACGTGTTCCACAGATCGTTGCTTAAGAGGTTTGTGGCGCCGGTGGTACCGTCACCTTTACCTCCCCCTCCAGTGGTGGTCAAGGGTAACTTGGAGTTCCAGGTATCGAGGGTCATCGATTCACGCTTTAATCGCCGGTCCCTTCAGTACCTGGTTCATTGGAAAGGGTATGGTCCTGAGGAGAGGATGTGGGTTCCTGCGTCGGATATTAACGCAGACCGATTAGTTCGGGCCTTCCACACGATTCATCCGGATAAACCTGGCCCTGAGGGTCCGGAGGCCCCTCGTAGAAGGGGGGGTACTGTCACGGGTGTGTCGCCACGAAGATCGTCACGATTACACAGCCTGACTTCTCGCAGCTGACTTTTTGGTGCTTTGTGTTTTTCGGCAGTGAGGGAGTTAATTCTCTCTCTCTCTGTGCTAGACGAGGTCCAGCCTCGCCCAGCTGCAATCAATGCTGCTGTAGTGAGACTCCTTCAAATGCCTGCTGGTCTGTTAGGGAAGTGTCGGTGAAAGCATTTCATGCAGACTAACAGAGCGGATCGTGGTATTTGGAGTTTCAGAGATAAGTGTATTCGGAGAGTTTTTTCCCTTCCTCGCTTTATCATTTATCTCCTTTCCCGTTGGTGTTCCCTCTGTTGTAGTTGTGTAGTTTTTGTATGCAAGGTGGTTTTGGTTTTTCCCTTGTACTGTCTCGTTCGTCTAAGTACTGTGTGTGGGCATATTATTACTTGTCCCCTTTTGTTGTGATCGGGGTCCTTCTCAGGACTAGATTACTTAGGTGCAGAGATCCTCAGGAGGTAGGGGTTACGCTGGCGGCCTGGACCTCTGTACCTTTAACAGTACCTCCAGGTTGAGGGATTAGCCAGGGCCCCAACTTAGGGTCAGCTTAGGCCCCCTACCTCCAGTATACAGAGACAGCGTGACAATAGTATAATGTGCCCCCCAGCCCTCCATATTGTATAATGTGGCTCATATTCCTCAATAGAGTATAATACACTCCCCATAGCCCTCTATATAGTATCATACACTGCCCCATAGCCCTCCATATAGTACACCGCGTGCAGAATTATTAGGCAAATGCGTATTTTGATCACATGATACTTTTTATACATGTTGTCCTACTCCAAGCTGTATAGGCTTGAGAGCCAACTACCAATTAAGTAAATCTGGTGATGTGCATCTCTGTAATGAGGAGGGGTGTTGACTAATGACATCAACACCCTATATAAGGTGTGCTTAATTATTAGGCAACTTCCTTTCCTTTGGCAAAATGGGTCAGAAGAGAGATTTGACGGGCTCTGAAAAGTCCAAAATTGTGAGATGTCTTGCAGAGGGATGCAGCAGTCTTGAAATTTCCAAACTTTTGAAGCGTGATCACCAAACAATCAAGCGTTTCATGGCAAATAGTCAACAGGGTCGCAAGAAGAGTGTTGGCCAAAAAAGGCGCAAAATAACTGTCCATGAATTGAGGAAAATCAAGCGTGAAGCTGCCAAGATGCCATTCGCCACCAGTTTTGCCATATTTCAGAGCTGCAACGTTACTGGAGTATCAAAAAGCACAAGGTGTGCGATACTCAGGGACATGGCCAAGGTAAGGAAGGCTGAAAAACCACCACCTTTGAACAAGAAACATAAGATAAAACGTCAAGAATGGGTCAAGAAATATCTTAAGACTGATTTTTCAAAGGTGTTATGGACTGATGAAATCAGCGTGACTCTTTATGGGCCAGATGGATGGGCCAGAGGCTGGATCAGTAAAGGGCAGAGAGCTCCACTCCGACGCCAGCAAGGTGGAGGGGGGGTACTGGTATGTGCTGGTATCATCAAAGATGAACTTGTGGGACCTTTTAGGGTTGAGGATGGAGTGAAGTTCAACTCCCAAACCTATTGCCAGTTTCTGGAAGACAACTTCTTCAAGCAGTGGTAAGGAAGAAGTTGGTATCGTTCAAGAAAAACATGATTTTCATGCAGGACAATGCTCCATCACATGCATCCAACTACTCCACAGCGTGGCTGGCCAGTAAAGGTCTAAAAGAAGAAAAAATAATGACATGGCCCCCTTGTTCACCTGATCTGAACCCCATAGAGAACCTGTGGTCCATCATAAAATGTGAGATCTACAGGGAGGGAAAACAGTACACCTCTCGGAACAGTGTCTGGGAGGCTGTGGTGACTGCTGCACGCAATGTTGATCAAAAACAGATCAAGCAACTGACAGAATCTATGGATGGAAGGCTGTTGAGTGTCATCATAAAGAAAGGTGGCTATATTGATCACTAATTTTTTTGGTTTTTGTTTTTGCGTGTCAGAAATATTTATTTCTAAATTTTGTGCACTGATATTGGTTTACCTGGTGAAAATAAACAAGTGAGATGGGATTATATTTGGTTTTTATTAAGTTGCCTAATAATTCTGCACAGTAATAGTTACCTGCACAAACAGATATCCTCCTAAGATAGCCGAATATAAAAATACCCCACTCCAACTTCCAAAAATATTAAGCTTGGATATTTATGAGTCTTTTCGGTTGATTGAGAACTTAGTTGTTGATCAATAATAAAAATAATCCTCTAATATACAACTTGCCTAATATTTCTGCACACAGTGTATAATACACTGCCCCATAGCCCTCCATATAGTATAATACACTGCCCCATAGCCCTCCATATAGTATAATATACTCTCCATAGTCCTCCATATAGTATAATACACTGCCCCATAGGCCTCCATATAGTATAATGCACGCCCCATAGTCTTTCATATTGTACAATGTGCCCCACAGCCCTTCATATTGTATAATGTGGCCCATATTACTCAATATAGTATAATATATTCCCCATAGCCTTCTATATAGTATAATGCACCTCATAGTCCTCCATAAAGTATAATACACTGCCCCATAGCCCTCCATATAGTATAATGCACTGCCCATAGTCCTCCATATTGTATAATGTGCCCCCCAGCCCTCCATATTGTATAATGTGGCCCATATTCCTCAATATAGTATAATACATTCCCCATAGTCCTCCATATAGTATAATACACTGCCCCATAGCCCTCTATATAGTATAATACACTGCCCCATAGCCCTCCATATAGTATAATACACTGCTCCATAGCCCTCCATATAGTATGATGCACTCCCTATAGCCCTCCCTATAGTATAATGTACTCCCCATAGTCCTCCATATTGTATAATGTGCCCCACAGCGCTCCATATTGTATAATGTGGCCCATATTCCTCCAAATAGTATAATACACTCCCCATAGCCCTCCATATAGTACAATGCACTCCCCATAGTCCTCCATATTAGTATAATGCACCTCATAGTCCTCCATATGTGTGACGCTCGCAGCCCTGCCCTGGGAAAAGATGGTGGGGGTACTCGGAACCGGGTCAGATGTTAGGGGGGATGCAGTCGTGGACCGGACCCGTTCCGTGCCCAGGGCCGTCACATTAAAAAGGATGTAAGGGCTTTCAGGGTTGAGTGGTATTATCGACTACGCCACCTGCGGTGTCTGGTGATGCGCCACCAGCGCTGCTAGCAGTCCTCTGAGGCCGGGTGTTGTGGCAGCTTGCGATGGTATAACTCCCCACAGGCGGAGCTGTGTCTCAGGGCAGAAGTAACAGGAGGATGGGGAGAGTAGTCCTGGGTCACTCGGGTGCGGTGTGGTGCAGCGCAGAAATAAAGGAACCATAGGCCATAAGTCTTTCAGGTCTTTTACTCACAGTTCTTTTAGCTCAGCCGCAAGGCTTCTCCCTGCTCCTCACGGATGACTGCGGCCACCAGGGATGAGGGCTCAGCGCACCCAAGTCCTTCAGGTGCCTGGATCAGGACCCTCAGAGTGTTCCTAACTCTCCCCTTTTTGGACCTCTCCTCTACGTGTGTAGACTAAAGGCTGGGTATCCCTCTGGACTTTCCACAGATTTGGGGCACGGCGGCAATTGCTGTTGCGTCCGTCCCGCGACGGGATTCACTGTAGCCCACCGGGCTTCTCTGACAGAGACCTAAAGTGACAAAGTCAGATATCGGGGGCCGGTACCCCTCTTGCAGCAGGAGTCCCTCTGGCTAGGCCAGTATAGCGAGGACAGGTGGCGTATACCGCTCCGTCTGCATCCTCCTGGGATCCTTTTGCTATGGAGCTCCCGACCTTCTTAAGCAAGGGAACTTGACCGGGGTAGAGACTCTGTTAACTCGTACCCGCTCCTCGTGTCAAGGTCAGAGCACGAGGACTGTGCATCTTCAGCACACTGCAGGCTCCTACACAAGGCCACTGTCAGCTGCAAAGACCACAATCAAAGAACAGGAGCCAAGAACCAAGAACCTTGTGCTTAAGATGGCTGGCTATTATATATGAAACTATGTGTGCAAACATAAAAGTGTGTTCTACACCCTTCACCCACTACATGGTTCCCCTAACTTTAGGTTCCCCCCACTCGTGATCCTGCTGAGGCAGCACTATGGTGCATACTTGCCTCCCATAGGTCAGGAGTGTGTAGTGTTGGATGCAAGACAGGGTCCTGACCAGTGCACCTTCCTTACCTGGGTGGAGACACTACACCTGCTGACAGGCTGCAGTATCCCCCCCTTGTGGCGACCGAACCCTCAGGGGCGCCACACATATAGTATAATACACTCACCATAGCCCTCCATATAGTATAATATACTCCCTATAGCCCTCTGTATAGTATAATGCACTCCCCATAGCCCTCCCTATAGTATAATGCACTCCCCATAGCCCTCTATATAGTATAATGCACTCCCCATAGTCCTTCATATAGTATAATGCACTACCGATAGTCCTTCATATAGTATAATGCATTCTCCTTAGTCCTTAATAGAGTATAATGCAGCCTCCCTATAGTTTAATGCAGCCAAACATATAGTACATATAATATAATGCAACCCATAGTCCTCGATAAAGTATAATTCTGTCGCCCCATAGAGTATAATTCAGACACTCCATACAGTATAATGCAGCCCCCCAGTTCTGCAGTATTATGGTCACCACGTATAAAAAAACAAATACATACAATACTCATCCTCGTTCTCCAGCTGCTCCATGCTCTGCAGAGCGTCTCAGCAGCTCCACTCTGCAGGCACAGTCATTCCCCCGCTGCCGATACAGTTCAATGCGCGATGCGGGGGGACGAACTCACGGGCCCTATAGCGGCACGCCACGGGCTGCGGGCCCCAGGCAGATGCCTAGTCTGCCTGCCCTTACGGCGGCCCTGAATGGGTGTCCCATGCTGGGGACCACGTCCAGTGTCCTTCCGTGAAACAGCCTCAGCAGAGGAATCTAACATTCTGTTTGGATCTATAATGTAGGTAACTTGGCAGACAGTGGGGAGATTAAAAGAAATGCAAGTGCAAAGTGAACACATGTTTCAATTGGCACTCGGAAAATTATATATATACACACACATACGTGTGCGTGTGTGCGCTGTGTGTGTGCGGTGTGTGGTGTGTGTGTGTGGTGTGTGTGTGTGGTGTGTGTGTACAGTACAGACCAAAAGTTTGGACACATCTCATTTAAAGATTTTTCTGTATTTTCATGACTATGAAAATTGTACATTCACACTGAAAGCATCAAAACTATGAATTAACACATGTGCAATTATATAGTTAACAAAAAAGTGTGAAACGACTGAAAATATGTCTTATATTCTTGGTTCTTCAAAGTAGCCACCTTTCGCTTTGATGACTGCTTTGCACAATCTTGGCATTCTCTTGATGAGCTTCAAGAGGTAGTCACCGGAAATGGTCTTCCAATAATCTTGAAGGAGTTCCTGGAGATGCTTAGCATTTGTTGGCCCTTTTGCCTTCACTCTGCGGTCCAGCTCACCCCAAACCATCTCGATTGGGTTCAGGTCTGGTGACTGTGGAGGCCAGGTCATCTGGCGTAGCACCCCATCACTCTCCTTCTTGGTCAAATAGCCCTTACACAGCCTGGAGGTGTGTTTGGGGTCACTGTCCTGTTGAAAAATAAATGATGGTCCAACTAAACGCAAACCGGATGGAATAGCATGCCGCTGCAAGATGCTGTGGTAGCCATGCTGGCTCAGTATGCCTTCAATTTTGAATAAATCCCCAACAGTGTCACCAGCAAAGCACCCCCACACCATCACACCTCCTCCTCCATGCTTCACGGTGGGAACCAGGCATGTAGAGTCCATCCGTTCACCTTTTCTGCGTCGCACAAAGACACGGTGGTTGGAACCAAAGATCTCAAATTTGGACTCATCAGACCAAAGCACAGATTTCCACTGGTCTAATGTCCATTCCTTGTGTTTTTTAGCCCAAACAAGTCTCTTCTGCTTGTCGCCTGTCCTTAGCAGTGGTTTCCTAGCAGCTATTTTACCATGAAGGCCTGCTGCACAAAGTCTCCTCTTAACAGTTGTTGAAGAGATGTGTCTGCTGCTAGAACTCTGTGTGGCATTGACCTGGTCTCTAATCTGAGCTGCTGTTAACCTGCAATTTCTGAGGCTGGTGACTCGGATAAACTTATCCTCAGAAGCAGAGGTGACTCTTGGTCTTCCTTTCCTGGGGCGGTCCTCATGTGAGCCAGTTTCTATGTAGCGCTTGATGGTTTTTCCAACTGCACTTGGGGACACTTTCAAAGTTTGCCCAATTTTTCAGACTGACTGAGCTTCATTTCTTAAAATAATGATGGCCACTTGTTTTTCTTTACTCTGAATTTGTATTATGGCAAGAAAAAAGCAGCTAACAGTCTATTCAGTAGGACTATCAGCTGTGTATCCACCTGACTTCTGCACAACACAACTAATGGTCCCAACCCCATTTATAAGGCAAGAAATCCCACTTATTAAACCTGACAGGGCACATCTGTGAAGTTTAAACCATTTCCGGTGACTATCTCTTGAAGCTCATCAAGAGAATGCCAAGAGTGTGCAAAGCAGTCATCAAAGCAAAAGGTGGCTACTTTGAAGAACCTAGAATATAAGACATATTTTCAGTTGTTTCACACTTTTTTGTTAAGTATATAATTCCACATGTGTTAATTCATAGTTTTGATGACTTCAGTGTGAATGTACAATTTTCAAAGTCATGAAAATACAGAAAAATCTTTAAATGAGGTGTGTCCAAACTTTTGGTCTGTACTGTATATATATATATATATATATATATATATATATATATATATATATATATATATATATACACACTAGATGGTGGCCCAATTCAAACGCATCGGGTTTTCTAGAATATGTATGCGGTACACCGGGCGCAATCAGCACAGCAGTGTTTAAATTTGGCGCCAATATCGCTGACTGGTCGTGGCCGGGGGGCGCGACCAATCAGCACAGCGGTGTTTAAATTTGGCGCCAATCTCGCTGATTGGTCGCAGCCGCCGGCCGCGACCAATTAGCGAACTGTATTACTGAGGACCGGGCAGCGGTGCCGTCCCTCCCTTCACACTTGCCGTCGGGAGATCAGCGGCCCAAGCTGCTGATCTCCCGACGGTAGCCGCATGGAGGTCAGCGGCGCCGCCCGTCAGGGTACTTGTGCTGCCAGCAGACGGGAGATGAGCGGCTGGCGCCGCTCATCTCCCGCTGCATCGCCGCTGATCTCCCGACTGTAGCCGCATGGAGGTGAGCGGCGCCACCCGTCGGGGTACTTGTGCTGCCAGCAGACGGGAGATGAGCGGCTAGCACCGCTCATCTCCCGGCTGCATCGCCACTGAGCTCCGTCCGGCAGATGAGCCGCTAACGGCCGCCATCTTTTTCTGAAAACCCGCATCGCTGCTTGGCCGCGGCTGGACCAATCAGCCACGCGGGATTTCCTGGACAGACAGACGGAATAAGACGATTATATATATTAGATATACACATATGCATATATATATATATATACACACACACACACACACATATACATACACTGGTGTGAAAAAGTGTTTGCCCCTTTCCTTGCATATTTGTCACACTTAAATGTTTCAGATCACAAAACAAATTTAAATATTAGACAAAGATAACACAAGGAAACACTTAATGCAGCTTTTAAAAGGAAGGTTTTTATTATTAAGGGAAAAGGAAATCCAAACCTACAGGGCCCTGAGTGAAAAAGTGATCCCCCTCCCTCCTTAAAACATAAATTAACTGTGGTTTGGTGAACTTTCCTAGGCGTGGCCGGCTGATCAAAATTACCCCAAGAGCGCAGCAAAGACTCATCCAAGAGGTCACAAAAGACCCCACAACAACATCCAGAGAACTGCAGGTCTCACTTGCCTCAGTTAAGGACAGTGTTCATGACTCCACCATAAGAAAGAGACTGGGCAAAAATGACACGCATAGCAGAGTTCCAAGACGAAAACCACTGCTCAGCAATAAGAACATAAAGGCTCACCTCAGTTTTGGCAGAAAAAATCTTGATGATCACCAAGACTTTGGGGAGAATACTCTGTGGATTGACAAGACAAAAGTTGAACTTTTTGGAAGGTGTATGTCCCATTACATCTGGCGTAGAAGTATCACTGCATTTCAAAAAAGGAACATCATACCAACAGTAAAATATGGTGGCGGTATTGTGATGGTCTGGGACTGTTTTGCTGCTTCAGGACCTGGAAGACTTGCTGTGGTAAATGGAACCATAAATTCTGCTGGTTAAACAAAAAATCCTGAAAGACAATGTCCGGCCATCTGTTCATGACCTCAACCTGAAGTGCACTTAGGTTATGCAGCAGGACAATGATCCAAAACACAGCAGTAAGTCCACCTCTGAATGGCTTAAGGAAATCAAAATTAAGACTTTGCAGTGGCTTAGGCTTAGTGCCCACGATGCAGAAATGAAGCAGAAATTTTCCTGAGTATTTGCATGCGTATTTGCCATGCGTTTTTCCAATGCATTGTATAGGCAAATACGCATGCAGAAACGCACAAGAATTGGTCAAGTCCGTATTTTTTCTGCGAGTAAAATCTGCACAGAAAAAATACGGACCATGTGCACAGAACTTGCAGAATGTCATAGGAAGTCATGGGATAAGGTATGCAATGCGTTTCTGGAGCGTTTACGCGCTGCAAATATGCACCAAAATACGCACCAAAAACGCATCGTGGGCACACAGCCTTAGTCAAAGTCCTGACCTTAAGAAAGCGGTTCATGCTCAGAAACCCTCCAATGTGGCTAAATTACAACAATTTTGCAAAGATGAGTGGGCAAAAATTCCTCCAGAGTGTTGTAAAAGACTCATTGCCAATTATCCCAAACACTTGATTGTAGTTGTTGTTGCTGAGGGTGCTTCAACCAGTTATTAGGTTTAGAGGGCAATCACTTTTTCACACAGGGCCCTGTAGGTTTGGATTTCTTTTTCCCTTAATAATTAGGATCTTCATTTAAAAACTGTATTTTGTGTTTACTTGTGTTATCTTTGTCTAATATTAAAATTTGTTTTGAGATCTGAAATATTTAGGTGTGACAAACATGCAAAAGAATTAGAAATCAGGAAGGGGCAAACAACTTTTCACATATACAAATATACATATATATATATATTCATCCCACAATGTCACATTCACCGCAGGAGAGAGGGATTGGTAAGATGGGACAACCATTACAAACCAGCCACCTGATCAGACGTTATTGAGCACCTTTCCAGAAGCTTTAATCAATCTTATCTACTGTTATTTTCTGAAGAGAGGAAACAAATGTCCTAAAAATAAAAAAATATAAAAATGAAAGTTAAAAAAAATAAAATAATAATAATAGGCTCACCTCCACTATGAGCATATTTTGCTCTTCTAATAATCCAAGCTTTCCTAATTGTTCTTCTATTTGCTCCTGCGTCTTCATATTCCTCTCCAGCACAAATGATGCATGCTGGGGCTGTAAGAGCTGTAATAGAAGCCTAGAAGAACCATCAGAGGTCAGGCCCATCTGGTTACAGAAAGAACACAGATACACGCTGTATAAGACAATGGTATGGAAAGACGGATTTTGGTAAGACCTTACCTGTAAAATCCTTTTCAGCGAAGGAAGGAAGGGAGACACAGTCATTACTAGTGGGTAGGCGGAGCCCACATAGGATAGAACACCTCAGATTAAAAAAGAGTGTTGTCCGGCCCCTCCAGCTTGGGCTCCTCCTACTCCAGCTCTCCAGTCCGTACACAAGCTAAGGAAGAGCAAATATCACCAGCGGAGCAACATAACCCCTTCTGAAGAACTTCAGAGAAAAAACAAGAGACAGGTTATGCATATAACAGAAAAACCACACAGTCCCAGGTACTACTCACTGGACCTGACCACTGCGATGAGCTGGCAATGCTGGAACAGAGCCTTAGCGCGCCGACCTCAGCCCAGATAATCGCTATCAGAGAAGGGTCACGCTGCATCTGAAAACACAACAACACACTTCTGCCATGGGAGGGAGCTGTGTCTCCCTTCCTTCGCTGAAAAGGATTTTACAGGTAAGGTCTTACCAAAATCCGTCTTTCAGCAGCAGATGGAAGGAAGGGAGACACAGTCATTACTAGTGGGACGTCCCAAAGCAGTCCAAAAATTAAGGGTGGGAAAAAACCAACAGAGGCAGAATCCCAACAACCTAGAAAAATGCGCAACTAGCGCTAAATACAAGTTAACGATAACTTAAACTACAGCCGCCTGCAGGACCCTACGTCCTAAGGCTGCATCAGCGGAAGCACTGACGTCCACCTTATAAAACTTTGTAAAAGTGTGGACGGAGCGCCAGGTAGCCGCCCGGCAGAGTTGAGCTGCCGAGGCCCCTTGATGAAAAGCCCACGATGAACCCACAGCTCTCGTGGAGTGAGCTCGAATCTTAATTGGACAAGATTCGCCCTTGAGTCGGTAAGCCTCTAAAATGGCCGACCGAATCCATCGAGCTATAGTGTCCTTGGAAGCTCGTTGACCACGCCGACGACCTGCTGGAATCACAAACAGAGAGTCCGATTTCCGAAAACCTTGAGTAATAGACAAATAGAACTTCAAAGCCCGCACTAAATCCAAGGAGTGCAAGGCCCGTTCCTTCGCATTCCTCGGTTCCGGACAGAGTGAGGGCAACACAATATCCTGGTTAACATGAAATTGTGACACCACCTTAGGTAGAAAGTCGCCCCGTGTGCGAAGCACCACGCGATCCGGGAGAAATTCCAGAAAAGGAGGCGAGCAAGAAAGAGCCGCCAGTTCAGAAACCCTTCTCAAAGAGGTGACTGCCACTAAAAAGGCAACCTTCCAAGAAAGCAAAGAAAGGCTAACGGAGTCCATAGGCTCAAAAGGCCCATGTTGAAGAGCCTCCAAGACCAGATTGAGCCGCCAAGGGGACACAAGCGCCTTCCGCGGCGGAAACTGACGGGTTACCCCGCGAAAAAAGGAACGAACGTCCCTACGCGAGGCGATAGCCTTCCGAAACAGCAAGGACAAAGCAGAAACCTGACCCCTCAGAGTGCTAACTGCCAAACCCTTGTCCAGGCCATACTGCAAAAAGGCCAACAAATTGGGAATGGAAAAAATCCTTGGGTTCCTTGAAGAACCCGAACACCATGAAAAGAAGGCCTCCCAAGTCTTGTGATAGATCCTAGTAGTGGCAGGACCCCTGGCAGCTCGCAGAGTGGCAATGACTTCAGCTGAAAAACCTTGACGAGTCAAGATTTCGGTCTCAAGAGCCACGCCGTCAAACGCAGAGACTTCAGGTCCGGATGACGAACGGGCCCTTGGGTTAACAGGTCCGGGCGAAGAGGGAGAGGAAGTGGAGGCGCAGCCAGAAGCGACACCAGCGTCGAGAACCACGTCCTCCTTGGCCAGTCTGGGGCTACTAACATAGCCGGGACTCTTTCCAGTCTGATCCGACGCAACACCAGAGGAAGTAAGGATATCGGCGGGAACACATAGATTAGCTCGAATTGGTCCCACGGAGCCACCAGAGCATCCACCGCCACAGCCTTCGGGTCCTTGTACCTGGACATGAATGTCGGTAACTTGGTGTTGAACCTTGATGCCATCAAATCCACTTGAGGAGTTCCCCAACGGGAGCACAGCTGTGCAAAAATTTCTGGGTGAAGACTCCATTCTCCGGGATCCACCTTCTCGCGACTGAGGAAGTCCGCCGTGATATTCTGAACTCCCGGAATGTGAATCGCAGAGATGGCTGGCACCTTGGCCTCGGCCCATACCAGGATCCGAGACACTTCCATCATGAGCCTGGAGCTCCTCGTTCCACCTTGATGGTTGATATACGCGACCGCCGTCGCGTTGTCTGTCTGCACTCGGACTGGCAGACCGTTTAAAGGGACCGTCCAGTGTTGGAGGCAAAGGAAAATCGCCCTCAATTCCAGGATGTTGATCGGCAGGACAGACTCTTCCGACGACCATACTCCCTGAATCCAGAGATCGTTCCAGACACCCCCCCAGCCTGATAGGCTGGCATCGGTGGTTATGACCGACCACCTCGGAAGGAGGAAGGACTTCCCCAGGGATAACGCTTCCGGACGTAACCACCATCCTAGAGACTCTCGCACCCTGTGGGAGATGATGACACTGCGATTCAGCGAAGCCTGTGATCGATCCCAACGGTTCAGAATAAGCATTTGGAGAGTCCTGGAATGAAATTGGGCAAACGGAAGTGCCTCCATTGACGCCACCATCAAACCCAAAAGGCGCATACACCTTCGAAGGGACATTGCTGTCGAAGACTTCATAACCTGTACATGTCGAAGAAGACTTGCTTGCTTGTCTGGAGGCAGGGACACCACTGCTCGTACCGTGTCGAAATGCATCCCCAAAAACAGGATTGACTGCGACGGTTCCAGAGACGACTTCTTCCAATTGACCAGCCACCCGAAGTCCTCCAGGAGCTGAAGGGATAGATTGCGAGCCGTCACCGCCTCCTCCTTTGAGGACGCCACAATCAAAAGGTCGTCCAGGTAGGGAAGAACCGTAACCCCCTGTCTTCGAAGGATCGCCATGAGAGGTGCCAGAATTTTTGTAAAAACTCTGGGCGCCGAGGCCAACCCGAATGGCAGGGCCACAAACTGGAAATGGTCCTGACCTATGGCAAAAAGAAGGAAGCGTTGGTGGGCCCTTCCGACGGGAACATGCAAATAAGCGTCGCGAATGTCGATTGACACCAAAAAGTCGTTCTGCGACAGGGCCGCCACAACCGAGCGAAGCGACTCCATGCGGAATTTCCGGGTGCGGACATGCCGATTCAATCTTTTGAGATCCAGAATGGGGCGAAATTTGTCCTCCTTTTTGGGGACCACAAAGAGGTTTGAATAAAACCCTCTTCCCCGGTCCTCCAGCGGAACCGGTACCACCACACCCTTCTGCAGAAGGGAATCGACCTCCTGCCGTAGAGCGGCAACTAGCTCGGGCTCTGACGGAATGCGAGATCGGCAAAACCTGTCCGGGGGTCGAGAAAGAAACTCTATGAAGTAGCCTGCTGACACAACCCGCGTCACCCAGGCGTCCGAAACACGGGACGCACAAGTCGATTCGAATTGGAGCAGGCGACCCCCCACTCGAGAGCCCTCGAGTGAAAACCTGGCATCAGTCCGCCTTAGCGGGCTTTTTGTCAGCTTCCCGCTTGTCTTGACGGAAGCTCTGTTTCCAGGGAGTGCGGGATTTCTGAGAAGCCTTTTTTCCTGAAAAAGAGGGACGACCCGATCCCCAAGAGGGCTGACCGGACCGTCCCCTGGACCGAAAGGGCCGCCGACTACTACCGGTACTAGGCCTGCCCGACGCAGAAGCCACAGTTCTTCGCTGTGGTAAGGCCGCTTCTTTTGCCTTTGCCTTGACAATCAGCTCCGTGAGGTCAGATCCAAATAACTGACCACCCTTGTAAGCTAAAGATAGCAAACCTTGCTTGGAAACCGCGTCCCCGGTCCACTGTCTGAGCCACAGTGCTCTTCTGACTGTGACCGCCGAGGATTGCGCCCTGGACAGCAGTGACGCGGTATCCAAACCTGCATCACTGCCATATCGGGCCGCATCCTCCAACAACTTGAAAAGCCCATCTACCTCGGATAGCGGGGATCCATCCTGCCACGCCGTCCGTAGACGGTCCAACCAGCTTAGGGAAGCTTTACAAGCACACATGGATCCTAGCACCGCTCTGAATCCATGACCCGCGGCCTCGTAGATGGATTTCGCCGCCATCTCCGTTTTTCTGTCCAGCGGATCCTGCAGACTCGCCTTCCCGTTAACAGGCAGTAAAGAGGATTTGCTAAGCTGGGATAAAGGGACATCCACTTCAGGAGAAGGAATCCAATTATCAATCAACTCCGTGGAACACGGATACAGTGCCTCAAAAAACCGTGTCCCCTGAAAACGTTTATCTGGACACAGGCGTTCCTTCTCCACTGCCCCATTAAGCTCATCCAGAGATGGTAATGCCAAGCGCGACCTATGCGACTCCTGAAACATCCGGGCCGACTTACCAGGACGCCTAGTTACCTCCTCCGGAAACTGTAACGCCTCCCTCATGGCTCCAATAAAAGCCTCTGCACGGCCCAAAAAAGAGGCAGAGTGCCCCTGCCGATCCTCCTTATCCGAATCGGACATCTCCCCATCTGAGCTTGAAGGGGAACCCTCCATAACAGAGATCTCCGAGTCGCTGCGCGGGGAGGGCAGTACCGGCCTGTGGCGCTTCCTGCCATGAGAGGATCTAGCTGACACCCAATAACCTAGAAGGTCAGACAGGCCATCAATAGAACGAGTGAGGGCCTCCATTTTGACCACTGCCCCATCACCGAAACCCCCGACCGCTGCGCTTGACGCCGTCGAGGACTCCTGCGTGTCAGACACGCGAGACTGATCCTGTAGCGGACCTGGGAGACGGTCCGCACCTCCTGGACCCTGATCTGACATGCCCTCACACAGTATATGGCAGGTTAAACCTGTCAGTAAGTAGGACAGTGTGGTTTCTTAAAAGAAAGCTGAAGGGTTAAAGCTCTTAAAGAGAGAGCTACCCCAGCTGACCCCCAATTAAGGGATAACCGCCTAATAAGGGGTTAATGTCGCAGACTCCCCACAACCTCTGTGAAATGAAAAGGATGTGCGAGCCCCAGACAAAAAAAAAAGGGACCTCTATATGAGGTAATAGCTGCAGGACAGCACAGTCTGCCACCTTATTGTGCCTCAGAAAGGTGCCCTGCGCTGAGGGGGTGAGGGGTTAAGCTTCTGCCCTGACAGGCAGAAGCGACTCACCCAGCTGGCCGCGGTGCAGTGTTCCTTCGGTCTGTCGGGAGGAGAGGAGAGTGAGGAGCCCGATGGAAGCCGTTCAGTAATGGCCGCCGCGCTGTGAGGAGAGAGAAGCCGAAAGAGGAGGGGCAGGAGAAAGCACGCGCTCAGATCGCTTCCTGCCCGCGAAAGACCGGGAAGGCGCGAAGCCACGCCCCCCGCCGGCTTCAAAAAAAGCGCGCGCGACTCCTCCGCTCTCCGCTCCTGCCCCGCTTCCATGTCCCGCAGGCATCCACCTGCGGACAAAAAAACACAAGTCACCACATGAATACATGTAGCAGCGGCTGCCGCAGCAGCCGCTGAAGCACTCAAAACACATTAACATGCTGAGTACTCACCCAGCTGAGCGCCACAGGGACCCCCAGGGATTTGTGGCGCTGTGCCCAAGCTTCCCCCCAGGGCGGAGAACGCAGTGACCCCAGATGCGCGGTTTGCGTCCCCGCCAGGGAAGCATCCCTCATCCCCCGGGGCCGGCAGGGTTCTGCAGGGACCTCTCTCAAAGGGTAATGCAGATCCGCCAAGGGAGGGGTGGGGGTCCAGCAGCGCTGAGACCCCTGAGACCTCAAGACCACGGGGGTCCAAGTCTCTGTCCGATAAAAATAAAAAAAATTTCTGAGGAGCTGCTTCCAGCAGCGACCATCCTCTGTGACCTCAAATTTTAGACTGGAGAGCTGGAGTAGGAGGAGCCCAAGCTGGAGGGGCCGGACAACACTCTTTTTTAATCTGAGGTGTTCTATCCTATGTGGGCTCCGCCTACCCACTAGTAATGACTGTGTCTCCCTTCCTTCCATCTGCTGCTGAAACAAGATTTTAAAAGGAGTTATCAAACACTTTTATACTCCACTGGATAGGTCATTAATATAAGATAGGTGGGGGTCCAACCATCGGCCCCCCGATGATCAGCCGTCATCACCTCTGGCAAGATACAGGCAATGTTCAAAGTGGAACAAAACCGCTCCGTACACTGCGGCCGCTGCCGGGTGCAGACCAGCTATTGAGGAGTACCGGAGGTGATCTGCAGCACCAGGCAGTGGCCACTGGGGTGCGCTCTGTGCACAAGTCACATCCGGCCGTTGCCAGAGCTATAAACAACTTATTGGTGGGGAGCCAAGAGTCGGACCTACAACCATCTGATATAGACGACCTATTTTATGCATAAATCATCTGCATTAAAGTATTAGAGAACGTCTTTAAGAGCCCTGCATTTTCAGAGCCAAACTTCAGTCAACATCTAATAACCAATTACAATGTCTTTCTTAGGACTCGTTCACACGAATGTATTTTCAGTAGGAAAGTTGTCTGTGGAACAAATGGACAGCACTCAGACCAATGCTATTCAATGGGAAAGTGCAGAGGAGTCTTTTTTCTTTTTTGTCACTGATCGAATCTGTGTGTGAGCAAAAAATAAAGAAAGAAAATGGCAGCATGTCCTCGTTTCATCCGTCAGACAAGATTCACCCATTCAAGTCTATGGGTACAGAAAAAAATCTGCTTTATACAGATACATTGCAATCCTGTAGCCCTGGAAACTGTAAATGGTTAAAAAGCCAGATTAGATCTGGACTGCACATGGATGACAAGTGAGAAAAGAATTCTCCCACTTTTCTGGATGAAACTCTGAATGATATTTTATCTGCTTGTGTGAACAGGCCCTTAGAGGTCTCGACAAGACGGAGGAGCTGATCCAGAGTGTCCAGGTAAAGCTAGCAGTCCAGGTAATGGCGGATACGGAGGCAACCATCCACATCGTGCTCCATGCCCTTCTAATCTGACGTCCGTGACAGTGATGCTCAGTGTAAAGCCTGAGCTCAGGAGATGTGGGCTCGGACCCTGTTCAGACACACTGGAACTGATCAATCTCCATTCAACTTTATGAACGCAAAACTGGAGCACTGGCCCCACTCAAATATATTGTATTATGGTCAAATCATTCCCTTTAGGAACTGAGTGATGTGTAATAGAGGAGGATAAGGCCCCCCGTATACAGCAATCTATTCTCTGATAGGCGAGAGGGAAGAGACTTCATCTCCTCCTTTCTGATAATGTCCCCTGTATCCTGGTGACAGTGATTGTGCCATCCCAGCAGGTGACACTAGAGCCGCTCCCCGCTCTTAGGCTATGTGCCCATGAAAACGCTTGTAAAACCGTCTGCCATGCAAAGCAATGTGAATTCGGATGTGCTGTGCACATGATGCGCTAATTAGAGAGCCGAATTCACATTGCGTTGCAAAACGCAGCATGACCATTTCTACCGCGATTACGCCGCAAATTCGCGGCCATTGAAAAGCAGCAACCCCGCAGGTATATGTGGATTTGCTGCGTTTCAATTAAATTCAATGGCCGAGAATTTGCAGCGTAATCGGGGTGCGTGTGGTACCCAGGATGAAGAAGAGACTACAACTCCTCTTCATCCCGGCTACCAAGCGGTGAAAAAAAGAAATAAATAACTTAAAAATAAAAAACCCTGTATACTCACCTCTCCGGTCTGCTCCCGGCGGCGATCCTCTCTCCTCGGCGTCCAGCGGTGTACTTGCAGGACCTGCAGTGATGTCATCTAGTCAGCTGATGGTCACGCGACCGCTGACGTCAGCGGTCAGGTGATGGTCGCGTGACCATCAGCTGACTAAATGACGTCACCGGAGATCCTGCCAGTATACCGCGGGACGCTGAAGAGAGAGAACGCCGCCAGGAGGAGACTGGAGAGGTGAGTATACAGGTTTTTTTTTATTTTTAACTTTTTAATTCTTTTTTTTTTTACTATAGATGCAGCATTTAAAGCATCTAAGTTGGTCACACAATATAAATCCATGCCGGTTGCATGGATTTATATTGTGTGACCAACTTGTCAAGCACTTTTCCAAGCTATGCTCAAAATCACTTGGAAAAGTGCTTGAAAAAACGCATGCGAAAACGCTGAAAAAATGCTGAAAAAACACTTCTCTCTGGCAGAAAAAATGCATGTAAATCTGCATGTAAATCAGCATGTAAATCTGCATGTAAATCAGCATGTAAATCTGCATGTAAGGCTATGTGCCCACTATGCAGAAATGAAGCAGAAAATTTCTGCAGCATTTCTGCATCTCCCTGGCAGAAAAAAACGCATGCAGATTGTGCATGCGTTTTTCCTGCAGAATACATGCGGATTCACATGCGTTTCCGCATGCAGATTGACAAGCGCTTTCCAGGCGATAGCATCACTTGGAAAGTGCTTGACAACTAGGTCACACTATATAAATCCATGCAAACAGCATGGATTTATACAGTGTGAACCGTAAAAATGAAAACAAATAAAGCTATCCTCACCCCCGATGCCCCGGCGTGGCTGCAGCGCTGCTTCCTGTCTGGTTCCTGGATGCCGGCATCTCGCGAGACACAGCGGTGAAGGGCCTGCGGTCACATGACTGTGACGTCACCGCAGGTCCTCAAGCGATGCCGGCATTCAGAGACAAGCCGCCGGACAGGTGAATATAAACTTTATTTGTTATTTTATTCTTTTTTTACAGGTACAATGGTACCCAGGTCTGGATGAGAGTCTTCTCTCCTCCAGAACTGGGTACCATCCGCACATAGAGACGCATAGAAGCCGCTTGTAAAAATGTACAGTCGCGGTTTCTATGCGTCTCAATGCAAGTCAATGGCGGGAGTTCCGCTGCGCTTCCGCAAAATTAAATGACATGCTGCGGATTTTTGTACGCAGCATAAACGCTGCGGAAAAATCCGCAGCATGTGCATAGAACATGCGGAATCCCCTTGGGGACCATGGGGTGCGGATTACCTAGCGTTTAACAAGCGTTTCCGCTGCGGAAATTCCGCAGCATAAACGCTTGAAAAACGCTACGTGGGCACTCAGCCTCAATCTGCATGTAAATCTGCATGTAAATCTGCATGCGTTTTCTTCTGTCAGAGAGAGGCAAAAACGCTCTGCATCAAATCTGCTACGTGGGCACATAGCCTTAGCGTGTATGTGCTGTATTTATCATTCAGGACTGTGCAAAGACCTGCCTGTGACCAAAAGAACAACAAGGCTGTGTGCACACGCTGCAGATTTGGTGCGTTCTACAATGGAACAGGCTGCCACGAGAGGTGGTGAATTCTCCTTCAATGGAAGTCTTCAAACAGAGGCTGGACAGACATTTGTCTGAGATGGTTTAGTGAATCCTGCATTGAGCAGGGGTTGGACACTAGGACCCTGGAGGTTCCTCCAATTCTAATGTTCTAGGATTCTATGTATAAACACCAGCTGCAATCTTCCATGGAGAAGTAACTGTGGTTTCAGGAGAACTTGCAGCAGAAGGTCTGTGCCTTCCGCTAGCTCCTCCCCCTTCCGCTAGCTCCTCCCCTTCCTTCTGTAAAGAGTATTAATAGCACTAACTGTCATCTATCTCACTAATAGGAAAGTTTGTCTTCACTGAATACAGATTTTACAGATGTTACCGCGAATTGAGACTGAAAGATCAATCCAGCAGGAAAAAGAAGACTTCTCTGATAAGATTATAAAATTACTTGTTTTCATGTGTAATATTAATTTACAAAACAAAAATTAAAACAATGGTTATTCTTTAACTAATAAAGCACTTAGGACAGGGATTCATTAAGACTGGCCATATTCAAGCTGCTCTTGATGAGGGAGCGTGCTGGAGTCAGACGGTCCAGATTCATTAAGTGGCGCATGAATTATGCGCTTCTGACAAGTGGTGCGTGCACCTTGCCACAAATCTTACTCCAGTCACGGACTGGAGTAAGATTTCGGGTGTAAGGGAAGCCACAGTTCGCCATGAA
Organism: Phyllobates terribilis; assembly: GCF_046119375.1. Lineage (NCBI taxonomy): Eukaryota > Metazoa > Chordata > Amphibia > Anura > Dendrobatidae > Phyllobates > Phyllobates terribilis. The sequence goes on along the minus strand of NW_027362768.1, from coordinate 352,878,668 downwards.
TTAGACAAGCTGTGGTGCCACACTTCCATCTTGCCCCAACTCTGCCCATTTTGGTGAAGCTGGGCAAAACTGACGTGAAAACACCAAAAGTCAGAACATTTTTGATCAACTCAACAATGCACAAAAATTGTGACTTTTCAAAGTGATTTACACCAGAATTCTGGCATAATTGCATTGATCAATCAGGACTATAGTGTCCTAAGTTTTTATACTTCATTAAAACATCCTCCTCCTCCCAAGAGGTGGTCCTAGGTACTGACCCTCGCAGTGTTCGGTCACTTCTGCTGCAGGACTGCTCGTCCGGCTTCTCGGTACAGATGAGATCCTCTATATACCTTGCCCTAATGAAGCCGGCACAGGACCACGTCCACAGCTGCTCCCTGTGTGTGGGGGCCGTCCACTTCTATTACAGGGTCCTAGTACGGAGTGATCAGCTCTGGATACAGTGGGGTGGTCTGTTCTGGCAATGTCATGTATACATTGCTGGGGGGCTCCCAGTGATGTCTGAGCACATAAGCTGAATCTATGGCAGTTATGTGATGGATCCTCGCAGTCAGTGATGGAGAGGAAAAGCCTCATGGAAGATTCAGCCGGACAAATCCACAACTGTGGACTGAATGGAGGCAGAGAAATCAGTGGCTGCAAACAAGACATTTCTTCTTGTAGATTCCCCGGATGATTGGGAATAGTTGCTTGAAGATGTAAGACCCCGGTCAGGTGGTCGCTGTTATTATCTCCTTTTTCCTAAAAAAAATACAAATAAAATCTGCAGTCACTTTTGATAATTTTTGGTCACAGCTTCTGGCCTTAGTCTTTCTTCTCTAATTCTATCCAGTAATGGAGATTACAATGATAGCATACACGGCACCATCTAGAGCCCACAATACATTTATATGGAAAGGAGTTATAGAACATCAGAAAATGTCTGTTTTGTCACAGAAACAATCACATTAAATAGGATCTGTCACTTGTCATAAATCTGTAACATTTATTTGGTGTAAATGCCGCTGTTCTTCTGAATCTGGGATTGGTTTTATTCCCTTTTCCATCGGCCACTCCACTCCTCTTACTTATATATTAATCTTCTCCCTTTAGCTAAGTGGTAGTGATACAAAACTCCTTCCTCTACATGGGAGGCTTTTTAACCCCTTAATGACCGAAGCATTTTCCATTTTTTCATTTTCATTTTTTGCTCCCCTTCTTCCCAGACCCATAGCCTTTTTATTTTTAGGTCAATATTGCCAAGTGAGGGCTTATTTTTTGCGGGACAAGTTGTACTTTTAAGCGCCATCACTGGTTTTACCATATCATGTACTGGAGAACGGGGAAAAAAATTCCAAGCGCGGTGAAATTGCAACAAAAAATGGAATTCCACGGTTGTTTTTTTATTACCACGTTCACTGAATGCTATAACTGACCTGCAATTATGATTCTCCAGGTCATTACGAGTTTGTAGACACCAAACATGTATAGGTTCTTTTTTATTTAAGTGGTGAAAAAAAAATCCAAAGTTTGCTAAAAATGGCGCCATTTTCCGAGACCCGTAGAGTCTCCATTTTTCGGGATCTGGGGCCAAGTGAGGGCTTATTTTTTGCGTGTCGAGCTGATCGCTCGTTATTTCATTTTATTTCAATGTTGTGACGACCAAAAAACATAATTCTGGCGTCTAGAATTTTCTCGTTACGCCGTTTACCGATCGGATTAATTCTTTTTTCTATATTGAAAGAATGGGCGATTCTGAACGCAGCAATACCAAATATGTGTTTTTTCTTTATTATTATTTTATTTTGAATGGGGAGAAAGGGGGCGATTTAAACTTTTATATATTGTTTTACCTTTTTCATATTTTTAAAAACATTTTTTTCCACTTTCTGCATGCTTCAATAGTCTCCACAGGAGACCAGAAGCTGCAGTTACCTGATCGGCTCGGCTTCAGAAAGGCGATGACCAGATTGCCTCTATGTAGCATAAATGCTCATGCGCTATGAGCGCCAACCATTAGGTGGCGGTCATAGCAAGCAAGGCATGACAACCACAGGGGTCTGCTGCAGACCCCGGGTTGCCATGCCCACGCATCGGTAACCCGCGATCACGTGACAGGTCACCGATGGGCGGGGCTAATGCCGCTGGCCAGTAAGGGGTTAAAGACCACTCCGAGTTGGCTAAAAAGACTACTTTACACAAGGCGTAAAGTGCCATATTTTAGAAACGAAGGGGCACAGGAAAGAAAAACAAAATTACGCAGATTCATGAGAACGGAAAAAATTACACATTTATGTCTCTACAAAGGAAGTTGTTCAACAGAAAAAGTTGTCTTAATGTACTTAAAATAAAAACTGATGAAACTTCCTGTAACACGGCTGGGTGTGGACCCACTGCTCCTGGGGCCGGGCTGACCCTGGAGTGGCGTGACTAAGCAACTAACTGGTTTTCACTAGAGCCTCTGGTGGCGAGGATAGTCTTGGCCACAGGTAGTCGCCAGGTACCACTCCTGATCTCTGCAGGACAAAGCAGGGTTAAATTCCTGCAGAGACCGGCCACGCCCCCTAAGGCCAAATGGAAAACACCATGCTGTTGCAGCTGTGCAGAGGAGAGCTGCAAGAGGCAAACCTCAGCGAGCCGCCCTGATGGGAGGAGACGCCCACTCGTATCCAAGGTGCGGAGCTCCGAACAGTCATCGTTTCTAGGGCGTCACCGGCAGATCTCTTCTAGGAGATCACAGTGGATCCGGAGATCTCCAGCATTTCTCTTTATGTCTCACTATATTGTGGCTGATATCAGCGACTCCACCCTTATAAATGTACAGACGCCACAGGTGCAACACACCAGACCTCCTGACCACAATACCCCGGACCCCCTGACCACCAGGGCACAACACCCCGGACCCCCTGACCACCAGGCGGTCATTATGGGGGCTAATGGACTATGTTACTGGAGGAGAAAAGGATTTCTATAGAATCAGTAGGAAACACCCTGAAGGTTTCTCTTTGTGGCTTTTCTCCAGGATTTTCCTCACCCGTCATTTATCGCTTCTCATTATTGCCAGGATCCCAGTGGGTGAGGACGATCCCGGACAGCGCCCCAATAGTGAAGTGCACCGAGGAGTTCACAAGATTCCTTTATATGTTGCAGGGGATTAAACGTCCTGCAGATTGAGGGGTCCTCAGACCCCCAACAATCATGCAACAGACTTCATAGAAACCCCTGAGCAGCAGAAGCAGTGAGCGGCTGCAGGAGCGTGCACATAGTGCGGTGTGAGGACCAGAGACTTTCTATGGAGTCCATACACAATGTGCTGAGCGCTCTGGCAGGGAAATAACCTCTCTATTGGTGGTGGATCATAGGACCGCTGCAGACAATCAGTAGCTATAGATCAGCTGCAGACATCACATTCTATATGTAGGTATGGGCTGAGTGTGGGATGGAAATACTGAACAGCCCCTGCTGATCCCCCCCTAGTCCTCCATGCTGCTGGTCGGGTCCCACCAGGCTCCTTTCCCAGTACTGTTGGCATGTGACTGCTGCAGCCAAGTCAGTGGCCATACCTGCTACCACCACTGCTTGGATGGGACAGGCACGAGCCAACAATGAAAGAAGAGAAGAAACCGGCGGGGACCCGACCAGCAGGACAGAGGAATGGAGGGGGGGATATCAGCAGGAGGGAGGAATTGAGGGGTGGGGGGGGTAATATCAGCAGCACGGAGGAATGGAGGGGGGGGGGTAATATCAGCAGCACGGAGGAATGGAGGGGGGGTAATATCAGCAGCACAGAGGAATGGAGGGGGGGTAATAGCAGCACAGTGGAATGGAGGGGGGGTAATATCAGCAGCACAGAGGAATGGAGGGGGGGTAATATCAGCAGGAGGGAGGAATGGAAGGGGGGGATATCAGCAGGAGGGAGGAATGGAAGGGGGGGATATCAGCAGCACGGAGGAATGGAGGGGGTGGTAATATCAGCAGCACAGAGGAATGAGGGGGGGTGATATCAGCAGCACAGAGGAATGGAGGGGGGGTAATATCAGCAGCACAGAGGAATGGATGGGGGGATATCAGCAGCACAGAGGAATGGAGGGGGTGGCAATATCAGCAGCACAGAGGAATGGAGGGGATGGATATCAGCAGCACGGAGGAATGGAGGGGGTGGTATATCAGCAGCACAGAGGAATGGAGGGGGTGGTAATAGCAGCACAGAGGAATGGAGTGGGGGGATATCAGCAGCACGGAGGAATGGAGTGGGGGGGATATCAGCAGCACGGAGGAATGGAGTGGGGGGGATATCAGCAGCACGGATGAATGGAGTGGGGGGATATCAGCAGCACGGAGGAATGGAGTGGGGGGGATATCAGCAGCACGGAGGAATGGAGTGGGGGGGATATCAGCAGCACGGAGGAATGGAGTGGGGGAGATAGCACTGAGGAATGGAGTGGAGGGAGATATCAACAGCACGGAGGAATGGAGGGGGGGATATCAGCAGCACAGAGGAATGGAGGGGGGGATATCAGCAGCACAGAGGAATGGAGGGGGGGATATCAGTAGCACGAAGGAATGGAGGGGGGGATATCAGCTGCAAGGAGGAATGGAGGGGGGGTAATATCAGCAGCACAGAGGAATGGAGGGGGTGGTAATATCAGCAGCACAGAGGAATGGAGGGGGGGTAATATCAGCAGCACAGAGGAATGGAGGGGGGGTAATAGCAGCACAGAGGAATGGAGGGGGGGATATCAGCAGCACAGAGGAATGGAGGGGGTGGCAATATCAGCAGCACAGAGGAATGGAGGGGGTGGATATCAGCAGCACGGAGGAATGGAGGGGGTGGTATATCAGCAGCACAGAGGAATGGAGGGGGTGGTAATAGCAGCACAGAGGAATGGAGTGGGGGGATATCAGCAGCACGGAGGAATGGATTGAGGGGGATAGCAGCACGGAGGAATGGAGTGGGGGGGATATCAACAGCACAGAGGAATGGAGTGGGGGGGATATCAGCAGCACGGAGGAATGGAGTGGGGGGATATCAGCAGCACGGAAGAATGGAGTGGGGGAGATAGCAGCACGGAGGAATGGAGTGGAGGGAGATATAAGCAGCACGGAGGAATGGAGGGGGGGATATCAGCAGCACAGAGGAATGGAGGGAGGGATATCAGCAGCACAGAGGAATGGAGGGGCGGGGATATCAGTAGCACGAAGGAATGGAGGGGGGGATATCAGCAGCACAGAGGAATGGAGGGGGGGTAATATCAGCAGCACAGAGGAATGGAGGGGGGGTAATATCAGCAGCACAGAGGAATGGAGGGGGGGTAATATCAGCAGCACAGACGAATGGAGGGGGGTATATCAGCAGCACAGAGGAATGGAGGGGGTGGCAATATCAGCAGCACAGAGGAATGGAGGGTGGAATATCAGCAGCACGGAGGAATGGAGGGGGTGGATATCAGCAGCACAGAGGAATGGAGGGGGTGGTATATCAGCAGCACAGAGGAATGGAGGGGGTGGTAATAGCAGCTCAGAGGAATGGAGTGGGGGGATATCAGCAGCACGGAGGAATGGAGTGGGGGGGATATCAGCAGCACGGAGGAATGGAGTGGGGGGGATCTCAGCAGCACGGAGGAATGGAGTGGGGGGGATATCAGCAGCACGGAGGAATGGAGTGGGGGGATATCAGCAGCACGGAGGAATGGAGTGGGGGAGATAGCAGCATGGAGGAATGGAGTGGAGGGAGATAGCAGCACGGAGGAATGGAGAGGGGGGATATCAGCAGCACAGAGGAATGGAGGGGGGATATCAGCAGCACAGAGGAATGGAGGGGGATATCAGTAGCACGAAGGAATGGAGGGGGGATATCAGTAGCACAGAGGAATGGAGGGGGGATATAAACAGCAGCACGGAGGAATGGAGGGGGGGATATCAACAGCAGCACGGAGGAATGGAGGAGGATATCAACAGCAGCACGGAGGAATGGAGGGGGGGTATCAACAGCAGCATGGAGGAATGGAGGGGGGATATCAACAGCAGCACGGAGGAATGGAGGGGGGGATATCAGCAGCAGCACGGAGGAATGGAGGGGGGATATCAGCAGCAGCACGGAGTAATGGAGGGGGGATATCAGCAGCAGCACGGAGATATGGAGGGGGGATAGCAGCAGCACGGAGGAATGGAGGGGGGATATCAGGAGCAGCACGGAGGAATGGGGGGGATATCAGCAGCAGCACGGAGGAATGGGGGGGATATCAGCAGCAGCACGGAGGAATGGAGGGGGGGATAGCAGCAGCAGCATGGAGGAATGGAGGGGGGGATAGTAGCAGCAGCAAGGAGGAATGAAGGGGGATAGCAGCAGCACGGAGGAATGGAGGGGGGATAGCAGCAGCACGGAGGAATGGAGGGGGGATAGCAGCAGCACGGAGGAATGAAGGGGGGGATAGCAGCAGCACGGAGGAATGGAGGGGGGGATAGCAGCAGCACGGAGGAATGGAGGGGGGGATAGCAGCAGCAAGGAGGAATGGAGGGGGGATAGCAGCTGCACAGAGGAATGGAGGGGGGGATAGCAGTAGCACGGAAAAATGGAGGGGGGGTATATCAGTAGCATGGAGGAATGGAGGGGGGTATATCAGTAGCACGGAGGAATGGAGGGGGGTATATCAGTAGCACGGAGAAATGGAGGGGGGTATATCAGCAGCACGGAGGAATGGAGTGGGAGGGATATCAGCAGCACGGAGGAATGGAGTGGGGGGGATATCAGCAGCATGGAGAAATGGAGTGGGGGGATATCAGCAGCACAGAAGAATGGAGTGGGGGGGATATCAGCAGCATGGAGGAATGGAGTGGGGGGGATATCAGCAGCACGGAGGAATGGAGTGGGGGGGATATCAGCAGCATGGAGAAATGGAGTGGGGGGGATATCAGCAGCACAGAAGAATGGAGTGGGGGGGATATCAGCAGCATGGAGGAATGGAGTGGGGGGGATATCAGCAGCACGGAGGAATGGAGTGGGGGGGATATCAGCAGCACGGAGGAATGGAGTGGGGGGGATATCAGCAGCACGGAGGAATGGAGTGGGGGGGATATCAGCAGCACGGAGGAATGGAGTGGGGGGGATATCAGCAGCACGGAGGAATGGAGTGGGGGGGATATCAGCAGCACGGAGGAATGGAGTGGGGGGGATATCAGCAGGAGGGAGGAATGGAGGGGGGGTAATATCAGCAGCACGGAGGAATGGAGGTGGGGATATCAGCAGCACGGAGGAATGGAGTGGGGGGGAGATCAGCAGCACGGAGGAATAGAGTTAGGGGGATATCAGCAGCATGGAGGAATGGAGGGGGGGTAATATCAGCAGCACGGAGGAATGGAGGTGGGGATATCAGCAGCACGGAGCAATGGAGTGGGGGGGAGATCAGCAGCACGGAGGAATAGAGTGGGGGGGGATATCAGCAGCATGGAGGAATGGAGTGGGGGGGATATCAGCAGCACGGAGGAATGGAGTGGGGGGGATATCAGCAGCACAGAAGGATGGAGTGGGGGGGATATCAGCAGCACAGAAGGATGGAGTGGGGAGGATATCAGCAGCACGGAGGAATGGAGTGGGGGGATATCAGCAGTACAGAGGAATGGAGTGGGGGATATCAGCAGCACGGAGGAATGGAGTGGGGGGGATATCAGCAGCACGGAGGGATGGAGTGGGGGAGATAGCAGCAGCACGGAGGAATGGAGGGGGGATATCAGCAGCACGGAGGAATGGAGGGGGGATATCAGTAGCACGGAGGAATGGAGGGGGGGATATCAGTAGCACGGAGGAATGGAGGGGGGGATATCAGCAGCAGCACGGAGGAATGGAGGGGGTGGATATCAGTGTGGCACCCCGAGGTCTCGGTTGCTACAGAGGTATTGCATCTCATCCAGATGTGCGATATCTCACGCTCAGGTAAGGATGGAGTGTGGATCAGGACCCCGATACCTGCATGCATTACACATTTCCGGGGGGCAGGGCGACTGATATGCTCCAGGCAGAGGACGACAGTCCCTGTCCCTGGCTGGAGTGGGGGGGAGGGAACACCGAGGAAGGGGGAACCCTGTAGTGCAGGAGCAGGGAGGAAGTAGTTCCTGGGTGCACCTAGAGGGAGGTGTAAAAGGTGGGCACCTTCTTAGATCAGGGTTGAGTCTGAGGAGAAGTGACCGGGAGCAGAGGCTCTGCATGGGCTCTGCTCCAGAGGCGGGCCTAGTAACTTAGGCCCAAGCCTGGAGGGGAAGAGAAAGGAAGAGGAGCAGAGAAGGCTCCAGGAACAAGGAACGAAGGGACCCCAGGGGTGTGGACCGGCTGGTATCCACCACACGCCCGAATCTACCTGCGTGGAGGGGTCAGGCCAAAGGAGGAGACTGGTCCCCGAAACTAGTGGAGGCGGGGAACTACCCTCAGCTAGAAACCGGAGGCTGTGACATTTTATGTGGCGCAGCCCCTTGCCATACCCGTTAGGAAGGCACCACATAGGGTCAGGGAAACGGAGGCCAACGTTTACCCGCCAAGGCCCGAGGCAGCCGGACAGAAGCGTGGTCACTGGTGGGGTATGACAGGCCAGAGGAAGGACACACAAAGGAGGTCCTGTGAAGTGCTCCAAAGTTATCTGGGAGTTGGCCGAGCCCCTTACCTGGTGAGCACAGTGCGACGCGGGACGTTATGACCAACTGAAGTAACTTGGATAAAGAACTGTGAGTAAAGATCCTGAATTGTATTACAGAGACTCTGAGTCATTACTCCCGTGCACCATCACTCCCAACATCCCCGCTTGCTGCCCTGAGGCTGTACTCCACCCGTGGGGAGTTATACTACACTCTGCTGTGCCCACAACACCAGCCTCAGCGGTCTGCACTGCAGCGGCGGTTCACTCCGACCGCTATCCACGCGTGGCGTAGTCGGACATTCAGAACGAATAGGCTATCCCCTCTGGTTTGACCGCCCTGGGCACGGACCGGGTCGCCGCCACGGATACTACAACCCCCAGCACCTCACACAGGCCCGGCTCCGGGTATTCCCCTACACACACGACCGAGAGGGCGCGTCATCAGCAGCACGGAGGAATGGAGGAGGGGATATCAGCAGCATGGAGGAATGGAGGGGGGGGATATCAGCAGCACGGAGGAATGGAGGGGCGGGGATATCAGCAGCACGGAGGAATGGAGGGGCGGATATCAGCAGCACGGAGGAATGGAGGGGGGGAAATCAGCAGCACGGAGGAATGGAGGGGGGATATCAGCAGCACGGAGGAATGGAGAGGGGGATATCAGCAGCACGGAGGAATGGAGGGGGGGATATCAGCAGCACGGAGGAATGGAGGGGGGGATATCAGCAGCACGGAGGAATGGAGGGGGGATATCAGCAGCACGGAGGAATGGAGGGGGGGATATCAGCAGCACGGAGGAATGGAGGGGGGGATATCAGCAGCACGGAGGAATGGAGAGGGGGATATCAGCAGCACAGAGGAATGGAGGGTAGGATATCAGCAGGAGAGAAGGTTCTGGGGTATATCTCATAGCACACAGGGACCGCACTAACATTAACGGCAGAAAATACCGTTGATAAAATATTCAGTTATCAGAAAATAATATAATAACATTTATACCCATCACTGGAGTGGACGTCCATATGTGCCACGGCCACCGGGCCAGGAGGAACAGCAGGAGGGTCCTTCACCTCCTCGTGTCTATTACTCAGGGGCTACTTACATCTTATAGGGTCACATTGTAACCCGGAATATAACGATCACAATGGCACAGAGTGACGCTGCAGCTAATCCCTGGTATATAACGATCACAATGGCGCAGAGCGACGCTGCTGCTAATCCCTGGTATATAACGATCACAATGGCACAGAGCAAAGCTACAGCTAATCCCTGGGGGGATATAACGATCACAATGGCACATAGCGACGCTGCAGCTAATCCCTGTTATATAACGATCACAATGGCACATAGCTACGCTGCAGCTAATCACTAGGACTTGGTTACACTCCGCTTCTTACAGCCAATCCCAGCTGTAGAATACTGGCAGATCAGCAGGTGATCGAGTCTCCCCGGGCACAGTGAGCGGCACAAGTCTCCCGGGCACTGGCAGCGTTACCAGGGCAGGTGCCAGTCTCACCCCATCATCCCAGACACCACACGCTATGGGCATCTCCTCCTGCCAGCGTCCCTGGCACTGCTGCGCCCCCATCTGACCAGTATGTGCCCACATCACACAGGACCCATCACCTGCTGCCAGTCCCGGCTGCCATCGCCTCTGCCAGCAGCAATCAGCAGCCGGAGGCTTCTCAGCCCGGGACATGGGCTGCGGGCACGGGGCTGCTACTTACCTGTGCCCGCAGCAGCGGCCGGTGATGGATGGAGGCAGCGGTCAGGATCCTCCCGGCGCCCTGACAAGAGGGGCGGCTCACTGACAGGATCTCTCCGCGGAGTGTGGAGGAGACAGGGCGCCTGTGATCTCTGCTGCCCACAATCCACAGCGTTATATCAGACTGGAGACTCCGTGATGACAGCAAGAGCAGAGGAGAGCAACATTCCAGCCTGGAAAAGTCTGCCGCCACCTAGTGGCCAGCGACTGCACCCAGCAATTGTAATGGAAGCAACAGCAGAGATGCCCCGCCACCTAGTGGCCAGCGACTTCACCTGCACGCTAGTATTGGCTGCAACAGCAGAGGTGCCCCGCCATCTAGTGGCCATGTGCGGTAATGTCGGCAGCGGAACATGGAGGGAAGGAGTGATGTGCTCTGCTGCTTGTCTGCTGGACCTTGTAGTTCTAATGGATGGGGAGGACATTGTCCCCAGGGTGTCCTGCACATTAGTAGATGGCTGCACCAGGTCCTGGGTCACATAGTCCTATTGCTTCCTCTTTGCTTTCCAACTTTCTTATTTTTTTTATTTGCAGTGTTTGTGTAGTTTTTATCCTTACTATTTTGGGGTCCATACTGTGAAGATCTGAGATGGTGCATTTCAATAATTACTTAGGCAGGTTAATAATAATAATGATTTTTATTTATATAGCGCCAACATATTCCGCAGCACTTTACAATTAAGCAGGGACATGTACATACAATAAGTTCAATACAAGGTAAGACAGTTTAAACTGTTACATGAGGAGTGAGGTCCCTGCTCCTAAGCTTACCATCTACAAGCAACACTATTTTATTCCTTACATCCATGGTAATACAGCAATTCCAGGTAAATGTCCAAAATACAATTGTCTCAGTCCACAAGGTCCCCTCCCCGGGGAGGTAATTCCACTGCCTTTGTGCCAAGTGATACTCACTATCCCCCAACTTTTGGTTGGCCCACATATTTCGTATCTCCAGCTAGTATAGTCTGTAGTCACAGTTCACGATCCTCCATGTGACACATAAAACGATAGAAGCAAAGGTATCCAGTAGCAACAGTCCTTTAAGAAAATGTATCAAATCCAGACAATGGATCACGGATCCCATAACTGTAGCACATTTATTCAGCTCAGGTGGTAGCTGATCTCTACACCATAAGCCATCGATTCATCCATGGTCCAGATCCTCAGACTAGATACTATCCCTTCAACGACATTCCACCAGCTCTAACCATGTGGCTTCTTTTCTCCTTCACTGGGATCAGCCCTCTGAATGGACAGAACTGCTCCTACCCTCCCCCCAAAGCTAGTGGAGGTATTTTTCTCAGGTCAAACACATCACCTGGGTGTACATGTGAGACTCCCTGTGGTGACGGCTCCGCTGGATATACTTTCAACATTCATACAATTGGCCTATTATAATGCCTCAATAATACTGCCATACAGTGGTCAAATTAATTCCACCAAACAATCCCTAAATACCCACCATATGAAACCTCTAAAGAATAGTAACACATTACTAAAAACGATGATACAATAACTAAATAATAGCACCATACAGTCCATAAGAAAATAATTCCATAAAGTGGTCAAATAATTCTGTCATAAAATAATACCGTACGGTGTTCAAAATGTTACATAGACTATAAAAATAGAAGCAATTACATTAATATGAACAGAATTGTACAGTCCACAAAATGATGACACAAAGTTTCAGAATAATAGTATCCATAGTGCCAAAAACTACTACCATATGCTGGCCAAATAATATAGCCACACAGTTCTATGGAAAATAGTGCAATACAGTGCACAAAATAATTCTACCCCACAGTCCATAAATACACGTCAGAAAGTCCCCAAATAATAGTGCTGTACAATACTGAAATACACCGGCCAAATAACTGTGCCATAGTCCTGACATCACACCGTAAAGTTTATTGTATTAAAGTTTTAAATATTAGTACAATACAAATCATTACCTAAAAATACTGTTATACCCTGGCCGAATAATTGATAGATTAATGTTCCAAATACTGCACAAACAGCATAAAACCCCCCAGATCAGTGTCAGCTCCCATACTCCGGAGGGCCCAATTCCCAACAAAATAAGCAAAATGTTGTGGACCAGGGTCCTCTCTCTGTGGAAAAGCCGCAGCGTATTATAGCAGCAGGAAAGCGGATGGAAGTTTACAAAATGTAATCTGCACGCTGAAAATAAATGTCTCTGCTGATTTCATGCAGAAATTGTTTGCAATGTAGAATTAAAATCTGCATCATGTCAATGTATGTGACACATTTATGTGACGTCCCTTTAGCGTTTCCAAGCGTCTCCTGCCCATTAAACCCTAAAAGACAGACATCGCTCAAATGACGTGGATAGCATCCGAGTGCTGTGCATTTTCCTTACAAACTTTCACTCGAAGGGGCGAGTTTTATCTGCAAATCCGATGGAAAATGGATATATCCATGTTTTATCTTTGTGGACATTGTGAACATGACCATAAATTACAGCCCCAATTCCCAAAAAGTTGGGGCCGTGTGTAAAAATGGAAAGAAAACAAGAATGCAATGATTGGGAAAACTCTTATAGCCACATTTTATTCACAACAGAACATAGATCACAGATCAGAGGGTGAACATCAGACATTTTCCATTTCATTTGAAAAACTTACCTAATGTAGAAATTGACGGCAGCAACACAACTCAAAATCAGGTCATGGTCATGTCTACCACTGTGTGACATCTCCTCTTCTTTGTACAGCAGTCAGGAAACCTCCTGTGGAAAGCTTTAACAAGCCTAGGAGCAGAGACATCATCCGTCCTTACCCAGGAGTTGTCTTCGGGACCGAAACCCTTCCAGGAGACAAGATACTGTAATATCCCTCTATGCCATCTTGAAATCAAAATATGAGAAATTTCATATTCACCGTCCTCCACCACAGGAGGAACTGTGACAGTGGCGTCCCTATTAGAAACGTCAGCCTTTTTCAACAAGGAAACATGAAACACAGGATTAATCTTCCAGGAAGTAGGGACATCCAACCTGACAGCAGATGGGTTAACAACCTGAAGCACTTTAAATGGACCCACAAACTTAGGACCCAGTTTTTTAGAGGGAATCATCAACCGCAAGTTCTTTGAGGACAACCAAACCATGTCACCCACAGTAAACAATGAACAAATAAAGTAGCACACTGTAACACTGAGTATATAGATATGAAATATGAATAGCATAACTGCTGTAGTAAATAGAAATAAATGAAAACATTTTTGAAAAAAATTTTTTTTTAGCGCATGTAAATATGAAGTATGGAAAATGAATAGCATTACTGCTGTAAATAAATGAGAAATCTTAGCGCATAAATTGGCCAATTCATGTGTACCTGACAGCCGCGGTAAGGCGTTTCTCGATGTCAGGACCTACCAATGTGAATACCTCTCTAAGAGACCTCCGTCTGCTTATGTGTGGGAAAGACAGATCCTGATGCATTTAAAACCACTTGCGGCATGGGGGTGGGGGGTGGAGTGCTCAGTCAACGCTAAATCAAGTAACAAAGAAAATGACGGCACATCCACTACAGAGAAACGCCTTACCGCGGCTGTCAGGTACACATGAATTGGTCAATTTATGCGCTAAGATTTCTCATTTATTTACAGCAGTAATGCTACTCATTTTCCATACTTCATATTTACATGCGCTAAAAAAAAATTTTCAAAAATTTTTTCATTTATTTCTATTTACTACAGCAGTTATGCTATTCATATTTCATATCTATATACTCAGTGTTACAGTGTGCTACTTTATTTGTTCATTATATATGGAGGTAGCTGCTCTTAGTAAGCACCTGTTCACACCTATTTTTTGTAGTGGATGTGCCGTCATTTTCTTTGTTACTTGATTTAGCGTTGACTGAGCACTCCACCCCCCACCCCCATGCCGCAAGTGGTTTTAAATGCATCAGGATCTGTCTTTCCCACACATAAGCAGACGGAGGTCTCTTAGAGAGGTATTCACATTGGTAGGTCCTGACATCGAGAAACGCCTTACCGCGGCTGTCAGGTACACATGAATTGGCCAATTTATGCGCTAAGATTTCTCATTTATTTACAGCAGTAATGCTATTCATTTTCCATACTTCATATTTACAAGCGCTAAAAAATTTTTTTCAAAAATGTTTTCAATTATTTCTACTACAGCAGTTATGCTATTCATATTTCATATCTATATACTCAGTGTTAAAGTGTGCTACTTTATTTGTTCATTATATATGGAGGTAGCTGCTCTTAGTAAGCACCTGTTCACACCTATTTTTTGTAGTGGATGTGCCGTCATTTTCTTTGTTACCCACAGTAAACAAAACCTCTTTATGTTTCCTGTCAAAATACTTCTTGGACTTCTTGTTAGCCTCTTGCAGGTTACAACGTACATTAGTCCAAACACTCTCCAAATCACCGGAAAAATTCTCCTCCTCCGGCACCGCCGACCCCAATTTGGAGAATGAACCAAAAGATGGATGTCTCCCAGTGCAACAAAAAAAAAGGAGAACACCCAGCAGAGGAGGATGTATGGTTGTTAAGAGCAAATTCTGCGAGAGGCAGAAACTCAGACCACACCTCTTGATTGTCCGCCACAAAACAACGCAAAAACTGTTCTACATCCTGGTTCTTTCCTTCAGTCTGTCCATTAGACTCAGGATGATATACAGACGAAAATGACAAATGGACTCCCAACCTGTCACAAAAAGCACGCCAAAAGCGAGCCACAAACTGAGGTCCTCTATCAGAAACAATATCCGTGGGAACGCCATGGAGTTTGACAATCTCCTTAACAAACGCCTTAGCGAGTGTCTTGGCGCAGGGCAACTTAATGAATGGAACCAAATGACACATCTTACTAAAACGGTCTACGACCACCCAGATGACAGTAAAACCCTCAGACACAGGAAGATCAGTAATAAAATCCATAGAGAGATGCGTCCAAGGCGCACTAGGAACCTCCAGAGGGCAAAGCAACCCCGCAGCAGGAGTATGTGAAGCCTTTGACCTGGCACACACAGTACACTGACGCACCCACTTGATGACTTCCTTCTGCCATCCAGACCACCAAAAACTGCGACTGATAAGTCTCTTGGTCTCCAAAACTCCTGGATGACCTGCCAGCCGAGACTCATGACACTCCACAAACAAAGCTCTCCAAAAGGCTCTAGGCACAAACAACCTCCCATGAGGAGTGTTAGATGGAGCATCATCTTGAGCATTCAGAATCCCATTCTCCAAATCGGAGTCCAATGCCGCCACCACAACTACTTTCTGCAAAATGCTCTCCTCCTCCTCGGCACCGACCGTAGGAGAGAAGCTGCGAGATAAAGCATCGGCTTTAACATTCTTAGTACCAGGGATATAGGTAACAGAAAAATGAAACCGAGAAAAAAAAAGTGCCCACATAGCTTGACGGGCATTCAAGCGCTTGGCAGCATCCAGATAGATCAAATTCTTATGATCTGTGAAAACCTGAATAGGAAATCAAGCGCCTTCCAAAAAATGATGCCAGTGTTCAAACGCAAGTTTAATAGCCAGCAACTCCCGATTTCCAACATCATAATTCAGTTCGGTTTCCGAAATTTTTTCGAAAAGAAGGCACAAGGATGTACTCCACCCTTGTTCTCCTGAGACAAAACTGCTCCGACCCCCACCGATGAAGCATCGACGTCGACCAAAAAAGGTTTGGTCTCATTAGGCTGCATAAGGATAGGGGCAGAACTGAACCTCTCTTTGAGATACACAAACGCTTCAATGGCTTCAGTAGTCCACTGGGTCGTATTTGCACCTTTCCTGGTGAGATCGGTTAGAGGTTTAACAATTACAGAAAAATTCTTAATGAATTTCCTGTAATAATTGGCAAAACCCAGAAATCTCTGTATAGATTTCAAACCAATAGGCCTAGGCCATTCCTGCACAGCCTGAACCTTCACAGGGTCCATCTCAAAGCCCTCGCTGGAGACAATGTAGCCCAAAAAACTAATTCTCTGCACAGCGAACTCACATTTCTCCAGCTTAGCAAAGAGTGAATTATCACTCAATAACTGCAAAACTTCACGTACACTCTGCCAATGGGACTCCAGATCTGGTGAATAAATCAAAATGTCATCCAAATACACAACCACATTCTTGTGGAATGGAATTTTTATGTAAGTAGTTGTATCAGACAAACGCTCCAACATTTGTTTGTGATACATGTCTGCATCCATAACTACTACTAGTCCGCCTTTATCTGACATCTTAATAATGACATCCTCCATCCGTTTTAGCTCCTGTAATGCCTTCATTTGTTTTTTGTTCAAATTACTTTTTGAGCTGTTATTTTCCACCTGCATATGGAGATTTTTTAGTTCACGTTGAATAGTTTCCTGGAATTTATCCATTGCTCCTGTTCTCGATTGTATAGGATAAAAAAAGGATTCCGCCCTGAAAAAAACTCTGCTGAATTGATGCTAGGTTGTGGAGAGCGATTTTCCTTTTCCAAATCTTGAAGGTGTAGTAATGCTGATTGTTCCTGAAAATTAAGAGTCCGAAATTCATTGGTTATTTTGTCATGATCTATATTGTTAGGTGCAGATAAAAAAATGTCTTTTTACCGTCAGGTTTCTTACAAATTTATTGACATCTTTCATCTTTTTATTACTTTAAGAAAAAAATCTATGCAAAATACAAATGAAGGCATTACAGGAACTAAAACGGATGGAGGATGTCATTATTAAGATGTCAGACAAAGGCGGACTAGTAGTAGTTATGGATGCAGACATGTGTCACAACCAAATGTTGGAGCTTTTGTCTGATACAACTACTTACACAAAAATTCCATCAAATCCCTCCACAGATTGCAAAATAACAACCCATGCTATAATAAACGAAGGTTTTGTTTTAGGGGTTATTACTAGTGTTGAGCCACCCCCGTAGTGTTCGAGTTCACTTCGGTTCGTCGAACACCTTCGAACACCGTTAAAACCAATGGCAGGCAAACAAAAACACATAGAAACACATAGAAAACACCTTCAAAGGTGTCCAAAAGCTGACAAACTGCTCAGAAGACATAACTAACACATGGAAAAGTGACAAGTACATATAGTCATGCGAAAAGAAAAGAGGTGGAGGAGTAAAAGGAGGGGGAGACACAGATATAGGCATGTCATGCCCTTCTAAAATCCAAAAAGTGAGAAGCCGACACGGCCAGTCCGTTCCTGCCCATGCCACCTCCGTGTCGCCGGGTGTGTGCCAGAGCCGCGGTGGACCCTGACGGCCAGCCCCCCTCTCCCAATACTGGTGCCTGTCCGCTGGTGGGTCGAGCGAGCCCCCCTGTGGTGGAGGCAGCTCTAAGCTTTTTAATTTAAATTGTCTCTCTAATTTGAATGAATACACTTTAAATCCTTTTACAAGGATCTATTGGAGGGCAAGTCTCATGCCAGCAGCCGCGTAATTCCAGCTCCAGTAGCGTCCACTAAAGCTGCTGCAGTCAAAAAGCTTTTATAAGGATCGAGCTCGGCTGTCCACCGCAAGGCATTCTACCACCAGTCCCAGCCCCTATGCCTTGGGGTGCCTCCTGATGCTCTTCACTGAGTAGCCCGTGGTCCCGAAGCATTTCCTTTGAAAAAATAAAGTGTCCAAACTACAGGTGGTGTAGCTTGCTTAACAGCCGGGATAATCCGCTGACTAGCAGACACTGCTACTAGGCACAAAGTATTTCCTGGGCTAGATGCAGTTAAAAATTTGTAATTAGATACTCTCGTTGGATGCTGAGAAAGCATTCCATAGAGTCTCCTGGCATGCCATATATTATTCTCTTAAAAAGCTTGGGGTAGGGGTCTAGGGGACACTTTTATAGCCAAAATCACGGCCCTGTATCGCGATACGTCACCTAGGCTGAAGATAAATGGAACTGTAGCACCCTGAGGGCTCGGTTGCTACAGAGGTATTGCACCTCACCCAGAGGTGTGATATCTCACTCTCAGGTAAGGATGGAGTGTGGATCAGGACCCGACACCTGCATGCATTACACCACATTGCTGTGGGGCAGGGCGACCAATATGCCCCTGAGATGGGCACGACAGTCCGTGTCCCTGGCTGGAGTGGGGGGAGGGAACACTGAGGAAGGGGAACCCTGTAGTGCAGGAGCAGGGAGGAAGCAGTTCCTGGGTGCATTGAGAAGGGAGTATAAAAGGTGGGCACCATCTTAGTTCAGTGCACAGAAGTCTGAGCAGAAGTGACAGGGAGCAGGGGCTCTGCATGAGCTCTGCTCCGGAGGCGGGCCTAGTAACAGAGGCCCAGGCCTGGAAGAGGGAGAAGGAAGGAAGAGGAGCGGAGAAGGCTCCAGGAACGAGGAACGAAGGGATTCCAGGGGTGCGGACGGCCGAGTAGCCACCACACGCCCGAATCCACCTGCGTGGAGGGGTCAGGCCAAAGGGGGAGACCGGTCCCCGAAACTAGTGGAGGCGGGAAACGACCCTCAGCTAGAAACTGGAGGCTGTGACATTTTATGTGGCGCAGCCCCTCGCTACACCCGCTAGGAAGGCACCACATAGGGTCAGGGAAATTGGCGCCAAGTTTACCAAGAGGAGGCCCGAGGCAGCCGGACAGAAGGGTTGGCAAGAAAGGCCAGACAAAGGAGACACAAAGGGGGTCCTGGGAAGCGCTCCAAAGTTATCTGGGAGTTGTCTGAGCCACTCATCTAGTGAGCACAGTACGACGTGGGCAGCCGTTACCTGCAGAAGTGGTCTGGATAATAAGAACTGTGAGTAAGGGCCCTGGACTGCATCACTGACTCCGTGTCGTTACTGCTGCTGCCCTGCACCATCACCCCCATCCTCCGCATACACTGCCCTGAGGCTATACTCCTCCCGTGGGGAGTTATGCTACGCTCTGCTGCACCCACAACACCAGCCTCAGCGGTCTGCCCTGCAGCGGCGGTTCACTCTGACCGCAATCCACGGGTGGCGTAGTTGGACATTTAAACATCAAAACCACATAAATAGTTCCGCCACTGGTTTGACCGCCCTGAGCCACGGAACCGGGTCGCCGCCACGGAGACTACAACCACCAGCATCCACCAAAAAGGGTCCGGCTCCGGGTGTCCCAAGGCCCAGGGGGCGCGTCAGAACATTTTCATCACCTTTCATAATCACCAATGGGACAAGGCAGGAATGTCCTCTGTCCCCTTTCTTATACATCCTAGTGACGGAGCACCTGCTCTCATCAATTCGCCATAACCCCAATATTAGGTGGATTGAGGTGGGAAGCACCGAGTACAAGTGCTCTCTATTTGCTGATGATGTCCTAGTATATATCACTCAATCACATATATCCATCCCTGCTGTTATGGCTGAAATAGATCACTTTGTTACATGGTCAAATTTTAAAATCAATGCAGCGAAGTCTAAGGCCCTCGATGTCTCCCTCCCCAAATCCATACAGGATTCCATCCAGTCCAACTTTCCCTTTGCCTGGCCCTCACAGGGTATCAAATACTTAGGAATTCCTATTCATAGAGACCTCTCCCGTCTATGTTATCTTAATTTTGGCCCCTTTATTGAACAACTCCATACAGACCACGGTTGTCAAGTTAGAACTGTAAGATTCACTACGTGAACCACTGGTGTTTTGTGAAAAAGCACATGTACACTGTGTTCCAAATGATTATGCAAAAAGTGTTTAGGAGTGATAAGGGAAGAATTTGTTTGTTTGTCAGTTAAACTCATTGATGGTGATGTGCGTCAGGGCTCTTTATATCACTGTAAGCAATTGCAGACACCTGTGCTAATTAGTTTGGCAGTTCTGTCCAATGAAAGGCAAGACTACTTAAGAAGGCTGTCCCACATTATTAAGCAGCCTACATTTTCTGCCAAAATGGGAAAGAAAAAGGATGTGTCGACTGCTGAGAAGCAACAAATTGTGGAGTGTTTAGGTCAAGGCATGACTACAATCAACATTGTGCGATGATCAGGATGAAGTGTTTTGGCAATCAATAAGTATGTAGCTGATTCACAGTACACACGTGTGCGTGCTGATAAGGGCAAAATGAGGACTCTTTCCTACAGGCAATTACGTCAGGTTAAAAGAGCAGCGGCAAAAAAGCCTTGTCATAGCAGCAGACAAGTTTTTGAAGCTGCTGGTGCCTCCAACGTCCCCCGAACAACAAGATGCAGGGTCCTTCAGAGGTTTGCAGCTGTGCGTACGCCATCCTGTCGACCTCCTCTATCCACTGCACACAAGCAGAAATGGCTCCAGTGGGCCAAACAATACATGAAGACTGATTTCAAAACTGTTTTGTTCACGGATGAGTGCCGTGCAACGCTCGATGGTCCAGATGGATGGAGTGGAGGATGGCTGGTTGATGGACACCCCACGCAAACACGGCTACAGCGCCAACAAGGAGGAGGTGGAGTAATGTTTTGGGCTGGAATCATGGGGAGAGAGATTGTCGGCCCCTTTAGCATCCCTGAAGGGGTAAAGATGAAATCCATAATCTATGTGGAGTTTCTCAAACACCACTTCCTGCCATGGTTCAAGATGAAGAACCGTGTATTCCACAGCAAGATTATTTTCATGCATGATAATGCACCGTCTCATGCTGCACATAACACATCTGCATCTCTGGCTGATATGGGCATAAAAGGGGACAAACTTATGGTGTGACCCCCATGCTCCCCTGACCTCTACCCCATTCAGAACCTCTGGAGCATCATCAAAAGGAGTGTCTATGATGGCGGGAGGCAGTTCACATCTAAGCAACAGCTCTGGGAGGGTATTCTGTCCTCATGCAAAACAATTGAAGCAGAAACCATCCAAAACCTGACAAATTCAATGGACGAGAGAGTTCAGAAGCTCCTTTCGAACAAGGGGTCCTATGTGCAAATGTAACATCACCTAGAATAAAGTTTTGAGTTGAAAACTGTTTGATTTCAGTTTCTAATAACCTGCTAATGCTTATAATTTCAAAAATGACCATTTTTTTGGTCTTTATTAAAATGAAAATGTTGATCGAAGAGTGTGGGGGATCTAAGAGTTTGGCAACCCAGTAGTCAGGATTACTTCGAATTCTGACAATCTGAGGGTCATGTTGCAGGTAGTGCAGCAAGAAGGCACTAATGTGTCTTGCGCATCTCGGAGCCCCAAAATTATTTTCCGGGCTAGATGCAGCTAAAAATTATTATTAATTTTAAATCTGGTGGAGCTTAGTATAGATGGCCTAATAGAATCAGTATTGCACACTGCTACAAAGCCCAAATTATTTTCCAGCCAAGATACAGATAAACATGATTAGTAATTTTAAATCCGGTGGAGCTTAGTATAGATGGCCTAATAGAATCAGTGCTGCACACTGCTACAAAGCCCAAATTATTTTCCAGCCAAGATACAGATAAACATGATTAGTAATTTTAAATCTGGTGGAGCTTAGTATAGATGGCCTAATAGAATCAGCACTGCACACTGCTACAAAGCCCAAATTATTTTCCAGCCAAGATACAGATAAACATGATTATTAATTTTAAATCTGGTGGAGCTTAGTATAGATGGCCTAATAGAATCAGTACTGCACACTGCTACAATGCCCAAATTATTTTCCAGCCAAGATACAGATAAACATGATTAGTAATTTGAAAGCTTAAAACAGTTGGTGAGGTGATTTTAACCAATCATCAAGCTTTTACTCTCCCCAGGATGACACAGGGGTAGAAAAGTCGTTTCGGATCCATGATTTGTTCATCTTTATGAACGTGAGTCTGTCTACATTATCAGTGGAGAGCCGCGTGCGCTTATCTGTCAGCACACCACCAGCAGCGCTGAACACACGTTCAGACAGAACACTGGCTGCGGGGCATGACAAGATCTCCAAGGCGTAAGTGGCTAGCTCCGGCCATTTATCCAGATTGGAAGCCCAAAAAGAGCAAGGGTCCAGTGACACAGTCATGGCTTCAATGTTTACTTGGAGATACTCCTGTACCATCGTCTCTAGGCGTTGACTATGCGTCAGACTTCTTGTCTCCTGTGGCCTTGCAAAGGATGGGCTAAAAAGTGGTGAAATGATTCCGCAAAATTGATGTTACCAGCAGATACTGTGTTTCTGTTACGGTTTGAGTGCTGAACACTCGACGGTCCCACGGTTGGCAAGTTGGAACTGTGAGATTCACTACGTGCACCACTGGTGTTTTGTGGAAAAGCACATGTAAGATTCTGCAACAGTCTCAGCTGATACTCCTGCATGCGTGCATCCTTTTCTATGGCAGGAATAATTTCTGCAAATTTACTTCTGTACCGGGGATCTAACAGTGTGGCAACCCAGTAGTCAGGATTATTTCTGATTCTCACAATTCGAGGGTCATGTGGCAGGTAGCGCAGCAAGAAGGCACTCATGTGTCTTGCGCATCCAGGAGCACCAAGTCCCTGTTGTGTTGGTGGCGAGGTAACAATCATGCTTCCTTCCTCTGTCCTCTCCCCCCAACCTCGCACAACAGAAATGTGATCAAGGTCTCCCTCATCTGATGAGTCTTCCATCAGTTCGTCCTCCACTTCTTCCTGGGCTCCTGCACCTTCCTCACTAGTTTGGCTGCTACCATGCGCCCTGGTAAAACCATCTCCCCCACCCTCACATGCCTGCCGCCTTGGTGCTGCCGACGGTCTGGACCTTGCAGATGTTAGCCCTTCCGCATACAACTCCTCCTCCTCTACTTCCTCCACCTCCTCTTGTGCCACCACCTGACTCCGAATTCTGTTTAACATGTGCTCCAGCATGTAAATCACCGGAATAGTCATGCTGATAATGGCATCGTCAGCACTAAACATCTTCGTCGCCATTTCAAAACTGTGCAGAAGGGTGCATAGGTCCCTGATCTGAGACCACTCCTCCAGCATGATTTGCCCCACCTCTGGATCTCGTTGGCCCAGGCTATACGTCAGAACGTATTGCACCAGGGCTTGTCGGTGCTGCCACAGTCGCTGCAACATGTGCAGAGTTGAATTCCACCGGTTAGGCACATCGCATTTTAGCCGGTGAAGTGGCAGGCCCAACGACTTCTGTAGAGATGTAAGTCGCTGAGCTGCGGGATGCGAACGGCGGAAGTGAGCACACAGCGACCGTGCCCTCTGCAGAAGGCCATCTAGTCCGGGATAGTGGGCTAAAAATTGCTGGACAACCAGGTTCAACACGTGAGCCATACAAGGCACGTGTGTGACATTGCCCCGGTGAAGGGCCGCACCCAGGTTTGCAGCATTGTCGCACACGGCCTTCCCTGGTTTCAGGTCCAGTGGAGACAACCATTCATGAAATTGGTTCTCCAGAGCTGACCACAACTCCTCAGCTGTGTGACTCACATTTCCCAGACATTTCAAAGTAAAAACCGCCTGATGACGTTGAGCCCTACTGCCAGCATAGTAAGGAGGTGTGAAGGATCCCTTCTGCGCAGTTAGAAAGCTTGTGGCATGACCAGACAGGCTTTGGGTGCAGGTGGAGGACCGCGAGGAGGTTGAGGAGGCAGAAGCAGTGGAGGAACTTTGAGATAAAGAGGATTGACGCACAACTCGTGGGGACGGCAAGACTTGGACAGCAGCCCCTTGTCCTGCTGTCACCATAGTTACCCAGTGCCCAGTCAGCGACATGTAACGCCCCTGTCCATGCCTACTCGTCCAAGTGTCTGTGGTGAAATGCACCCTGTCACACACAGAGTTTCTCAAAGAAGCGGCGATGTTGTGTGCGACATGCTGGTGGAGCGCAGGCACACCTTTATTTGAGAAGTAGTGCCGACTGGGCATCTGGTACTGGGGCACTGCGACGGACATAAGGTCTCGAAAATCCTCTGTGTCCACCAGGCGGAAAGGCAGCATTTCAGTAGCCAAGAGCTTGCAGAAGGTGAAATTCAACCTCTTAGCTTTCTCATGGCTAGGAGGAAATGGTCTTTTACTTGTCCACATCTGAGGGACCAAGGGCTGGCTGTTGTGCTTACACGGGGTTGATAAGGGTGTCCCCGGCAAACTGCCGGTCTGTGAGGAAGATGCAGGCGGACATGTTAGGTTGCCTTGATCCAAAGGTGGTGCTATCAATGTCGGACAGCGCTCAACACCAGCTGGTGTTACCACCTCCAAAGAAAATGATGACCTGCCAATCACGCTGGCTGTTGCGGGTAAAGAGGTGGCAGGTCTGCGTCCCAAAACAGGTGTGACTGCTGTCCCCCCAGTCACAGAGGATGAAGAGGCCACGGATGCACAAGATGTGGCAGACGGTGGTTGGCCCGGCTGGCTAGGCCGCATTGTAGCACAGTGAGTTTCCCACTGCAACTTATGCTTCATGTCCATGTGTCGGTTCATGCATGAAGTACTCAAGCTATGTATTTTTTGGCCTCTACTTAGCTTTTGCTGACAAATGTTACAGATAACACGAGTTGGGTCATCTTTATCGATCTGAAAAAATGCCCAGGCTATGCAAGGCTTAGCACCTATGCGACCTGAAGAGCCACCACGACTTGTGGTGAGAGGCAGAGTTTTGTTTGAGGATGCAGTTGTTGACGTGCTTCCAGTACTACGTCTCTGTCCAGGAATGCACAACCTGACCTCGTCGTCACTAGCATTCTCCTCCACCTCCTCTGCTGACCTCATCTCTTGGCTGACTGTGGGTTGACAGTAAGTGGGATCTCCAACCTCATCATCATCACCCTGTGTGTTATCACACCCGTCGTCCTCAGAGCCAACCTGTTCCTGCCCTGACAAAAAACTAAAGTTGTCGCTCCAATCAGGTATTTGAGTCTCATCATCGTCTTTCTCATTGTCTCCACCAACAGGAGTTACAGTTTGGGAATGAGGGTCTACATTATGGTCAGAACCTTCTGCGTCTGGTCCTGGATCCGACTCATAAAGATTCTGGGCATCAGTGCAGATCATTTCCTCGTCTGGATTCACAGAAGCGCTGGAGCCGACCTCTGATTCTCAGGCTATAGTATGAGTAAACAGCTCTGCAGACTCAACCATCTGTTCTACCCCATACTCAGATGGGCAGCTGGAGATTTGGGAGCTGTGAGGAAGCAAGTGCGATTGGGGTGACACCTCTGAGGACTGGAGTATTTGTGATGTTGAAGTTGATGTGGAGGAGAGCCCACTTAAAGGAGCACTTGATATCCGTTGAAGCACCTGCTGTTTTTATGCCTCATCTGGAATTTGTAGCGATTGGCGTGGCCGTAAGAAAGGGATCTTATCACATTGTCCGCTAAAAGAAGTAGACATTTTAGTTTGGCTGGAAGATGGTCTTTCTTCTGCAGATGTTACTGTTGCTTTAACACCTACCCCACGGACACAACCTTTTTTCCCCTTCCCAACACGCCTATTCCCCTTTCCACCAGCAGCAGGCCTTTTTCCACTCATTTTGGTGGTTAACTAATTCACAACTCTGGAGTTGTTTGCACAAAAAAACAATGGATGGGAACTGAGCAGAGCTGAGTGGCCAAACTGTGGTATTAGGCCAAAACTATTGGCTGGGTTAGATGCAGAAAAAAATTATATTCAATTTGCAACCTGATGGAGGTCAGTATAGATGGACTAATAGACCAAGTCCCACACACTGCTAGAAGCCCAAATATTTTTTCAGAGCTAGATGCAGATAAAAATTATTTTTAATTTGCAACCTGATGGAGGTCAGTATAGATGGACTAATAGAGAAAGTCCCACACACTGCTAGAAGGCCAAATATTTTTTCAGAGCTAGATGCAGATAAAAATTATTTTTAATTTGCAACCTGATGGAGGTCAGTATAGATGGACTAATAGACAAAGTCCCACACACTGCTAGACGCCCAAATATTTTTTCAGAGCTAGATGCAGAAAAAAATTATATTCAATTTGCAACCTGGTGGAGGTCAGTATAGATGGACTAATAGAACAAGTCCCACACACTGCTAGAAGGTCAAATATTTTTTCAGAGCTAGATGCAGATAAAAATTATTTTTAATTTGCAACCTGATGGAGGTCAGTGTAGATGGACTAATAGACAAAGTCCCACACACTGCTAGAAGCCCAAATAATTTTTCAGAGCTAGATGCAGAAAACAATTATTTTTAATTTGCAACCTGATGGAGGTCAGTATAGATGGACTAATAGACCAAGTCCCACACACTGCTAGAAGCCCAAATATTTTTTCAGAGCTAGATGCAGAAAAAAATTATATTCAATTTGCAACCTGATGGAGGTCAGTATAGATGGACTAATAGAACAAGTCCCACACACTGCTAGAAGCCCAAATATTTTTTCAGAGCTAGATGCAGATAAAAATTATTTTTAATTTGCAGCCTGATGGAGGTCAGTATAGATGGACTAATAGAGAAAGTCCCACACACTGCTAGAAGGCCAAATATTTTTTCAGAGCTAGATGCAGACAAAAAATTATTTTTAATTTGCAACCTGAAGGAGGTCAGTATAGATGGACTAATAGACCAAGTCCCACACACTGCTAGAAGCCCAAATATTTTTTCAGAGCTAGATGCAGAAAAAAATTATATTCAATTTGCAACCTGGTGGAGGTCAGTATAGATGGACTAATAGAACAAGTCCCACACACTGCTAGAAGCCCAAATATTTTTTCAGAGCTAGATGCAGAAAAAAATTATATTCAATTTGGATCCTGATGGAGGTCAGTATAGATGGACTAATAGAACAAGTCCCACACACTGCTAGAAGCCCAAATATTTTTTCAGAGCTAGATGCAGAAAAAAATTATATTTAATTTGCAACCTGATGGAGGTCAGTATAGATGGACTAATAGACCAAGTCCCACAGACTGCTAGAAGCCGAAATATTTTTTCAGAGCTAGATGCAGAAAAAAATTATATTCAATTTGCAACCTGATGGAGGTCAGTATAGATTGACTAATAGAACAAGTCCCACACACTGCCAGAACCCCAAATATTTTTTCAGAGCTAGATGCAGATAAAAATTATTTTTAATTTGCAACCTGATGGAGGTCAGTATAGATGGACTAATAGACCAAGTCCCACACACTGCTTGAAGCCCAAATATTTTTTCAGAGCTAGACGCAGATAAAAATTATTTTTAATTTGCAACCTGATGGAGGTCAGTATAGATGGACTAATAGAACAAGTCCCACACACTGCTAGAAGCCCAAATATTTTTTCAGAGCTAGATGCAGAAAAAAATTATATTCAATTTGCAACCTGATGGAGGTCAGTATAGATGGACTAATAGAACAAGACCCACACACTGCTAGAAGCCCAAATATTTTTTCAGAGCTAGATGCAGATACAAATTATTTTTAATTTGCAACCTGGTGGAGGTCAGTATAGATGGACTAATAGAACAAGTCCCACACACTGCTAGAAGCCCAAACATTTTTTCAGAGCTAGATGCAGAAAAAAATTATATTCAATTTGCAACCAGATGGAGGTCAGTGTAGATGGACTAATAGAACAAGTCCCACACACTGCTAGAAGCCCAAATATTTTTTCAGAGCTAGATGCAGATAAAAATTATTTTTAATTTGCAACCTGATGGAGGTCAGTATAGATGGACTAATAGAACAAGTCCCACACACTGCTAGAAGCCCAAATAGTTTTTCAGAGCTAGATGCAGAAAAAAATTATATTCAATTTGCAACCTGATGGAGGTCAGTATAGATGGACTAATAGAATGATGCTATGCCCAAAAGGTTTTACTTCACTAGGTGCAGTAAAAAAATTGGTATTCTATACACAGTTGGTGTAGCTTGCAACACAGATAGGCTACTCCACTGACTAACACACTCTGCAATAGGCCAAAAAGGATTTGCTTTGCTAGATTTAGCCAAATGCTGTGAAAAAAACTTGCACAGCACTGGCACAGACCTGCCTGGCAAAAACTGATAGGAACTGATGTAACTTAGTCCTGAAAAGGACTGCAATTACAATTAGTCTTTACTCCCAACCTATCTATTTAAGAGCACAGACCTGCCTGATAAAAGTCGTAGGAAATGCTGTAACCTAGTCCTTAAAAGGACTGCAATCACAACTCTTCCCTACTCCCAAGCTATCTGTAGATTTGTGCGAAAATTGGCTTGAAATTAACAAGGTATAGCGCACACAGCAACAGCGGTGCCGTCTAACACGCAGCTGTAGCAGTGAGAAAATGGTGGCGACGGGGAAAATGGCAGGGTCTTATAGGACAAGGACATGTGACATACACTGCCAATGACACATGCCCTTGCTTGTGTGAAAAAAAGCACTTCGCTCCGTGTGTGCGCTGCTGATAGGCTGACAGATTGCACCTCCCCACTGTAAATGCGGGAAAGAGAAAAAAAAAATGGAGATCTTCATTATTCCTGCAGAGATCCATCCCCTGCCCCTCCCCCCGCCCCGCTGTACAGTCATGGCCAAAAGTTTTGAGAATGACACCAAAATTATATTTTCACATGATCTGCTGGCCTCTGGTTTTTATTAGTGTTTGTCTGATGTTCATATCACATACAGAAATATAATTGCAATCATATTATGAGTACCAATAGGTTATATTGACAGTTAGAATGAGTTAATGCAGCAAGTCAATATTTGCAGTGTTGCCCCTTCTTCTTCAAGACCTCTGTAATTCTCCCTGGCATGCTCTCAATCAACTTTTGGACCAAATCCTGACTGATAGCAGTCCATTCTTGCATAATCAATGCTTGCATTTTGCCAGAATTTGTTGGTTTTTGTTTGTCCACCCGTCTCTTGGTGATTGACCACAAGTTCTCAATGGGATTAAGATCTGGGGAGTTTCCAGGCCATGGACCCAAAATCTCTATGTTTTGTTCCATGAGCCATTTAGTTATCACCTTTGCTTTATGGCAAGGTGCTCCATCATGCTGGAAAAGGCATTGTTGGGCGCCAAACTGCTCTTGGACGGTTGGGAGAAGTTGCTCTTGGAGGACATTCTGGTACCATTCTTTATTCATGGCTGTGTTTTTAGGCAAGACTGTGAGTGAGCCGATTCCCTTGGCTGAGAAGCAACCCCACACATGAATGGTTTCAGGATGCTTTACAGTTGGCATGAGACAAGACTGGTGGTAGCGCTCACCTCTTCTTCTCCGAATAAGCTGTTTTCCAGATGTCCCAAACAATCGAAAAGGGGATTCATCAGAGAAAATGACTTTGCCCCAGTCCTCAGCAGTCCACTCCCTGTACCTTTTGCAGAGTATCAGTCGGTCCCTGATGTTTTTTCTGGAGAGAAGTGGCTTCTTTGCTGCCCTCCTTGAAACCAGCCCTTGCTCAAAGAGTCTCCGCCTCACAGTGCGTGCAGAAGCACTCACACCAGCCTGCTGCCATTCCTGAGCAAGCTCGGCACTGCTGGTAGTCCGATCCCGCAGCTGAAACAGTTTTAAGATACGGTCCTGGCGCTTGCTGGTCTATCTTGGGCGCCCTGGAGCCTTTTTGACAACAATGGAAGCTCTCTCCTTGAAGTTCTTGATGATGCGATAGATTGTTGACTGAGGTGCAATCTTTGTAGCTGCGATACTCTTCCCTGTTAGGCCATTTTTGTGCAGTGCAATGATGGCTGCACGTGTTTCTTTAGAGATAACCATGGTTAACTGAAGAGAAACAATGATACCAAGAACCAGCCTCCTTTTAAAGTGTCCAGTGATGTCATTCTTACTTAATCATGACTGATTGATCGCCAGCCCTGTCCTCATCAACACCCACACCTGTGTTAATGGATCAATCACTAAAACGATGTTAGCTGCTCCTTTTAAGGCAGGACTGCAATGATGTTGAAATGTGCTTTGGGGGTTAAAGTTCATTTTCTGGGCAAATATTGACTTTGCAAGTACAGTAATTGCTGTTAAGCTGATCACTCTTTGACATTCAGGAGTATATGCAAATTGCCATTACAAAAAATGAAGCAGTAAACTTTGGAAAAATTAGTATTTGTTTCATTCTCAATACTTTTGGCCATGACTGTACACTCAAACTGCGTATTAACATTAATTTTCATCATTACTGAGAAAAAATCCAGTTATGATTTTGGTGCACGAACAGTTATCGAACATAACCTCGAACAGCCGAATTTTTTTCGTGTTCGCCGAACGGCTCGAACACCGCCCAAAACAGCTCGAATTTGAGATTGGCGAACAGTTCGAGTCGAACAACGCTCATCTCTAATCGGCGAGTTCAGAATCACCCGATCTGTCAAAATATAAAAAGAATTAATCAGATCGGTAATGAGGAAAAAAAACAAAAATGTAGAATTTTGTTTGCTGCAACATTGCAATAAAATGAAATAACGGGTGATAAAAACATCGTATCTACCCCAAAATGGCATCAATAAAAACGTCGGCTCAACGCGCAAGAAATAAGCCATCACCCGACCCCAGATCCCAAAAAAGGAGATTAAATGGGTCTTGGAAAATGGCTCCTTTATTTTCTTTTTTACAAACTATGGAATTTTTTTTCACCACTTAAATAAAAAAGAACCTATACATGTTTGGTGTCTACAAACTCGTAATGACACGGAGAATCATAATGGCAGGTCACTTTTAGCATTTAGTGAATATGTTAAAAAAAACAATTGTTGAATTGCACTTTTTTTGCAATTTCACCACACTTGGAATTTTTTTCCCGTTTTCCAGTACACAATATGGTAAAATCAATGGTGTCGTTCAAAAGTACAACTTGTCCGCGAGAAACAAGCCCTCACACGGCCATATTGACTGAAAAAAAAAAAAGTTATGGCTCTGGGTAGAAGGGGATCAAAAAATGAAAATGCAAAAACAAAAAATCCCAAGATGGTAAAGGGGTTAAATGAGCAATGTATATATGTGATTTGTTTTTTGAAATCTATGTCTTAATCCACAGTTTTTAATATACCGTATTTTACAGACCATAAGGTTTTAGAGGAGGAAAATAGAAAAAAAATGTGAAAAAAAAAATGTCATGCCGCATTGTTATGGGGAAGGGTCTCCTGCTGGCACTGTTTATGGCCCCCACACGCCGATGTCAGCTGGCGGAATATTCACTGCTCCCCATGCCCGGGGGTGTGTAGAAAGTTTTAAGAAAATTATACAAACAACCTTTTCACCTATCTAAATTAGTGCCCTTATGGGAAAATCCTAGATTTATTCAGGGTAAACAGAACAAGCTTTGTAAGCAATGGAACCAGAAAGGGATTTATTAAATGTTAATGAAGGAAGGCTGCTCACCTGGCAGGAATTCTCAGGGATGTATGATATGGGAGATCATCAATGTCTACAGTACCACCAAACAGTTACTTTCCACAGCTCTGTGGTGAGAGATTTCGGGAAGGTGGAAAGGAGGGGTGATTTTGACATATTGATGTGGTCTAGCTCATGGGTAAATTCCCTATCCACAATATACCAAAGGATTAGGAGACAAATTCTGCACACTGCGGTACCGGATTCATTTATCCATTGGAGTATAGCGCTAAATGACACTTAGATAGATGGTAAACTTTTGACGGGCTTGGATAAAGTAAAAATAGCAATGAACAATGGAGAGAAATGCAGTACAAACTGATTCATAATGCCATTTATGCTTTCAATTTTTCCTACAAAGATGCTTCATCACATTATTTATGAAAATGCCCAAAATGTAACCTAAAACCAATTTGTTTGATAGAATCAGGCGATGCCCTTCCACCCAAATGGTGTGGGAAGAGACCCTTCTCTATTTAGATAATGTTTGGAAAATTAAAGTACCACAGTCTCCTCGGGCATGTTTATTTCATCATATTGTAACAGAACATCGGGAGGATGGGGACTGAGTTCTGTCTATACAGATAATACATGTCGTTCTTTTGGTGGTTAAAAAATGTCCACTTAGATATTGGTTGAAGAAAGAGACTCCTCAATTATCTGAAATAATCAAAACTCTGAAAACCTTATTAGTTTATGACAAACTTGAGTCAGAAAGACAAAAAGAAAAGTCGACGACAGCGTTTTTTCACAAACTGAGATCTTTTAATGAATATAACAATACACAATCTGATATGTCCCAGCTGATGAAAGTATTCTGACACACATCCTGGTATCATACGGAGGAACATAGGGGGACAACAGGATTACTTAAAGTCTAATGGATTCACTTATTTTTTCATCTATTCATATAAGGATTTTGGAAAAGTATTTTTTTGTTGTTTTGCATGCGGAGTTAAAAACTGAATCTGTTAAAATTGTGAAAAAAAATGATTGGATGGATTTCACACTTATTTCTAAAGATGTGGTCTGTGTTGGTAAATGTCATGGAGATTCTAGGATTATAACCTGATTTGTTTGTCTATTTTGTCTCATTAAATAAAGTTTGTTTAAAAAAAAAAAAGATGAGAACACTAGATTCCATCATGACATCATAATTAACCATCACTACTTACAGAAGTGTTTACACCCATATAGTCACTTTGACATTCCGGTGTCATTGCTGTCAGTGAGAAGCTGCATAGCTAATCATATACTGATTGCGCTTGGATTTACTTTGGATTTACTTGAAATGTCTGAAATTCCTTCAGACAGACTTCAGGTGTTAGCACTGCTCCAGGGGATTCTTACCACCTACGCCCCTGACATTGTGCTACCACTACCCGATGGCGTCCTCAGCTTCACTTACCGGCTGGTTATGAAGCTTGTGAGAGACTGCCTGACCAAATACCACAAAGGTCGTATTAGCTCAGAATATCTTGAGCATTTACAGCAAAACATCTGGACACTCGTACAGCAGGTAAATAGCAGGCAATCTGCACAAATCTTATAATATTAATAATAATAATAGAATATGATAAGGGATTACAAGTTTAAGTTTAACCTGTTCCAAATACTAAGATAAGAATAGCTGGGGACCAAAAATAGGGCATACAGGCTACATGACAAGGGAAATTGAGGTATCTAAAGGGTTAATTGAAATAGGGACAGGACGGTTGTTACCGTGGGGTGAATGGGATTGGTTAACCTTGTAAGGACCAGGAAATTAGACATTTTTTTGCTGTCATTTTTTCATCACTTTCTTTTAAGAGCCATAACTTTCTTATTTTTCTGTTGGCGTTTGTGAGAAGAGTTGTAGCTTTGAGTGGCTCCATTCTTTTTACCATAAAATATACAGTAGTTTTTGGGGGTTTTGTTTTTACGGCGTTTGTTATGCAGTAAAAATGACCTGGAAAAATGATTTTCCACGTCAGTTCGATTAAGGCGATACCGAATATGCAAAGAAAATTCAGAATATTGCGAAAACATTTTTTTGCTTTGTGTCGCTAAATTCTGAGACCCGTAACATTTCTTATTTTTCTGTTGATGGGGCCCAGTGAAGACTTGTTTTTTTACGCTGTAAGAAATGGAGGAGAGGAAGGAGGATTTAAAAGGCGGTACTTGATAAATAGATGGTTTGGGGAGATGTGATTTTTAATTGTCACAGGCCGATTTACACAAGTCGTAAGCAGTCATGTGTCTTACTTACATGCCCTAGGTGTGGAGGGTGGACGTGGAGATATAAAGGGAACCTGTCGCCTAAAATAATGCTATTAATCTGCACCTTAATCTGCAGGTTAATAGCGTTCTGACACCATGGAGCCGCCACACTGAAATAAACTGTATCCCCCCTGGCAGTCTCACTCTTTCAGTCATATCGGTGGCGCCGGCAGGATTTCAGTCTCCGTTCTCTGCATAGTGAGCGGCGGCTGTAACCGCACCCGGCACTGACTGACAGCCGGTGCTAATATGGCCGCACAGTGTCAGAATGCTAATAACCTGTATATCAACTCCATATCTGCAGGTTAATAGCATTACTTTACATGACAGGTTCCCTTAAGAGGTTTACAAATGACCGGATCCCTCGTCAGCTGTCATGTAGCATTTGTAGTGCCGATATCAGGAGTAACACGGCGATATAAATGGCGTCCTCCATTCTGCACTTTCTCTCATGATTTTCCTTTCTTGTTTATTTCCATCTCTATAGGCTGAAGAAAAATCCCATAGTGGAGAATTGGCCTTTATTAAACAACTGGCCCAGAATGTCCTGCTTGTACTGGAGTATCCGGCCTACTCCCTGGAGAACCTGGTAAGGAGCCATCGTCTTCTATATCTCATGTCCTTGTTGTCTGATCTTCTCCAGATTACCGTCATATAGCAGAAGCTCAGATTTATGGTGGTAGAGGCCTCCCTGTCCGCTCCAGGCAGACACAGGACATTTTATGACCGCCTGTCTCTGCGGCTCCATCATCTGTGAGGACAGTCTGATGTTCATTCAGTTGTTTAATGTTGTTGAAAAAAAAGCAGATCACAGACATGGCACAAAACTTAAGTAATTTCCAATGGCAACTTTAGGGCTTTAAGATACACTAAAAGAAATCAAGATTAAAAATGTGGTACTCAGTAAGGGTAATTTTTTTCATACCAAGTAGAGGAAAAAAAAATTATGGAATCACTAAATTATGAAGAAAAAATTATGGAATCACCCTGTAAATTTTCATTTCCAATACTAACACCTGCATCAAATTAGATCTGCTAGTTAGTCTGCATCTAAAAAGGAGTGATCACACCTTGGAGAGCTGTTGCACTAAGTGGACTGACATGACTCATGGCTCCAACACGAGAGATGTCAATTGAAACAAATATGGAATCACTCAATTCTGAGGAAAAATTATGGAATCATGAAAAACAAACACACAAAAGAACACTCCAATACATCACTAGTATTTTGTTGCACCACCTCTGGCTTTAATAACAGCTTGCAGTCTCTGAGGCATGGACTTAATGAGTGACAAACAGTACTCTTCATCAATCTGGCTCCAACTTTCTCTGATTGCTGTTGCCAGATCAGCTTTGCAGGTTGGAGCTTTGTCATGCACCATTTTCTTCAACTTCCACCAAAGATTTTCAATTGGATTCAGATCCGGACTATTTGCAGGCCATGACATTGACCTTATGTG
The DNA here is from genome assembly GCF_046119375.1 of Phyllobates terribilis. Taxonomy (NCBI): domain Eukaryota; kingdom Metazoa; phylum Chordata; class Amphibia; order Anura; family Dendrobatidae; genus Phyllobates; species Phyllobates terribilis. The sequence goes on along the minus strand of NW_027362768.1, from coordinate 352,843,398 downwards.
TCTTCTTTCAAGGAATGTTTTCACAGTTTTTGCTCTATGGCAGGATGCATTATCATCTTGAAAAATGATGTCATCATCCCCAAACATCGTTTCAATTGATGGGATAAGAAGACTGTCCAAAATATCAATGTAAACTTGGGCATTTATTGAAGATGTAATGACAGCCATCTCCCCAATGCCTTTACCTGACATGCAGCCTCATATCATCAATGACTGTGGAAATTTGCATGTTCTCTTCATGCAGTCATCTTTATAAATCTCATTGGAACGGCACCAAACAAAAGTTCCAGCATCATCACCTTGCCCAATGCAGATTCGCGATTCATCACTGAATAAGACTTTCATCCAGTCATCCACAGTCCACAATTGCTTTTCCTTAGCCCATTGTAACCTTGTTTCTTTTTGTGTTTAGGTGTTAATGATGGCTTATGTTTAGCTTTTCTGTATGTAAATCCCATTTCCTTTAGGCGTTTTCTTACAGTTTGGTCACATACATTGACTCCAGTTTCCTCCAATTCATTCCTCATTTGTTTTGTTGTGCATTTCCTGTTTTGAAGACATATTGGATTAAGTTTCCGGTCTTGACGCTTTGATGTCTTCCTTGGTCTACCAGTATATTTGCCTTTAACAACCTTCCCATGTTGTTTCTATTTGGTCCATATTTTAGACACAGCTGACTGTGAAAAACCAACATCTTTTGCAACATTGTGTGATGATTTACCTTCCTTTAAGAGTTTGATAATCCTCTAATTTGTTTCAATTGACATCTCTCGTGTTGGAGCCATGAGTCATGTCAGTCCACTTGGTGCAACAGCTCTCCAAGGTGTGATCACTCCTTTTTAGATGCAGACTAACTAGCAGATCTAATTTGATGCAGGTGTTAGTTTTGGAAATGAAAATTTACAGGGTGATTCCATAATTTTTTCTTCAGAATTTAGTGATTCCATAATTTTTTTCCCTCTGCTTGGTCTAAAAAAAATTACCCTTACTGAGTACCACATTTTTAATATTGATTTCTTTTAGTGTTTCTTAAAGCCCCTAAGTTGCCATTGGAAATGACTTTAGTTTTGTGCCATGTCTGTGATCTGCTTTTTTTTCAACATTAAACAACTAAATGAACATCCTCCGAGCCCGGTGATTCCATCATTTTTGCCAGGGGTTGTATATTAATGTGGATTTACTGGGGGGAGCGGCGTTGTACAGTTCGTCCAATACTGAAATTATCCAGGAAATCCAATGTTTAGTCCTTCCTGTCTATTGTATGTGGTAATGTAGTATTTGTGAAATGTTATATTAATTGTATATATTATATCCATCAGGAAACATCTGAAGGCGACTCCAAAGAGGGGCAAAACGGAAATATTGCTGACCCTGATATCAGTCAGCCGGGGCCGAACCCTGATCTGATGGAAGGTAAGACGGTCATCTAATATTCTACATACAAATATCAAGTTATAGAGAAAGGCAGAGAACATGGAGATTTACTCTTCATCCAATGTATGAGGTCGCTGGCGGCTCATGAGCCCCCATGGGCTATAATGGAGGGGGTCACAAATGTACAAAGAGGCTCATTGGTCCCCAATCATGTAATTGTTGAGGATTCGGTCAGATCCTGAGCAATGACAGGTTCATAATACAGTATATATATATACATATGCCATAAATATATACAGTGTGTGCAGAATATCCTTATATCTAGTATATTCCATGTACAGGGGTCTTATCATTTCCATTATTATATGGATGTGTTATATAAGTGGTGATATAGACTAATACATGTCGTCTCTTCATTATTTTATCATTATTATAGGAATAACTGTGCCGGCAAATACTGATGGTGGAACATCTGAGCCACCAGAAATCATCCAGGAATCAGCCAGTGTAAGTATCATGGGACCTCTGTATATCATCAGATGACGGGTGGGAATTACACATCCCATATTATACCCCATATGACAATGGGATATCTCTGCTCTTATGTAGATCAGACCTATTATGTGTGACGGTGGTGTTATTATTCTGTCTCCTCCGTGTGATGTCCCTTATCCTCCCCTGCAGTACAATGATTTATGTGTATGGGGAATATCCCCTTATAATATAATAGTGTCTGTGGGGGGTCCGGCTTTTATCACGTTCTCTACTTCGGTTGCAGTGTAATCAGGGGGGATATAATATAGACGGAAGATGTTCCTGCATCTGGAGCTTTTATCCTCCTGCAGCTTCGTTGTCTTAATGTCATTTCTTATTCCTTTTTAGGCCTTGATCGGATCAGTGAACCCGGGGAGAAATCCTTGTAAGGACGACTTTAATCCTATCAAACTGATCAGCTGTGGAGGATTTGGGTGAGCTTTACTTTGGTATAATATTCATTTCTCAGGGCTCCTTATGACGATGCCTATGTCTCTACGTCCTGCCCGTGCAATGCTACCATAGAGAAATTATGGTTCCACATCACTGTCCACATCTAATTGTCTCTCTTCAGGTCAGTTAGGATGTGACGTGGATGAGGACTTTCCATAGGTGATCATTTATGGAGTGTTATTTTATGGATTTCTAGTGATGGCCGCACATCTAGTATTAACCATTAGTACAGGAGATCACTTGATCAGGTCTATGGATGGACTGTTAGTAAGAATTCATAATAAATCATGGATTTTCTTCCTCCTCAGATCCGTCCACCTAGTTCGCCATACAGACACAAACAAGATATGTGCTATGAAGAAAATGGACAAGCAGAACCTGAAAAAGCCAAAGACCCTTAAATGGGCCTTTCAGGAGAGGGACATCTCTACATTCGCTGATTGTCCCTTTGTGGCCTCCATGTTCTGCTCCTTTCCTACTAAACTTCATCTGTGTATGGTCATGGAGTATGCACCAGGTAGGACACATCCATTGTATTTATATCCAGCCCACGTCTGCCTAATCCTAGCACCTTATATATAACCTGAACATGTCCACATGGACGGTTACATGTCCACACCGCATTTACTATAATGTTACTAAGATGCCTTGTGTGTCCTCACTGAGCATGGCGGCAATATCTGCTATGGAGGAAAGGAAGATTTCTCTGTATTTGAACAGTTTTTATAGATGAGAACTTTCACAGAGAAATAAATGAGAGGCTTGTAGATGAGGCCTGGCTCTGTCTCTATGTACAGGGTTCCTCTGCAGTATACGCTCTACATTACACAGTGTATCTCTATATATACCATCCTGTCCCAATATCTCCGCTTGTTTCACATTCACACTCATCATGTGTAATTTACTCTGTAACAGACCCTCACCTGTCATATTTGCTTTTTCCTGTAGGAGGAGACTGTGGCAATCTTCTACAGCACAGGGGTCCTTTACCTATCACCTTGGCCCGTCTGTACATTGCAGAAACAGTCCTTGCTGTGGAATATCTGCACAGCTATGGTGTGGTGCACAGAGACCTGAAGCCTGTAAAGTAAGTGACCCTTGAGGTATAATAAAGGGGATGAAAGTTAGTTTGTTATACAGTCTATGGGTTATTACTTGGGGCTGACACCATCTTTTCTTTTACAGCATCCTGATAACATCAACAGGACATATTAAAGTGACCGATTTTGGAGTTTCGAAACTTGGCCTCATGAGACCAACATCAAACATCTATAAGGCTCCAACTAAGGACATCACCAAAGAGTTCTGTGATAAAGAGGTCGGCTTTACTTACAGGATCTTCTACTTTACATATCTCATCTCTTTCTCCTTCTCTGATCATTTCTCATCACATTTCCACTGATGTTATTTGTCGTATGTATTGATCATCATCTCATTCTTCTGTTGTTTTCCAGACTGCTGGCACGTCTAGTTACATGGCCCCAGAAGTTATTCTAAAGAAAGGCTATGGAAGACCTGTTGACTGGTGGTCAGTAGGCATCATCCTATATGAATTTCTCTTTGGATATACACCATTTTATAGGGCTTCCCAAAAGGAGAAATTACGCAGTATCCTCAGTGGTAAGTAAAATAATCTGACTGCTTGTCATGTCGCTGTTATTTGGTTTGATTGGTTCCTTGGTTTAGCTTCTAGCTTTTTTTAAGGAAAATGCTTTTTTATGTAAATAAATGAAGAGGTTTTATTTCCTGTAATATTTTCTTTTTATATCACAGATGACATTGTTTGGAGATGTAATTACTTTCCTCCACCAAATGCTCGAGGCATCATCACTCAGCTACTCAGAAAAAATCCAGAACAAAGACTTGGGACAGGTAATATGATAATAGTATTAATAATGACTTATTACACCTCTGGACAAATGAAGGTGTCCATGAGGATGAGCACTGAAGGTCTCTACCAACGTGTCCATTCCCCATTCTTCATGCTCTAATGTTCAGTACATTTCCTTCATGTTGGCTCTTTTAAATCTCCAGTTCAGATTAACATAAACTGTATAGATACGGAGTAGTTTCTCTGACAATAACTGTATCGATTTCTTTCTTGTCTTCCTTTTCCAGGAGGGGCACACGAGATCAAAATTCATCCATTTCTGCGTGCCTTAAACTTTAACAACCTTCTAAGTCAGAAGCCTCTGTTCGTTCCTGATCTAAAATCAGATGAGGACACCCGCTACTTTAGCAGTAAGTAAAATGAGACGTTATCAGCAGAAAACTGCTGAGTGCCTTTTCTTTCATTATGTGTGACAATCAGTTCCCATCATAATGAGTAATAACATGGTGACTGTCTGACCGGCTCTTATACTAATAATTTCTCATAACACTTTTACTTTTCAGATCGCTCTGTGCGTTATAAATTTAGGAATTCAGATGATGGGGACACAAGTGAGGACAATGACTGTCCAGAAATCAAAAACTTTGAATCATCTTCTCAAAGGTTTTCCAAAGTAAGTATGTCTAAAGCATGTAGGTCAAAAAAATGAATAAAACCTATAATTAGAAAAAAAAGTTTAAAAATATATCTATTTATATTTTATATTTCTTTGTGTTTTTTAGCTATATACCACCAGTACCAAGATGGTGACCATTGAAGAACCTATGTCACCTCCAGAGTGTACCCCTGAGAACAGCAAAAAACACCCAGACTGGTGAGTAGATTATTATTATTATTATGAGATTTAGCTCTGATATATGCTCAGACACGAGTAACACAAATCTAAATCCAGCATCCACCACCCCATGATAACTGATTGCTGTTCATCAGGCTTGTGATTACACAGCAATATCAGTTGATCATTGCAACCAGCCATTCATTCCCAGCTCTTTATAGGCCAATATTACTAGTTAGACTCCATTCTTGCTGGTAGAATGGGGTCCTGAGCAGAGTATCCCCTTCATGATGTCCCAAGTGGCCTTGCAGACAAGTGTTCTTCCTTTTTGTATTGTTTTCACTTGTAATTTACTTGACTTTCTTCTACCAAACAGGCAGAAAGAATCTCCCCCTTCCAAAACTGATGATGGTGACAATCAGTGTGTCACTGCTAAAAAGTGTGAGTCATCCTCGCCCTCATTGTCAGGTATGTACAGATTTATAGACCATCCCATTATAGGCTATGATACAAAAGTGTAATGTGAATCTTCACATGAAGGCTCAGATAATGACTTACTTTATTCCCGCTGCCCCTCAGTATTCAATTTTTTGCTTTGGTAAAATCCACCATACGGTTCCAGAGTTATTGGCAGTTTTATTTAGTGCTAATTTTTATGTTCTTTACAAGGGGGTGGTGCTTACAGGATTATCTGGGGGGGGGGGGAGCGTCTTCAGCCTCTTCTTCAGTATTATAGTGTGGTAAAGACCATAAAAATGACCACTAAATAAAAAGGCCCCTGTCTGTGGAACTGTAAGGCGATGTGCTCACTATGCGTTTTTAATCGTTTCCGCAGCGGCAATTCCACCGCAGAAACGCTTAAAAAACGCTTGGTAGAAGGTCTGCCATGTTCCCCAATGATAATCCGCATCTGCTGTGCACATGCTGCGGAAATTTCCACTGCGGATTATCATTGCGGAAAAATCCGCAGCACTACCAATTATCTTGCAGAAGTGCTGCGTTTATACCGCCATTGACTTGCATTGGAACGCATGGAATCCGCATCACTGTATCTGTACATGCGGAATCCATTTGTTTCAATGTGCGGATGGTACTCGGGTCTGGAGAAGAGGAGACTCTCCTCCAGACCCCCCCTACCATAGAACCTGTAAAAAAAAAGAATAAAATAAAAAATAAATATTATACTTACCTTCTGATGGCCTCCGGTTCCTTGTCTCGGCTTGCCGGCAGATCGCGGTAGACTAAAGGACCTGCGCTGACGTCATTTAGTCATGTGACGGGTCATGCGACCAATGATGTCGGCAGGTCCTTAAATCTACCGCGAGCTGCCGGCAAGCCAAGACAAGGACTCCGGGGTCCATCAGAAGGCAAGTATATTTATTTTTTATTTTTTACCATTCTTTCGGTCACACTATATAAATCTATGCCAGTTGCCTGGATTTATATAGTGTGACCAGGTTGTCAAGCACTTTCCAAGTGATACTAAAATCGCTTGGAAAGCGCTTGACAACCCGCATGCGAAATCGCATGATCAAAACGCTTCACATCCGCATGTCCCTGGCAGGAAAAACGCATGTACAATCCACATGTACAATCCGCATGTACAATCCGC